>NC_051210.1:33927482-34672341 GCF_015220075.1 Falco rusticolus | reverse complement strand
GGAGGAAAACACCTACAGGGAAATGGTACCTTGGTAAGAGAAATAAAATACACAACACATGCCAACTATCAAAAGCATGATCTTCCATACAACAAGCTACTTTCCTCAGTCATTTTTTACAGTATAGCCTGGAACCAAATCAGTTACAGTGACTGGAGGAGTCGTCTTCTCTGTATATTAGTTCAACATCCACACAGTGAAGACAGTACTTCCTTTTCTCTTTCATTTTGGTTGGCTATTTAGATTGCCTTCCCCCTCACAGAGCCTGCAGGTTTCCACTACGAGTGTGTGCTAACTGCCCCATCACTAGGCACCCAAGAATACTATCATGGTTGGAGTATTACTGGAGTTCCAGCTCATTTGTCCTCTGTGGGCCTTTGCCAATATACTTTTTCTTCAGAGAACAAGTCTATAGGTTACTGAGGTCAAGGATGCAGCAGAGCCCTAGGACTTGCAGCTACTCTGACTTGTCAGTTACATCATGCTTACCTGATGTCTATCAGATAAGAAGGTATCAATATACTTTGTTTTGCTTACTAGATGAAAATGAATGCTCCAATCCTAACATGTGTGGCTCTGCTTCTTGCTACAACACACTCGGAAGTTACAAGTGTGCCTGTCCATCTGGATTTTCTTATGACCAATTCTCCAGTGCATGCCATGATGTGAATGAGTGTTCTTCTGCCAAGAACCCCTGCAATTATGGTTGTTCCAACACTGAAGGTGGCTATCTTTGTGGCTGTCCACCTGGCTATTACAGAGTTGGACAAGGGTGAGTATCTCCACAAGGTCATTCATCATAGACATTCAGAAGGCTGTAAAAAGGCTGGACACTAGCCAGACTGAAGAACAGAGGTGCAAACTAAGGACAGGCTACTAAGTCATCTTTTCTACTCCCTTTGCACAAAATATCCTAGAAAAAAAGGCATGTCTGTACATCCAGCATGACGCTAATTTTAAATTTAGTATATAAGCAACATTAAACAATTGGTTCTGCTTTCTCCCCCAGTATCAGCACAAGAAGTCCTTCACAAACCGGCTCAGTGAGGACTGTTACTGCAGAAGGATAGGTGCTGAGATAATTAAGGGTTTTACACCACACTGATCAACCCAGAAAATTAAACACAAATTAACATTGTTCTGGTACATGACAATGGCTAAGTGCTGTAGTTCCAGAGTTCAGGGCAGGCTGGTGTTGTTCTGTTTGTTTGTAAAACTTGTAAATGAAAATCAGAAAATCCTACAGGCCTTCAGCCAAAGACTGTATTTCATTCAGTATGCCACATTAGTGCAAAGAAAATTAATGCACAGACCTCCTGCTGAGGGAAGGGAAAGGCAGGTGGTGCAGACACTGTGATATAGATTACATACGCTCGCTTTCCATTTAACAGGACAGTTCATAAAACTGCAAGAAGTAACTAAAACAGATGTTTTTATTCAATAGCCACTGTGTCTCAGGGATGGGATTTAACAAAGGCCAGTACCTGCCACTGGATGGACATGCTGATGAAGAGAGTGCTTTGTCCCCTGAAGCATGTTACGAGTGTAAAATCAATGGCTATCCCGAAAAAGACAACAGGAGGAAGAGAAGTGCTAATGACACTGTACGTACCAGGATAAATAAGCACTATAATGTACTTTGAGTTATTTTTCAGAGATACGATACTCATCACTATCAGTAAATGGAGGGAACTTTTTAACAGTCCACATTCAGCAGCGAAAATCTTTTTTCCCCCACCTCGGTGGTATTTACACTTGGGTCCTGTTGGCAGGAACGATATGGCAATCAGAAAGACATCAACAACTATGAATGGATCAAGTTTTTAAGGCTTGTGAAGAGTCCTTTGTAGTGTGAGATGTGTTCTAATTCCTCAAAATAATACTCAGAGAAGTAATTTTCCTGCTAGTTACAGAGAGCTAGGAAAGCAGTCATGTCTGCAACCTGTTCTGCAGTCAGGAAGAGATCGGATAGCGTTTTATGGTCTGGGACAGCTGAATAGATCTTCTTGCAGATCATTTTAGTCTTAAGTGTCTATCCCATGATTGCTCACAGTTGTGGGGGACTAGCGCCCATAACCTAGCTGATACACTATAGTCCAATATTTGCAGAATTGCTGAGGGTATTAGAGAGCTAGACTTCAGACCCGGTATTTTTCTCACTGCATTTTGTAGGCTTATAAAAATGAGTTATGTGATACTCATGAAAGGACAGTCCTACTATTTATACCTTTTAGACGTTTTTTTCAAAAGTTAGAAGAGTATACCTGTATATCTGTTGTCCACATTATCTGTATGGTAGGATGTTGTCTTGTAGCATTAGGTCTGATTTTGAAATCTGCAGTAATGGGAAACTGACTCAGTTTAGAGGTAGCAACACACAGATTTTCCTTCAGTGGTACAAGATTTGTGTCATGTGAACAGGCAAAATGCAAACCCTCAACTAAAATGGTAAGGTGTGCTAGCCACAAAAATTGCATTGAAAGAACAGGGAAACAAGTCTCCTTTCTAAAAGGACAGAGGCATAAAACAATCCAGAAGCTCCAGTCCTAGTACACACTCCTTCACATAATGCCATCAAAACCAGTTCTTGTATTGGCAAAGTTTCTAAAGAAGCCAGTAAATCTATAATTTCTGCTCTAAAGGATGCAGTGTTTGCACTTAAAATCTAAATGTTTGATTTCCCCCACACACATCCACACTTCCCCAGCAACCCTTTTCCATCCCCACCACCACTCCCACTTGACCTGTTCCAGTCTGAATTCTGTGGTCAACCCACCACAGAAGTACATGGATGTTTCAGAAAGCATTTTTTCTTTTGCACAGTTAATTTCATATCTGGTTCATAATTGTTGTATCTTGTTATTCCATTTTTTAATAGCATTAACCTTTTCAGTTTTTAATACTACAACTACCTGAGCAGTAAAAGTGAAAGGTTTCATATCCATAAAACTATGTGAAAAAAGAAATATTGTCATTACTAATGGTGTCTGTGGGGTGCCGTATTTAAAACACTATAGTACTTGCTCCTGTCCACAAATTTTCCTTGTTTTCACCAAGTGTTTTTTATTACATTACATATTAGCACACATATGTATTCACGTGTGATTGGAATCCCCTCGGAGAAAGAAATCCTTTGCTATCCTTACAAGCATGAAATGATCTTGACATGTAGGCTAGGTACGTCACTTAGTATCAGGTTTCCTAAAGAAGACTACAGTGTATATGTTTTTGCAAAATCAAAAGCGTTTGCTTGTCAGATGCTTTTCCTGGGAATGCACTCATTCTGACCCCCTGCCCCCAAGCGTGTTCACAGCTAACACCTCTGGACAGATTCACACCAGCAGCATAACTATACTGAAGCTCAAATTAAAAAGGAACATGCAACTGATTTGTCAGAAAAACAATGCTAGAACTTTTTTCCACACTCCTTTCAGTGGTCCAGATAGGATTTAACTGGACAATGTGACATAGTAGCCCTTTCTGTAGGCAGCTAACAATGCAGCAGTTCTCTCCTTACTTCAGTTTCCCTCATAATCACTGTACTTCCTTATCACCAAATGCTGAGCCTGCATTCATTAAAACAATTATACCAGAAGTTTCAGGGAATTCCCATACACTGTTGTGGTATGTGTTTCTGTAATGTTGCTCACCAATATGCATCATAAGAACAAGACTGTGCCTCGCATACAGCCTTTAGTGCGGTAGTAAACATAGGTCTCTTCTTTACATGGACTTCTTGCAAGCATGAAGCTGAATAGATTCTGAAACAAATCTGAAATCTGAACACCCTCTGTAGACCTGATGTTGTAACTTTAGTTATCCTGCTAAGCCTGTGTGAGAAGCCTTTAAGATTTACAGTGTATGTTATATGGAATCAAGCAGTTCTCCCAGATGGAAAGGATTTACAATTCTTTCACAGCTAGATTTTGACAAATGCAGAAACTGTTAATAATCAGCTATTCTTCTTCTCTCAGTGCAAGTGAGTATCTGTTTCTTTCCTGCTTTAAACAGTCTTTCCTCCTTTACTTCAGATTGAGCAGATTAGCTTGGAAAGTCTAGACATGGATAGTCCTTTGAAGATGAGAGTCAACGTTTCCAGGCTTGACAATAAGGAGCACATCCTAGAACTCATCCCAGCCATTGAGCCCCTTACCAACCACGTGCGCTACATCATCTCACATGGTAATGATGATGGCATCTTTCAAATCCATCAGAGGGATGGACTGAGTTATTTGCACACAGTTAAGAAAAAGTCAGTGCCTGGAACTCACACACTGGAAATCACAAGCATTCCTCTATACAAGAAAAAGGAGCTAAAGAAGCTGGAAGACAGCAATGAGGACAACTACCTCCTGGGAGAGCTTGGGGAAGCTCTCAGAATGAGGCTGTGGATAGACCTCTACTAGCTGTCCTCCAGACTGAGTCCAGTTCTTCAGTCACTTCTGTTCACTTATTCTACCCACCTGAGCATACCTGCTTTTCAAAGGCTTTGAAACAGTCACTGACTTTTGGGGGAGGAAGGAAGAGGGGAAGACCTCTTTCTTTCCATCCTACCGAGACTGCAGAACCACCCTTGCCACTGCCAAAACTTTGATTACATTGGTGATCATGGTTACTGTATCTGTTATATAACCTCAAATTGAAGTATATTAAAAAGCTAAAGTTCAAGAAGTCATCACATGGCACTAATGGCACAAAGATGTGAGCTTTTTTTTTCCTGTTAGCAGTCTGTAACACTTTGGGTATTTTGCTATAGTTCCTAATTAAAAAAAAATATAGTTTATTTATTTTTAATGCAGTAATATATGGAGAAAATAACAAATTATGTAAACAAAAAGGGAAACTTGCTTGGTTTTCTTTACATTTATAAATTTGAGCTATAACATTTTAGAGGTACTTTCTTAATGAAAAAAAAAAAAATTGAAAGATGTTTCCTTTTGTATTTGGGCCAGTCATCCAAATAGTATATAAGTAATTTTTAAATGTATCAGGGCTGAAAGAGCACTGTAGTACATCTTCTGGATATTCTAAAGTGCTCTTGCAAAGCTTTTGAGTATTCAAAAGAAAAAAAAAAGTTTTAAAGGGTAAGAACTGCAATATCAGTCTCTGAGGAGATCATATTTCACAGCAGCTCAATAGGATTGTATTCTGAATCAGCCACATCAAATAATGGAGGATGCACAACCACTGTAGCAAAATACCTTGACTGCTTTTAATACCATTAGCATTGCAGAACCAAACTGTACTGTACTTCCTTCCAGTAACCTCAAGGAACCACACATGCAACCACACCTCATTCTCAGAAAGGGTGCTCTACAAGTCTGCATTAATGTAGGCAGCTGAAGAAAATGTCTCTCTGAAGGGAACACATGATGTTCCATACTGTTTGGTGCTGGCTTGAATTAATGGTGCATTTACTTAAAACTGAGAGCTGTATCAGGACTGCCATATGTGCGAACTAATTATGCAGCGCAGACAAGGAAAAGTGTATTTGAAATCCATTTGTTATAAGTTTCATTAATACTGTAGTTATACACCATATGCCTCATTTTATCATAGCTTATTTTGTAAGAAAGATGTTTGTACAATGAGTTGACATTTAGTTTAGTAATTTTTTAAAAAATGTCATACCATTATGTGTTAAGTTTATGTCTCAGTGGTGCTTTTCTTGACAGCTGGTGCCTGTAACGTCATGTAACAGAATCTCATATGTGAAAATAGCCAAAGCACATGCTGACTCCAGGATTGTTTCAGTTGCATATCAGTGCTGACCAAAGATTATATCAAGTTATACTCAGTGATTTTTCTTTTCTTTTGTTGACTTTGGGGATTTTGAAAAGAAAAAGAAACTTTGTACATTTTTAATCAAAAGTTTGTAAGAAAAAAAGTTTTGTTTGAAGGTCTGTATCAGTAAGACAACACTTTTCTTGCAATAAAGCTTATTTTGGGGTAGTTTTTTCTTTGAAATGTCTGGTTTTTACACAAAATAAGCACCTACTTGTAAATCCGTAGGATTCAGAGCAGAAAAAAGCTATTTCGGTGTAAACTCTTCTTCACTCACGTTTAGGATTATACAGCATTTACTGACCTTTAGTTTCTCCATTATGACAGAACTGAAACACAGGAATTAAACTGTCCTTACAAAGTTAAAACTCTGCCTCAACTCCCTCAAAATCTGTCACATATTATGTTCAAGTGTGCTGGCCTTGCAGAAGTTTGTGCTTACCCGTGTAATGAGGGCTGAAGGACCATCACAATTTAAGTTTGATAATTCAGCTCATAACAAAATATCCCCATACATTTTAAGTGTAGAAGTATAAAACCTCCATCCTACCTGAATAGCAAAAAAAATTTCATAAGACTATCAGAAGGTACTTCTGCTTGCTGGCAGTCCCTTTCTTAAATCCCCTTCGTTAGGTACACAGTCAAGCACAACAGTGCAAAAAAAGTTTTTTTCATAAAGTATGCAAGGTTTCCACAAGACCTCATTGCATAAACTTCCCTTTATTCCATTCAAAGTTAAACTGGTGATTACTTTTAATAGCAAATACTTACTTCATGTTTTTGTCACAGCAGTAATAGCCAGAGAAAGGGAAATCAGGTTGGATTAAGCACTGAATTAAGATGCAAAATGTTTGTTTAAGATATACTCTTTAGTTTCTGAATATAAGACAGTCTGCACCAGCAGAATTACCCCTACATATTCTATTGCTGTTCTTCTAGAGGAATGGCACTTCACGAGCTAATTGCATTAAAAGCCAAGTTGCAGGTCTAAGGTTCTAATTACTGGATGCAGTAACAGTGAGTTTCCATAGTGTGAGTTTTTTCAGCATAAAATTGCTCTTCCCTGTGCTTTGAAACATCCAGACTAACATATTCTGCTACCTTGCTATCCCTCTCTAAAAATATTCATAAAGTAATACAAGAAATACAAGTTTTTAAAGGAATCATACATCTAATTTCACTAAAGAAAGAAAATAATGAGAAATTATGGCGTTGTTATAATAATTACCAATTTATTTCATAGGAGTTAATTTGCCTTGAGTATTCCTTGAAATCTACACATGTATTCAGATTTATCTAACACTTAACAATGCATCAGTTTAAACAAGACAATATGAAATTGCTTGGAACTAGACTTAATGGACATCACCTTCAGATTATGGTCGTGCAAGTTTCATTATGATTCAAAGCTGCTTCTGGGTAAGATGACTGACATTTACAGAAATGAAAAGATCTCTAGAGCTCTAATAAATATATCCAGTATGGCACTGACTCAAGTTTTAACAACTCTAACAGCTAATTTCTAAGAAGGCTACTCTGTCCAAAATGGGAGATTTCCAGGAAACACACACTGGAAGAAAAGCCAACGGACTGAACCCAGTAGAGCATTATCCTTTGCTTTCTATTCTCAAGAAGGGAAAATAGTAGCAATGCACTTACAAATGACTCCTCTAAGGCTACAAGTTCTGGAAGATTTTATCAGTCAACAGAGATTATTGCTTAAAGCCTTTTTTATAACCAAGGAGCTATCATCAGATAACATCTGTGTTAACTAATCATACAGTCAAGTACAAAGTAGAAAAAATACCTCATCCCTTTACTAGAAAGGCAGCATTATCCTCTGCCACCTAAAAATGCACGAGTCATTTATGCACAATACCCAGAAAGAAGTCACCCCCACCTTCAAATTCAGATGAAAAAATATCCTGGATTAAAAAAAAAAAAAAAAAAAAAACCAAGCAAGAAATCCAAAACAGAGCCACTTCCTTTCCACCCATCCTGTCACAGTGTATATTTGCATACCCATTTCTCCAAACTCTAGCCTTTAATAGCCTATAACCTTTTTATTTCTAAACATTTAATGAGAAAGCTGACTACACATGCACAGAAAGACCAGTGTTACAGAAAGCTACAAAACACCAAAATCTGTTGCCAACAGTAAAATGAAAATTGTCTATTTAAGAGGCTGCGGTATAAACCTCTTGGCAATCTGAAGCAAGGCTGTAGTGAGTGAAGGTAGTGTCTGAGCTAGCCCTAGGCAGCGAGGACTTCGCCAGTACACTCCAGCTATTCTAGCAAGTCTGTGATACTTCGTCATTACAATAATTCTAAAATACGTATGCATAAATAATTGATAACCTAAAATTTCTTTTTGAGGAAAGACTTCCAGTTTTTCAGCTTTACTGCAAGGACTCGGCCCCTCAGCCCTTGATCTAAACATTTGCTTTTCCAACATGCCAGCACTAAGGTTTGGCATGTTTACTGTAACCCCACAATATTACCAGGCCCCTCAAAGAATGCTTGCCTCCTTTCCTATCCTCAAATGCTCCAGAGTTTTTGACCTCTTTGTACGTGTCAGAGTCAAAGAAGAGTGTACAGACCTTTTAGGGCTCCTTCATCTGCAAGCATGGCTCCAATTCAATAGACAAGACAGCATTGCTGGGAGTATTGCTGCGTCCAAGCATCCAGTAATTATTTCTTAGCACATCGTGTCCTTTCTCCATAGCCACACCTCTTTAACCAGCAGTAACGCTACAGCAATTCAAACACCACCCAGTTCCTTCATGTTCCTTGTCTGAAAGAATGGGCCGATAACAGTTTTTCATAAGCCAGGCTCTCCAGCCAGCATTCTATAAAGGACTACTTTTCTATGGGATTTTATTAGACTGACTTGGAATGACTAGTTAAAATTTGCTGTAATCGATATGGTCTGCACACTGACAGCTGAAGAGCCTGCCTTTGTGCTAAATGCACAGAATTCAGCAGTGACAATGCACTGCAAAACTAAATACAGCAAAAATCTTACTGCCCTAAATGTGCCTATTCATTCTTCCCGTGTGTTACAACTGTAACCTAAGCACCTGAACTAACCAGCGCTGTTCAGCAGACGTGTCTTAAATCACAGAAAAGGGCTGATTTATGGACTTTGAGGGGATGAAGGCCCCAACTCTACATTCACACTTCTTAAAGCAGGAGAGCAGGAAAACATGAGAGCAGAAGTACAACATTTTATATCTAAAATAAAATTGTAATGCCTAGTGCAACTGCTTATGTATTTGACATCAAATTGCTATAGCAGAGATAGGAAGTAAGTACTTTGCTGCCATAGTCTTACAGAACTGATGAAAGAGGTCACTTCTCATGTGGTCTGTGAAGCTTGTTTCAAGAATGCCAATTGTATGTCAGCATGGGTGTTCACAAAAATGTTTAACCTATGTATCTGGACATGATTCTATACAAGCAAGGCCTCCTCGCTGCTTGGGCTTGTCAAGAATGAGGTGTTTCCACCTGTGGCAAAAACCAGATCTTGAGACACAAGGAATGTCAGCAGAAACAGTTGGTGGTATGCCATCACTTTCATGCAAAACAGGGATTTCGAGGTTTAGAATTCTGAACTCCAAGGCCAAAGCAGGAGATCAGCAGCATTTCCATGCATGAACATGTATCTACACTGCACTACCATGTATCCTAAACAAAAGGACCCAGAGCTTGCTCAAATCTAACTAATCTGGGAAATCGCTGCTGCAACACTATGAGGAAATGACAAAGTGACAGAATGAACATTACCAGTCATGAATGAGAAACACAGGACTCTTCCTCAAGGGTTTAAACTCCAGTCAGTCCTATGAATAGCAATTCAATATGCTGATGCATTAAAACAGGGAAGCGTACATAGATCTATAAAGTAACTTAAGGCAAAAACACTCACATATTTAAAAGCACAACCATTCTCACTGTTTTAGCAGCAGTAGTATTAAAGCACATGGAAAGCTAAGACTGTCAAAGTCCAGACAAGAAAACCGCTAGATTGAAGCACTAGGTTCCCACTCTATCTGAACCAGAAAATATAAATAGAGCAGCACTGCAGCAGTCTTTCGGTCCACAGTACATTTTAAAACCCTATGTCTAAAGATGTTCTTACATAAAGTAAATATGAAATACTTCTATTAAGTTTCATTGAACAGTAACATGTCATCTTTCTTTTTACTGCTGGCACTATTATGTTACTGTAGTTTTATCTAATTCTGCTATTTCTATAGTGCTTATATACTTAAATAGCTGATGTTTTTATACTTCATCCTATAGCATTTCTCGCCCAATGTAGACCCAACAAAACCCTGTCAGTTGCCACCAACATTTGTCCTGGTGCAAGACTACTAAAAAATGACAAAAAAACCCACCACGAGAACATATATATGCACATAGCTACACAGACACTCCCTCTTCACTGCAGTGAAGAGAACTGATGAATTACTGGTTCTGCTACACCAGAATTTTTGAAAGATTTTTAATTTCAGGCCATATCACCAAACTGAAAGCTGAATACCAAATGTGTTCTCAAGGCTTGTGGTTTGAAGCTGAAGAATATACATGCATTCAAGAAGAGGACCCCAACCCCAATATATTTATTCAGCAAAAATAGCGCATTCTATTTCTAAGTGATGCAAATACAAAGGCCTAAACCTGGATCTCTGATTCCATAAAATAATTGCCATAACTTTCTGTCTTACTGTTCTTCATGTGGAGATAGCTTATGGAAATTCATGGTTATTCTCTCTACCATTTGCTTTTAGACCTGTATTCATCACTGACAAAGAAAACAAAAGGGGGGCTGTGTGTGGTGTGTGTGGAGGGGGTGGTTTGTGTCAAATAACCACCAGGTCATAACCCTCAAGTGCACATTCAATTTTTTTGAAAAACATTAGTTTTAAGGAAAAAGCAACAGATAAACCGTATTGCCAAAAGGCACAAGTTTCACTGCCGGTTTGTCTGTTCCAGAAAATCATCTAGCAGAAGGCTGAAAGTAGGCAAGAAATAACCAATTAAAAAGTTACCAATTTAATAGAAAGCCTGCAAAGTAGTTCACCCCCAAGTTTAAAAAGTAATTGCAGTGTTCTCCCCAACTCATGTAACATTTCCAAGAGCCCTAATTTCTTAGCAATCAGAAATAAAGGCAATTATGAGCACCTGAGATAGGAAACAATGAAAAAATTTATGCAGTACAACTGCCACTCAACACTGGCAAACACAGATGAGCTACAGACTGAGTCACCTGTAAACATTTAACATAATAAGGAAAAGTTGTTTAGTACAAATATGACACATCTGGTATGCTATAACGAGGCAGGAAGTTTACATTACTATTTTATGCATGCATATTTACCTGGGTATATGCATAATTAACTCATGATGAAGTGATCAGACCTGGGAATTTTTAAGATGAACTGGTAAAATCCAACAATGCCTACCACTTCCGAACTGGCTTTTAATAGCATAAACCCTTCATATTATATGTTTAAGCTCTCAAAACTTACATTGCCATTGCCAGTATCTCTCTCAACTTTACTGACTCAGCACAGCCTAATGCATAGCCCTAGCCTGCTCTTGCACCCTCAGCATCCGAGCTGCACTTGTTTCCAGGTCCTAGTTTTATGGGTAGCCACAACCTTCAGCTTCAGTAATGAAGCAAACTCTTCAGTCCCACACTATCTGGCAGTCACACAGTTCCTTTTTTTTCCAACTAAATTACTCATAAATTATGCAAACACTAAGTTAACAATTTCTGTGTCACATTTTGAAGGCCATTTTACTGTAAAATGACTGTTATTTTTTGGCACAGTGTTGCTGGATGCCTTATTTTCATGGCAGTGATTCAAATATGCAGCTGAAGAATGCAATAAATTCACTCATGAGTTTGCTGCAGCTTTTATTTCTCTTCAGTACGCCTTCTCAAATCCCCTTCTAAGTTTCAGATAAGACCTCCTATAGACTAGGTCACTAAACATATTAAGATTACTTCTTTCAGGGAAGACTTTTACTAAATCAAAATTTGTTCACCTGGATAGTTGAACTATAATAGTACATGTAACTAATAAATCTGTAGGAAAACTCCAGCTCTACTAATAGCATGATCCTGATATTTTCAGGGAAAAAAAGCATCTTCATATTACCTTCAGTTAAATTTTCAGTTTCTTTTAGATAATCTTTTGTTATTTTTCAGCAAGCCTACAAGAGCCACAAAGTTTCCATTTCTTCATGTCATGGTTTAACCCCATCCACCGACTAAACCCCACACAGTGACTCACTTGTTCCCCTCCTGTGGTATGAAAGTAGAATCAGGAATGTGGAAGTGGGAAAATTTGTGCACTGAGATAAAGACAGTTTGATAAATAAGGTAAAAGCCGCATAAACAAGCAAAGCAAACCAAAGAATTTACTACTTCCCATCGGCAGGCAGGTGTTCAGCCATCTCCAGGAAAGCAGGGTTCCCTGACACATCATCGTTATTCAGGAAGACAAATTCCATCACTCTGAACGTCACCCTTCCTTCCACCCGCAACTGTGTATGCTGAGCATGGCACCATACAGTATGGACTACCCCCTTGGCCAGTTGGGGTCAGCTGTCCCGGCTGTGTCCCCTCCCAGGTTCCTGTGCACCCCCAGCCCGCTCGCTGGTGGGGTGGGGCGAGGGGCAGAAAAGGCCCTGACTCTGTGTAAGCGCTGCTCAGCAGTGACTGAACATCCCTGTGTTAGCAGCACTGCTTTGGTCTAACAACTGACAGTTGATCTAACTTCATTTAGAAAATATGATTTAGAAAATGTATTACTAAATGGCCACAAGTTATCTGTTTCTGGACCAATGAACATTTTGCCAAATTATCTTCCAGCCATGCACAAAGTTAATAATGTAAGACACTGCTAAGAAATTATCTAAAGGAATTTAATTCAATTAAATGTCAAAGAGGGTTTGTGGCTTTTTTAGTCTTCCAGTTATAAGTTATAAATGAAAATTTTTAAGTTATAAATGAAAAATGAAATAGAAAAACCTGAGAAGATCTGATGTTTGTTAGCTGAGAGGCTGAAAATTGATGGTTAAGAATCAAGATTTGCGTTGAAATGCCTGTCACTAAATTTATAAATCAGTGCACACAGCTTAGAAAAGACAAATTAAAAACAAAGAAACAACTACTACTTGTAGTAGTAAAAGGCCAAACTCACTACTGAGACAGCTCAGCTCTATGTCTCTTAATTGTTAAGACTAATTTCACCAGGCAGTTTAGCCAATGGCAGCCCCATCCCTGGAAAGTGCATTGTGTTTCTTAACAGGCTTCTAAACTTTGTACAAAAGGCCTTTTCTGAATCATCCATTGTATTCTTTGAGACATAATGCACAGCATTTTAAGCCTTTAATTTCCATATGCCTAAAACACAGTGAAATCTTTACAGTGTGTACTATTGTTACACTGATCAAGCACACAGAGATTGTTTTAAATAGCTGCTCTTGAATCAGAGCTGAGCTTCATTGGGATAGCTCCTAAAGTAGCCCATCTATTAATATCACTCCATGGAAAATACCAAGTATACCAGACATGCTGTTAATTAAATGGACTCAAATTCCTTTGCCTGCTTACCATATGATGCAAAGAAACACTATTTCTAAGTATCCCTCAGAATAATAGGAACCATTCAGTCTCAAAACAGCTGTTTTCTGGCTAAGCGGTAGCTGTCCTGGAATCCAGTTTTAAAGCCAAGATAAAAGTAGAAGACAACTGTTTGAAAGGAAATTTGATAGTTCTAAGTCATTTTTCAGCTGCTGAAAACACAGATGTAAATTTTATAAATGTGTCCACTTCAAAATACAAGAGTTTGTGGAATACAGAGCTAACCACAGATGAGTCTTGTTTCCTTATGAATGGAGTGAGTTACATCCACCACTTCCTCAGTTTAGCCTCCTGTCCTAAGAAAAGGAGCAACAGTGGCTTCATGCAACGTGGAACAGAATGTGACAGCATTACTCAGTCACACTACTGATACGAATACAACATGCTGGAAAGCACATCAGTGTCTTCCCACTCTATCCTTTCCTTTTTAAATGGACTGGACTGGCTTTTGTGTATTTTGTTCGTATTTAATGTCCTGTCTACTCCTGCATGTTCCTCAGTTTCTTTCAGTGAAAGCAAAACTAAGCTACCCTTCATCAAGACATGTGTTCTTAAGGAAAGCACAGTCCAGAGGAAACAGCCAACAAAAACAAGCCACAGTAACCAATGATTGAACTGAGCACCAGCAAAGCAAATAATTGAAAAGCTCTTGTTCCTATAAAGTTACATTAAAAGCCGACCAAAACTTTGCTGCTTGCAAGACAAAAGGTGGCAAAGAGAATGTGAGATGGGCCTCAAGTATGTATATAACTTGGTATGGTTAATAAAAAAAAAAAAAAAAAAAAAAAAAGAAAACCATCAAATTCATCCTTTGGGGAAGGCAGTGTATTTTTTTAAAGTTTCTAAAGTTTCAAGACAGTCTTCCACAGAAAATTGGGTCATATTTTCCACAGAACATCCAAAAACATTACAGCCACAGTGCCAGATTTATCTTCTCTATTGCTCAGACAATACTTTCCAAAATTAATATAATAGAAATGTCTTCCAGATATGAGAAGGAACCACTCTTAATTATCTCAGTCCTTTCTCTCTTTTCAGACTAACAGCATCAGTTAATACTATATAACATTTTTTGTGAAATAACCACCAGCTGGTTAGGAAAGCTGCTCAGTTTTGCTTTTGTTTAATGTTTCTACCTAATTAATCACTCTGATTTTCTTAATTTTTCACTTTCAGCCATTGCTTTTTTAAAAAAGGTTGCCTCTCAATTTCCTAGTGTCATGATTTCCCCCATATTTTTCTCCATAACATTTGTAACTCTCATCTCCAAAGGCAGTACATTCATCATCAGTCCTCATAAATATACAGACTGTCACATGCTACTGTAGTAGCATATCACAGAACTAGGAATTCAGACGTAGAATGCAGTCTACATCAAACAAGCAAACAAGGATGAAAGCTAGTTATGAAAGCAACCAAGAACAATATTCTAAAGTGACGAAGACAAAACCCAAGATTTATTCAAAAGCAAGAGGAAGCAGAGTCTGGAATATGGTCCACATAAGCTGTCAAAATCCAAAATTTTAAGTTATGCAAGTAATATCAAGTATTTCACAACTACATGGTTAATTATGAAGAAATAAGATGAAAAGAAGTGAGAAAAAATAACAAAATGCTTTAAGCACTTCCACAGTACACTATGCTTTTACAAAAAAGATATTAGTATGCGCAGAAGGCCTTCACACACTCTACACACCAGATCTGATAGAAAATGGGAATAACAAGAAAAATAATTCAAAATGTTAAGCTGATTACTTCCATAACTAAGTTTTCCTCTTCAGGTACACCCTCATTAAGTAACACGCCACATCTGCATTTCCAGGTATCCTGTAGCACTTCTCTAATGCCTTTTTATATAAACTTAACTTTCTACACAAACCTTTACTTCTTTCCAGAAAAGTGAGAGAAAAACTGGTAACAAAGATATGGCCTTCCTCCTCTTCTCAGCATCCTCCTCATCTATTGAACCCTAATTCTATTTCATGGCTCATGCATCTTCTCAGTCTATCCCTTGTGTCCTCTGAGTCTCCAGTTTTCTTCTCACACCCAAAACATGCACTCCACTAACCTCTATAATCCTAACCTCTATAATCCATCTTTCTTTCATCCTTGGGTGATTTGAATATGCCAGTTAATAGTTTCCATTTAAAATCCCATTCTTTAAAATTCCCTTACACTTATGATGTCATCTCCAAAACACAACTCAGAACCACAGGATCTCATTCACATGGATTCATCTCCTGCCAGTTGGCTTCGACATACTATTTCACAGCTGATGTTGTGGCAGACTCTCTCAACAATTAAGCTGGGACATGGGATGTCTCTTACATTTTTGCAAGTGACCTTATATTCCTTTCTATTCTCCTAAGAATATATATGTAAACGTCTCAGAATATACTCAAAATGGACAACTGCAAGAAGTCACCTGATCACAGGCTCTGGTACTTACAGAGTATTTGAAACACACCAGTATCTGTTGGAGGGGCAATACAGCTGGGAAAGCAATTAAAGAGATTTCTTGAGTCTCTTTGTGATAATTTTTTGATGCAATTGCTCAAAAAGCCACCTAGGACAAACTCTCTGCTGAATCTGTTTTCTCAAAAGAGAGAATTGGCTAGGGATATAAAGGTCTACATCAGTCCTGGATGCAGCAACTATGACAAAGAGCGGAGTCTAAAATCCTGAGAGAAGTAAGCAAGACAAAAGGTAGAATTACAGCCCTGGACTACAGGAGGGCAGTCTATGGCTTCTTTTAAGATCTGTGCAGCATGTTCCCACAGGAGATGGCTTGCAGGGCAAAGAGACCAAGAAAAGCCAGCTGAACTTCAACAACCACCTCTTAAAAGCACAAGAACCTTCCAATCAGATGTGCAGGAAATTGAGCAAGTATGGCAGAAGGCCAGCACAGATGAAACAATGGCATGCAATCAAACACCAGTACAGAGAAGGGATGCAGGGACTGGATGCCCATGAACAACACCAGTACATTGACCAAGTGTACAAGGATGAAGTTTGGAAATCTGAAGCTCAGTTGGAAGTGAAGCTAGTGAGAGATATTTAGAACAGTCAAATGGGCTTCAGCTCACTTGCAGCAAAATACTAAGGAAATAAACAAGTCCAGCATAGTCACCCAGATGACTGGTTACTGCGCTAAAGCATGCAACACATAAGAGAAGATTCAGAAAACTGAATTTTTTCATCTTAAGACAAGAAAGCAGTGGAGAGACCTTTTCCATGTCTTCAATAACCTAGTGGAGGTGCATTCTCCCTGGTGGACAACAAGATGAGAGGCAACAGAAAAGCTGCAACATGGGAAAGTCTGATTTGACCATCCTTACGATGAAAACTTGTAATTTGAACACTAGAACAGATACCCAGAGAGCCTTGGAGATATTAAAAACTCAATCTGACAAGGCCTTGAGCAATCTGATGTATGTAGAGCTGCTTTGAGAAGAGGGCTGTGCTTGATGGCCTCCACAGGTCTCTTCCAAAATGATATATTTTACAAGTATGAAAATCCCCAAAATACAACCAGGTACCTTAAAACTTTCTATGTGATACTCAGTTCTGGAAAAGAACTTGGAGCTTTGTTTTTTAAACAGTTCTCAAAAAACCAGCAAGAGCCAAAAATGCGCTTACCATTTCTTAAGTTTGCATCTCTCTTACTAAAGCAGAGCCAGGAAGGCAGGTGGGAGAGTAAAAGATTTTTTCTAATGTTTTTTAAAGTTAAGAAAAAGAAATTGTACCTTATCCATAAAAATACTGCTCACTAGTGGCTCACCTGGAGAATGAACAATACAAACTTCAAAGATCTGTCAAACGACATGACCTGACCAGCCCCACCATTACTACAGCCACCATGAAAATCTTAAGTCTTAGGAAGAACCTTGTCATTCCTTCCAGCTCCATATACCACAAACTAATTTCAAAGATCCATGCATGTATTGTAGAGAAGCCAAGAAGTAGATAGCTTGCATCTTACCTTAGGTTTATGGACTGAAGGAAAAAGCTGTGTTATGTATTTGATTTATAATTTTTTTTCAGTAGTAACAATTAATTATCCCACAAAACAGGAATGTTTAAAGTCAGAAGTAATTACAACAGATTCACTTAAAACTCTTTCCCATTAAAGGGAAAGGAGAATATTCCTAGTATTCACAGCAAATCCTAGAAATCAGGATTTGATCTGAATCCCAAATCTGCCACGAAGTCACTTCCTGGCATAAAAGCCACCATAGAATACAGTTAATGACTGCCAGAACAAGGACAGAACTACAAGCTCAGAACCTGTTGCCCTTTACTTAGAGGTAGCCTACCTATAGTCAAAGTTACAGTAGGAGAAGTTGCTTTTTATTACTAATCTTGCCTAATCCTGGGAAAGTGAAAATTTCTTGATTATGATGCATTTGGAGGACGGCACACAAATACATTTGCAAAGACAGACTCCAAATCATAAATTAATGCTGGCATATGTTTTCTGCCTGGAACAGAATGAGTTTTCTAGAACAACCTAAGAGTTTCAGGGTTGGCCAATAGTACAGGATGGAAAAAGTCAGATCTGTTTTCTGGCTAGAGAGGATGCTTTGTTCCCAGAGTTGACAAGTAAACATAAAGTCCTTTTTTTTTTATCCTTTGGAATTATTTACATCATGGTGACTCCCGGGTCCTTGCTGAGAATCAAGCCTCATTTTTCTAGATGCTTACAAACATGGTAAGAACAAGAAAACAGCAAACCCCAAACCCTGCAATATAGTTAAAATTAAAAAATAAAAGATAAAGAGTGCTTAGTAAGATTTGGCATGTATTTGCCAAAGCTTGTGTTTTCCCATGACATTCTACCATGTCTGAAATAATACTGTTGCTGGTTGAAGAATACAGGAAGATTTTAGTGACAATGAAGACTCTTAAAGTAACAACACTCAACTGTGCAATCAAAAGTAAAATGAAATTCTATATGAGGTTAGCCAAAATCCCATGTGAAAGGCAACACTATTCTGTGGTTAGCCTTGATTTCATGTGTTAATACTGTGAATGGCTGTTGTTGGTTGACTCCTTAAAGTGTCATTTCCTTTGAGGTGCAAGTTCCTCTTGGCAGTCACTGTGCTTTGATCTGCCGTGATTTCTGCATTACTGGTGCTTAAACTACTATGTTTTACTACAAGCAACATGCTTAACTTTGTGCTTATATTTTTGCAGTTTTGAATTTTTTTCTTTACCCCCACTGCTCATCAGAGATGAGTTGCACTAAAATGACTATAATACTTACAAAACACCCAAGCTAACATTTGATTATCTGGCATATTCTTTCATACATACATCCCATCTCCTGCTTCATGTATAATTTTTTTTAGTACTGTTCTAATTGTTAATCTATGTAATTGTTAACGGTAGTACGATGGAACTATTCAAGACTCCCTATAATTCACAACACTGCGGTTCAACCAAACAGCCAGGCAGCCTGGTCTGAAAGAATGAACGGCCATACAGGACTCGGAGTGAGCATGTTTCAAGACTAATCACAGCTCTCTGATTTTCAGCCAGAGCCTCCTGTGGAAATCCTTTGCTTGTGAATCCATTTTTACCATCTGTTTTGCAGAGAAAAATTTAATTCCAAAGACATGTTCCAAGATGTAGTTAATAGTTGCAAAACACACCAACAGAGTGGTAATAGTTATTCTCAAGCTTAATAAGCTTGGAAATGCCTAGTGCTACACTATTGCGTTTCCTCCAACACTGCAGATAGCTAGTACCTGGATATTTTGGAGTGATGTAAAGCTTTTATCATCTTGCCCCTCTCTCTGTACTTGTAGAAGGTGGTGGACATTTCTCTTGTTTGTTACTTATGAAGCAAAAATACCTTGCTGTAATGTTATGGATCACTCTGGAACTAGATGTCAGTCTGTTTTGTTTTCTAAGGTCTCTCTTCTCTTTCTGACTGCAGCATGTACCTGGCTGCTCTCTAAGGCTAAGACAACTGGAAACAGATACTGAAAAAAGCAAGCATCACCGGGTGTTTTATGAAATTATGGTTACTGGGTGGTATAAAGGCAGTTTGAAGTCAACAAGCAGCATCTGCATGGAGATTTCTACATCCTTAAGAACAAAACCAGGTAATTTTTCCAACAAAGGGGGAGGGGGAGGGGGGAATTAATATTTAACTTTTCTCCTATCCACAGTCAAAATTATGGAAAAAATGCAAAATAATACTGTTATGCTGATATGTGTTAAGTTTATTAAAAGCACTGTTCTTTAGCTTATGAAACCAAAAGAACAGTGCAAGACCATATTTGAGAGTGCAGTTTCAGGCATTACCTGAAATGGTAAGATTTTACCAGTCCTTAATGGTAAGACCAGTTGTTCTCCAGGTATCCAGCCCCCTGAGCTGAAACACAGGGACAAGGAACAGAATAAAGCCCCCATAATCCAAGGGGAAATGGTCAGTGACCTGCTGCACCACTTAGACAACATCAGTCTATGGGGCTGGACGGGATCCACCTGAGGGTACTGAGGAAGCTGGCAGAAGTGCTCACCAAGCCACCTTCCATCATTTATCAACAGTTCTGGCTAACTAGAGAGGTCCCAGTTGACTGGAGGTTAGCCAAAGTGATGCCCAGCTACAAGAAGGGCTGGAAGGAGGATTCAGGGAATTACTGGCCTGTCAGTCTGACCTTGGTGTTGTTATGGAGAAGAGCATCTTGAGTGCCATCACGTGGCAACCAGGACAACCAGGTGATCAGACCCAGCCAGCATGGGTTTAGGAAGAGCAGGTCCTGCTTGACTAACCTGATCTCTTTCTATGACAAGGTGACCAGCCTTTGACACCATCTTCCACAGCATTCTCCTTGAGTAACTGGCTGCTCATGGCTTGGACAGGTGTACTTTTCTTTGGCAAAAAAAGTGGCTAAATGACCAAGCCTGAAGAGTGATGGTGAATGGAGTTACATCCAGCTGGCAGCCAGTCAGTCACAACTGCTGTTCCCCAGGGCTCAGCACTGGGCCAGTTCCATTTAATAGCTTTATCAATTATTTGGATGAGGTGATGGAGTGCACCCTCAATAAATTTGCAAGCAACACCAAGCTGGGTGGGAATGCTAATCTGCTTGAGGGTAGGAAGGCTCTGCAGAGGGTTTTGCACAGGCTGGATCTATGGGCCGAGGCCAGCTGTCCGAGGTTCAAGGCTAAGTGCTGGGTCTTGCACTTGGGCCACAGCAACCCCATGCAACGCTACAGTAATCCTGTAGAGTGGCTGGAAAGCTGCCCGGCAGAAAAGGACCTGGGCGTGTTGGTTGATGGCCAGCTGAACATGAGCCAGCAGCGTGCCCGGGTGGCCAAGAAGGCCAACAGCATCCTGGCTTGTACCAGAAACAGTGTGGCCAGCAGGGCTAGGGAAGTGATGGTCCCCCTGTACTTGGCACTGGTGAGGCTGCTCCTTAAATCCCGTGTTCAGTTTTGGGTCCTTTACATCAAGAGGAATATAGAATGCTGGAGCATGTCCAGAGAAGGGCAGCAACTCTGTTGAAGGGTCCGGAGAGCAAATCTTAGGTGGAGGGGCTGTGGGAACTGGGGTAGTTTAGTCTGGAGAAGAGGAAACTCGGGGGGGAGATTGTAGGCAGGTTGTGGTAGGTCTCTTCTCCCAGATCACAAGCGATAGGACAAGAGGAAACAGCCTCAAGTTGTACCAGGGGAGGGACGTAGAGGTGCTGGAGCCTGTCCAGAGAAGGGCAACGGAGCTGGTGAAGGGTCTGGAGCACAAGTCTTATGAGGAGCAGCTGGGGGAACTGGGGTTGTTTAGCCTGGAGGAAAGGAGGCTCAGGGGGGACCTTACGGCTCTCTATGGCCACCTGAAAGAGGCTGTAGCAAGGTGGGTGTCAGTCTCTTCTCCCAGGTAACAAACACTAGGATGGGGGGAAACAGCCTGAAGTTGTGCCAGGGAGGGTTTAGATGGGATATTGGTAACCATTTCTTCACTGAAAGGGCTGTAAAGTATTGGAAGAGGCTGCCCGAGGCAGTGGTGGAATCACCATCCCTGGAGGTTTTTAAAAGATCTGCAGACACCTGGGGACAGGGTTCAGCGGTGGCCTTGGCTCTGCCGGGGTAACGCCTGGGCTGGGTTGTCTCGGGGTCTTTTCTAACCCGAGTCCGAGTCTAAATGCTGGCAGCCGGTGCTGCCACCTGGCGGTCCCAGCCTAGTCTGAATGCCTAGGAAACTGTAAGGAGACGGTATTTCCTATTCCTTTCACTACAATTAATGTTTTATTAGCAGGATTTTGTGATTATTACTGTGGACGGGAACTGAGGGGCTATGAAGACAAGGTACCTAGAGCTAGAACCTCTCACTAGAATCTGCTTTGGCTACAGCCCGTCAGGGCCTGCTTTCCCGAGTCCCCACACAGTGGGAGCAGAGCTCCGAGCCCTTCTCACGCCCAGGTGCTACTGCTATTAGATCCTTATTAAAAGCGTATTTTGTAACGCTTCACGGAAACGAATGAAAAGCAGTGCCAACACACAACGCCACGCATGACCACACACCAGGGCGCACTTTACAAAGGGCTGACTGACGGCAAGCCCGCAAGAGCGGCTGATGGCGGAGGCCCCGCCCCGCCCCCTCGGGCCCCGCCCCGCCCCCTCGGGCCCCGCCCCGCCCCCTCGGGCCCCGCCCCGCCCCCTCGGGCCCCGCCCCGCCCCCTCGGGCCCCGCCCCGCCCGCTGCCCAGCTGCCGCTGCCACCGTCCGCCCCCGCCGGCGGCCTAACGGCCGACCCAAGAGACAGGACCAGCGGCCCGCCTCTGGCAGCAGCCAATAAGAGGACGAGGAGAGTCGCCCACAGCCAATAGGGGCGCGGGGCTGCCGGGAGAGGCGGGGGCGGGGCTTTAGCAGCGCGGCCCGAAGGGCGGTGGGATGGGGAGTGGGGTTCTTCGGGCAAAGGATGGTTAAAAAGGTAAAATTCAGCATTGCGTGACATTTTAAATCCTGCACGATTCCATTCGCCGTCTCCGCACTGCATTGTGACGCGCAGGTAAGCGCGGCTGCGCAGGCCGTGGTGATGGCACTCCTGGGCGCGCACAGGCCGTGCAGGGAGGCAAGTTGGCCGAGGGCGGGGTGGGGAGCCGGTACCTGGAGCTACAAAGCCATGCTGGAACAGAGCGAGCAGATCAAGGGCAGGACCAGCAAAGCAGCTGTTCTTCAGTTCCTTCTCTCCATTCTGTAACTACTCACACCCGTACGAACGTGGATGTAAGCAGTCGGCATGGGCTTGACTCATGCCTGGCCACACAGGTAACTTCTGGTTGTGCACCTCATCAGCAAGTTTGATGTTTACAGCCCACAGGGTAGAGTACAGTTTCTTTTGTCATTGTCAGATGCTCAGTGGTGCATATGAAGTGCTTTATGTTTTGAAAGAAAGGTCTTCCATGCTGATCAGAGGGGCATGCTACTGCTTCAGCATTTACTCCTCCAGTTCAAAAGTTACATGAACTGATGATTGTTACCAGCTTCTTTCTCCCTCTTCTAAATGCAGGCATCAGCCTCCATCAACCTACCCACAGTCTCAACTCTGAAAACCTTTTCCACACCGTGCTATTGAGAGGCTGAGTAGCAAGATTCGGTGATGCATTAGTAAGCACTTGTTTTTCACCCTGCAGAGGGAAGCAAGGCAATGGGGTATCGGAGCAGAACACCATCCAATGCCTCTACAGTCTCACAGACCTGAAGCCTAACCTCCCACTCCTGCTGAACATAAACCCACAAGATCTACAGGATCCCACAGAGGTTATACAAGAAGCATAACTACAGCAGTGAAGAACATGCACTAAGGCGAAGCGAGTCCAGCTTTCCTGTTTCAAAACAAAACCAAAACAGGTTACTGTGCAGTGTGAACATTCAGTGATTGTGTAGCTCAGTCATGAGATCAACCTTGATCCAATTTTCATTTTTTTAGGTTCAAAAGCATACATGAATTTACTCACCTGTGAATTCAGCCAACGGTACTGTGTCGTTATTTGGATCAACTACTTGTCCAGCAACTAGGATCTAGAAAAACTGCTGCATACCTTCTCCTCTGCAGCTTTATATACTGAAATGGGTTAGAGCCAATGCCATAGAAGTTGGCAGTTTACCTTTAACAAAGCCTTCCCATTCCACTGGGCTCTAAACCTCACTCTCAAGGCCTAGATTTAGATGCACGGAAAAACTTAAGTGTGTAGTAAATTAAAAAATACATAGTGAGGGTCTGATTTTATTAAATGTTGATTTTCAACAATATTCAGCCGGGTGCTTAGAAAACACCAAAATTAATGAGGTTAAAAAGTTCTTCAGTGGCTTTAAGTATTATTTAGTATGAGAAAACTTGTTGTTTCTCATTATGCTCTTCAACTTAGATTTTTTTCAACCAGTTTCTAGTTAAGTGTACATTAGAGGAGTTAAGGCCAAATGTGTCCTGCATTTGCAGTCAAGTCTTTTCAGAAGTTATTTTCCCAATATATTTCTTCACATCCCACTGAACTACTACTTTGAGGGGGAAAAAAAGAGGAGTTAGAAGGTTCTTAATTGTATTCAGAAATACAACAAGTTGTGTAATTGGAACAAGTTTTCAGATACTAATGTTCCAGCTTAAACATATTAGGAATTGGTCTGCATTGCATGGCAAGTCATGACAAATGTTCAAGAGCAAAACAAGGTTTATTTTTGTTATGCAATCACCACTGTTCTAACCCAGTAGCAGTAAACATTCCCCGAAGAAAAACACACTTATACCAGACACCTTCACAACTCATGGTCCTAAGCAAATTCCACAATAAAGGACAGGGTTAGATACATGCAATAAGCATATTCACGTATCGGGAACTATTTTCAGCATTAACCCATTAAACTAGAATTATTATTCCCTATCTCCCACCAATAAAAAAAAAGGCTTTGTTAGACAAGCAGTTGTATTGAATTCACTTCCTTTTATTGCAGTGACATCCCCCTGGTACAAAGTATTAACTGCAATAATTACGTTAAAACATTAGAAAAGCATTTGTGTGTGACAGTTACAGTACAATGTCAAATCTCACATCTTCGAACCAAGTGGGCCATTACCCACTAACGCTCAGATCTTTAAATTGTTATTTTTAAATACGCAATGTCAGAAAAAGCATATAAAAAGAATGTATGTAAAAGGAAACCTAAATACAAGTGAACAAATAAATAGTTGATTTCCTCCAGCTATTACTGTCTTTCTAAATCCATACAAAGAAACCTAATCTATAGAAGGTATGAATTGCCACATGTAAGTGATTTCATTTTTCAAGTAATTAATCATGATTGGAGCAAAACTAAATTTGGTGTCAAAATCAAAGCAGAAGTTGGAGTGGCTGCCACTAACTGACATCTGCTGCAAACAATTGAAATTTTAGTGTAGCAAAAACCTTGAAACTTGACCTCGTGTCTGGCGTTAGTGGACTTCTGAGAGTGCATGTGAAAAGCATCCTACGTTATTTCACACACATTACCTTAACTATCCCCATATGCATATTTAGATATATTTTATATAATTTTATACACATATATGCATGTATACACACACTTCATTTGGTTTCTGTGTTACAGATCACAAGCAATGGTTTCCTGAATGGGCAAAACACCTTTTAAATAAGTGTACCTGCGCACATTTAACTTTTTTTTTTTAAAAAAAAAAACATAGCAGCACTAAGTCCATGCCTTACTGTCCATCTGTTCAAAAGAATGTAACCCACAAAGAATAAACATGGCAATGATTCCATATTCACAATGCGACTTCCTTACACCCTAGAAAACACTGTAAAACCTGTAATAGATATGTTGGTAATTTTGATCCCCACCCTCTTGCCTGGAAAGAAACAGTGCTTTTACTGCAAACTGTCTTAAGTTTATCATAAGAAGCTGGGTTCATGCTGGCGTCAGTTATCTCACAGCAGCACAACATGCATGGTTTTTTTCTTATTTTTTGAAGTGAAATTATTCATAGTCTCAAACCCAACAGACAAAAACAGCAAAAAGATTTTTTGCAGTTTACCAGGAACTTGGCAGCAGTGTATACTGCACTGTGTAGAATGTTTTTACTTTTAATGACTACTTGAACCTCTACCTTGCCACACGATTACGCTTCGTTCTTCAAAAGTGAACACTTACATTTGGCATAAAAATACCCTTTTTCTGCACATGCATAAATGAAAGTCACGCAACTGCTGATAAACTGATCCAGTAGCATGTCCAATGCAAGTATCAAAAACTTGTGACATGTTTTTTAAATTCCTAGTATATTTTGGATAGAAAGGATTACCTAAAAACAGTTCACATTACTAGCCCTCTATACAAAGGCTCAAGTGAAATTTCTTGTGTGGGTGTTCATAATAGACTGCATTATGAAGTTTTCAAAATATGCAATGAAAGGGCACACAAGATTGGCAGTTTCTTTATTGAACATAGAAAATATATAAAGCAGGATGTATGGAATAGATCTAAATTGATAGACAATCAAACCTGAGTATTATTTAATAAGACTAACTGTATTTTCTGACAACTGAATGAATTGACCTAAAAACATCTCCCCTGGTAACCAGTGGTCCTTTTAACCATTTGTTGAAAAATGCAAGAGAACTGTAGCTTTTACACTTTATATTGGATAGCAAGATTCCACATAGTGTTTACTGTTTTCTGTTAGATAGCATCACATTGCTTGTATTATCCCCATTCAAGCCTTTAAGCTGAGTTTTGTTTCAAAGTAAAGTGAAAGTGACACCAAACATAATAGGCTAAGAACTAGGACAGGTCTTTTTCTTTTCTTCTAATGCGTAGCAAGACAAAAAGCCTCAGCCAGTAAGATGAATTTAGTTTCATATTACAGTTACAGAACAAAGATTAACCAGTATCCTTTACCAAGGTAGCTAATGTTAGCTGTTTATTTTGGACTAGTGTCAAAGTAGTATACATTGTCAAATTTGAGAAAAGGATGCTCTCTGCTAGTAGAGTTAGTTTTATTTTAACTGTTACAAAACTTAGTAGCACAAAGTCTTGACAATAACATCAGGAGTTTTAGTTCAACTGACCTGCCCCAATTCTCACCTTTAAATCTAACAGATACAATAATAAAAAGCCAAAATCTTTCTGACAATAGAAAACGTACAGTACTAAGACCTAATAGCTCAATGGAAGAAGACTGAAAAGCAGCATTCATTTTTATTGTAACATGGAAGATACTAGAAACTAAAGGAAGTCTGATCTAAACTCTTAGTTGAAGGCAGATTTTGACATTCCATATAAATTTACAAAACAGGATGTATGGATGAGATTTGGTTAATTTCAGAAGGCACCTCAAGGCTAAAAGGCTTTTATAAATCTATAATCCTTTCATTGATTAAAAATAAAACATTTTATTGCTGCTATTCAAATAGCAAACAAAAAGCCTCTCTGTCTTCAGTCTAACAAGGAATCCTCCCCCATTAAGCAAGATTAAATTACAGAAAATATAGAATAAAACTGAAGATGTCACAACTTTAGAAATACAGTGACTTTCCTTGTGTGCTTTCAAGTCAGTGAAATAGTGAAAGAAGTCACTTTTTGCCTTTGTGATGTTAATATATCAACTGTCAGTCGCTCTCCCCTGGGCACTGAAGTACCATTTCATCATAGCTGTCCAATGTGCAGTACTCTTAGGAATAGAAGGTAAGAACACTCTGATGATTCCCACGAACAAGGAGAATTGGTGGCAGGTCTTTAGAAAGCGCTTCTAACCAGGCCATGTATAGTGCACTAGAAACTGCACCTTTTCGTGCAACTGGCAAACTCCTACAATTCACAAGGAAAAAAAGCATTCAACAATTAGAAAAACCTGCTGGAGTACAAGTCTTATCATAGAAATATGAAAGAACAACTCTGCAAAAAGGTAGATACAAGTTATCTTTCCTAACCTTTCTAGTTCTTGGTTATTTCCTCAGAATTCACTTAACGAGAGTTTGTACCTTAAGCACCACAGGCCTTTATGTCTGTTTGCCCCTCATTTCTGGCCTCTTACCACCATTTTGCATTCAGGTAGTTTCAAGCAGAATTCTCCTCAGTTGAAGACAGTTTCTTGAGAGCCTCTTCAAGATTTTAAACCACAGCTTTTTCTGACAATGCCAGATTGGTGCAGTCTAATATTCCTTCTCACAGTCCTTCCAAAACATGCCATACTCTTTTCTTTTGAAAAAACTACCATTTACCCTACTCAAACTTCACTTGTAGTACTTCTCCATGGAGCTCTGAAGCAGGCCTTTAAGGAAAACACAGCAAAGAAACCTGCAATGTGCATTCTGCCTGTTTACACCAGAAGTAATTCCATGGAAAGCCATCAGCAGGATGATGACTTAACTTTATCTAGAGAGATTTCCTAGAAAAAGAACTGAAAGGAAGGACCTGAAAGAGAGAGGAATAGTTGGCATGCAGGAGTGGAAAGAATGTGAGAATCCTGAGCTGCACTACAAACGTGGAGGTAATCACCTAAAACAGTAGATGAGAAACAGAAAATACACAGGCCATTTTTGTTCATCAGTATAGTAGCTCCATACTTCTAATAAATACTCGCAGCACTGAAACCTCCTTGAGTATTTCTATTCTATAATGCCAAGGCACAGGCTTTTTCCTATCGTGTATTTACATATATCTGTATTTCAAATTAAACAGTTCCATATCAGTAAGGCTAACAGTATAGTAATTTACTTACATGACAATTATGTTAGCGGTACTTGAATGTTCTTTCAGCAACTCATTTAGCCTAATCTGGCGATAGGTCTGTAATGAAAATGGAACTTCTTAGGGAAGATCTTTTACATAAAACTACAAAATGTTCATTTATTCATGAAAAATGAAAAACAGTTATGATCAATTGGTATGAGTCATTTACAGAAACCATGTACTTCCAGCTTGGTTTAGCAACTTGTTCACTTTTCTGAAATACCTATACATGCGAGACTGGGAGAGGAGGAAGCAGTAAGTCTAAAATGTGCAAATAAACCAAGTACTATGGAAGCCAAATTTAAGCTAGTTCCTCTAATAATTATACCATCCTCCATGGCTCCTGGAAACAAGAGCCCCTTATGCTCTCCTCAGGGTTCTTTTAACTATATATTCTATAAGCTTATAGTGAACAAGTCTTACAGAACTGAAGCCACATCTTCATTTGGTAAGCTTATCTCAATAATGGGCCTCTTTTTTTACTATCCTATGCCATCTTAACATCTGAAGTAGCTTCCTCATTAATTTTCAGTTCTCTTACATCAACTAGATTTCTAGCAAACATTTTGAGTTAACCATTTCTTAGAGTTCTGCTGTTCTCAGATGAGCTGAAATCTAGTTAGCCTGTGGGCTACTGTCTGTAGAAACCAGTTATCAGTAGACAAAAGAATAAATCATTTCAGTTACCTCACTGAAATGAGTTTTGGTGGTGTTTGTAGACATGAACACAGGAAGGCATCAAGCAGTTCATTAACTAACTATAAAGTAACTGTACTTCATAAAATCTTGCCCTCCCACCCCTTGGTAATAGGCAGTTATGAGATTTCTGCAGCAACTGCCAGTCAATTTGTACCTACCTGGTAGACTGACTCCTGCCTTCCCTGCCCCCACCACCGCCCCCGAATGCTTGCAATGCAGAGTGACCTATCATTCCCATTTCTTTTCTACTGCAAGTCCTCACAGGAGTTCTAAAAACCCAGGCAGGAAAAAGAAGATATGGGTGGAATATACTCAGGACCATCTTGAAGAATTTCACGTGACGAACTTTAACCAGTCTTTCTTTAGATACCTGAGCCTCCTCCACAGAAGCACTTGAGGAGTATCTCTGAAGTCTCTACTGCTTGGAAAAAATGTGAAACCTTTAACTGCTCCTTAACACCACAATCACATGTGGTGTGCTTTGTTGTTGTTTGTTGGGATTTTTTTTTTTTTGGGGGGGTGGGGGGGTTTATAACAAAGCAAAAAAATACTAGTTTGATCAAAAAAAATTAGTATAGACTGTATTATTGTAAAGTAACTGCTGAAATACTGTAGGAAAGCAGCTTAGCCCCCACCAATGCAGAAACATTTATTGCTTTTTTTGGTAAACCATCTAAATGGTTTTAAATGTTGCTTTCCATCAGCTATGCATAAAATCAGCTACAGATGACAAAGAATAGTAAGAATGAACTCTGTGATATCACATCACAAATGCAGTAGGAGAAAAAAATTTTAACATTTAATGTAAGACTAAAGAATACAGAACCTTTGTTTTGTAAAGCTCAAGTTCATTATCTGTTATCCTCCATGGTTCATCCTCCTTCATTTTATCTGCAATTTCTTGTTCTTTATCATCTTCATGAAGTCGGAAGGGCTCTATCATTTCTTCAAAAGCTGCAATACTGGAATGATTAAATGAACAGCCATATTAAAAAAGGTATGAGTCTGTATGTATCTATATGGTATCAGAAAGTAAGTTTTATTGCTGTTTAAAAATAAGTGAACTGAAATTTTTTCACTACCAATTGCAGTTAGAACACCACATCAGCTATTTGTATATGCAAACACTGCAATTCAGCAAACAACTAGGAACATCTACAGGAGCCCTCACCATTCACCATGCAACTAAATATAGTTTTAGCAACTTTAAAAAAAAAAAAAAGACCAAAAACTGTTACTAGCCTTTTACTTGAATTTTGAAAGTTGAAGAGTACTACCTTGAAAAATGTATAGCTACTACCAATAGCTTCTTCAGAATTAAATTTGAAAAACAAGTTTGTGTCACAAAAAAATATCTATCAAATCTCATACTAGTGCCATTAGGATTTTGGCTTTGATATTTTTATTTTGCTTCTTTTTAATCTTTCCAGTACAATCTGAAAGCCACATTCAAATGCAAATACATAGCCATCTTGTTTAGTCTTCCTGTTGCACTCCTTAGAAGATGAAGTATTACTTTGAATTTACTTGAACTCTAGCAAGAATTTTGAAAGAAAACCTTCTGAAGACCAGAGGCATTCATTTCTACCAGAAAGAACAACTTAACATTACCCTACTTTCTCTACCCACATAAGCATATCTGAACAGCAAACAAAGGTTGCCACAAGTTATGAAAGTAACTTGTCTTTGAATAGCTCCAGCATGTGAGATGTGAGAAAAATAAACTAGGTTTTTAGCAGAATATACTGAAATGTATGCCTTGTATCCAATGAAATAACTGCATTTTTATGCTATGCGAATGGCTTTTTTACAAAGATGACAAAAAGTATTGCCAATCTTCTGTGGTTGCAAATTACAGTGTGTTAAATTTAACAAACATTAAGGAATACCCCTTAGGATATATAGCCATATCAGTATATGTAATGTGTAGCTTCCATATAATTAAACATTCACCCATGCCCATTTTCTAACTGAGGTGGTTCCTCTTCCTCCAGGAAACCTACTAAAAAACCATCTTTTTTTCTCCCCATGGCAGTCTTCCCTGAAGTAATTTGACACAATGACTTCACCTTCATCAAAAGCGAAAAATCAAATGCCATCTGCTATCTTTTGGCTTTAAAAAAAAAGACATTTTTAACAATATTCTGTTATACAGCACAGCAGCTGTGAAAAATAAAATGAACTTCCTCAACTTAGTTTACAGGTATTTTTAATGCCAATTGTATCTTAGGAAGCTTTTGGATATTTTATGGAGACTGTATCCATAGAGATCAGAAAAATGCTCTCAGAAGAACTAACTTCTGGATCACTTTATGAAATAAAAATAACTCCACCTAATTCTACAATCTCAACTTTTTATGCATAAAGGTGTGCTACCTCTGAGTTTCCACATTTTACAGTAGCAGGCTCCCAGGAGCAAAGACATCCAGAAGTATCAGAGCACCAGAAGCACCCTACTGTTCTATTTGCTTGGTATATTGTTTACATCTAAGAAAAGGTGATTAAAAAAGCAGGGTATAAAAGAATGTGCATTAGCATTTACCATCTGCAGAAGTTGTAAACCATTATTTCCTAATTTGCATAACATGTCAAATTATTCAGATACATGCATATCTATGTAAAAGATATTTTTACAACCTTTACGTACTCAAGAACACCTGAAGGGGAAGGAGGATGATATTTTTAGAACTTACACATTCTGTTATAAATTTGTACTGAAAGCCATCTACAATTAATATACTTTAAACTTGAAAATCAGAAGACATCACATGCATGATGATTCCAGTGTAAATTAAAAGTCCAAGCAATTACAAAAAAAAAAAATTCAGGCTGTTTGAAGAGCAAGCTTTGTTACATTAAACTAAGATTCCAAGTAACATATTTTTGTGAGCATTTCTCTTTTTAAAGATGGCTCCATCAAATAGGGTTTTTTAATTGCATTTTTCTAAATTTATTATTACATTCTAAGGACCAGAGATTCAAAAAATACAAAATTCTATGTTCTTGGATGTAGGAGTTATTGCTTAGTTTATTTCATGCATTTTTATGAAACACTGGATGTCATAAGAACTACTCTTATCGAAACTGTTACGTAGGAAAGAATGAGGTATTCTAAATTCATGAAAAGCATCAAGAATTCAACTCAAAAACAAGCTGGGTATTTTTGAGACTTACTTTTCTTTCTTTGGCTTAGTATTAATATCCCCAAGAACCATAATGTCCAAGAAGTCTATCCGAAATTTGCTGAGCAAAGTAGCCATCCTGCATCAGGAAAAACCCAAGCCTTTATGCATGATCAGATTTTTAATTATTCCACAGCATAAACAGATGGTAATAAAAACACTAGTTTAAGAGAAAAGCATCTGAAATGTAATGGGTGTTGTGTGTGTGAATAATCAAAGGAACCAGGTATATAGTTATAAATCAACAACATACTTGCGGGCTGGGGGAATTAAGACCATAAAACTAAGAGAAGAGCTCTCTCCCTTAAAGACAACCTCAGGAAATATTCGAAAAAGAAAATGTTAAGTGTCAAACAATAGTACAGAAGAATTAGTTTAAGTTGAGGTATCTCATCCAAAACAATCTAAGTTTGCCCTTGTGGGCAAGAAGGCCAATGGGATCCTGAGGTGCATTAGGAAGAATATGGACAGCAGGTCGAGGGAGGTGATCCTTCCCCTTAGCTTTGCCCTGGTGAGGTCCCATCAGGAGTGCTGTGCCCAGTGCTGGGCTCCCCAGGTCAAGAGAGACAGGGAGCTGCTGCAGAGGGTCCAGCAGAGGGCTGTGAAGATGATGAGGGGATGGAGCATCTCCCTTTTGAGGAAAGGCTGAGAGAGCTGGGCCTGTGTAGCCTGGAGAAGGGAAGACAGAGGGGATCTTATCAATGCATACAAATATCTTCAGGGCAGGTGTCAGGAGATGGGGCCAGGCTCTTTTCAGTGGTGCCCAGTGACAGGACAAAGGGCAACAGAAATACTTCTGTACTTTGAGGGTGGCAGAGCACTGGAACAGGCTGCCCCAGAGAGGCTGTGGAGTCTCCTGCTCTTGAGATACTCAAAACCAGCCTGGATGTGACTGTGCAACCTGCTCCAGACAAACCTGCTTTAGCAGGGGGTCAGACTAGATGATGTCCAGAGGTCCCTTCCAAACCTGACCATTCTGTGATTCTATGAAATGGAACTTTTTGGAGAAAGAGAATAGAGTATGATTACACCCCAACCAAAGAAAAACTGAAAGAAGACTACTAGAAAGAGAAAGTAATCTGTGTAACACGCTCTATCAGCATTTGAAGTGGAATATTTAAAGGTAAACTTACGCTCTTCTGTCATGATCAATCCTGTTTATTTTTCCACCAATGAACACTCTGATCTTACATTCTTTCCACTTCTTTTTGGTTGTAAGAAGATAAGGAATCAACAGTGTCAAACCTGCGTTTTGACCAGAATTCGGGAATGATTCAGAAAACACAGCATCATGTTAAGAGTTTAACAGTACAGATTTGTAGCCTATATGTGAACTGACCAGAAGATAACAATTAAAAATCACATCAATCATTTTTTTCAACATTTGTTTTTAAAGTATAAAGCACATTACCTCCATCATCGAAGAGCCACCAAACATCAATATTGCTTTTGCCTTGTTTCTTCTGAAACTGAGTACTAGCATCAAGAAGTCTTTGGTCAGCCAAGTTTAAAGGAGAAGATGGTCTCTTTGAATCTGAAAAAAAGTATGATGAAATATCATTTTTGAAGGGTTTTGCTTAGTCATCTTGAAATTCATCAGGTCAACTTCTTAGTATTTCTAAATAATATTTTTTTCTCTACGTTTAAATAAAAATAATTTCTCCCCCCTGAACCCAATTACAAATTTTGATTGAACAGATATAAATTGAGCTATATTTAGGGATTCTGCAAACTCATAACTTCAGCAGTTAGATTTAAATCTCAACATCATTTAGCAGACATTTGATAAATAAAGGTTCTGTACAATCTTTATACAGTCATTTGCCCGGACAATTTAACTGGCTTTAGAGCATCAGACCATGCACTGTTGCTACCTCTTGCAAATGACAGAACTTTCCTGGAAACATGTATATACTAATTGACAAGAAAAGAGCTTAGGAGATGGCATTTACTTCCTTCCTTAAATCAATTTTTCTTTAAGCATGTAGTGAAAATAAAAGCTGGTTCTGCATATTGAAATTCTGTCTTTTGCAACAAGTACTGTTTTTTATGTGCAAGGCTCTGAAGCACAGTATAGGGCTATTTTGCATAACAAAATTACTGAGAACAAGACAACAATGGCATTTTCAATTAGATTAATACAGGTAAATATATTTTTTACAACTATAGAAAAACCTCAGCCCTTTCCCTTACTTAAAACCTCAGTTTGAACACAAGCCAGGAGTTTGATATTCATCTCAGTTCTTATTTTATTAGGAATTTTTAAATATGGAGTACATCTGTGCCTGATTTACATTAATGTACTACTTTACTGCATACTGGGACTTCTTCCAAACTGTCATCTTGTGCTTCAAGATGCAATCTCACTTTCCATTATTAAAAACACAACAGTTTCTAGCTGTTGAAATTATGAAGACAGTGTCAGAAGAGTTAAATGAATCTTAGTTAAGGCAAAAATATTTGCCTAACTCAAAAGTCATCTGAAATAAAACAGGAAGTAAAACCTGCTCAATTCCTCTCTCAAAATGCTGTTTACCTGAATGACTACTTTGCATTATTTCAGATGTTAAATCTTACTGAATGGCTGTATTATGCCTTACTTTGCAAACTATTGAACAATTCCAAGTAACAGGCAACAAAGACTTCTTTAGAAGAGCTACTGAATAGACTGATAGAGCACTTCTACTATACCATTAGATAGTATTTCCTTTATTCCTAAATCAAGTAAGGACCCAGTCACAATACCTGAGAAACAGAGAAATAAGCAAACTCCTGAATGTGTTTCTAACATTACTTAAGAACAAAAGTTAAAAAAAAAATATGAGGAAAAAAATATATCTAACATTTGTATCTTAAACACATGCACAACAAGTAGCAACTTGTTCTGGGAATTTCCAAAGTTGCATTTTCCATAGCCCGATCCGTAAAGATGAAGCACATTCTAAAGCAAGTATGAAGAAACTAGTTAACACTGCATGGTTGATATATTCCTCCCTCTCTCTCCCTCTTTGATGTGTGGAAAGAAGTACAAAAGGAAAACTGAAATTAACAATGCAAAAGAATGATTTAACACAAAAAGGTGGAAAATGCCTGCCTTTTTTCAACAGTGGTTGTGCTGGAGCCTTTCCATCCTCGTCCTCCTCTGGAAAAATTTTAAAGATACAAAATAAAAAGATTAATTTCTTCTATGATGTTAATGAAAACACACTACTAGTGTACAGTAAAAAAATAGAAAATAAAGATGTAGAATGAAATGGATTTTGATACAAAGAAAAACACACAAATGCAGTCTATAAGATCCTGAGATTTATTTTTACTTTATAAAAAAAAAAAAATCCCATTGCTTACTTAACTATTAAGTCACTTCAAGCTTTTACTCTAAAAAGAAGAGGAAAGTTCGTTATTGTCCTGAATGATATCCTGAATGATTTGCATCTGTACATTAATATACTAGTCTGAGGTAAAAAGCCCTTCATAAATTTAGCAGCCTTCGAATCACACTTAATTATATAGATGGGTGGCACAATTCTCAAGCAATTTTTAATGCATGTGAAACTCATTCACAATTCATTGTCTAACACATTTTATTTAGGGGACCAGATGTTAAAGATCTATTTTTAATACTGGTAAGCTTTTAACCAAAGTACTTAAGTAATTAGACATCGATGGCTAGAAAAGCATGACAGACTTCTGTTCACAGACAAAAGAATCCCTTAAGTAATTTCCCCTCACCAAGTTTCCCTTGGTGAGGGGAAAGGGGAACTGAGGAGGGCATGAGAAGAGTGAAAGAGTAAAAATCTCAAATTTTATCTCTAACTAGCAAGTTACCTTTATGTAGAGTGGGAGGTCTCTCACTAGATGATGGAGTAAAAGCTATAGAAGTGTCTATCTCAGCCTTCTTGCTATAATCCACTTTTACTATGACATCCTTGGTACATGGAGATTTTTCCTGGGATGACAGTAACTCTTCTTTAAGAAAGCAAAAAAACACGTTGTAAACCAATTGTTCCAAATGATACTGCTAGAGGTATGTGACTATACTGAGACTGTTCACAGTTGGTTAAACTCTACTGCAACTGTTACGCTATGGCAAAAAGAGACGGGGGTAAAAAAAGGCAAAAACAAAAAAAAAATCTTATAGGAACTCCTTGAGAGTACAGAGAGGCTCCAACTCTGAGCAGAGCTGTAATTTCCTGCTACTTTCTTGCCAAATTTTGGATGTTGATTGAATTGCCACAAGCTAAACATAACACAGAGGTAGCCAATACTAAGGAAATACGACCAGGGGAAGAAAAATTTACTTGATAAAACATTTCCCATTTCTACTCCAACTCCAAGAGGAAGATGAGCCTTAGACAAGGCCCAGACTAAGTATGTGTCTCAACCAAATTTTCTTTCCAGGTGGCTTCAGTGGAGCTACTTGGTAGCTGTCAGGGTTAAAGCAAACTCACAGACTCTAGTAGATGCTAAGACCCTTCTGACATCTTGTTGTTTTATCTCCCAGCCTTCCCAACTATGTTGTTTTCACACTGCAGGTTCATTCCTTGCTGTTTCTCATAATCCCTTTGCTCTACACAGTCACAGGCTCTTTGCCCCTCTCTAAATCTTATGACATTCATATGTTTCCAGTGAAGGAACAATCCTCCCATCTTTCAGGAGGATGCCCCCTCCTACAGAGCTTATGTCACAACCGTTCTTCCTCACTGTAGCAATGTTGTATGGAGCAAGCTACAAACAAATCAGATGTTACCAATTCAGTAGACAGTTGCCACTAAAGCTCACAGGCTTTCTTCATTATTCTGCTTGAAGTTTAATTAAAATTATACCATTAGGCTTAAGACCACTACCTACAAAGCATAACAGTCCTCTACATTGAAAATAGAAAACCTTTCCAAACTTTAGAGATCTCAACAATAGTAGTTAAACTAGTGTGTATAGAGGTTGGCTACCCACGCCAGATGCACAGCATTCTTGGAGCATACAACTTTTGTTGTGATTTTCATAATTTCTAGACTGGCCAAATACTTCATACCAATTTGGCAGCCTCTAATTTATCAGTTTCAGTAAAAACAGTAAATCCTTGGAAGCAACTATATACAGTGCACCAACACAGAAAATTTAAGCACACAGAAAACCAAGCTCTGCTGCTGAACATGGGTTATTCTTATTTTATGTTTCAGACTTGACAATTTCAGTGATTTTTGTTCTGGAAGAGTAGTGTTTTGGTTTGTTTTTTAAAAATAACTTATCTTCAGTTAGTATTTTCAAAAAGCAGTATTAGAAGGGAATTAGAACAGCTAATCACCACATGAACAAAGTCTTACCTTGGCCCTGAAGGTGAGAAATGTCGAGACCCTCCTTTAAGCGGATAACAACTACACCATACTGAATGTCAAAGGCATCACTAAACGAAAGAAACAAAAAATGTTATAACTTTTCCTTCCCCAAGGACCTCTTTACACACCCTCTTTGAGGAAATTCCAGAGATTAAACACTGCTATTTAAATTCACAAATTATACGTTTGTGTTCAATTCACTGATGCCGTTGATAATTTGGAATTGAAACTGAAATTAACACCATACCCTGAAGAGAAACACATAGAAAAGACACATTTTCCTTCTCCTCCCTCTCCCCCTACTATGTACACAGCAATAAAATAAAAGCAACATAAACACGTTTGTCCAGTCCTGTATAGAAGATGACAAGATACACTCAGAAATCTAAATTTATCTCCCCCATCAATAAAGGGTTGGTTTTTTTTGAGTAGACTACTTGATTTGAGCTTGACATCGTTCCAAAACATTCGGGTAGTTAACAACGTCTATGAAGTTGTGAATCAGAATCACATTAGCTGTAAGTTAGCTATAACTTGCATATTCCCATTCTATTTGATCAGGAAGGAACTCGCTCCTTTAAAAATTAAAGGGGGAAAACAACATTATTGTAGAAACAAGCAAAAAACCTGAATTGCTGCATAAAAGTGGAGTAAAATGAAAGACAGGAAAAACCCCAAGATATAAGACAGAAAAACATGAATTTAACTATACCATACAGTTTGCATGAGCCATTAATAATCAGTCCTTTAAGTATAAATATCTCACTACAAGCAACCATATATTTAGAGAACTCCCTCCCATGTAATTTCCATAGACAGGAATTTCTCAAGATTTCTCTCTTTAGACACAGAAAGATGATTAGAAATGTTCACTGTATCAACATATTCCATCATAAAGATAATTGAGGTTGATTTAAGAAAATGTTTTATCCATCAGCAAACTTTTTAAATTTATTAGTTTGTTAAAGTTGTACAGATTAGATTTCTATTGTGTGCTTCAGAAACTTTCAATTTCCTAAAGATTTTTCAGAAATACACTTGACCTGCAGCTATTACCTCCTGACACTTCTCTTTCAGGATGTAACTTAATGGCCTTGACAGGTCTTCCAGCACAAGGCATTCCAAAACACAATTGGAGAAAAAGAAAAAACTAAGAACTAACCCAACACGTTTCTTCATTTTTTATTGCATTTGGTGTTCTGTCTTTTCTCTTCATGAGCTGAGAGAGTGGGAGGGTATGATTTTTTTTCCTCTTCTAGTCTCTGCCTGTAATCCCCCATTCTCTCTCTTTTAAATGCACAGTAAATGAGAAGTGTAAAGCACAAATAAAGTGGGACAAGCAACACTTACGGAAAACAAAAAAATCTTCTGTTTACACGCAAGGAGCAAGTTTTGGTTTTCTTGTTACGTAGCACAAGTTATTCTATCAAATTTTTCAGCTAGAATTGGTCTGCCTTTCAGTACTGTCAAGTTATACCGGGATTTCCTTTCCCATCTCTTTTTGGCCACTATATGACTTTGGGTGTCAGTGCTGTGTGTCTTGAAGTATTTTTTGTGTAAGAGAGCAAGAAAACGTTTAAGAGTGGATTCATTCACTGCTACACTTAATCTGAACAGAAGTAGTATTGGGAAAACCCTGCTTTCAATAAAACATGTGCTTTACAGAATTCAGCAGACTGGCGCATAAAACACTAGGCTCCATCTCTGCAGACAGTAACTCAAACTCAGACCACTGCCACAACTCTTTCTAGATGCAGAAGTTGTTATTGTATAGAAGTCTAATCTGTTTAAACTATGAAGACTTGCTTATTAATTTCCATATCAGAAAAAAACAAGATATTGAAGACGCTGGATCAGCAGCATGGAAAATCTGAGTCTACCTGGAAGAGGCCTCACACAACTAAGATCACCTTGACTTAGTACCAAATGTACTGAAATGAAACAGAAGAGGTTCACCTCTGTTTTCTACTTACTGGAATAAATTGATATAGGTTTCAACATCTCTCATGTCACTTTGTCTCCAGTTTTTCTTAAATCCAACAACAAGGGTGTTAGGTTTCATTCTGCCCAGACCAGCAGCCTAAGGAAAAGAAAAATAATAGTTTTAAAAAACGTGTTATTGAAACAACTAAAGGTTCTATTGTTTTCTTAAGCAGAAAACAAGTGGTTTTAGTCAAAGTTTTTAGAATTAAGAATTAAAACTTCCAATTTTGATGTTCACATTCACTACTTTCATTAGAAAAGTAATAAAGAAAGGTGTACCTGCATTAAGTATTGTCCTCCATCCCTCAAGTCCTCGGCATGTACTGGCGCATAGAAAGCCTTCATCTTGTTTTTAATGAGCCATCGCTGGTATTTAGCCAAATCAGTTGACAGTTCCTTCATGGCTTGTCTCCGGGGGCCCTTTCAAAATAAGGAAATAAAGGGAAGAGGGAACAAGAATTATCAGTAGTAAGAGTAATAAAGCCAACCTCCACACACACCCTCCTTTTTTTAATATTTCACTGCTAGAATCCAATTCAAGACGAATCTCCAAACATGCTTCCACGCTATCAAAACAAACCCCAAAAAACTAAACCTAAAACAAAATACAAGGCATTATCAGCAACAAGGAGTGGACCAGATTCTGTTTTTTTGGAAGAGGGCTGCTCAAGCTTTAGCAACTTTGTTCCTGCAAAGCACATCCCATCACTTCCCCAGCAGGTGGCACAAGTTATCCAAAGAATAAAGCAGTTTTAAAAGGAAAGGGCTGTGTAGTGAAACATACACAGATACGGGATGACTTCGTATTAAGCTTTATGTGTATATTTGTTTCAAGCTGTACAAGTGTGCCTCTGTATGTAATTCTCATCAGAAAGCCTTTATCACAGCAATGTTACTTCTGCAGTTTTATGCTGCAGTCAAAGTCATCTCCTCTTCATATACTTTGTTTTTATTATTTCCATCAGGACAAATCATTGTGTTCCCCCTAGATATCAAAATGCAGAGGTATATATATACACCTCAGAACAAAGTATGTTCAAGGACACGGTAGTCCAGTTTTTGCAAAAGGATACAGACTGACAAAATGGTCAGAGTTAGTGAAGAACAAGGTAATGGCATCCTTCTTGTAGGAAAGCAATTTTAAACAGAGGTAGGGTATGTTCCCAGAATATCTCTAATCAGAATTGCTTTTCTACAGGAAGGATGACACTACCTTATTCTTTTCAGTACAGTCCTGCTTTTGAAAGCTGGTAATTCCATCTGCCATATCTTCCCTCACTTACTATTACACAGTTTGTCCCTTGCACTCACTGAAGTTTTAAGTTTGTATAAACAATTACAGTTTCTGAAGCTAAAACTGGCCAATCTGCTTAATAAAATGCATGTTCTGTGGATTGCATTAACTTGATCTGCTCTTACGTGTTCATTAGATGAGAAGCAAGTCATATAGTAGTACATGTGGCAAATTTAAATATATTTAAGAGTAATAAATTTGTACTTACAAGTTAAACTTGCTTATATGTTCTTAGTGATGTCATTGAAAAATTCTGGAAGCTAAACTATATGATCCCAATATGCTGAAACATATTCACCAACGTTTACCCAAGATGCAATAGCCTCTCCATAACTAACTGAAGTTTTAGTACAGAATATGGTATGGCAGCCAACTTATATCACAACTAACACAACTCATGACAAGTTTGATTTTGAAGAACAGTTACTTGAAGCTTGCTTCCTTCCCCCCACCCCACAACCTCTACAAGTCTGCTGTAGAAGATACTACTTTAATTAAAAACAAAAAGGAAGAACTGCTAAATTATGTCCTTGCAGAAAGAACAGCCCTCACACACATGCTCAACACCCCCAAAAATGCACACCTCATATCCTGACAAGAAACAGGGAAAGTTAGTGAAATACTAAGGGCTGAGCAGAAAGGGAATAGGAAAGAAAATACCTGCTCACATTACTGTTGCGCCTGCTGATGAAATTACTCTGATAACTGAAGGAATAAAAGACTACATGAAAGTTTAAGAGCAATTTTTAACTATTGCCAACATTGACAGCAAATTTACTGCTCAAGGTGGTTTACTTCAGCCCAGGCTTTGTAAGAAATCTGCAGAGGAATCAATCTCCCTGGAACACTAACACTGGCATGGCAGGAAATCTAGCTGTATACTGCACATTATTTTGACCAAGTGCTCTGTCCAAAGCATAAGAGTCCATGAGACTGCATGACCCAAGGACAGGAAGAGGCTCAGGCTATAATCCAGTGTTCACTTTACTCCTATAAAGCTTCCTCAGCTTTTAAGCATCAATGATCAAAGGATCAAAGGTACTAAGTTTGCAACATTTCTACTGTAGTATACCCAACTGGAATAGTTATGACCCATACATGAATGGATCCTACCAGTAAATCTGTTTTTTTGCACTCCTCAATGTCTAATGATTGCTTTCTTTTTTAAAAAAAACAACACAAAAACCCCACCAAACCCACCAAGATACCCATACACAAACAAGAAACGCAAACAAAAAAATAAATAGGTTAAAAACCACCAAAACACAAAACCAAACAACAAAAAACCCAAGGTAACATTAAAGACAGAACACACTTACCATATGTACATGGCCACATATCATCAAGCCCACATTCTTGGTGAAAGCATGGACAAGGTGAAGCAAAGCTGGACGTGCACTTGGAGCACCTGTCATAATTAAGCACTGAGGTCTAGAATTGCGAATAGATGAGGAGAAAAAAAAGGTTGGAATTAATTTCATCTGGAGTTGTGGGGGTTTTTTTCATAAACAGAAGTTTCTTCCAAATACTGGCCATAAGAACATAATCATCACTGGAGAGACAGTACTCTCCTCTACTTTTACAGGACTGTGTTAAATTAAGAAAAGATCAGTTTTTTCCACAATTGTCATGAGACCCATGATTAATTTGTTCCAAACTTAGTAACCTTTTAAAATCTGAAGGTTTACACATTTAAAAAGATCAGAAACATATTTTAGACAAGACTAGGTCAGAGGAATTATTTTCTTCACCCATTTGTAAGTCACAACCCTTTGCACCTTCTAGATTAGATTCTTCTGTGCCCAACAGAAAAACTGGTATTGCATGCCTTTTTATTTTTACATTACTGTAAAGTCAGAAGGTGAAGCCAAACAACGGCAAGTAAGTTATTCTAGACAACTTCCTAATCAATTTTAAAAGATGAAGTGTCCAGACTTCAGAATCCATTTCAGGAGATAATTTTTCATTTCATATGAATCACCTGAAATCACCTGTCTATCTCCACAGCAGCTGCAGTTCATCTTTCGTATTAGAATCACACTGAGTTCCCACAGCCACTTCTCAGAAGACTTGTTCTCTAGACCCTTCACCAGCTCCGCTGCCCTTCTCTGGACATGCTCCAGCATTCCATATTCCTCTTGATGTAAAGGACCCAAAACTGAACACGGGATTTAAGGAGCAGCCTCACCAGTGCCAAGTACAGGGGGACCATCACTTCCCTAGCCCTGCTGGCCATACTGTTTCTGGTACAAGCCAGGATGCTGTTGGCCTTCTTGGCCACCCGGGCACGCTGCTGGCTCATGTTCAGCTGGCCATCAACCAACACGCCCAGGTCCTTTTCTGCCGGGCAGCTTTCCAGCCACTCTACAGGATTACTGTAGCGTTGCATGGGGTTGCTGTGGCCCAAGTGCAAGACCCAGCACTTAGCCTTGAACCTCGGACAGCTGGCCTCGGCCCATAGATCCAGCCTGTGCAAAACCCTCTGCAGAGCCTTCCTACCCTCAAGCAGATTAGCATTCCCACCCAGCTTGGTGTCGTCTGCAAACTCAGAAATAATTAGATACTGAACTCCTCTAGTTTAGAATGTATCTCTAGAACTCAATTTTTTTGCCCTAGCTTAGAAACCAGTGTCAGAAGAAAAATAGCTCTCCTGAAGCCATGGTGCTTATAAACTGCCTTACATTAAGACTGTATTTCCTTAGGAAAACTATTTTAAAAGCTTGAAACTCAGAAAGCTATATTGTAGCTTCCCAAACGTAACAGCTGAAGTACTCTAATGCAATCCTAAATACATATGTATCAGCAGAGCATTTATTTACTGTATTAGCACAAGCAGAAAGTTGTATTTGGTAAGAATTTTCCTATAAAGCTTTTTTCTACATCAAAGTTTGCAACCCAAAATACAGCTGACAGAAGTAAAGGTTGCAATGCTAACCACAGATAGGTATTGCACATTATTTAATGCCAGCAAGTCTGAACATTGCTGCTCTTGATAACTGAGCAACAAAAAAGTTTCTGAACATAGACTGTTTCTTCATGTTAACAATGCAGCTTGATGTAACAGGTAATACAATGTTTGTAAATAGATCAGGGATTTTAATGTCACATTAGGACTTTGGGCTTCCGAAAGAAGAGCTATTTCATAATTAAACTTCAGGTTTTGTGGTTTATACCTAAAACAGCCACCTCCTTTCAGTTTGGAAGTGAAAAGTCCATTAACATTCATATTAATACAGTTTTAATTTAGTTTTGCAGTCATTCTTTGAGATTGTGCCGGTACCTATCATGATCAGTAGACACATCCAATTTCAACTATCTGTATGTATTCAACAGACATTGTAAGTACTTATCCTGTATATCAAGAAAATTTAGTCACTTGCAGGAGAGGCTAAGTGTCAGAATTGGGAGCATTTTCCCAATTGACAGGAAATACCATAGATCTTTAAAGTGAAAAACTGTGTTGCTACCATGTTCTGCATCCTGGACTTAACCTCAGTGAATGGCACCTGTATCAAGAATCTCTCCCCAAACTCACTCATTAAGTCCTGCCCTAAGTATGCAAAGTTTCTCAATGTGCAACAGAAGATTTTAGTAGCTAGATTCTCTTGCTAATATGCTGAGCATAAGAGAATAATACACTTCTGACAGCTGCAGCTGCAAGGGATGATGGAGATTTGCTAGACCAAGTGTCAACACTATAAATCCTTTGCTGGGCATAGGCAGAATGTAGGAGGTAACTGCCCTATTTCAAGAGACAGGTCAACCGAACCTCCACCCCTGCAAATACAAAAAACTTGACTGGATATAGCCCTGAGCAATCTGATGTAACATCAAAGTTTGATCTCACTTTGCAGCTGGATCTGTGGGATTGCACAAGACCATATGGTAGAGTAATATTCAATCTATGATTATTTATTTGGAGGAATTACTTTTAAGTCAGTAATTTTTGTTAAAATTTTTTGAAACATCCTTCTTCTGTAACAGCTTATTCTAGAGAAGTTTTCTATCTGCAAGATCAAAAACTCCTTGAGTAGGACCCTTCTGAGCAGACAACATATCAGTTCTCTTCTTCAGTTGTGTGGAAAACAATCATGTAGCCTGTCTGCTGTTACAGAAGTGCTATGACAGAATATGTCTAATGTGAAATAGCTGGTGTTGAGAACAACATCCACCTAAAATCTTGAGGATTTTAGGTTAGATCAGTTTTATCCCAAGAATGTGGACTGAATGCTCATTAGCAGTTTGGAGCGTATGTTCCAATTCAGTTTCAAAAAGTAATGCAATTCACAGTTCACAATGCAAACGATGACACATCTAATGATAAGCAGGCATCACCCATAGACTTGCTTCTAAAGTGCACTCTTAATCAGAAATAAAATACTTAATGTACATTAAGTCCAGAGGATGTCCACTGTGATGAAATTCAAAGTTCTTATAACCCACAGCAGATGAACAGGCATTTAATGGAAACCGTGATAACAATCATTGTGACAGTACCTTACTGAATACATGTAAGTAATCTCTTATGTCTTTAATATTAACTGTTACCTAAAGTTTTTCACGTGATCTTCCACTCCCGAGAGCCGAATAGAATGCTGTAGCGCATTCAAGTAAGTCAAAGCTTGCGTTGAGGATCCCCAGTTCACATCTGTTGGAAGATTTGAAATTCCAGTTACTTTAAAGCTGTTCATCATAAAACTACATGATGGAAAACAGAATGTCAAAGACCACTGAAAGACATTTAAGCTACATCTTGGTACACTCTACGCAGTACTAGCCACCAAACCCTACAGCTAAATAGGCAATTCTGTTTAAAGGTAACATTTCTATGTAAGTTTTAGCAAACAAATTACAAGTTTGATACTTTACAATTACAGGAAGAAAGAATTGAGGGGTTTTTTTCCCCAACTTTTCAAAGATTGTGACAACTTCAGAGTATAAAAATATAACACTTCAGGAAAAAAATGCCATGTTTAGTTGTTTCCTTACTACAGCAAAGGAAAAAGAAGTCTCAAAACATTGCCTGAAGTCTTTCTGTATACAATTTTTCCTCCAATTTTCATTCAAATGCTTATGTCTAAATGCAAGGCATGTATCTTAATTTGGGAGCAGGGGGAACAACATTGGTGACTATACAGGCATAATTACATTTCACTACAATTAAAAAGCCTGAAACAGAAGTTTGAACTGGTCAGCCAAACAGAAATAAGTTATCTTTTTTTTTCCTAAAGGCTATCACTTTTTTCCTTCTTCTATATCCCTCTTCCCGCCACCATAACCAAAAGAAGCCCCTAAACATACCTGGCTTCTTGTAAGTGACATAAATGTAGAGTCCAAGGACTATGACATACGTTAGAAGTGCTGCCCACCAATTAATGACAAACATCACAATGCAGCACAGAACAGCTCCAACAAGAGAAATCCACATATTGTAGTATTTGAAAGCAGGCCGCCAACCTAATCAAAATATAATTTGGAGAATAGAAAAGAGGGGGTAAATTAATTTAACCATTACTTCAAGCAAAGGAAGGTGCTACCCCTTTTTTTCCTTCCCTAGTGTTCTGCATCACCTTTCATGTGAATGTGTGACAGTTTTGGTAATGTACAAAATAGTGTCTTTGTCACATTTATGCTTTCAATTTTCCAACAATATTCAAATGAATTCGTACCTTTCTTACACAGATATGTAAATGTTCCTAATTTTGCCCTCTAAAAATTATCTCAGACGGGAAGCTTGAGCATACTTGTGCCAGTATGTCTATTGAATCAGGCTACATGAATCTTTCGCAATAGCTTGCCTGACAATTGATTTTTGCTTTCAAAAGTAGCATAACATAAATCATCAGCTCGTGACTCTCTCACATACTATTAACTAGTAAAAATACACAACTAGACATTTTCACATGGACAAAATTTTCACCACATTAAAAGGAAAAACAGCAGAACCTGAATATGTCAAAATGTCACTGTTTCACATCCTTGTTTGCCACAAATTTGTCAAAAGTCAGGTAAATACCCACACACACTCCCACTAGCACACAGAAGATTCACAAGAGTATTAGACATAGAACTGTTGTGTAAACAGTTATGCACATGCTCTAACAAAATGGTACCTACCAGTTCAGCAACTTAATAAGCTTTTAAGGGTATTACTTCAGTACAAATGCATAGTGGACTGGATATGATATATATCTGTTCTGCAAGTACTTGGTTTTGGCTTGTTCTTATAATCTAACTAGCCTCCCACATCAAAGGCTATAAAAACATTGCAATACCACCTGTAAATCCAGTTTCTTCTGAACTAGAAGATAAAAAATTATCAGAGAAATCCAAACATGACAAAAGGGTGGTTCCTGAATGACAGATACTGAATTAGCAAGAAAGCTTTCTTAAAGAGTTCCTGAATAAATGCTGAATTATCTTGTGTTCCCTCAGCAAAGATGACAAAATTAGTAGCTCCCAAGCTTTGCTGGGTCACTCAGTCCTGAAAATTTCAGAAGGCCCAAGTACACACCATACTACACTTTTAATTCAGATGCACCATGATAGTCAAACAGGTATTTAGTAACTAAATTAAACTAAAATAATTTGTATTAATACCTTTTAAATTGTATTTATGCATAAAGAAATTGCAGGTTAAACTCACCCCCAAAATGTAGTTCCTACCTGGAGATTTTGCAAGAGAGGCATGGAATACAGAGAAATTAATCAAGGCATATGAGGCCAAGAAGAAGTTCGAAATAATTGGAGCAATAACGTTCAGTTCAGCTGTAAAACAAAAAACAAAGTAGGCTGTTATGAAAGTTATCATCCAATGTTGCGGATTCCATAGTAAAAAAAAAAATCTGCTACAACTATTTTCTGATGTACTCTACAAAGAAAGTTTGTTCTTCCTGTTCAACAGACAGCGCTTTCATCTTAATGGTCCCTTAATTACCAAGTTATATTTTAGTTGTCAGGAAATGTAACTTCTAGTTTTAAAAATATAAACATTTCTCCATACTACCAAGTGTTCTAGGACTGTCACTTTCCAAGCACTACATACTTTCTCAAAATATTTCATTGAGAAAACTTCTTTCTCCACCATGGCTTGATCAAACATTGCACCAATACACTGGGTTCTGAACACCAGAAACAGTAGTCTGAGCATTAATATGTCTGCAGTATGTCTCCAGCTCAATTCTCAAACAGCAAAGAACAAGATACTAAAAGTTTAAGAGACAACCAGCCACAGTGAATGGCAACAGCAGACAAAGTTAGTGTGAGCAATGTCACAAAGATGTTCATCTGCCCATATTTTAAACGAAAAGTCACAGCAGTAGTTAGTATAGTGCATTATTAAAGACCAATACCATCATAACAGTGACAAGTACATCCTTTTTAGTGAAACAAATGGAAGAACCTGATGGTCTCCTTTCCTTGAGGCAGTATGGTACAAATTGTTTATATGTGTACTCTCAGCACCAAAACCCAGGTATCAAAACGCAGACTCCACATTTCTACTTGTTGTAATAAAATTTGCTAGTCAGCATGTCCCTACTGCAGCATCATGGGTATACCTGTGCTTTACGCAGACTTGGGGGAAGGATGAAAGAGCAAACTGGGAAAAGAAGTTTAAAGGCAGTGGCACAGGACCCATGCATGGACACAGCACAATTAGTTTGCAACCTACACAAAACACACGTAATTCTACCTAGACTATCTTTACCTTTAGCAATAGCAGCATCAGCACTCACCTCTACTGTTTGTAACCTAACAGAAAAACACACTTCAAAAAGTATTGTTCATGCAAGTTTGCCACTTACTGAAGCTGTAATTATTAGAAATCTGAAATAAACTTTCATATTTACAAGATATAACATCTGTCAGCCTCGAGCAAAAGATGTATTTTTATGGATTGGTGGTATTCAAAGACAGGTACCTATGGTTATTAAGAAAAGTGCAGTATTGCTACAGTTCAATTGAAATTTATCATAGTTCTAGACAGTTACATCTAGAAGATAGGAGAAAGTAACCCTCAAAATAAACAGGTTTAGAACGCTGGCTTGGAATTAAGCTGTGCATTACACCTCTAGGACACTGTTATCAAGGCATGATATAGAATTGAATGCTTTGTAAAGAACAAAAGAATATTGAGATTTATTATAATTTCAAACTAACCAATTAGTATGAATCCAAGAGCAATTAAAAATGTTAGAAGATATCCTCTCAGTGGTTCATTGTTCTTCCCATAGCCTTTAGCAAACATCTGAAATCCTGGATAAATGTTGTCCTTGCACAAAGCCTAAGAAAAAATAAAATTCAAGAGTCAGCATGCATTTTGTTCAAAATGTATCCTTTCTAATGCAGTCCTCCACTGTGTATTATCTTCCTGAAAGGATGTTTATAGCCACCATGTACTAATGCTATTTTCAATTGTCTTTGCAAGTTGACATTTTGCATTTCCAATATTCTATCCTTTAGTAATTTCTACCTGTAAGAACAAGCTTTGCTCTTCTGTAAGTAATTAACTACTTGTGTCTTACAGTTACAAAGGGTCCTTCTTTAGAGGCAATGCTTTCTCAGGAAGTGGAAAGTTTGCCCTATGCATCCACTAGTTCTCTGCATCAATACTTGTGCTTCTATTTGCAACAAAATCCATTCTATGTTTGACAGCCCACTGAACTTTTGGGAAAGAAGGTCATTAGAGGACACTGAAGCCTTACCCAATTAAGAGAACTTGTAAGAGAAAAAATGAGATTAAATGGTTGAAAGAAGGTAAAGCAAAATACGTTCAGGAACACCAACAAAATCAATCTAAATTATTTAAGTGAGAACTGGTACACAATTATTTCAATAATGTATTCTTTGAGGATTAATATTCCACAACTACAGGTTCTACTTCAATTCTGTCCTCTTCTATGATTAGTTTGAGAAGTGAACTAATCTATTCTCTTTGTAATGTGCTCCACTGTTACTGACAACAAACAACATCTAAAGGAGTTTGTAGATTCCTGTAATGTTAGTTACATTTACAACTAATCTCTAAACTAACAAGAAACATGAAGTCTGGAACAAATTATAGTCTAGCTATGTTTAGTAACAGTAACAGTTTTCCCATTCTAAGCAACTGGTATGTCAAGTATTACGAACCATGATGGCGGTATGTCAGAGTTCCCTTCCAAAAATTCTGATTCAAAAGTTAATAAAAATTATTCTTTAAAAGATAATGGGTTTGCTTCCATACTTACCTGGAAAATCTTGGGTGCACTCACAAGGGACGCTAATGCAGACGACAGGGTGGCTGAAAAAATACCTGCAGATATCAGTGGTGCAAATCCTGATACCATGCTCATCACCTGGAAGCAAAATAATTATTTGTTTAAAAGAATATGAAAAAGTATACTATACAAACGGCTGGCAACAATAACTACAGAAAAAGTAAATACTATGTAGCCCTCACTTAAAAGCTGTTTGAGTATCACACATTCCTATCAATGAATGAACAAGGGACCAATCAGGGGATATGAATGGATCCTCATTTCAGAACAAGAGAAGGTAGTTTTCCACACAATACATAGTCCAAACATGTAATTCTCTGGTCAAAACAATCAATAGCGAAAGTCTCCATGGGTTCATAAGAGGATTTAAAATAAATTATGGAAGAAAAATACATTGGAATTTGTTACCTATTTTGAACTAGCCTACTGCTGAATAACAAGGTCTCAGAAAGCCCAAGTGACAAACAACTGAAATCAGGGAACATCTTGGGAAAACTGATTATCTTTCGCAACATCTCCATCACTTTAAGTTACATTTGTTTTACATGCAAAACCACAAGGCCAGGAGAAACTTGCTTCCTATCTCTCCAAGATCACATCTTAGGACGCCTTTGTAACCCTGGTGAGTGGAATACAATATGCAATTCTTGGTAGACTGGATGACTAACAAAATAAATGCTCAGTAAGTTAAATGTAAGAGAACAATATTGGTAAGACATTAAATAAATTCCAAATTAGAACAGCAGTTTCTGTCTAATTGCCATACAGCCTAAACACCCTCTTATACCATTCTACTGATTGCTTCCATACCACAGCTGCATGAGCTTTGCATGCGTCAAGTGAATTAAGATGCAGAACTATCTACATATTTAAGAAACAATCATGGTTTAATAGAGTACTTTCCTTTATGAAACAAAAGCCTAAGCTGTTTAAAGGCACCTTGTGTTTAAGAATGTGATACCACCTTGAAAAAGCTTGGGTTTAGTCAGTGAACCAAATTCAGCATGGTGCCTTTCAAGCACAACGTGTCAGAATGAGGTTCTGCATCATTTGCACTGATTACTTCGCTCTCTTATCCTGATAACCTCACCTACAGTTATGAAAGGGACTGAGGGAAGGCAAAAAAGATCATGCAGAAGTGTTTAGTTTTCAAGTTACTGTCACCTGAAGTAAAATCTCTCTAAAGCAGTCCTACTAGACAGGATATGCTCTCAGAAACAATATACAAGTTTTACTCATATTGCTAGGGCTAAAATTAGCATTCTTCTCCAGATCACACTAACAAAGACTGCTGGCTCTCTTAGTCAACTGAATCTCTACACTACGTCAGGTTTCATTGGTCAGTTCAAGGCATGCCATGCTTAAAAAGAGAAATTAAATAACTGCAGGTGCATAAGATGCAAGTGAAGTAGCTGTCATAGTACTGTAATGAATGAGAGAATTTCCCGAGACATATTTGTAGTCGACAACAAAAAAAAAGTAGGACAGGCCTTTACTCATAGATGAATAAAACTAATGACATACACACTAAGCTATTCCTCCTACACTCAGGTTTAAGTTAGTTTTATAATCAACAGAAAAAGTTAGTTGTAAACGCCAGTTCATAACTACGCTACATAGTAGTTCTAGAAGAGAAGTTAAGGGCATAAATGCTTTACTGACAAATATTTTAGAAAGAAGCCTTTGCTATAGCAACGCAATAAGCAAGTATAGAATAATCTTTGTAGAAGCAGTATGAAAATTTTCTTCCTTGCGAGGATGGCTTGATCAATCTTCCTTGAAAGGGCTTCTTATAGACAGGATCTATGCACAAGTCTATCACTTTCCTTCCCATCTGATTTAAAACACTGTTATTCTGAGGCTTCCACTTTAGTACACTCGCATCAGTTACCTGCAATTTAGTTCTTAACAATCTAGTCAGATTTCACATTTTTTTCCAAGTCCAGGTCCTGTTCATTGCCTCCATTTATTTACACTATTTTTGAGTATTACATCTGCTTTATAAATTTGAAAGAAATCTAAGTAAGATATATGCAGATAATACTTGCCTATTTTAAAAGCTACTAATAATACAAGAGACATTAGGAAGCTTATTCTAAGCTAGGGGAACAAAAGTGGAACCAGTTCCAGAAGAACTAGTATGCTATGGTGTTAAACACCCCTCCCTCCCCACCTAATACACACACACACACACCAAAATCCAAACCTCATGATCACACAAGCAAGCAGCCCACATATGCACTCAGCTATAGCACTGCAATTTTCATCCTTGAAAGAACACACAGAATTAGGACAACACACACCTAGTAAAAATAGACCCGTTGCCACTGGTGTGGTGGGACAGATATATAGTTACTGTCAATAAAGGGACTCGTCTTGGCATTTACCGTTTAGACAGTTTCTTAAATTTCAAACATACGGTATAATGAAGTCTTGTAACTTTGACTACAGTTTCAGTTCTTTGGTCCAGCCATTGTGGAGAAGAAAAAAATGCCACATGAAAACAAGCACCAGTTTCTTTAAAGTTAATTTTTTGTAATGAATATGGAAAAAGCATTGTTCAACTCCACCTTCCCCTAACTTTCTTGAAATGTTTTACAGCTGCCTTCCTTTGTAGGAGGAATGTTTTAGCAGAACTTTTGTGCTGTTTCTGGAATGGAGTTTCATGCTACTTTCACCCGAAGTTGATAAAATTCTGCATTTGAATTACCCAAAGCTATAACTTATTCCACGGAAGTTCCAGGCTGAGGTTACAGAGACCAAAACAAGTTTCTGAACTCACTCTTCTACCAGGTGACAGCCTGGGCACAGAAATGTCATTGACACTGAGCAGAAAAATGTCCAAAGCCTGTGAGGACCTGTAATTCACTTACATAGACTGCAACACAAACTAAAGATGATCTTTCTATGCAATTCTGACTAAGTCTGTCTTACCAACTGTTCTCATTTTAAGTTTCTTAGCATCATCTAAACTTTCCACAGTAAAATTGTACTACAAGTTGCCCATTTGCTGCCCAAATTCAAAACCTGAGCTGCCTAAACACTAACCCCAAATCAACACTTTGCCAGAAGAACCGAGTGCAGCACAAAGCGTACCAGTGATAAAATCAGGCTGTGCACACAAGTAAACTGGCACCTTCAGCCTCAGAACCTGCATGCTCACAAGCTATAAGGCAAATACAACAATCTTTGCTCACTTTAGGGATTAATTTATAAGAGTGAAGTTATTAAACCTACAGAAAGAAGTTCTGTTTGTTTGAAGAGCTTAAGAGGTATGCAAGTTTGGAGCACAACTCCCCCTGCACTGTGACTTGCATATTAAGAAAAAAAAAAAGTCTCCTTACAGATACCATCCAGAGCTACTGAGCGCAGGTTCAGTTAGAAAGTGTAAAACAGTGTATCTATAGGTAGACAGCCTCTCATGCAAACTATTTCCTCCTGACAACTTTTCAAAAGGCAGAATTGGACTCCGCAGAAATGCACAGCAAAAGCTGTGAGGATGACAGAAAAAAAAGAAAACCAAACAAGTGAAATTCCACAGAGAAGGTGGCTAAGCACTGCAGCAGGCTGCCCAGAGATGCTGTGCAGTCTCCATGACAACATTTTCAAAACCTCAACAAAAAGTGGGGCATATGGGGCACTGCATTCTCTGTGCAGCCCCTGGCCTTGGAAGTGACATTTCTTATTTGAAACCCACTAGTTTTTCCAAAGACAGAAGCAAAAATAATTTGGGAGATAGATAGCACTCTTTAGACCAAATGGTAAAAAGCTAGAAAATTACTAACTTAGAAGTACAAGCAACATTTATGGTAAGCAACCTTACTAAAGTTATGACTTAAAGAAAAAAAGATACAGTCACAGGAAACCAGTTCTATTCTCAGCTATACATTTGATAATATACTGGATTCCTTCAAGCTTAAAACAAATCAGGAAAGTCATCACACTTTACAGAATAATTATTCCTGTAAGAGCAATTCTGAACTGTTTCTAAATACAGATTTTTCAAAACCAGAACAAAGTAACACCACATATACTCAAGTTATTCCACTATAAAAACATATTTTACTCTAATAGTGGTCTGCACTGCAACATTATTTCAGCACGTACATAACAGATCTTCCACCCTGTGCTGGTTTTGGCTGGGGCAGAGTTATTTTCTTCATGGAAGCTGGTATGGGGCTATGTTTCGGATTTGTGCTGGAAACGTGCTGCTAACACAGGGATGTTCAGTCACTGCTGAGCAGCGCTTACACAGAGTCAGGGCCTTTTCTGCCCCTCGCCCCACCCCACCAGCGAGCGGGCTGGGGGTGCACAGGAACCTGGGAGGGGACACAGCTGGGACAGCTGACCCCAACTGATAGTCCATACTGTATGACACCACAATCAGCATACACAGTTGCGGGTGGAAGGAAGGGTGACATTCAGAGTGATGGCATTTGTCTTCCTAAATAACCATGATGTGTCAGGGAACCCTGCTTTCCTGGAGATGGCTGAACACCTGCCTGCCGATAGAAAGTGGTAAAATAATTCCTTGGTTTGCTTTGCTTGTGTGCACGGCATTTGCTCTACCTATCAAACCGTCTTTATCTCAGTGCACAAGTTCTCACTTTCACACTTGCAATTCACTCCCTTACCCCACAAGGGGCAGCGGAGTGAGTGAGCAGCTGTGAGGGGCTCAGTGGCCAGCCAGGTGGGGTTAAACCATGATACAGCCAGCTTTGCAAGTGAAGCTGTCAGCTGTACATGTACCACAGGTACTTCTGATCAAAACTCAAGCCAGACACCTTTTTTTATCAGTGGGTTTCAGCTTAACCTCTAGCCAATTTTCTGTACACCTATTAGAAAAATTTAGGGCAAAGATGGACTACCACAAAGCAAGTTTAACTCAACTGGCAAGAAGTGTGTTTTTCCTGGTTTCTTTCATACCTTTACCAATAACTCATGGACACTGGACAGATAATCAAGATGTAAGTTAAAGACTGAATTCTCATGACTTCTATAGGGATTTTTAAATACACAAACAGAGTTTATGAAAATTCACAATGTTCTTACCATTAAAGAGGATACTGTGACAAATATAAAACATTCTTTAAATGTCAGCATATTTTCTAAGAAACTTAAGAAATTAAGGAACAAGTTATTGACAGAGGCTACCTATGATTACAGTGCATGACTATGGAACAATGAGTACATCTATCCACATCACTGAATCGTGACATCCTGGTATCTAGAGGGAAAGTTGCAGTTCTACCACCTAACCTAAGCAGTTTACTCAGAAGAACAGTAAATATTTATACCACCTCTGTAAAAACACCCAAAAATTTTAACAGTTACATTGTTCTTCTACATACTAGCTAGGATGTGCTGCTTAACTAATCCGGCTAAACCTTGTATTTATTTATGGCTTTTTTTCTTAACATGCAATTCAAAAAAAGAACAAACACAAAAGCCAAATGAACAGCTTTAGGAGAAAGTTTTATACCTGGAAATTGTTCATCAGCCCATAGTGACACCCTGTCTGACAGGATGAAAAATCATAGTTTAATTTGCAAGCTGCAGAAGTACAATTTGTCAGCTCAGTGACAATAGTGTTATTAACATTCCCCGTGGCATCTCGAACAACACAGGAACCTAGAGCAGACAATAACAAAAAAGACATTAGCAGACTCAACTAAACATAAGGACACGTGTTAAGCTCAATTCCCTTTTTATGTAAACATTTTCACAGAGCAACATTAACATACAGCATTTACATTTTTAATACATTGCAGTATTAAGCACATCTTCACTATGAAGATTACAAACAAGCCAACTAACTGCTCTCTTGCCTGAGATGATCTTCAGTTTTTGAAAAAAATCCGAGTCTAATAAAAGGAAAGTTTTAGCACAGAGGAAAACAATGTCAATAGACTCACAAAAGTTTTAACAGCACAATTCCAGTTCAACATTTGTCTGAATCATGAGTTTCCACACAGCTCTTTAACTGAAGTCAGTATTATGCACCATCACTCGATTTCATAGTTTCTCTCTGTCAGTCTTCCTAGAGGAATGCATTTTTGTTGTGTATGTACAGATGTATGTAGACAGGTTTGCACAGCATTGCAGTTATTTCTTTTCCAGTCAAGATGGCTCAGACATTCAAAAAAAAAAATAAAATCAAGTAGTTTGTCATGAAAACCTGTTGCAAGCAGTTTCTCAATGCTTAAACAAGCCACCTCCTACATGACTCTGGTATTTTAAGTTGGTTTCTTGGCAAAAAACCAAAGACACATAGTCCCATTTCTACCACATATAATTAAGTTTATCACTTAAATGAATTGAAGACAGCAGTTTACGATTATTTCTAATTTTACTGGTCAAGACATCACTGAAGACAGCATTTTAGACCTTAAGTACTAATAAAAACCAAGTACTAAAAAGCCTGCAAATCTTCTAATTACATGGTCTGTTGTCTCATAAAGGACAAACAAATTAAGTATTATTTAACATTCTATGGTTTAATAGTTGAGGTACTCAAATTGTTTGGACACAAGCAAATATTTGCAGGAACAGGAACTAAGTAAGTGGAGAAAAGTCTACAGAGCAATAGTCAATAGAATTTCCTTAGTTTAGGAACCTGAAAGACAAGGAGGTCCTGGGAACAGAACCATGTGACTGCTGAGGACCTAACTTACTTGCGAAATAACAAGGAGGGTTTGGGTGTGCTGCAAGCTGGAAGTTTCAGTTTCTCCAGTAGCAACCCCTGTTACCTATGTAATTGGGAAAAAGAATACCTAAATAACTATACCATATTTAAGTTGCTTCTGAGCCATCAGAACTTAATCTGCAATACCACCCAGTCCTGGTAGGTGGACATTACTTAATTCTTCCACTTCTCAGATTTATTTTTCAGCTACTTATTAGGCCCAATTGGTTAAATTTCAGAGAGAGTTTCCTATACCGATTGCCTGCCTTAACATTTTCTTGTATGTATGTGGAGGGGCTGGATTGGTCTGTTTTAAATGGGATTAAAAGCTCCGTATGAGAAAAAATTTCTCCTTCACTATGCCAAGTATTTGCCCTAGCCATTGAAGCAGTATATAATGGATATGACAACATACTTACTAGTTGAACTATTTTTAGATAACATTTTGTTGGTAATAGATTGCAGTGGCAGACCCGTTAAGTTGAGCAACCCATTAAGCAGCTACAGTGTACTATCACAGCCCTCCTCTTCCTCATTCCCTTTTTCATATTTTAGATTTAACTGGCTAGCAGGCCTTTCACACACAAAGCATGACAGAAAGGGACAATGGCACTATGAACAAATTTAATAGTAAGGCTTACTACGACAGAATGCAGAACAGAAGCCAGCTGTGCAGGCTCCATTCTCGGCAGAAGATTCTTAGATGTAAGTAAAAATCTAGACATTTTATTTAACCCTCATTCAGAAAAATTTGTAATTATCATATTCTGGCAACATTTTCCGTAAGAACCTCCAGGTCTTCTTTCCTGTAAAAACATGATTTCACCTTTTCACAGACACTTATAAGCCTGTTCCTGCCAAAGTCAAATAAAGTTTTGTCATATAAACATATATATGTTTATAGGCCTGAGGTGGTTAAGAGATTATCTGTATCAAGTTATCACGTAACTACATGCAACCAGCAAGAATTCCAGAGACACTACCATCCTGAATCCTTCAGATTGCAGTTGAGAGTGCTGAATTTCACTGGTGCTACAAGCAGCTACAGTTAGGCTCTCATTAGTTTTACTTCCTTGCATAAAGAAAGTATGTCTTAACCCTTCTCAGAAGTCTGGGGTTTTTTATTAGAGCTTCACTTGTTTATAAAGCAGTAAGTTTTGTTCTTTGATATATGTATTTCAAGAATTTAGATATAAAAGTTGCTTATGCAGTGTTCATCCTGCCACCTGCATACCTCCCTTAGTTCCTTGCTAAAATATGAAATTGGACATGTCTTCCTTATAGCTGTTACCTTTTTGAAATAGGCTGCCTAGCTCTAACAGTAGGACTAGCAATTTTCTAAGCAATCTTCCAAGCCTTCTCTACTGTGTTTAACCCTCTTACTACAGAGTACAATTACTGACATAAGTTCAGAACATCATCTTCCCCTTCAGACATACTACTCAGTGACATCTACTAGCCCCATCGAAGTTTTAATGCCTTGCTTATCACTACTCTGGAAACTTACCCACATACTATTCCCCACTGTAAAAGAATAAAAGTGTGTGTTTGTCTGATTCCTGATACAATGCCTTAAAGCTAAATTCCACTCATGTCATAATCTCTGACTTCTGCAACAGAACTGACCTTTAAGTCTAAGTGTAAGTTATAGAAGGCAACCAAGATAGGACATTCCTGATGCATCAAACACTTTAACGGTCAGCTGATTTTGCAAACTGTTCCTTTTTCAATATGAAAAATGAGGTTTTTCATGTTTGAACAATGATCAAAGACGTCCATTAAGAAATCAGTATTAATGAACATTGTGCTGTCATGTGGGTTCAAGTTCTAAAGTATTCAAATTTGGTAGCAGAGGTCTATGCAGTCAATCTAATTAAGTGTAGGTCATTATGCTGCATAAAGCACAATCATTAGAGCCAACTGTTTGGCAGAGCTACAGTACAATGTTAGCCAACACAGGCAGACTAGCAAGATTGGTATCTTTGGAAAAGAAGTATCATTAGTGGTCAGATCAATGGTACTCTTATAAATGAGAATTTCATTCAAAAGGCAGCACAGCTAAGATAAGGCAAAGTCTTTCATATAAGAACACTGACTACTGCTGTCAGAAATTAATTTACTGACACTAATAAAAACATTTCCAATCACAGGCAAGAAATATGCGAGACAATAATCTTACTTTCTTAAGGTTAATAGAGTTGTTTTATAGGTGGAAAAAATCTGGTTGACCATTGGTGCTCTAGAATAAAACTGATATAGACAGCATCAAACCCCAAGGCAGCTTCTACAGAGGAAGACTAGGAAAAGAGGTTATGCAAGACTGATGCTATGAGAAACTATGATCGTTTCTCCTCTTTCCACATGAAAATAAAATTACAGAAATTTCTGAACATGATGCTTCTATAAGTGGGCTGGCCAGATGAAGGCACTACTCCCTCTCCTCCCTCTCCTGGGAATTACTGCTTGTGCATCCTCACCAAAGAGCTGTTTGATCATCCCACAATTCACTTCAGGTAAGTAGCTGACTACCACCATCTTCAAAACAATACAAGTATTTGTTCCTTAATTATTTTATGAAAACATGTTTTATTAATCCAGGAATTAGCCTACTGCTAAATTGTACATCTTTTAACATAAGTAACTGCAACAAATGACGAAACATCCGTATGAAGTCTTTTGTCATCTTTAGTCTAAAGCAGTCACTAGTCTCAGAAAAACACCACTCATTTTGGGAAATCATAATACCAGCTGAAAACTGAACTTCCAACAATAAAAATTAGAAACCTCTGGCTATTACTTTCTCATGCATGAAAGTCATTACATAATGATTTTACATAACAAGTTACATAAACCCTATCAAAACATATGCTCAGAATGAATGTGAAAGGATAAAGTTAAAAACTTTTATTTACCTACAGATACTGCAATTCCTGCATAAACCAGTGTAGTTATTAAGATGGCCAACAGCGTTCCTTTAGGTATGGCTGACTGAGGATCCTGGAAGAAAAATGTCAGTGGATAGTGATGCAGACAAATGTATACTCAGTGTTTATGAGCAACATTTGCTAATTCACTACTCACCGCAAGATCACCTGAGATATTTGCACCAGCAAGTATGCCAGTTGCAGCAGGGAAGAAAATAGCAAATACAGAAAAGAAAGTTTCTCCATGTCGAAAATCCGGTCCAAAATTCTCCATAAATATTTCAGCTGTAGAAAAAGATTTAAGTCTATCAATATTCATATAGAAAGTACAGTACTAGCCCACTCCAGCCATTATTACCTCCTTGAAAAAGCTGAAACCCACAGCTGTATGACCTTCTTAAGTGTACAATATTTAAGTCTTAATTCATCACTGACTCAAAATAAAAGTCACCACAGTAAACTTAAATAACCTTTAAAACCAGAAAAAGTTTCATCTCATTTTTTTTAAATTCATATAATCAATATTTAAGCAGGCTGGACCAAGTTTTGGCCCAATAGCTTTAAGGAGCAAAACTGCAGAATTCTGAAAGAATCAGGGAAAAAAGTCTCTATAGTTAAATAGGACTATAAGCTATTTTAGATGTTTATCGTAATTACGACAGCATGTCTCCTCTTTGCAAAGACAGTTTACAGAACTAACTGTTCCAACATACCTTTATAACCAAAGAAACCTTTAGGCTTCTTGCTATCCAAAGGAATAAATGTTCCTATAACGAAGTCTCCAATAGCAACTATGAGGATCACCAGTAAGACTATCTGTGCCTGAAAGATAATGATTGCAGTCAGATAGGAAAACTTGCTCTTTTTCAGATTCAAGCTTCAATGATATGTTCTAAAATGTAAATATTTTATTCCAAATCCAGCTCACTCTTCTCAGTTGGTTTTCCACAAATAATTATGCGAGCTGGAAAGAACATGTACCAGAATTTTTAATAAAGAACTAGCAATAATTTGTAAATTTAATGTCCATTCAAAAGAGAATTTATTACTGCACCCCTCAGAGTTATACTTCTAAAGAAAAAATACTTAAATGAACCATTTTTTCCCTATAAGCCTTCCAGAAGTAATGGCTATGAGTAGACTGAAGAAGTCCACAAGAAAAAGAGCTAAATGCACACAGATGCTAGGAGTATTCTCTTATTAACCATGCTCATAACACTTTGTTTGAGTCAAACTGCTTTTGTTTGCTATTTGAGGCAGTGGACTAGATTATTTTGTTACATTCTCATATGCTCAACCCTTACGTATGAAATTCAATTGCACATATTCAATACCACAGTTACTTGTTAATTTCTAGTTCTCTTGATACTTTTTTTCATTACAACAGATTTTTAGCCATTGTTCAATAAAACCATTATAAACCAGACACTTTGTACTTTAAACCATCCAACACCTCCAAAGTGTAACCAAAGATAAATCCAGGCATTGAAGAGATGGTTCAGATTTTATATTTATATAAGCAATCACACTGCCCCGTTATCTTTTGTGTTACTTGATTCCTTACAAAAGCATATGCCAGTGGCTTGGTGGAAGCTATTCACAATGTGATTTTTTTCCCAGGCCTTAGATCAGAACTTAAAATGGAGTAACACTATAGCCTTGCTGACTGAACTGAAACTGGAAACACACTGCCTCAGAAGATAACGGGGTACCAACAGTGATAGACAGGGCACGACAGCCAAGAGCAGAGTTAGAAGACTACCTGAAGAGACTAGTTCCTGCATCATATTTAGATTGCTCTTTTGCTAAGGCTGGAAAATAGATGAGAGGTGTAAGGATGCAGCTAGGTACTTACAGAAGTCTTCAGTAAGCCCAGAGACTTCAACGTGAAGTTATCACAGAGCAATTGCCACAAGTGCATTTATCCAGTAAGAAACCTAGGCTTCTCCCTGAAGCTAAAAGAATTTTCTGAGTATCTTCCTTAAATTCAAAAGTCTGAAAGGACGGGCTTTTAAGACTTCAACACAAGGAGTTGAGTGGTAAAACAGCACAAACTCTGAAAAGCCATTTTTTAAGTAGGCTTCCTCAGAATCCCATTCTCTCAAGATGTTTTAGATCTATTTCAAAGGTATTATTACAGATCCCCTTGTCCTGTTTTCCAAGGCATTCTTGTAAGTCATGGGGAAGACACAGAACATCACAGATACTAATACTTCCTTCTTGATTAAAGTGTTTGCTATGCTAAGCTGCATGTTAACCTACATGCAGTGCTTGTTCAACAGGTTCAGTTGCTTACCATTGCTCCTACCTGCCTTCTTCCACAATGCAGAAACAAAGCCAACAAGCCTTGATGCTTTTGTACTGAACACAGGATTTTTGAAAGATACCTTACTTCCTAGTAGAGTATATCACTGCAGTGATACCACAGTTCAGGTCCAATAGAGAAACATTAAACAACAGAGGGATTTCTATGCAAGCTATCCTTACACAATTGCTCATGCTACAAGAGCAAAAGCAAGATATTTCTTGTGACTTTCAGTGACAGCAGCCAGAGGGTTAATAACTGCTTCATTCCAAGGAAAAACTAAACAGTTGAGATTAAAGAAGGCCAGTACTGTTCAAAAGATACCATTACAAACTGAAGTTTCAGACAGTGAGGGACTTCCTGAGAAAAGTAAAAATATTTTTCCTGAAGTGTGCTGTTTGATTTAAAAGTACATGCCAAAGTAAATTCCTGTAGATTCTCTTCTTCCTGTGGTAGAGTCAAGTAATGCACTTGATCTTCACTTACTTTTTCTGCAAGCCCTGCATCTAGGGCTGAAAACAATGATGAGGCAAAACCCTCTCTCATGTAAATTATGAGTATCATTATCATCCTGATGCAGGAGCATAAGAAACTGCTACAGCACTTTTTCATGAAAAAGTGCCTTCAGTTGCCTCTCACTGCATAAAAAAGAAGCTACAGTGAACCAAGTATCAAATGTGAAGGGAGACCAAACGAGGCTCTTCTATTTTTGAGCACACTACAGACACATATTCAGTAAAAGACTTCTGCTCTGCGTTACTAGGCAGTGTAAACTAGTAAGGCAACCTCTGTATTAAGGTATCCTTGGATCTATGTGTGTTTGTTTCCACGTTCAGAATTGACCTAAGATCATGCAGCCATAGCAAAATGAGTAAAGTAGGTTCCCCCTTCTACTCATCACCACCCATGTTCACAGCTGTCCTCAATCTGTTTCCAAGTGAAAATAACACCAGAAGAGAGTGGAAGGGAAAGTAAGAACATTGGTTTTGAGTTAGCAGAAACTACACAACTTTAAATTGGCTTCAGCTCCAGCCGTGTATTTTCCATCCATGGAGCTCATATGAAGCTCCCAGTGAGTGAAAATTCCCATATTAATGCTCCTACCCTCCTCTGGGCAACTACAGCACAAGAAAAAGTAATACCACTAACGTACTTGACAGTTTCATGATGTTTAAGTTCATAGATGCTTAAGCTTCCAGTGGAGAAATGCAATTTAAGGTCTGAAATGTTGTCCAGACCTGCACATGCTAGTGCTAGACAGAGAGAGAGCTATTACATAAGAACTGCCCACTGACTGACTTCTAACATACCATACATGCAATACTGAGTTCATTAAATACATTAAAAATAAATAAAACAGCTGAGGTAGAAAATGGAATCAGAATTATGAAACAGAAAATGAAAGAAGGCAAGTTCCTTACTTTTGCTTCCCATTCCATTCCAGCAACGGAAATGCCCAGCAATATAACTACTGTGATAGCCCCTATGATTCTGATATCATTCATTTCATCAACCATCAATGTGCCGTTTTCCTATCAAAAAAACAAAGTCATGTATTTTATCAATTATTTATATTCTCTACTGCAGACAGCATTTTATTGACTGTAATTTATTAACAGAGTTAACCTCTATACCACAAATTTACTCATTTTAAATTCCTGTATGGGCACAAGTAATTTGTTTTCTGCCTTCTTTTAAATCACCATATCTTAATGGAAGGATTCTATTCAGATCTAAAGGGAAATGATCATTCCTATTCACAGCCCATCTCCAGACAGAATGGTCTGTCTTCAACTGCCAGAGAAATAATTAATCAGCAAGGCAACTGCTACCACTTTGGACCTATACATGTGTTACACTTGTTCACTGTTACTCTTAATTCTTTTAATGCATTCCAAACTTCTTCCCATCTACAAAAAGTGTGGTTTTACTGTTCTCAATATTACATTTAATAAAAAATCCCACAGACAAACAGTATTTGATTGAGTATAAGGAATTGTTTTTAATAAGCAGAACTCCTTTGAACATAAGCTTTAATATAAACAACTGTCACTTATAAGGAACAATTTGCTAAGAAGAATCTCAGCATCAACAAGTTACAATTCTGTGTCATGTATCTCTACTGCGAGACTTCTCAGCAGCTAGCTTGGACTTTACCAGAAATTACACATTTTATTTGTTCAGGGAGATAACCAGTGTGGGAAGTTTCCACTTGAACCAAAGCCACTTTGTTTTTTTACCAGAAAGCTACCAAATCACAGTAGCATTTTACTGATATATCAGTAATAACCTTGTCTCTCATTCCACGTCTTTGAACTGGTCAGAGCAACCTCCTGTATCAATGCAGGCTGGGGGATGAAGGGATTGAGAGCAGCCCTGCCAAATGGGTTTGCGGTAGTGGTGGATGAAAAGCTGGACAAGAACTGACGATGTCCACCTGCAGTCCAGAACACTAACTGTATCCCGGACTGCATCAAAAGAAGTATGGCCAGCAGTTTCAGGGAGGCGATTCTGCCCCTTTACTGTGCTCTGGTGAGCCCTACCTGGAGTACTGCATCCAGGTCTTGGGTCCCAAGTATAAGACAGACAAGGAGCTGCTGGAGCAGCCACAAAAAAATCAGACAGATGGAACTCTTATAAGGACAGACAGAGAGTTGTGGTTGTTCAGTCTGGAGAAGGCAAGAGTCAAGGGAGCCCTTACTGCAGCTTTTCAGTACTTACAGGGGGCTTAAAGATGGGGGCAGACTTTTTGACAGGGCTTGCAGCAACAGGATGAGGATAACGGCTCTAAACTGAAGAGGGGAGAGTCAGATTAGATGTAAGAAAAATTTTTTTTTTTACACTGAGGGTGATGAAACACTGGAACAGGTTGCCCTGGGATGTTGTAGATGCCCCATCCCTAGAGACATTCAAGGTCAGGTTAGATGGGGCTTTGAGCAACCTCATCTAGTTGAAGTGTCCTTGCTCATTGTTGGGGGTTGGACTAGATAACCTTTATAGGTCCCCTCCAACCCAACACACTATCACTAGATATGACAGCTCAAACTTGCATAAAGGACAGTATAATTAATATAACCACTATCATCCATATACCTTGAGCAGCTCCACAACTGTTTCTGCAAAGCCAACAACATACATTGCTACTGCAACAGCATTGGCAAATGCAAAAATCAGACCTATGGCACCACCAAACTCTGGGCCCAGACTTCTGGAAATTAAGTAATATGCTCCTCCTGAAACAAAAGAAAAAGAAAAAACACTACTACACAATACAGCCTAAGAATAGTAATCAGCAATTTAAAGTTTACACAAACAAAGCGCTATTCATTCTTGCGTCTATCTTCCCTAATGTATTAGAAAATAACCAAAAACTCAGTATTTGAGGGACAGGCATGCTGAAGTTTCAGCAATATGTCTCAAGTTTTTAAGAAAATACACCAGTTGGAAATAATCACCTGACACATGTACCACATCATATTACTTAGCTATGCAACCTATGGTTAAAAAACAAATTGTAAAAAACAAGCACCAGTATTACTGTTTTTTTTTTATTTCAAACTACTCAAAGCATTTGTGCATAGTTCTACTATTACACATTTTTATTAGCTATAGCTCAAGAAATGGGCGTAACAGACTGTAATAAACCCATTCAAGTTCCGAAGCTCCACAACCCATTTCTTAGAGTTCTGTTGTTAAGGGAATTTTCTGTTCCCTGTGGGACTCTCAAAACAATCACTCTATTTTTCAGAGCCTACTCTTTTTAATTTTGAGCTTGACAGATACAAGACCTCGAACTCCACATATGACAATTTGAAAACTGAGTATCTATAGCATTAGAAAAGAGTAAAATTTTTAAAAGTAGTGAAGGCACACTCTTCCAGTTAAAGACTAGGCTTTGTAGAAGAAACAAGTCCTCCAGCTCCATCTGAAATAATTTAGTGCACATTAAAAATTTGCAACACAAAATCCTTAAATTACTGCATTACAGTTTTTGTGCAAAACGTATGTAAGTACCCAGCTCTGACATACTATGCAAATGAGAATGTTAACATAAGAAAAATATTACTGTAATGCAAGATTTTCATAGGAACAACTATGGTTTTATTCTAAAGTTTTATCCATTCAGCAATTCAAATTTTCTAATTAAGTATTATTTTGCAAGAGTGACTCAAAGAAAACCTCTCATAAGAGCAGGAAAATACAATATGCATAATGCAATTTAGAAAAAGAAAGGGCATCTAGAAACTAAGCTTGACATAATGCTAAGTCATAGCCGAACCTTCTCATTGGAAGTTTACTTAGCAATAGTGAGAGGTTTCTCTTCATTCTTCATCAAGAGAACTTTTTAAGCTGCTATTTTAATTCCACCACATTTTCTACTACTACTAGTCTCATAAATGTCATTGAAGCAGTTTGAGCATGTCAAAGGCACCAACACTTATTTTGCAGGAATTGCTGATAACAGCACATAAACCATGAAAGCAAATGAAAACTATCACCCTCAAGAACTGGAGATAATCATGAGTGTGGAGAATTTCTTTTGTGTGAAAAAAGTAACAATAGAACATGTCCTTCTGTATGCTGTCATAAGATATAGCTTATACTTTACAGGGTGTATTTTTTCATTATCAAGTTTTACTTCAGGACATGAACACATACAAGCACACATGCACACTCTTAACCAACCTGTGCAAATGCAGGAGAATATTACGACCCTATTCACTCCTGGGTATGTGTGTCTCAAAACGTCTGTATTCTGGAAATTAAGACTAGATAATGTTTTTTCCACAGTGGAAAAGCAAGTCAGTAGTCAAATCAAATTAGCAGGCTAATTATTTACTTTTCACTAATTACACGGCTGCTTAGTCAAATACGGAACATAGGGAAGACACTGCTTCTCAGAAAACTAACTCTTCCCTACATTTCATCCATACTTTTTTCCCTGATGCTAAAAAAAATGTAAAAAAAAATGAAGAGGTTCCATCCTTAAGGTGTATGCTTCAGAGTGATGAAAGCTTTATGGAAGTAGGTTTACCTCCTCTTACAAACCCATTTGTTGCTATTGCTGAAGTAGACAGTCCTGTAATAGTTGTCACAACAGTGGCCATTCCAATAACCAAGACAGACAGACCTTTTGAAAAAAAGAGGGGAAAAAAGGTGGAAGTATTAAAATGTACAAGAATTAGTCTTGCAAATACAACAAATTCACAAAACTGGATAAATGTTCTCTTTAATTGGCCAGGACAAAACTGTATCCTAGAGCTTCAAGGAAACACATGCCTTTTGCAGATAAAGAGATTTCCTGTAGTCTAATAGTAAGTTAAGCCTTTGAAGAAAACTGTTTATATGCTACACAGTCTATATGTGGATTTTAATAACCAGAGTTCAAAAGTTTCTCTCTACAGTTCACTGAAGACTTACCAACGTCAATGTTAAATTACATACCTTACAGCTAAATGAAAAAGTCTAAGTAACTTACTGCTTAAAGTTTTGGAAAGGGTAGCTTACCTTAAAAACTGGTAATATTAAGGTCATTTTCTACCCCCACTTAAAGTGTAAGCTCAGGATCAACACCTCTTTTGGATGACATTTAAAAGTCACTGAAATAAAATTATACCATTAGTACACATACCAATCCCAGCTTGTCCAACAATCCATGACAGTCTGATGAAAAGCATCACACCCCAAATATTTAACATACATCTTACCTAGAAATAAAACAGAATTTTTACATAGGTTAGGTCTTACACTTGCAGTTATTTCCACTAATTCATTTCAGTTTTTAATGTTGTTGAAATTATCTTGCAGTCTTTGTTTGCTACTTTTCAAATTATTTTACAAGAATACATTTTTCTAATTAGACAAGTTTAGGTTCGATTAAAAAAATAAAAGGAAATCTAAATATGAATAAAACCTTGAAGTACCTTGAGCATAAGCTTACAGAACTTCAGTATCTGACTTATGTAGTATGTCTTAACCAAACAATAAAAATTTAGACACCAACCTTTCAGATGCAAAATCTGTGTTCTGCAGAACACATGACTAAAAACAAGGTTGTGAGGTCTACAATGAATCTGAGGTCTACAACTGAGTTCAGAGCTCCCATGAATCTCTCCCACAAAAATGCACTAAAGCAGTAACATACTAAATAATTTAATTTGAAAAAAAAAAAACCACCACAAAAACAAAACAACTCCCAACAAGACAAAACACCCCACAACTTCCCAGTCCTAGAACTTTTCTATCTTACAACACAATTGCACACCAACAGGATGGGGGGGTGGGGTAGGTAGGGGTGAGTTTGTGGGGTTTTTTTTTTAATCCTTGTATTTTAAACTCTTAGTTCCCAATAAAATGGAGTTTGCATTGTACAGAATATAGACAGTCTAACAGCAGGTCTTAGGACGTCCTTACCTAAAGAGTATGGTACCACTTCTACAAAAAGTTTAGCTGGTCATTAGGACTAGAAAGGAGACAAGGACCACCAAACCACAAAAGTAAAAAGTTTTTAGAGACTTAAAATTCTTTTGCAAAGTGTAAATCACCCGAGATGAAAATACTCACCCAGTGGTTTATGCCTACTAGGAAGTACTAACTGCAACTTTCAAACCACTAAAAAGGAGATCATCCACCTTGAAACTTTTAAATAGACTTTAGAAGAAAGTGGTCAGCAACATTTATCCCATAACTCTTTAATACTTAGAATTGTTGCTTACAAAAATAGTCCAACACAGAATTTGGGTTTAGAGAAATTCAAAGTCAGCTTTATACCTGCTTTAAAAATAAACAACTCTGTCCTTGGTTGTGGTACATCAACAGATGTCTGTAATACCCGTTTCACAGCTACCACAGGCACTTTCCTTCTCCCAAGGGAAAGGATATGGCTACTTCCAGAGTTGTAAGGAAGTCTGCTAATACATAGTGGAACCCTGCTGAAGTAACGTTAGGCATTTTGAATGCTCAAGTGCATCTTTTAACCTATTGTTGCATTTGTAGCCACCAGTATAAATTCTTGTTATCACTTTGGAAATTAAGTATTAATCATGGCTTCCCTTTGCCAAAATACTGAAAATGAATTAATATGCACCTGTAATAAAATTCATGTCACCTTTATATTTCACTACTCCAAATAGGGACAGAGTCAGTATTTTCCACCATGACTATATTGTATTTAGTGTTGAGGCTTCCAAAGCTTACAAGAATGTGACTTTTTGTAACAGATTCCACAAAACTTAAGTATTTAATCCTGGATAAGTTTTGCCATATACAGGTAGGCACTCTCCTCAACACACTGTTTTCTGCTTCTCTAAAAAATAAATATCAAGTTTTTCAACACTCCTGTCCCGAACTCTACAGATCCAAAGAAAACACACATGAAGTGTACCCTCTCTATTTGCATTTGTCCTTCTCACTTCAGATTCATATGTAGTTTTTCTACTACATATGAACACTTTCATGATCTTTTTCCTTGGAAATTATGTACCTTTGAAACTATAAAACCTGTGCTAAGAAACCATGGTCCCTTCAAAACCTGAAGTCCTGAAGTAATTACTTCCTTAAAGTTCAGTACAAGTAAGAGCAATCCTTCCTAAAATCATTGCATTTTTCACATCTCTTGTTCATATAACCTTTTACTTATACAGTACTATCACAATCCCTCTCAAAAGGGGTTATTAGAAAGATTGTATCTGTAAGAAACTGAAGTACAATACATCAGACTTACCAATACACCTTTTATCCAGCCAAATTTGACCACTCCTTTGCTATCAGGTATGTAAGTTACAGCTGCCTCCCCAGCTGGTGTGCCTTCATCACCATTCGCATAGCCATCTTCAAAGGGCTCCTTGGGAAAAAAGAACATATAATTTTAAATTATCTTTTCTGTGATTAACAGAGTAGAAAGGGTCTTTGATACTTATGTTGCAAAAAAAACCTGTCTACTCCTGCAAACAGAAAAGTTAAAGAATGACATGACAGATGTTTTAAGCTTTTCCTTTATGTTTCTTGCATGAGGCACATTTCTCAGATTTTAAGCAATAAAAAACCAATTTACGCAGACAATTTAGGTATTCCGCTTCAGTTAGAGTAAACTGTTAGCACTCAGAATAATAAATATTTTTAAGAATCAGTCCCGCAGCCCAAAGAAACAAACACCTGGTCTTTTAGAAAAAGAGCTATGAGATTTCAAATGCAGCAACTTCTACAGCACAGGAAGTTTCCTTCTTAATCTGAAAGCCTACACTGTTCTACCACAAGTTACTGGTCTCAACTATAGCATTTTCTGTTGTTCAGACTTAGCTGCCATTTGATCAATTTTTCAAGAAATAAATTATTCACTTCCCTGTAAACTATTCTACTATTCATTGTAAGGTGATGCTGTTAAAAAGAAAGGTGGGAGAGTGGCATTGGAGGGAGAAGAAAGAAAAGTCTCTTCCCAGACATTCTTCCTTGTTTAAAAGGGAAAGATGACAGATGCAAAAAACATCACTCCCATGGACTAAGACCATCTTGTGGCTTTTCTTTACAATTCAACTCTGAGCCTTACAATGAAGGAATCTTAAGTTTTTATATATATTAAAAATATACGTGTATATACAAATATTTGTTGCATGCTTGCTTTTCCAAGAGGCAGTTTTGTTTTGCCAAGCCAGGCAAACACCTGAACATTTAACTCAAACATTTCCTACATTTGCTGTAAGAAACCTGCAGGAAGCACTCTAAGCAAGTATGCCATCCAAGGCAAAAAGACTGAATATACTAGAAAGACCCTGAATACCATTCAAAGAATACTATTCAACAAAACAGCTCAAGCAGTATTTGTGCTTGACCATCAGCACGAACTCCAGAGGAAAAATTTACAGAACTGTCACTTACAAAGTGTTTCATCCATATCCCCTTGCAATCAGCAGAAAACATACCAATCAAATGAAAAAAATAATAAAACACTGTCAACCTTATCCAAAGGTCATTAGCACAGATTGATGCCCATGCTTCTCTCACCAATTCTACATTATGAAACACTCATAATAACAGGCGTACTTGCAACACATCTGGAGATCCCCTATGGTGTAAGCTTTCCACCAGCAGGCAGAATCATGATCACTTTCCAGATCATTATCTTTAACAGACATCTTTCTTTAGTAGGTTTTCTTGTCTCCGGAAGGAATTAAAAAAAAAAAAAGTATGTTACATGTATATATGTATTTTTATATGTGTTATATATATATATATAATGTATTGTATACATTAAACAAGAGGACAAAAAGAAACATTAACTGGGAATGACCCAGTTTACTGAACTGCAGTTCTTCTAAATAGAACTAATGCCTGTAACTTGTTGGAAGATGTGCACAGCCCTTGACCTGATCAATCTATTGATTTGCTGACTACCTGCATTCAGGCACTCAAGCTTAAATTAAATCAAGGAAGTAGTGGTGTGTTATCTATTTAGAGTGGTAAGAACAGTGAGGACCAAAAGGAGAATTAACATGCTTCTACATTTAAGAGTTTACACAGAATTATCTCTAGCATCTCTTATGTCAAGAAGCAGAACAATAATAAACTATTTTTAATTGCATATATACAGCTACAAGCCACTCATTTGCTGAGCCTATGCTGACCTGCATAAGCAGTCACTGAGGAAATGGAAAGCCATCTGATCAGGCTCCTCACCCAACCTGGGACACACCTGAAGCTCACAACAGCAAAGAACAGGCCTACATACTGTCCTGCTCCTATACCCTCGAGTACTTGCCCTTCAGATGACTTTCCTAGAAATGCAGGAATAAATGTCAAAACTCTTTCTAGGTATTAACATCTCCCTCACCAGAGATTCTGCTGTGTCGAGCAGTACTTTGCAGAAGTTTCTCACTGCTTCTTCCCCACCCCTTCAGAATTGGGGAGGAAAAAAGGAAAAAAATTACATTTAAACAAAGGACAGAAATGAACATGTTCACAACCATGACAACAAAGCCTCCAGTCAAGCATGCAATAGTGTAACTGTTATTATTCCTTCATATAAAAATCCATTCTTATTTCCAACAGTAAAGCATTGAATTATATTTGCAACAAACAATTCTACAGTATGAAATAAAGGGATTCACATTTATATTATCTAAGCAGTTTTTATGCTTTGGCCAGGAAAACTGCCAATTTGGTAACATCTTCTGGTATTACAAAAAGGCATGTCATGTCTAATAAGAAACAGTAAAACTGTTCTCTGAAGACTGGTCAGGGAGGATCAAGAAAGGGCTAGAAGAAAGCAGCATCTTCATGTCCTATAATATTGAAACATTATATGCAACTAAAGCAGTGAAACCTGTAATACTGAGTCACAATGCTTACTTTTTTTTAAAAAACAAGTCTTAAGTTTTCATTTATTGCACATTTACGTTTTACAAGAAGGTGGAAAATATCCTGGCATCCAGTGTAAGAGACAACTATATTCTTCAGTTTATGATGAGGGCTGGCCAGGTATTGGTAGAACCTGCACACATTGACAAGATGACCTCCAGAGGTCACTTTCAACCTCAACCATCATGTGATAGCTATGCATGTTATTATAGTGCTCAAACAAGCCCATATCTCAGCCTGTTGTTTTCTGGGAAGGAGATAACTCAAAATATCAGCTGCAAGCTGTTATCAGTTACCAGATCAGCTCCAAGATATGCACACTACAAACACAAGAAAGTTTTGTTCTGTATGACTTGTCTCTCCACACTATGCAATATTTCTAAGGAAAATATTAATGAAGCACATGCAAAATGTAATAACTGAAAGGTTATTGCTGGTTATCAGTGCTACTGGGTGCCCAATAAAGCACCCAGTGAGAACATATATTACAAAGCGTGGGCACAAAAGATTTCCACTGCACCAGACTCCAAGTTCAGCCTTTTAATGCAAGATTAAGAAAGCACCATGTTCTCAGCTGTAAATTAACCACGCGTATTATTTTTCATGCTTGTGCTCATGAGGAAACAGTGCTTCTACTTAAGTCACATACTGAATGGGGAAAAAAAAGCACTAGCCCTATTTTACAACAAATTCGGTAAGACCTTCTTAAACAGTAGAACACACTAACACTGTGGATTTGGAGGGGGTATAACAAAAGGAGAAAGAAATGAGAAGGTTTTAGCATTTCAGATCAGAAATGTTCTTATTAACACAACTTCTTAATCAAAATAGTGTCTTTTATCTAATCAGTCCAAAGAACACTCACAGTTATGATGTTGACTTCCACTGTTAAAAGGAAAAATAAAATACATTTACATGTTGACAATTCTATCAAACCCATAGAAATCTGGCCAGCAACAGTTAAATTCTGCTCCTACACAGAAATTTCCATTGCTGTATCACAATGCACTGAGTACAGATAATCTACTATTTCATCTCCAGTACTGGATCACAACAATAAGTTATTTGTGGCAATTGTGAATAGCCTCCACATTTATTAGAAGTGGATTAGTAATGAGAAAAGACTTATTAGCCCAAAGAGATCTGAGATTTTTCACACACGGCTTGAAATACACTGGTGCATGGAAAAGTTTCTCATTGGTAAAACTGCTATTTAGTTTTACCCAGAGTTCTTGATAGCAGTGTATGTCATGCAGCACATTGTGGTGAACTTACCTAGATCCCATCTTAAAGGCAACATACTTCAGCTCTGTAGAACTGTATGAGGTGGTACCAGAATAAACACATGAATTCTGCTGTTGCTTCTTTTCAAGTATCACAACATGGAAGCCCCCAGTAAAGGACAGGTTAACCACCAAGTTTTTATCTAAGACTAAATGTTTCTTCTTCAGGCTGACCACAGCGGTCTGCCCAATTTGACCTGTCCCAAGCAGTAACTAATTTCTTAAGCTAGCCCTTCCAAATGCCATTACTCTGATGAGCAAGTCTTCCACATTCCCTCTGGAGGGAACTTTTGGATTCTTCCACCTCACCTGTGACATTTCTAATGATCTGATTAAAAGGTTTAAGTGCTAGATATACTGTATGCATAGCATAACCAGACAGAATAATTCTGCCAACATAGGTGTTTACCTCTGATGCAACAGTGACAACTTCTGCAGTTTGTACTGGTACAAATACATTTAAGTGTGATACTATACTGCAAAGAATAATCCAGCTATTAAACGCCGACTGTAGGACACTAAACTTTATCAAACATCTGTTCATTAAACACTGCTTTTGCAGTATGCTAACATTTGCAGTCATAAAATTCCCAGTTTGTGCCTAAGGGTTTATGCTTTAATGCTTTTATCTAACCAGTGATGAAAGAAACCAAGAGCACTGTGTTTCCTTTCCAAAATGTCTCAATCTTTATAGAATGTTTTTAAGCACATTGCTGTCCACAGACATGGAGTCCTGCGATTAACACTTTATCAACAGAAGTCTCAAATTTGGTTGTCTGACAGAGTATAAACTATTTCAGTATTTAAATATGCAAGAAGAAAAATAAGTTCTTACCAGTCTTTGACCTGATCTGGTGACACTGACTGCTGTTTGTAACCATTTTTCCAATCAACCACTGTTCAAAATGGCTGAGATACTGCTGTTAACTTTGCCCTGTAAACTAACAGCAAATCAGGGAGTTTTTAATACCAAGTTTGAAAAACACCTCTGCCAGGTCTGAGAGTTTCCAAGTGGTTTTTTTAAGGGAAGTAAACAGCTTCAGAAGGCAGTGCACATTGTTGGTAATTACTTTCAAGATACCTTACTCCACATAGCACTCTCTCAACAGTCAGTACTGGCATGGACAGCCTGTTTTGTGAGCTAGCGACACTAGCAATACCGATGTTGACAAATAGCAATTTTCTGCTTCATACTGATCTGTTCCAGAAGTGTTAACCCTAAAGCTTTGTTCAGATACCTGCATTACTTTCATTTATGCCACAATGAATTTACCTAAGCCTCCTTCCCATTAAAACCCCAGAATATACAGTAAATATTAATATCCAAAACCTAGTGAAACAGTTACTTCTCAAGAAAGGCTATTTTCTACTTAGACCTATCAAACAATGCAGAAAAATCTTGTTAGACCTAGGAACTGGAAATAACAGAACTGAAACTCAATGCCTATAAAAGCAAAGTAATAAGGGAAAAACCCATATGATGTCTAATTCTGTCACTACTCTTAGAATTCTTTTTTCTGGCGTACCCTAAACAGTCTGAGAAAATTATCACCTTTTTACACAGTTAACAGTTGAAGAGAAAGTATTATAAACCCAGAAAAATAGTTATGTAATGAGTAAACCAAGAGAAAAAAAATCAGATCTCTAGTAGATTTGAACTTAATATTGCATGTAGTTCCAGTTCTTCCTCACCACTCCTCTGCTGCGATAAGGATGGCGATATGGTTATCTAAGAACGTGTGCCCAGCTCTCGATTAATGCATCATAATAGCCCTCCTGCTGAGAGAGCAGTGGAAGTGCAAATTCTTAAAGAGTTCTACAACTTAATTACATCACCATTTTACATCTTACCAACAGATGCAATAGTCTAAATCTTCAGTACTGCAAACAGGGTGATAATCCGAGTGAACAGTTACCCTTCACTTAAAGATTGCTACTGAAAAGTAGCTTCCACAGACACTTTGAATAGTTTACAAAATTTTGGTAATTCTTTAGTTAAAAACAGATTTGCCAAGCTAGCAAAACAGATTCAGGTTCTTCAGGAGTTAAATGGGAAACTTAAGTTATTAGTATTGCTGCCAATGGGAAATACCCAGTCAGGTAGCACATGCAAAAGAAAACATAGCAGAAGACCTGTTCAAGACATGTCCATCTGCCTGAACACTTTCTTAGTACCTTCTTTAAAAAACAAACTTTAAAACCACGCACCTTCAGGAAACACTGCTAGTCACTGTGCAATGACTAGCTGTTGACAGCAGTTCAGAAAATTCAGCAGCCATCTTAGGTACTTGACTGCTTGGTTTTAAACCAGGAACAAATTAGCAAATTTGCTAATAGAATTTTTAATTCCCACCCCTTGTTTGAGGCACATGTAAAATGCTGCTACTATATAGGACTGTAAAGATACTGCAGCCACAAATCTAAAAAAACCACCCTACTAACTTGTTAAATGGCACCCAGAAGTTACATATAGCAACAGGACGCATATTACCCAGATAAAACATGACCTGTTCTTAAAGTTCAGGATTCCTTGGAATTAAACATGAACAAACTTCAACCATTTGTTAATCACCACAAAGGAAAGCCTTTTGAGGTTTGCAGCCAAGAGACCAAAACTTAAGTGGTTTGGCTATACTACCTTATCTACAATTACAAATTTTAAAATATAGCGACAAATGCTTTTGGCATCCACTTCCAGAGATTTTAAAAGAGATTGCATCAAACACTGAATGTTAATGTTATCTTAAGCTGAAATTAAAGTATGTTGTATTTTGATTACAGCAGAACAATTTTAAACAAAATAAATTTATAGTTACAATTAACATGTCAACTGAAGAATTAGCCAGCTACATCTCTGCCATCAGCTTGTATTTCATTGTCTTGCAACTCAATAGTGCTTTTAACAGAGAAATATTAAGCAGTATTTTGTGTGTGTATTTATACATTCTGATTTTAAAAGCCCTTTTTACTTTAATTCTTTCAAACTTTTCATCCATTCTTCCCCCCAACTCTTAGAAGTAGTATGATGCACTAACCAGGCTAACAAGGTTGTTAAATTAAGAAACAGGAAATTGATTTCAGTTCAGGAGTTCTTGCACTGTGGTATACTTACGCAAAATAGACAGGAACCTTGTTTATAAAGCTCACCACTGCTTAACTTGTCACATACATGTTTTTTTACTGATCCCTAAGCTTACTAACCACATGGAGGCTATGGACTATGTGATAGATACAAATTGCAGTCTGGGATTGCTTGAAGGAAAAGATCTGGTATCAATTCAAATATGCAGCAACAGCAAAACTGCCCATATTTAAAGTGTGCTTCAATTTGTGAAAATAGTGATCTTCGTGAACTTGATTGTCATAGCAGTATTCCAGAGCCACCAACTTATGTCACTTAAGAAATCCAGGCATCAGAACACCGTGTAATATTCCAAGCGGGATGTCATTCCTTCTTTTCTACCTGCTTTCTCTACTGCATCACCAGGTGTTTTGAGTTTACAGCCCTTTATAAGCAAATGAAAAGTTTCAATGCTTTCCTAAGCATCCTGTCAGAATAAGGTCTCTCTCAAGGTAGATTACTAATCAGTTCCTCTGGAAACTGTGTCAACACCATTTGATCTAGGTGTCCTAACATCAGCACAGGAAGTTCAGATTCTGATATTTGCATTCCTAACAGAGAAGGACTAGCCATATTTACATAAGAAAAGTTCCAGAGGAAAGCACTGAAGTCTAGATAACCATGCAAAGGCTGAGATTTGAAAGCCTGCAGCCAGTATGGTGTGACCAGATGGAATCCTTTCAAGTAGTTTTTACAAGTGACATGGCAGCTAAGTATTTTTGACATCTGCAGCTATGCAACAGCAGTATCCTATCTGTCATAAATAGTTTTTGTATGGAGAAAAAAATTACATTACTTAAACAAGCATTCTGCAGAAGTATTAAGATAAAGAAAACTTCCTCTATCTTCACATCTCGGTTCATACATCCCTCTACAAACACAGGACAATACAAACACTCTGGGCAAGCTGATCATGGGAATTACAGACAAATGAGAAGACCTCTGTTCAGCAGCTATGCAGTGTGGTTGCACCATGGCAGACCCACAATGCTTATGTTCTGCACTCCCAGAAATATTGTAGGCAAAGTGAGACCTTCCTGTCAAGGAACAGTAATATGGTCTGCCACCATAAAAAAAACAAAACAAAAAAAACAAAAAACCAAAACACAAACAAAACCCACAACACAACAACCAAAAACTTCCTTCACCAATCTCTCCACTTCTACTTAACAGGAAATTGCACTTACCTTCTAGTCACAAAAAAGAAGGCATGGCTTCCTGCACAAGCATAGGCACAACCAATCCATACAGCTCAAGAGGAAGAAATATACATTATCTGCTTCACACCTCAAGACTACACCTCAGTTCTGCTTTTGTTGGGTCACTCCTCTCTTGCCTTCTCTGGAATCAAACTACTAGTTTCCCTACTGCAACAATGTATTTCATCCTTTCCAGAAGAACCATTGTACTGTGAATAATTACCAACTTAGTTATTCATTACTGCACACAGACTTGTCATATTCCTCTTGATATTCATCGGCATAAGAAGAGAAATCACACTTCTAAGGAAAACAGACCCAGGCTTGGAACTCCGGTAGTTTTCACTTGATTACTTGAAAAACATAACCCTGATGCATCTCTAATGGTTACAGACCTTTTAACTGTTTAATAAAATTTTCTTCTCTAGAATTAAGCAGATGCAGCATTTGATTGCATAAGAGCTGAATTAAATCCTATTAGCAAACACCTTGCATAGCAGTTTTGCATATTCAGGTATAGTCCAAGAAATATGATGTTCTGTATGTAAGTACAAAAAAATTCATTTCAGTCTTGCTCAAGAACTTTGTTTAAAACAGCAAATTCCCAAGTTGTCTTCTATGCTGTACCTGAAAAAAAGACTAACATGAAAGCTGAAAGGTGTTAAGAGCAAGAATACTTCCATCTACTTCTGCAAAACAGAATGCTGCACTTTCTATTCAAGAGGTGGAGGATGGGGAGCAAGTGTACCATACTACGCAGCCCTACCCTTCATAAAACTTTTCATTTTAATTAGAAGCCTAGTTCTAACTGTAGGAAGTTCATGAAAAATTACATTTAACCTACTGTCTCACAATAGACTAAACAGCCCACCAAAATAAGTCTTAAGTATCAATTAAGTACTCCTGATACTTAACATCATGCCATGAAACTACAGGTACAGCCCCTGAGCTCTGATCAGAGCTGGTACATTCACGCAGCACAGCACTTACTTGTACATTAAAGCTAGAGTTGCCAAAATGCTTCCACCTCAAGAGCAGTATCACTCAGAACAATCTTAGGACTAAACCCTTGGACTAAGTTGAAAAATTAACCTAGCATCAGTCTATTCACTGCTGAAAGACTTTGCTATTCTCTTCGAATTAAAAAAACCCAACTGCGTAATCTGAAATAGAAGCAGTTCGTTTGAAGAAAGCTAACTAGCAAAATGAAGATGCAAGAGAAAAGCTTCCTTGTTAAAGTGGAATTTAAAACTTTTTTTAATCACCATATCTTTAACTCAGTTCACTTGATTAGACACAGATAACACATCTAAGGTAGTTTTTATACATAACAAGAAATTTCTGTAAGATTATCAGACCTCAGCAGCATGCTCAAGCGTAGAAATAAATCAAAGACATTCCATGCACTCAAGCTGCAAGAACTAGATAGAACCATATGCCTTTCATTATTTTGGAAATTATGTCAATTCTTTTAAAAAAGTCTTAGAAGTGAGCAAATTGTGACTATTACCTACACCAAGAAAGGGGGTGGGGAATGGGTTGGAAGTTCTTCATGTATGAACATTATATGGGTTTTTTTCAGGAAAAAATCTTAAGGATGCGACAGAAAATGCAGTATGCTGGTTTGAATTACTCCCAAGATATTGATCTTGTCAACCTCCTCCTCTGCAAGAATGGAAGTTATTTGAGGTCCAATCAAATACACTACCAAAATGGAAAATTTCTATCTGAAGATTCATTCTGCACCACCTTCTTTAACGGGTTCTGAAATAGCTTATGCTGAAAGATAAGCTGCCCAGCTAGAGAGAACTTAATGAGTTACTGCTATGCTTTCAGGTTCTGGTCTTGAACTAGTCATTGATACTGACAATGTACCAGCTACTAAAAAACCCACAAGCTCTTCTGAACAGGCACTACCTCCTTCCTTCCCTTCCTAGCTGCTCTCTTCCAGCAAATTACAATGCCTTTGCTTCTAATGTAGGTACTGAAGGGGTTCACAGTGCATTGCAGCAGACTCCAAGGGGTACACAAAAATCCACTGTAAGTTTGGGAAGAAAATATTTTGTGTAGCATCAATAAAGTACAAATGATTTCTGGAAGTATTTCATCTTCATCTCATCCTTTAATTTTTATTTTGTATCATAAGTAACAGTACAGTAGTATTAATTTTTAAGTAAAAAAATGTATATTAAGGGTGTATGCTCAGAAATTTTTACTGATATGAGTGTGCAGTCAAAAGACTGTGGAGACCACTGGTGTATTGGATAAGGGACCACACTCACCAGTGCAAGATCTTGCAGGTGGGGGCAGTGTTTGACTTCTGTGAATCAGGTTTGTTCCCAGATCCAACCCAAAAAGACAAACATCACCATAAGAGACAGCACAAAAACTTACCCGTCAGCAGCAGCCCACACCTGTGCTGTCAAACTGTTAACAGCACTCAAGTAATTTCCATGGAACAAAGCAAAACCTAAGTACTAAAACAGTTATTGCAGTTTGCTGGAGACAGTTCCACGAGTTCCGGTATTAACAGGTGTTTTGGACTAAAGACTTACCACAAAGATCAGATAAGAGAGATTCACACCCCAAGCAATGTAAAATTAAAAAATACACATGGTCCTTAAATCATACTAGACCTCCAGAATTTGTATTTTGTATTTCTGCAAATACAGCAGTATGGGTTTTTTCCCCTAGATGAAGATGGAGGTAATTAAGTTGGGTGTCAGAATAAGCAAAGTGAGGACTCTCCACAGAGACTGAAAAAGTGTAAAAAGATCATTCTGCATGATGCTAGTAAAGCCTCATCTGAGTACAGGTGCATTGAGATCACTGTTTTTCAAAAGTGACAAATGAGAACAGTTACAAAGTAAAGGCTTCTAGGATGTCCAAGAACACAGAGACCAAGGCTAGAAGAGTTTCTTTTGTTTTAATTTAGTACAACAAAGTTCAGAAAGAAAATTCAAGTTCTGCTTACAAACATAAAAGAGAGCAAAAAGGAAAAGCAGATATCCAAATTAAATCACACTAACTCAAGAACTAAGAGACCTCCTGACTGTAAGCAAGATTCAGCAAGGTAGTATAATAATCAACTATATGCAAGAGGGTCTCAGTCTTCCAGCAGAGGGGAGGAAGGAGTTCATAAAGCAAATCTTACATAAGATGGTCAGCTAACTTGCTAGCCTAGAATCATCTTTAGCTGAGCTCTTTTCTTTACAGGCTAAGCAGACACAAACCAAGAACAAGAAAAAAACCAAAACACAAACCAAATAAAACCTCAAATGTTAGAGGTGCAGCAGTTGTTTAAGAGACAATGCATTCTTTGTTAAAAAGCAGTGCCAGCTCAGCCTTGTCACTGTGCTTAAGTTAAACATTTTATCACATAACAGGAACAACTGCAATGTTCAAGAAAATACAAATCAAAGCCAAAAAGGTAGTTTACAAAAATCACTCAACTCAAGCAAAAACAAACAAAACCTCTTGAATCCTGCATTGAGACTATTCATAAGGCCTTCTTTCTTACTGCTGTCTCCACATTCAGAGAACTGCATAGATTTCTATGTGGGAGGAAGCACAGCACACTTGTCTTTTAACTGCCTCCGGGGGTTTTTCTGCTTTGTTTTTTAATTTGGGCTGGGAGGGTGAGGGTGGTGTAAAAATCTTCCTCCGAGATCACTACCTTCTAGTCTGTCAAGGGAATCAACGAGTACTCTGTATTTAACAAACAACAGAACAAAGCTACCAGTAGAGGGCATGGTTCACACAACAGCTGTTTATCACAGCCGTATATGACTGCACAAAGGACATCTCAAATCAGAATCTTCATACTGTGAAGTTTATTCTTCCATAAAAATAAGCTCCCCGATTAAAGCAATGCTATACAGAAAAATTTTAAGTTAATGGATAGTGGTAATTACTAAAACACAGTCCAATTCTGAATACTTAAAAAATATTCACCTTCCAGAACCATAAAGTCCACACATTATAGCACACGTTGAGGAACACATGAAGACAAATACAATGTCTTTTACAGGCTATAGCTTTACTTGCAGATGTAGCTAACCTAGGCAAAGCATACATTCCTAAACTGTAAGATAGAAAAAAAAAAATAAGAAAAGCTAGGACACTTTTAATCTTCCTACTCTCTGAAGGCAGGGTTCCCCCCCTCCAGAGGTCAGAGGTCACCACTGCAACAAAAACCCAAACACTGTGGTATGCTGTTTCCCCTCCCACTTCTTTATTAATAGCTATCTTCTCACCACTACATCTCTGGAGACTAATGCTCCTGCAAAACATCACCTAACCTACAAGATTAACAATTGTAATAGCATCACCAAATTCCCTCTGTCATCCCTCTGAAGCTGGGTAAAGTTAATGCACACCAATTAGGTAAGCAACTGATTGATCACTTTGACCATCTGCAGCCAATGCTATATGAAGGCAAGATTCCTCACTTGAAATTTAACATGACAGATGAAGATCAGCAGTATGCAATTCATCCACTTCAGACTACTAAGAATCACCCAGCTATGTTTCCACAACCAGTTTCAAGAACAATCCCTTTCTTTTCTACCAGAAAAGCCACTGCTGGAACAACCACATGAAACCTGAGGTGGTGAAGACACCTATCCTACCAGGACAAGACAAACTCTTGTCAAAAGGTAGACCTTCTGCACATGCATGTGCACCTTCTTCAAACAGCACACCTTCCAACAGTGCTTTTCTGTGAGAACAGTATTTAGTAGAGTTAGACATATGAATCTTGTAAACAAAACTAAGGAAAAAATATGGTCTATAATTGGCACTAGCATCAACATTACTGTAACACTGCCTCACAACATTTATTTACCTTTTAAAAGGGGAAAAAAAAGCACAAACTAACCATGAGATGAAATTATTACATTCAATACAGTGAACCACACTGATGGTGAACACATTTTTGGATCAGTCTTACACCAAGTAACTGTCAAATTTGATGTGCTGGGTCAAGAAGCAGGGGCATAACAATAGGTCTTTACATAGTACCAATTACATAAAATTTGCACTAGGATGTTTATACCAGCTGCCCTACTGCATCTTTGACATAGATGCTGTACAAGTTAGAAGAAAGCTAGCTAAAGGGCAAGCTTAACTTTTCTAGTTCTTAAAAAAAAAATCAGTGAAATACTTTAATGCATAGTATTATTCAACACTAGAGATAATTACTGTCTGCCTTCAGTTCCTGCTGACTCTCTGGGAACTGAGACAATAAGCTCCCTGAAACACAGTGAAAAAAGCATAGTAAGTTTGTGAACATCTTCCATATGAAAGTATGGCACCATCATGATTTAAAAGTTATCAGCACTCTGTGTGAGAAATCAAGTACATAATCACAGACGTGGTACATTTTACACTCCAGAGACTGAAAAAAAAAGGTAGGTATCCAATGCTATTAGTATGCACAACACACCCTTATTAAAAATATTTTTGTTCAAGTTTATCTTGCAAACTGTTTTGCTAAATCTGAAGTGAAAATCATTGTTTTCCTTGTTCATATAAGCCTAAATGCTTGCCAACACATTAATTACTTTGGAAATTAAACATCCTGCGACAGAACAGATGATTTACTATGCAGAACTTCAACTTAACTTCTGAAGTATATAGCATTACAGCTTTAGAGATTAATACTTTAGTATCAAATGTAACTGAAATTGCATATTTTAATTCCCACCCTTTTTTTGGGGGGGCGGGGGGGGGGGGGGGTGAAGGACAACACAGCAGACAGGACATGACTTTAAAAAGATAATTAATGTAGACAGCTATACACACTGCAGAACAAGTTTATGACATTTGAGAAATTGATCATTTGAGTTAATTAATGCTCACAATGAAACTGTTCTGATAATAATCCTTTAACTAGGTCACCTACAGCTCTTCTATGCCACAAGCTAAAAGAAAATTGCTTGCCATACATTCCTTCTTTATGAGGAAATTACACTTTTAGAAACTATAGTTCCAAAATAAGTTAGACTCCACACTGAACTGTCTTAATGGCGTCATAAAGAGCTTTCTCAACTGCTGCAATATAAACACACCAAAAACCTATCTGCCAGACTTAGAAATTCAAATAATGTTCTGCTTACACAACGGAGTATCTAACAACCTGGTCACCCCATCATGGACCAAGAGTTAGAAAATAGGGAGAAGAAAAAAGCCCAAAAACACAACAAACCCCAACAGTGTATTTTCCCATATATTACATGGTTTATTTATAGCACGCACAAGACAGTAATTGCCAACTTCCATTCCTTATCAGATGGATTAGGAATAATACAGATTCATACTACAGAACATCATTCAACTAGATCAGGAAAGGACCTGACAGGCAAGAGTGATCTGCTCTTACGGTTAGTAATTATTTTGATATCTAATCTTAGATGTTGCAAGTAAGCATCTCTATAGCACACCGAACAATGATTTGTATCAGAACAGATGAAGTCAGTTTCAAAAAAAAACTTAAAAGAATCACCACACTACCCAAAAAACTCCACAGTACAGAGGTGCTGAGCTGCCTAATAATGGCATGAAACAGGACAGTCTCAAAAGAACATCAATTTTCTCACTGAACTCCACCTACAAGGAGTGAAAGGTGAGATGAAAGAAGTTCTGGAAACAGAATATTCTTCACTTCATTAATATGTAGCCCACGTGCTCCTTTATTTCACTAATCTAGCAGAAAAACCCACTAGAACACGGACTTCTTGGAGCACAGCCAAATACCACGAAGCAATTACCACAACTGCAAGAAAGCAGCATTACAATAGTTTGATCTGGCATCAGTTTAGTCGTGATAATTTGATGTATTTGTTTAGATCGTGATTAAACTAATTCCAGGCTCAGCTAAAGCTTGACTTTTAAGAAAGGCGGCCTATAATGCAAACAACCTTTCACGGCAACTCGTCTCCAATAACATGGTAACTACGCCAAAACAGAAAAAGCTTGACAGACACAGCTTCAAATTTTTTGAAGCCTTGATCATGACGCCCTCACCCGCAGGGCTACTCAGCACGACTAAAAAGGCTCCTTAAGGAGAAGGAGCCTCAGCTGTATCTGTGCAGCCTTCAGCATCACGCCACAGGCTAGTTTGCTTCAGCACTGCGTGCACAGGGAGCTGCATGCGTTTTCAGCTAGTTAGTGAACAAACCTCTCGTCATTACTAGAAGCGTGGACATCCTTCTCTTTTTTTTTTCTAGCATCTCCTGCAAACGTTTGTATTCCCCTTCCCCGACTAATACCTCTCGGAGGCCCCGAATTCCCTATCTGTTGGAAGGCGATATGGACCGTAAATGGAAAACTGCGGCGCCTGTAACAGATCCCTCTCGGCTACGGAGAAAACATTTGCCCCGCAGACCTACAGCTGTAGCTACCTCTCACCACGGTATCTGGGGAGATGGACAGGGCCACCCCACTGCGCCATAAAAAAAAAAAAATTTAAAAAAAAAGATAAAGACGCTACTGACCCGATGCATTCGCACTGCGTGCGCCTCCTCGAGGCTCAGCGAGCTCTTAGCTTCTTCCCTCCCAGCGCTGCCCACCAGCCCTGAGGCGCGGAGGCGCCGAGCGCGGCCCCGGCGGGGGCACAAGGCAGGGGCCAGGGCCGCCCGGCGCTAAGGCCGCCCGGGGAGGCGGGGGGAGGTACGTGGCGGCCGCTCACCTTGTCCAGCTCATCGTGCAGCTCGGCCAGGCTGGGCCGAATGAGTTTCTCGCCCAGGTCGGCGGCCGTGTGGCGGTAGTGGTCGATGCGGGGCACGGCGTCCATGGTGTTGTGGCCGAAGGTGCGCAGGTAGTAGGTGTTGGTGTGGGTGTCGTAGTAGTAGTGGTGGTGCCCGCCGGAGTGGAGGCTGCCTTCGCTCAGCACCGTGTCACCGCCGTTCTGGAAGCTGACATTGCCGCCTTCCGAGCTGCCGCCCCCCGGCTCGCCAGGGCTCTCGTCGCCAGCGGACGGGTCCACGAAGTTCACCCGAAACCTGCCCTTGGCTTCCTCACTGCCCTTCCCCGCCGCGCTGCCTTCCCCGCTCGCCTTACGGGGCTCCTCGGGCTGGCGGCCGGCGCCTTCGGCCACCAGGTCCACCTGGAACCGGCTCTGGCTCGGCGTGGGCCCCACCGACTTGCCCAGGGTTCCGCCACCCGCCGCATGTTTGCCGTCCTCCGAGCGCCGCTCCTCGCCCGCAGACGCGGCGAGGCCAGGCGGCGGCAGCTGCTGCGGCTTGTCCTCCATGCCTGCCCCTCAGCGACCGAGCACTAGGCGCGGCGGCGCGGGCTGCTCTGAACGCCCCTCGCGGCGGCTCCGCTGCTTTAAACCGCCAACCAGCGCCCGGGGCTGCAGCCCGCCGCAAGCGCCGCGCGCGCCCCGCCCCGCCCCGCCCCGCCGCCGCAGCGCCAGGTGATGATGCCGTTGGGGCCACCGCCCCCCTGCGCGCCCCCTCAGCGGGACCTGGCCCCGCCGCCCCTCTCGCCCCGCACCGGCCGCGCTCTCCCTCCGCCCCCGCCGCCTTCCCGCCCCCGCACGCCTTCCCCCGCAGCGCGCCCGCTACACGAAGGAGCCACCCGCCGCTCTGACAGCGCCACGCGGGGAGGAGCGGCCGCGCCGGGCAAGCCCACCAGGGCTCCAGCAAGAGGGAGCGGCGCGGAGCCCGCGGCCGGCGTGGGGCGGCGTGGGCGGGAAGGAAGCGGCCCCCGGTACCCTGCGCCGCCGCCGCTCCACCTGATCCCCGCTCGGCGGAGGCGGGAACTTGAACGCGGGCCAGCCAGCGCCGGTCCGCCGCCCCCGCTCGGGCGGAGGCGAGATGCGGGGCACCCCCACCGCCGCCGCCTGCGTCCCCAGGCTCCGCCCGCTCTCGGCTGCTGCGGCGGCGGGAGCGCCTCTCCGCCCCACCGGCGGCGCTCGCGAGGGGGAGGGCGGCGGCGGCTCCTCCCCGCCCGCACTATGGCTGCCGCATCCGCCGAGGGGCGGGGGGCCGCGGCGCCCCGGCGCTCGCCCGCCAGTCGAAACCTGCGAGCCCGCTGGCCGCCCCCACATCTCGCGAGAGGAGCGCCGGCGGCGGGGGCTGCGCGGGCTGCGCGGCCCCGCGGGCGGTGGGGCTGCTCGCGCGCCCTCCGTCCCCGCCCGCACCCCGCGGAGGGGCCCGAGCACCCCCGCCCGCCTGCGGCGTTGCGGCAGCAGGGTCGGCGCGCTGCGCACGGCGGGCGAGGCGGCGCCCGCTGTCCTCCTAAGTCCTCGGTTGCTGTCCGAGGCGCTCCGCGGGTGAGGGGCCGTCCGCGGGATGGAGGCTGGGCGGCCGCGGGGCTCCGAGGCCCGGGGAGCCCGGGGGCCTCCGCCGCTGGCGCTGGCTCTGTCCCGCCCGCCGGCCCGGAGCCCTGCAGAACCCCCCATCCCGCTTTGAGCCGCCTCGTGTCGATCCTCGCCGCTCGTTGTCCGGGTGTAAGGGGTCCGGATGTCCGGCTGGGATGCGTTGAGTGCTGTTAAGATGTGTGCTGGCGAGCGAGCGGGGCCCAGTACGTGCTGGGGATGCACCGGGCTGTTTGCCCACGGGTACCTTGAATGGGGGCTAAATGAGGAGAGCGGAAGTAGGTGGTCGTTTGAGGGCTGTTTTCACCTTCCAGCCTCCAGATCTCTTCTGAGTGTGCTGTAAAACTCACTTTCTCCTCGCATAATACAGCTCTGTCAGTAATAAGGCTTTTTCTGTGTACTGTGTTGCAACCGCTCACCCCTATTCTCTTAAATTGTAGTCTTTCTCCAAAGGTATACATAGTTGATGCTTCAATTTTAAAAATGCAGTTGTTCTGCCTCCCCTCTCTTAGTGGAGTCAAAGTGTCTGGATAATCCATTAAAGCATGTGAGGTTAACTCTGAGGCTGTGAAGAAACCTCAGATTTAAGGAAAATCCTTCTGCTTCCATAGTAAGAAGTTAGGCAGGGATCCACCGGCAATTATTCATCATGTATTTTCACTGTCTTTATACTTGAAGGTAGTAGCTCACAGAACAGCAGGAGAGTTGAGCAGCAGGTGCCTAAACAATTTTACCCTATTCAGTTGCTAAAAATCATCAAACATTCACTTAATTTAGGCCTTTCAAGCAACAGCACCTCTTCATTTCAAAAACATTTTGGTTGGTAATTCTTCATTCCATATCTTCTTTTCTAATGGTACACAGTTTTGTGTATTTTTCCCCAGTCTAACAAATGCTGAGTGCCAAAATCCGTTTTCTAGCTCACCACATCTGTACTATTTTATTTAAATTAACAACAAACTTGGTGACATAATCCAACAGAAAAGGACATTACAAAACAAATGCTTGCTTTTTCTTTACTTATAGGAAGAAGTATTTCAATTTTAGGGACGTGTACATGAGTAAGAGAGCTGAGGACACTTCAGTATATTGAAAAGATGGGTACACTGATCCTTTCCTGTTCAAACACTGTTCTAGAAAAAAGAACAAAATCATACACTTCAGAATGGCGGGATAAATTCCTTGATGGACTGCAAAACTCCCAAGAGTAACAGATTAAAAAAGACAGGATTCAGCAAATTTTCAGAGTGTAAAGAATAAACAAAAATCTGTGATTGAACTGCAAAATAAAAGATTAAACCATGGTGAATTTTTTATGTTTGTCAGGGAGCAAGGACTTGACAGCGGATGATAAAGAGAACAAGTCAGGATAAAAGATTTTAGTTCGGAATCCAAAGCAAAAAGCACTAGAAAGCAGATGATGTGCAAAGAAAACCCTCTACTTTACATTTTGCATAAGCAGACATAAATATTGCATGATCATATGGTAAGGTGTTTGGAAGCAATTTAGATTTGGAGATGGTGTTTTTTCTGACAGTTTCCTGTATAATAAGTAATAACAGGAAAGAGGAGGAAGCAGCTTGTGAAATCCCATACTCATGTTACAGTTGTCGATGATGGGATTGTATCATGCTGTTCAGCTATTTTAAATCAAACAGCATTGTATATGTATGGCTAGATATGTATTGGCTACATCTACAAGGCCCATAGCCTGCCTGATGTCTATTCCTCATTCATCTTTGTATTATTGCAATGCAATGCTCAGTCATTTAACCTATGCTGCAATTCTGCATCCCCAGAATCAGTGATCAGATTGGCCTCGTTCATACTGAGGGAGGACAAAGCACCAGTCTGAGCGAAACAGGTGGCACATAGAGCCCTTACACTGCAGGCTTCCAGAAGAGACTCCTTTTTAAAAGAAGGAACTGGGTGGGAAGAGTATGCTAATGGGAAGAAAATGGGCCAGAAAAGCCTTAAGAGGGAAGAGCACATCATCCTAGTGGAAAGAGAGTAGGGGCACATGATTCCACACAAGGGAGAACCTTACAGAAGTGAAAGAAAAAGACAAGATGTAGCATTCATAGCAAATAGATTTTGTGATGTGCATCCATCTAGTGTAATGTGAGTAATGCGAGATACTGCTAAATACTGGCCTTGAAGAAAGCAAAGAATTGAGGATGCTACCACAGTCTCCATGAAGCACAAAGAAATAGAGCACTCAAGAATAAGAATAAGATGGATGAAGAAAATGCAGGCCTCTCAAAACCAAAAGGATCAAGGAGATGAAGAAAGACCACTGTATGGGAAAATGATGAGGGTAAGAGAAAAATGGACCAAGTCTTCATAGATGTCCTGGGACTTCACATGGCTTGTGAGAAGTGTGAGAAAATCTGTAACAATGAAGGAGAATAAAAGGTACACAGACTCCCATTAAATGCCAAGTAAAATGCCATTGATACTAAAAAGTACACTTTGAAGAAAAAAAAATACTTTAAGCTCTTAATTAAATGGTTTCTGACATACCATTGCTTAAAACATTAACACAGTAGGCTCATGGTGTCATTAGTAAACAAAACAAAACCATAACACAAATAAAAGGTTACTCTAAGTCTAACTAAGATTATTTACCGTAGAACATTAAGCCTTGGGGTTTTGGCTTTTTTTACAAAATATGGAGGGAGGAGCTGTAGCGGGTTCCAGCATCCTGTCAAAGATGCAAAAGCACTACTGGAAATCCCGAATTTGTTTTTGGTAGTTTAAAAACTTGGGAACATTGGATTAGTATTTATTTATATATGTGTAATACATACACTTACTGGAGAAAATATCAGATCAGTTGGCTCAGTGGCTTACCATTATCAAAAAGTACCTTTCTTCACTAGACGTACCCTTTTGGCACTGGAGGGCATCAGAAGGGTCTGTGAGAATGGCTGTCAGCATTCTTAAAAGGAGCTTAACATCCTGAACAGAACAGTCGTTTTGGGTCAAAGAGCTTATTTAGTCCAGTAACCAGACGGCAGCAGCAGCCACCAAGGAAAAACTGCCTAAGAACAGGGCAAGCACAAGTCTGCGGTACTTTGCCAGTCTCTAGCACTTTGCAGCTAGGGCATGGCTAAGCAAGCCAGAGGGGCTATCTCTTCCATGAGCATGTGAGTTTTCCACCTGACTTTATGCAGCTTCTCCAATGTCCAGTGGCAGGGACTTCCACATGTAAACATGGTGTGAGGAACCGCCTCCTTTTTCTGCTTTGCACTTGCCATTTGCCAACTTTACCAGATATTCCATAGTGCTCATTTGATGCCAAATATGAAACACTGGAAAATGCAGCCACTTTATGGCGTGACTGTTGTAGCCATTTAGACCAGTCATTTAGACCTTGACTAGATAACTCTCTTGTTTTCCTCTTATCCAAGCAGAACTTTAGTTGTCCTTATTCCTGTGGACACCGTTCCACCCATCCTTGATCCTCTGATTCTAGCAGATCCTTTGTGGGATGTGCATGCAGTGTTCAGATTATAAGTGCAGTGTAGGTAGCCTTTCAGTGTGTGAGCAGGCCACTTAGTCCTATTCTCTTTCCTGTGTTTAAATCAGCTATGTATCAAAAAAGAGGGATGTTCCCTTTTATTTCATTGATCCTTAGTTTCCTTAAAAGCCTTTGGCAGGAGATCTTTTCAAAAGTGTTTCAGAAGACCATGTAAATAGTTTCAACTAAATCTTACTTACTTGCTTGTGAAGGCCTTCAGAAAACTCCTGGTATACTTCCAATGTACAAGAGCTGTGCTCACACTCCAAAAATCATATTTTCCTATAAGCCCACTGATTCTATGCTTTGTTAAGAGTTTCTCGTGATTTGATGACAGACATCAGACTTACAGGCCTGTAGAGCCACAGATCTCCCATCAAATTATTAAAAATAACTATCTAATTTCCAAGGTTCATGTCCTGAGGCACAAAGCTGGTTTTAAGACACTGTGCGTCAGAGTTAATAATTCAGCAATTTTGTCCTTGAGTTCCTCTAGACATTAGGGCTGAGTGCCATTTGGACCTGTTGTCTTGTTGCTGTTCAGGCAGATCCCTCCTATTCATGCCTTGCAAAGAAGGGCTCCAGCAGAGGAACATCTGCCTCTTCCACAGTGCAGGCAGATGATAAGAACTTACTTCGCCTGATAGGGCCTAATCTTCTCTGAGTGCTCTTTGTATATCTTCAGTATTCATTGGCCTCAGACTCTTTGACAGGCTTTCTGTTCCAGATAAATGTACGGGATGATTTGTTACTAATTTTTAATTCTTTTCTGCATGTTCTATTCAGGCAGTCATCTCATGTTTATGATCTGTTTTGGGTTTAATGTATTTGGACACAGCTTTAGCTTTTCAAAGAATTACTTTTTTCTTCTAGTAACTTTCCTTATTCCTGTTGTTTAGTTGTGCCAGCTGCCTCTTAACTTTTCTCAGGTAATTCTTGATTGGTAGTAGAAATTTGCTCTGTCTCTCCAAAATGATATTTTTCAGCAATCAGCACATGTAAGAACATAACTCTTTTCGGTCTCCTCTCCAGCTTTGTCTTTGACTAGCTTCCTCATTTTGTACAGTTGCTTTTTGTGGGTTTTTCTTCTGTTGAGCATAGGTCTGGTGGATTTTGGGGGAGTTGCAAACTTTTTGTTTCTGCAGGACAAGCTATAGTCGCAGTTGCAATGCAGTCCTTCAGGGCTAAAATTTGGGAATAAGTCCTGTATGTGTGCTGTCTGAACCATAATGAGAGGTATTTCTGCTCTTGTGTACTACCTACCTAGTTGCTCCTTGATACAGTCATTGTTAGCATCTAAAAATGTTTCTGTATCACAATCCCATGTCACATTTTCCCAATCAGCACACTGTCTGATTCTTCTTCTTTTCCTTTTTTTGTTTCTTCTTTTATATTCTTTCCTTCCTTCTTTTTTCCTTCCTGTTTCATAACAAATAGAGGCACAGTTAATATTTGTATTCTAGTACTGTGCTGTTTATTGTGTCCTTTATAATTAATACACGTGTCTTTCCAAATCAGTGTTTAAGTATTACTGCCTTTCTTTTCCCACAAATCTGGATGAAGTCCTAACAAATACTGTATTGTCATGTGGCAGCTTACCTGTATTTATATTATACTAATCCTAGCTTACAAGAAAGAAAGGTAATGGGAGCAACACTTCTGAAAAGCTGCCAGAAAAATCCTATGATTAAGACACTCAGAAATGAAACCCTTTTGCTGGCAGCTGGACGTGGTGGTGGAACAGTCTGTTACAGGGGCCTTTCTTGTTCCAATGATGCTTTTGGTGTGTTCATGTGTGTCCTCAGTATTCCACTGCTCTAACACAACACTGCGTTTTTTTCATTGACCTAGTGTTAACAAGACTACCTCTATATTGACTCTAATGACTTCTAGTATGTGAGTATTTCTAATATTCACTGTTTGATGGCTGACATGCAAAATCGGTTTTAGATAGCTTCTTCGAAGGACTTAAATTGTTAATCCTCATGTTAGCCATGCATTTACTTAGGAGTGAGGTTGAAGGTATATGTCACATCCATCCAAAAATGGAGAATTTTGCAAGATGCTGTGCTTTTTTGGTAACTGGAGGAAAGACATCAGCACCTGCTCCCTGCCCTGAGTTTGTTAGTTTTCCTGTCTTGTTTTAGGGTGCTGGTTTATCTTTAAAATTCTGGTTGTCTCTGTATCCAAGAGACTGCCTTTCATCTTGTGCCTGTCTCAGTTCAGTCGAGACCAGCAAAGCCCGACAGGCTCTAGAAACCATTGCCAAGGTCTACATGTGACAAGTGAGATTAAATGCGAAGACCTTATAATTATGGACTTTAATTATCATATATTGTTCAGAGCACTTAACGTCTGACTCATTCCTTTTTTTGCCCAGGATTTGAAAATTGCAGTGTATATGTACACACGTTAGGAAGAAGAAATTATTCAAAGGAGAGGTGGAGTTGGTTATCTTAAACTGTAGTGGTTGTAAGCAGTTACCTCAATAATAACTTGATAATATAGATGAACATATTGCAACAATTCTGGCAGTGTAAACAAACAAACAAACAAACAAACAAACTTTTTCTGCAGTCCAATGTATCATCAAAGCAAAATGGTACTCTTCACAAATTTTTTTTGTTATGTTTCTCATTTTAGTCATTTCTACATGTCTCAGTCTCTAAAGGATTTTATAATAGACAAAGCTGTAGGATAGCACTGAGGTGCTGCTGAAACATAAAGTGGACAGCCTGAATGCTCAGTAGCTATTCAGTCCAGACCACAGGGTACAGATTTGGATTCCAAACCTTGCATGCAGATTGCAGCCAAGTAGCTCAGTACACAGCTCATACAGTCTTGCTGACCAGAGGTCCTCCTCTTTCATTTCTCGATGAGCTAGGAACCTGTTCTGGTACCTTCTTCCTGACACCTTGTGTGAACTAAGCCCATTTTGCATGATTCAGTTCTTTCTTCAGTTCATCTGCTTGCTCTCTAGAACTGTGTGCAAGAAGTCATCTCAAACATCACACTTCTGGAGATCATTCTCAATATATAAACATGAGATAACCAGAATACAGGGATGAGGAACTGCTTTAGCCTTCAGGGGTGCATCTAAGTGTTTTTGTTCTTAATTTTTACTTTTTAAAGTGATATTTTTTTCTTTGGTTACTTAATCATGTTTCTTGAAGATAAAACAACTTTCTTATCTTTGTATCCTATTGATTAGCTTCTGAAATGGATGTCCTTTGGAGCAGACATCCACTATATGAAGAAGCTTAAGGAAGTGGATTGGCCAGCAGCCCACCAGTAACCACAGACAAGATGTCTATATTTCTGGAAGCTCAAGCAAGCTAACCACATTCTACTCTTACAATTAATTTTCAGTCCTTTTCTTTTAATTCCCATTGTATTATGACAGTCAGTCCATAAAATTATTTTTCTTTTTTTTTTCTTTCGTGTTCTATAAACCCTAATTATCAAAATTGAGTGGAGTTACAATCATTTATGCTGCAGTCCTCCTTTAGGTTTTTTTCAACTTGCCTACTTCATTCAGTGTTAGGGAAACTTTTACATTTTGCTCTGCCTTATTACAATATACTGTTTTAGATATTATTAATTTTTTTAGTTTTTCTTATGGAAAGCCATCTAACATTTCTGAGAAATATCCCGGCACAGTTTGTACTTACTGTAGCAAATGGTTGGTGAAGTGACAGAAGTTCTAAAAAAGTGTAGGCAACAAAGTATGTGAGCAAATATATCCTGACAAATCCAAGAGCCTGGGAGAGGTGATGCTGCTCAGCTCCACGTTCCTGGGTCCAACCACCAGGGAAGCTGGAGACGCATTCCCAGCAGGCAGACACACACACAGAGCACACATATACACCACGTACATACCTATACTTATGTCTGGACACATGGATCAAACAGACACTCAGAGCACTCACATGGACACAGGCAGCACCAAGGGCCTTGTCCTGCTCCCCTCTCCAGCAGAGCAGGATGGGGCTCCACAAGTGACAAAATACACACACACATATGGACAAGGTAGATCCACCTGGCAGCCAGCTCAGACCCTCAGCCTGACCAGCTGCCCCTGGATCCCAGTCTTCCCAGTTACTGACACCAGGACATACAACTCCTGAGGCTGCAGCCCCATGCTAGCTGTTGTGACAGACAATTACATGCACACATGTATACACGTGTGCACCTGTGCGCGCGTGTGCGCACACACCCACACCCACACCCACCCACACACACCCACACACACACACACACACCTGTCAGTCAGTGACAGAGTGAGGAAGGACTGTGGCAAGCAGCTGGGACCGGCTGTGCTGGCTGGCCACAGGGCACGGCTGACAAGTGTGCCCATCAGCCAACTAATTACCTGCCACAAGCCCTTTTTGCCTCCTTTCCCCTTGTTCCTCCCCAGATCACCTCAACTCCATTTTCACACCTTTGGCTCCTCCCCAAAGTTCTCATAAAAAATCCTATGGGATCCCAAGCTGCTTTTCCTCTGCAGCCACTATGTGTCATCCAGCCCTGAGCACAACCCCCCTCAGTCCAAAATAATTTGATTTTTGTCAGATGAAAAATGAATCAAATACATGATTTAGATACTGATCAACTGTAATACATCTGGGTGATTATAATACAGTTTTCTCAAAAAAAGGGAAACCGAGAAAATTCTAGTATTCCAATTACTTTGGAATACTTGGATTTTACTTGTTATATATATAACCAAGTATAGCCAATACTTGCAAACAATAATCCAGCACTAATGGAAAGTATAGAAATTAACAGGGTGACATTTTGCATTCACAGCCTGTGTAGTCCAAGTGATGCTGACATATTTATGTGTAGAAGAATGGCTGCAGAAGCATGGCCTTAGAATCTCTGAAGATCTGCACAATCCAGGCCTGGTATTAGAATAGGCCTGTAATCAGAATTGTACTGAAGTTGCTGTGCTGAAGTTAACAAGAAAAGTGGCCTGGAGCTGTTCTTGAATCCGGAGACCAAGTCATTATGTTGTGCCAACAGGCCGTGGCTGTAACAAGCTACAGCTGCTGGGAAAGCAGGTGCAGGGCCAAGAAAGATGGGGACTGGTATGGGAAAATAGGGAGTAACAAACTACAAGGCTGAAGCACAGCAACACAATTAGCTACATGGATAGAATGCTTATTTTAGTCATGATAATTAGGGGTGTGAGAGCCGCGCGTGTTTAGAGACTACTAAACAATTATATTTCTGCTTTACGAATATGCATGTGTATCGGTTCTATATAAGTAGTGTTAGAAACTAATAAAGTTGAGCAAGATGCATAACTCGTATTGAGCGTCTTCTTGACTCCGGCGAACCCTTCTTCCAACATTTATGTAGGCTTATTTTTTGACCATGGCTGTTCAACTTCTTTTAATACCTTTCATGTTCCAAACTGTCACAATTTGTCTGTAAAGTGTAACTACTAGCTTGTGTGTTTCTTAAGGTGTTTTTCATGGTTATTGCCTGATGTTACTTGATCCGAGTCATATCTTAATTATACTTTCTTTGCATTATATTCATGTTGAATCAGTGGACTGCTTACATGTAGCACCCCAGCAGCTTAAACTTGCCAAGTCTTATATGGCAACTGTATAGAAGTTAAGTGAAATTGAGTTAGATTTGATATCTACCACTCATCAACAGAGGTTCTAACATGCATTTGACCAAGAGTAGGAACCAGAGTAGGCACTGCCAAAGAGATTAATGTGTGCTATGTGTTCCTGCAAGAATTTTTCATTCCGTTCTACTACCAAATATATGCCAGGAAGATGGATACTAATTAATTCTAGGATGCTGTTTAAGATGGTTAGAAATCTAAGCAGAATTTTGCTCCAGGCTTTCACTAATAGGTGCCATAAAGGTATTTGACAAAGCAGAGTAAAATGACCACTTAAAATTTAGTAGTTCAGACAGGAGGGAGATGTCTAATTGCTTCAATGTAAAGCTTTATACCCTCCTCTGATATGATGAACTAAATGTCTCCCATATGCCAGCAGCATGAAATATTATTTATCCAGTCATTATATATTTCTTCATGTTATTTTATGAGTTTAAATTGACACGTTTAGGAAGTTAAGGCTATGGGAAATGTAGATGACACTACTTCCATCGCGTGTCACTAATATTGTCTCTTACTTATTTAGCATTAATTCATATTCAGATACTTGAGGAGGTATGGTATGTAATTGTGATGCTTCTGATGTTTGGTGAGCATCAGAGGGTAAGATACTGTGAGACTGGTCAATGACGATAGACCATTACTGAACTGCTGAGGATGGCTGCACAGGGTGGGTACTTGTGTCCCAGCCTGTGCACAGCCTTCAGAGTGATAGCACCTAGGAGTGCAGTCAGTGGGAGGGAATCGAGTAAGGTTGCTCATAAGCAGTTTTGATAATGATTTCTCTCCTTTCATCTTGAGGACAGGAAATGAATGTGGGAACACAAGAGAATAAGCTGGGAGAAGAAGCGTAATAGGCATAAAAGAGCATATTCTGACTTGAACAATCTTAAAATGGGAAAACTGAGGCATGGAGCCATGACAGCTTGAATCAAATCTACTGTATGTGAGTGGAGGCGGATATTTTGAACATAAAAAACCTCTCAGTTTTCATTTTCACATTTTTGTTCCACCCACAGATTCATTGGGGAAATTACTAATAGCAAAGGCAGTCAAATCCATTGTAATCTTATAAGTAGTGGGAGCTGAAAACACAGGTTTGTAGTAATGCATTTGTTTTTCCCTTGCTTTCAGTCTTAGAACTTATCTTAGAACTACAGATTGCATTACAGATATTAGTTGTAGGTCCTTTGTGTAGCTTTTTAAGATATGCTGGCAGGATAAGTTGCTGTATAATTTATTGTATTCCTGAACAATGCTAAATATTGTGGTCAAGTGTTCTTTTTTCTCAGGGTATTTTTGTATGTGCTGTTGAAGTCTTTAAATGCTTAGATAGTGACTCACCTGCATCCGTTCAAAGAGTTTATCACTAACCTCTGAAAATCATTACACCAAAGTTTTATTTAAAAAGCATCCCCATGTCTTTATATAGGGTAGAATCCAAATACTTTCCTTCTTATTCTTAAAAATGTTTTTGAACTGTTTCCCTAGGGTAAGTTAGGGTGACCTGAATGAATGGTCCCTGGGAAAGCTAAGAAAATTTAATGTTGATGAAAATTCACTGGAAAATATAGCATGTACATGGTACTTCTAAGTAAACACAAAGGATTCAAAGAAAAAAACCCAAAATTATGTCAACATAGCTTAATGAAAACCCCTAACATGATGCTGCAGCAGTTAAAAAGGGATAAAACAACAGAACATTGTTACAATAATATTCAATCAGTCACTCGTCTCCATTTGAAATCATACAGATGGTTCTAATTGATTAGTGTGCATAATAAAACAACCCAAAACAGTAATAGACAAAGGTTTCCAGTTCTAGAGGAATAAAATTATTTACAGTTGGGGAAATGAGAGACTGAAAGGCTGTGGCTCTTAGGTGAAATAGAAAGGAGCTTAGCAGACGTGTGCAAAATGCTGGAAGGCCATGGAAGAGAGAAAATGGGGAGCTACAGTCTACCTTTGTACCAGAATCGTACAATCAATTAATTTAAAAAGTAATTACAGCATAATTAGCATATTGACACAGATACTGTAGGCGTAGGTGAGTGGGAAGAAATTACTAGCCATTTGAACGACCAATAAAAACTTCAGCAGTTTTGAGGCAGAAGATAATTTTAAAGACTTTAATCTGTTTCTGTTAAAGTATATGTGAACTCTAACAAGGCTTAGAATGAATTTCTCCTCATATCGTCGTATTAATTCCCACCCTGAATTTCCTCATGCTTGCTTCTGACACTGGTCACTGTTAGAGACTAGGTTTCCAAATGATATTTGCATTATCTGACTTCATATATTGCTTTTGCTCCTAGGAAAACAACCCTATTCTGAGGCACCTAGTGGCAAAAATGGTCATCAGGTACCTTTACAAATTCTAGAAAACTATAAAGTGGCAGCACAAAATCTGATGCAAGTTCTGGTAGAAATGTTTAAAAGACAATCTACTCTTTTGATTTTCTTCCTCCTTAATGAAAGGTACATAAAACTCCAGCAAAACAGATATCAGCTTGCTCCTGCTTTGATTGGCTAACCAGTTCATATTTTCAAAACATCCTGTAAACGGTTCATTTAGACTGAGGAGAACTTCTGCTGTAACTATAGCTCATTTCCATCCCACATGTCATATTGTAAAATTTATTTTATCCAGTTTCAAAAATAGCTGCTTCAAACTGTGTCAAAAAACATATGGCAAACATCACCCCCACACATTGCAGTCTATTGTCATCACCCATTTATGTCAAAGGGAATTAATATCATAGGCACTCCTTAATCTTTAAGAATGGGCTGGAAGGAAGTGCAATAGAAATACTTTCCTGCAGCTGTCTCTGTACATCCTCTAATTGTGAGATCTGGTTATCCTTTTCAACTAGAATGTCAAAATGTAAAAATATCTAAATCTGTCTTTTTGCCTTGCTCAGGATTTCTTACTTCTTTACTCTGTCAGTAAGAAGTAAATTTTCCTCCTATCCCTGTGTGGCATGATCTCTCAGAAGAATATTTTTGTTTTGTTTTGTAATGGAAGGGATAACTGATTCTTCATTACTTTTGTCCTCTTGGTTGGCCCAGTAATGACAAACCTGACAGAGTTGTTCCTTTTGTGACCAGCTACCTGCCATAGTGAAGACACCTTATAAGAGAATTTGCCTCCATTCTGTCACTGTCTTGTCTCATTTACAAGTGAAATTTTGAATCCTGATCGGTTGTTTCTCCTCAAGCTGTTGCTAGTATTCTGTTTTATATTTCTTATATTGTTTTGCTTCTGTCGTTCCTCTTGGCCTTTGTCCAGTAGTACAGCTTCGGCCTTAGCAGACTGAAAGGTATCAGATACCAGATTACAGTTTTCAGTACTTCTCTAGGCCACTGAATTTTAAAAACTGCTTAATGACCTGTACTGTATTGAAACAAAAGGATGTATAATATAGCTCTTCAATTGAATAACTATATTATATCCATAACTAGACACCCAATTTAGCAAATAATGTAAGCATGTGTTTATCTCCCTTGCAATTCAGTAAGGCACTGAGGAGTATATTTATTTATTTAAATTTAATTTAGCATTAAACTTGTCCAGGTCCACTAAAGTCAAGCAGTTTGTTTAAGAGCCATGCCAAACAGATAGATTGCTGAAAGGAATCCCTCATTAAACATAATCTTGCAGTTTGGTACATGGGAAAAAAGGTTAAAAAAATGGAAGCTAACAGGGATGTTTAGAGTTCCGGACTAAAATATTTCACCTCTCACCAGACATGTTTGAATGTTTTCACAGAGTTTATTTAGTTGCTTTTTTTTGTATGGAGATGTATTTAATAGAAACTGGAAATAAAGTTGAGTAATGACACTTAAAGTGAATTTCCTTGCATTTATTTTTCTATTAACTGAGCCTAGTTGTGTGCCACAGACAGTGAACTCCATAAAATATTCTTTTAAGATTCAGACAGGGTTATGTTAAATATAAGGAAATGTATAAGAATAATATAAGGAAATATAAAGAAATATTCTGCTTGTTATTTGGGGGAAACTCTTGGCAGATTTTAAATTTTAATTGCAGCTATTGCAGGAAATATTCAGCATGCAAGGGAATATACACTTCATATAATATTAGACTTTTTTTTTTTTTTTTCCAAAATTCCTACTTCTTAGAACATGGGTGCCACCATTACTTTTCTAGTTTGACAAATTATTTCTATTTAAGTAAAATATTCATTTACCAATTTTCATGCAGGAGAGCAGGTTTTCTTCTTTTACCAAATCAAATAGGTAAATGCTGAATATGACATTTTAGAAGGCAGATCTACTCTTTCCTTGTCACTCTACTCTTTCCTTGATCCACTGTAAATAGGCTGATGAAGTGTAGACATCTCAGGTATTTGGCAACGATATCAAATTAAATGGTCTTGTCAATTTATGAAATATTACCATAGTATCTTAGCACTAAAGTGTAGGCATTATTAAATACACAGAGGACACTAGAAAGGCCTTCTTTAATAAGATTGTCTGAAAACTCAGCAGTGCTCTATGAAAACTACAATTTTGATGTCATAATCTAATCATTTTGCATGCATTCACATCTTCTCTTCAACCACATTTCTTGTGATATTTCATTAATATTTTTTCAGTGAACCCCCCCTCCTTCCCCCAATAAATCAGCTTGTTCCCAAAGAAAAGAAACGATTTTTCTCAAAGAAACCAGGGTGAGTTTGAAAGATTCTATAATTTAATGATTTTACCACTGAAGACAATGAAATTAAAAAACAACTTTACATTTAAAATGTTGTGTTAGTTGTGAATACTTTGCATGGTGAAGTCCTTACATTTCTGGGGAAAAAATGACTCTTTTCATAAATAATATTCTTTTTGTGGAGGAATGAATATTCCTTTAAGATAACCGACTTACAAATACAATTCACTGAGATCTCTGCAGAACAAATTTTGTTTTTTGTTTATCCAATATGCACAGGAAAGAAAGGTCAGGGCCAAAGGCAGAAAGTTTAGAAATCCAGGAAAAAAAGTTATGGTACATAATACATTTTAAACTTTTACAGCTGTTAGCATCCCTCCTTCTGTACGATCTGGATGTACCAAAATTATATGGCTAGTATCATACTGAACATTAATGTCATATTGAACAGTAAAAAATTTACACACATAGTTGAAGGCACTCCTGGTTTCTTCACCTTCATTCTGAGTTGGACATGGGTCAAATTTCAGAACTACTTTTTTAGCAGTGGAGCCATTCTGCAGATATTGGGAAAAAGACAATACTGAGATAAAACAGATTCTGCTGGCTAATTTTTCCTTTATTCTGTGGTGAGATTGTTTCAGTTCTAATTTACATGTATGTTGTGCTGTTTTTAAAAATCTAATTGATAAAAACTGAATAATGCTGAAATCCTTGGCTAATGTATTATTTTAAAAAAAACAACACCCAAGGTCAAAATTTATTATTTATCTGTTTATTTTAGTCCTGCCCTCTCTGTGAAATATTATAACCTGAATTCAAATTCTTGTCAGGTTTGGAGAGTGGTTAGGTAGTAGATACCCATTTACCTTGTTCTGAACCTGGTTCATGGGTCTGTAAGTTGATATCTCTATGTCAGCTTTATTTTCATAAGATTTATTTTCTAAATATGAACTAGCGTTTCTTCAAAATAGTGATTTTTCAGAAATAGCTTCAGAGGTTCATCATAACAATAGATTAACTGAATATAGCCCATTAATTCATAGGCATTATGGTTAAATCAGGAAGATTTACAGATCAGGAAGATCAGCGCTTTTGCATTAAAACGTTGCCAGAAATGCAAACTGAAAAAAAAAATTATTTATTATGCAGGAAAGTAGGTATTATTTAGTTAAATATGACAGTTACTTTGATTTAGGCAGTATAGTATTAGAAAATTAGATAGGTACACATGTCTGCCCAAAATATTGTAAACTGTCAAGCTAATCGGATCTCAGTCATTTGTTATCTTCTTCACAAAAGAAATGCTGTACTTTGGTATTTCATGCCTGGTAAATACAGGTGTAACTACCTTGTATGTCAAATTATTGCCAAAGATTCCAGGGTGCAAATGACTTTCAGAGAACTAAATCAAACAGATGCTTCCTCGGTGGTATTCTGCTTGGGAACTTTGTGGGGAAAATTCTTTCCTGTCCCTGTCCCCTCTCTTTTTTGGTCGGGTAAGGCTGTTCCCTTTCTTCTTTTGCTTCCTCTCTCTCCCTCCCAACAGTCAGTAAGAGCCAGGTCTTTCTTTGCTCCCCACCACCAACCTTACAAAGTCACCAGCATAAAAATAACTTCTAGCAGACAAAGAGCCAGGCTCTGTGTATAAATTTACTGCTTTTATTCCTCATTTCTCCTTGTGGATAGTCTGCATTGCAGAACTAGTCCAAGTGGAAATTGCCCAAAGACAGCAACAGAACAGCATCTTCCAGAGCTCCCATCTGACCTGCCTCCTGCTGCCAACATCCTACATCCTGACTGTGCCAAAGCACCTTCTTCTCCTCTTCTTATGGGAACGCTAGGAACTTGCTTATCCTCTGTATACAAAACACTGGATTAGCCATTCATGTTAAAGGTTAACTTCAAGAGCCCTTTAGTTTTGCAATCCCGTTCTCTGAGGAAATTAATTTATTTTACTGCACAGAAGCCTCAGTTCACATGAAGTGAATGAATCCATTCAGCTGAGGTGCCTTGTCTTCCCAGAGTCAGCCTGAAATTGGTGGGGAAAGCAACTGGCCTATCCATGGTCTAATCGCCCGCTGGAGGGTCCTAACTCCTTCTGCTAGCTATGGAGAACAGATAGGCCAGCTAAGTTCTTAAAGCTTGTAGAATTAGGTGGCTGGCACAGAAACCCAAGAGATGTGTTGGTGCTTGCATGGAGACTCAGGACTGCAGACACAGTCAGGCCAGGATAGGAGAGGGCAGGTTTTTGTCACCTTGTTTGTGAGACGAGAGCTGGTTTCCATCAGATTCTACCACTGGTGAATAAAACCTTTGCCTCTGGATTCAGTGTGTCCTGGTTTCTTCTTGATTCTTTTTGTCTTGAAAGAAAGCCGTAGAGTTATTACAGCCCTGAGTTCCAATGGCTGAAGATGACCTAGAGAAGCAGATTTGACCAAGAAAAAAATGCTATGCACTAAGATGATGAGAACAATAACAGGCAGGGTGAGGAGGAAAAAAAATAGATTTTGAGAAGGTACGTAGTTCTTGCTTTGAAGTAAGACAAATCAACCGCACCAATGACATTCATGATATATGTTTGTCTAACCTACTAATAAAACCAGCAATGGTAGACTTCCCACCAGCTCTCTCTCTACTGGTGTTTAACTAGCTTTGATGCTCTGCCCTTGGAAAGCTCATTTGAGCAGACATTTCTATCTGCCCTACCCTCACACCACATAGTTCTTCGGCTTCTCACATGAAAGCTTCTTTGTTGGTGTTTGTTACGCCTTTTCATATCTAGACAATCTCTTACCTAGCCAGGGCAGGTGTAATGTCGGGCTTATTCCGTGTCAAAAGTAGCAGATACATGTTCCTGGATCAGTCTTTACATTCTTATCCAACTTGTCAATACATACGTAATATGTTTTTATGGAATTTTTTAAAATCTGTACCACGAGTTGCAACATGTAAATGTTTATGTCTGCAGTCAGTATATACTTTTCAAGGACATTTTTGGAAAAGCAGGATAAGACTTCTTAAGAGACTATCTCCTGGTTACACAAAAAGAACAATTAATTTAACAGTATTACTTACACCATAATTATAATACTTTATAAATAAACACTATATTTTTTAAAATAACTGGTTTTATCATAGCAATATACCATCTCCTGAAGAGATCATTGGTGGTGGGACAGAATATTTGAGCTCCTGTAATATGGACTAGCTGTTATATTCTTAGTGGCCATAAAACTGGGGGAAAAAACTTACGTACCTTCGGTACTTCTTATGTTTCAGTCAGTTCAGTAAAGCTGAAGAGGTAAAACAAAAGCAGACCTGAGCTTCTATCAGAACTTTCTGAAATTCAATAGTCATTATCAAAACATTGTGTAAACATTATAGCTCTACAGTTCCAGGTGTTGGCTCAGACTCTGATTGTACTTGAATTGTTTCCGAGTGATCAAAAGAGAAATAAATAGATGCCTAGTAAGAAAGCTCATTTTATGTTATTTACAGTCTAGTCTAATCTCAAGACATTTAGATAACTACAATAAATGTCCCTTTGAACTGAACCTAACCTGCTCCTGAAGGATTACAGCACACTGAAGTCTATGAAGGCATTAAATACAGCTGCTGTCTGAAATTAATTAGTCTTCCACATCTTCTGAGTGCTCACAAGTGGTTTCACAAAACTTCGAGGACTACACGTTATGCACTCGCATGGATATTCCATATATATTACAAGAGATCAGCACTTTGTTGTATTTTATTGAGTAGATGATCTAAAAGAAGGGAACTTTCTGTCTTAGGTATAAAGAGGCTAGATAGGGCAGAGTGTTTTTTATGCTTTCCAAAGCAGGAATCCATTAATAGAAATTAAAGCCTGGAATATATCCTCTAATGTAGCCATAAGCAATTCAAAAACATAATTAAAAAATAGCCAGTAGATGTCATTTGCATTTTAGGTCGTTAATGCCAGAAGGGTATTGTTAGGGCTATGAAGTACTTTGATAACTTGGACTTTAGGGATTTTACTTGGCATCTGAAATGTGCTGCTTATTAAGTTTTGGTGAAAATTAGATTAAAACATTGTCATCTACATCATTAAAAGTTAGAAATCTACATCAGACAAACCCTGTTTTTTTAGTGTAGTACTCACTGTGAACAGCAATGTATTTTTTATTCTTTTTTTAATTTAAAATATAAATCTAACCCTCATGAGTAATTGATGGCAAAACTGATCAATTTCAGTAGAGTAACATCAAACTAAGTGCTCTATGTGTAAAGTTAAGTTAATTTAAAAGTGATCTATCAAAAAAATCCCCAGAGTCAAAGAAGACATCTGCTTCTGTTTGATTTATGGCATTTCCATTCAAGTGATGTAAAATTCTGTGTCAGAAGAAGAGTTACTTTGAGCAAAACATTTAAACTTAAAATTTTTATACATATCTAAATTCTGTTAAAACTGTATAGATGTTTTGGTGAGCAGGAATAGAATTAGTTGGTGATAAGATGCCATTTATGCTAAAGCATTTTGTTGCAAAGGAGACTAAGTGGCTTTCTATAGGAACAGTTCCATCTTTTCCCCATGTTCATGAGCTGTTAAGTACTTTCACATGTCTTTTCAACTCTGGAGTGCTGAGTTTACTTGTTTTCTCCTAAAAATGTTTAAAATGGAACAAACTATCACACATCCAAACAAACCACTTAAAAATATTTGTCAGGCAGAATTGTTAAGGTGGTGTAGGCATTCTGCTGTGTTTTGAATAATGGGTTAGATTTGTTGTATTGTGACCCAAATATGAACAATTTGCTTGACCTATCTTGTCATTATGAAATACATAAAATCTTATGTATTTCAGCAAAGCTTAGAGTTACATTGTCTAAGGTAAATGCAGTATAAGTATTTCTGTGCTTTATTACATTTTATAATGCAGGAGTATTGTTTCTGTATGTCCAATTTCTATGAAGTTATTTACTGAGTTTTGGAGTTTGATTTTTTGTATTTTTCATACCTTAATTTATATTGTTACGAAATTGCATTTTAATTATCAGACACTAAAATATTGTTGTAATTGTGTGGATTTTTGCACATCTTTGTGAAAATACCTAATATGCTGTACAGTGATCTTCCTGTGATACAAGATGTTTAAATGTCTTCTAACATAGCATTCATAAAATATTATGAGACTCTAACCTAATGGAAATGTAGACATCAGGATGTGTGCATGCTTCTGTCAACTGGACATTATGCTGTTAGACTGTAATTAAACATTTACAGAGGGAGACAAAAGCATGTTCCTTTTGAAGTTTTATGTGTAGTAATACTGAGGGCACTAAACTCTTCTGAAGACATCCGATAGTAGGGGAGTTGGGAGCAACACTTGTATTTTGATAGTGATATCAACAATAAAATGGCCCTTAGAACCCGGCATCCTTGGACAGATGGTTCCCTTGCAGCCATTGTCAGTATCAACATTTCTGTACCTGTGCAACTGTCCTTGCTTTTCAAGCACCGTGAGTCCATTCTCGCTACATGTGCATGGGCATCCCAAATGTTTACAGCAGCCCTACAAACTAATAGGTGAAGCAGAAGAGAAGCACATATTCTGAAAATTTACCTGAGCAGAAGAAAGTGGGTGGTTTTCTTTCCTGTTACAGGGACCCTTCCCAGGAGGATCAATCAGGTGTTAATATGAACAAGATGGAGCTGGAGAATCACATCACACCAGGTGCTGCTAAGCATTTTTAAACTTCAGATTTACTTGAATTATGCTGGCTTATGTTGAATAAAGTGATTCTAGTCATTTAGAGTTTGTCCCAATCATTTTACTTACACATTAACAAGATCTTTCTTATTGGAGATATGCAGGTTTAGACACTGATAAGCTGCTTCAGCCTAATCATAGACTCACAGCATCATTAAGGTTGGAAAAAAACTTTGAGATCATGAAGTCCAACCATTAACGCAGGACTGACAAATCCATCGCTAAACTATGTCTCTAAGCACCACATCCATGTGTTTCTAAACACCTCCAGGGATGTTGATTCCACCACCTCCCTTGGACAGCCTGATCCCATGCTTGATGACCCTTTCAGTGAAGAAATTTTTCCTATTATCCAATCTAAATTTCCCCTGGTACAACTTCAGGTCATTTCCTCTTGTCCTGTCACCTGTTATCTGGGAGAAGAGACCGACCCCCACCTGCCCACAGCTTCCTGTCAGGCAGCTGCAGAGAGCAGTAAGGTCCCCCCGAGACTCCTCCTCTCCAGACTGAACAACCCCAGTTCGCCCAGCTGCTCCTCAGAAGACTTGTTCTCCAGACCCTTCACCAGCCCCGCTGCCCTTCTCTGGACACGCTCCAGCACCTCTACGTCCCTCTTGCAGTGAGGGGCCAGAAAGTGAACACAGGATTTGAGGTGCGGCCTCACCAGTGCCAAGTACAGGGGGACCATCACTTCCCTAGCCCTGCTGGCCACACTGTTTCTGGTACAAGCCAGGATGCTGTTGGCCTTCTTGGCCACCTGGGCACACTGCTGGCTCATGTTCAGCTGGGTGTTGACCAGCACCCCCAGGTCTTTCCCACCGGGTGCTTTCCAGCCACTGTTCCCCAAGCCTGCAGCGCTGTGTGGGGTTGCTCTGACCCAAGTGCAGGACCCCGCACTTCTTCTTGTTGAACTCATACCGTTGGCCTCAGCCCATCAGTCCAGCCTTTCCAGATCCCTCTGCAGAGCCTGCCTGCCCTCAAGCAAATCAACACTCCCACCCAGCCTTGTGTTGCCTGCAAACTTACTGGGGGTGCACTCCATGTTTAAGAGGTAAAATGTTACCAGAATGGCAGTTTTGCATGGCACCAAATACTTGTACATCTTACTGACTGGCTGTCTGCAAGCAGGACAACATGTACCTCAGAGCACTTTAGATTTGAAGCACTAAAAAAAGTGACAATACTCATTTATACATATTTAACTTAGTACAATGGTAAGTGAGACCCTGTTCTTGTTTACTCTTTAGTCATTACTGGAACAAACACAATTAAAAGAAAAATGAAGAGCGGCTGGCATGCAAGTCATGATAGCAGTTTCAGGTTTCGTTCCCATCTTGACCCAGCACAAAACCTCAGAATTACTCAGATGACTGTCTGCTGCCATTTGGTTTTCTACCTTTTCATATTTAGAAACCATTGTGTGGCTCCCCAGGGCTAAAATGTTATGCAGAACCAAAGTCCAAAATGTCCCAAGACCCCTGAAGTGGATTATTTAGTTAGGCTGAAAATTTACAGTTATTTAAGCCAATCTTCCTATGAGCCATCCATCAAAATGTTCACAAAGGTTGGACACCAGAAAACATGGGAGTGGGGGGGTGGGGGGGTGGAGGGGGCAAAGGGAAGAGCTCTGGGAGTTTAAAGGCAGATGACAGGGGCTTCCACTGGATTTCATTTGAATGTTGGTGGACTGGATGTGGCTGCTGGTGCTGCTGGGTCTCATGATAACCTAGTTCTTGGCACAGGATTAGGACTACCCAGGAGCTTTAATTCTAGCATATATGGTCATGTGAGATAGACTGTTATGGGTGCCACAGGTGAACTGTTCACAACATGAGCCCCAGGCAGCCTTTCCTTATCATTGGCACCTTTACAAAATGCCTGATAACTATTACTTAAGAGTATCATGACAGAAGACAGGTCCCTAATAGGTGAGAGACAGCAGAGGACTCAGTCATGCAGAAAACACTTAGAACTCAAGGAATACATGGGAGGAAGCCAGCATGAGTAAATGATAGGTACAGGGGTTTAGCAGGTGCAAACTAAGCTTCTTGAATAATTAATTACTGCCACCAGGAAAGGACTGAAGGCTCAGTATCTTGGGAAAGAGACATGCCTATAAACTGGCTGAATAAGATTAGTCATAAGCTACCCCCTTTCCCCTCAAGCTTTTCTTTCAAGCTCATGTTTGATTTATCTTCTGAATGGCCATTCCTTTGAGAACCAGCTGTCCCAAGTAGCGTGTAGGAGCCTCAGCTCCCAGAGAAACACAAACACCAGTGCCTGTGGGACTGCCTGGAGTCCGTGGTGCAGGCTTTGGCCTGTCCTTATTCTGAACTGCAGCCTGGAACCTTGAATAGTGAATGCTGTACCACTTATCTAAAGGATGATGCACCTATGTTTAGTTAAAAGTCAGGAAATGTCCAAGGACCCTTATCGTCAACATGACGGATGCACAGACTGCTAAGTCCTTGGGTTGGTTATCTTTAGAAGGGACATTTGGTCTTAGATTCCTGTTGTACATGCAACATGGCGAAGATGGAGGCTTTAAACATGGCCGCTAAGGAATAGAGTCTACATAGAGATAACTCCTCAAGGACATTGCGCAGGCACGAAGTATGTAAATGAATTCTCAGAATTGTAATGAATATGTGAACGATTTCCTGGAAAGTTAATGAATAGGTATGAGCAGCTTGTATAAAGGGGGGACTGAAAAGTCCCCTCGGTGTGCATGACTTTGGTGGAGCGATCCCCCATGCACCCAGTGCTGCCGAATAAAGATAACCTCCGCTCACTCGAATATTGGTGACTGATTCTTTAAATCAACCTAAAGGCATGGATTTAGAAAACAGTGTCTGAATACCTGTAGCCAAGATTTTGAATAATGAAAGCCTAAAAGCAAAGGTCTAAATATATATTCCAGTAGATTAACGAGAAACCTTGTAGGTGTTAGTATTCTCATTTCTGAAAAACAAGCCATAAACATGGCCACATGTATAATTATCTTTTCTTTCTACAGGATGTACTGATGTACAAAACATCAGCAAAAGCCTAGTGTCCAATGCTTCTTAATGCTTCTCTTTGGGATGTGGCCATATTTACACAATACATCTATTTAACTGTATTGATTTGGGCCTGTTTCCAAATTCTGTCAGTCAGTCATGGGAAATATAAACAAGAAACTGTTTAACTTTACACAAATCTGCAAGTGTTTGATGTTACACACATCCTCCAGTTATCTTTCCTCTCAATAATATTCCAGAAAAAAAATAAAATATGACTCTAACAAGTGTAAGGCAATGTGTAAATTAACCTGAAACCGCAATTGCTTGTGAAATCTCGTTATATCTGAAAAGCAGAAGGGGCAAAGACACAGGGTAGAACAGCTGCATGGTGTGCTGATTCTCAGATGAGGGCTCTGCCTTTTCTGTGGCATCTGAACCCTGTGTATGCTGGAACAGATGTTCTATTTTAAAACACTGAGTAAATATTAAATTTCTACACTGTCTGCCTTATTGTTTGCATTCTTTGACACTTAACTTTAACTTGTTGCAAGTTTCTCAGATGAAATCACTTAGCAAGATGACAGATAGCTCTGAAGTAATACAAACAATCAAAACTCAGAAAAAAAGACATTTCCTAAACGTTACAGTGCTTCTCACTAAGTGCACTTTCAGGGAGCAAGTGATGGTAACATTCTCGCAGCTGCAAGAACAAAAACATTGCTGCATTCTCTGGATCAGCTAAGCTCAGGGAATCAGACTTTCTCTTGCTCTTGCCTTGTAAAAAGAGGGGAAACCTGTGTCAAGCACATGCTTTTTGATGAACTGAAAGACCATACTGCAGAACTCACTGTTGTGGCGCTTCCTTATTCATTTTAGCTGCCACACATTTTCTAAAGAGATATGATAGCTCTGTGAAGCTTTTTTTTTTTTTATTTTGAGTCTATGTATTTTAGTTATGTAGCCCTCAGCTTTTGATTTGTTGCCTGAGCAAGGTCATGAGTCAAAGTCATGATCAAATAACGTTTGCTTTTTTCATTATTGGTAAGAAATTAATTCTTAAGTTAATGATTTACAAAAAAACAAAATGTGTGAACTATAGAGGTAAAGAAAACCGAGGATTACACCGATCTGTGGATGTCTCTATGAATTTCATCTATGCATCTAGGACTCCCTTGAATACACACTGCATTTAAGGCACAAGATGTTGGTGTTTTGTAATTATAATTGCTCCAATTTTGTGGTAGAAAGCTAATTCCAGAAACCAGGAAAAAAAAAAGAAATAGAAGATGGAGAAGAAGTAGGCTTTGTTCCTAGATTTACTGCTGTTTTTGAGGCTAATCGTTCATATCAGATCTTTCAAAAGCACCCCCTGATCCTGCAAAGTCAATTAAAGATTTCTAAGAACTGATTTTCCTGTGATAATCGAGGTTCCTGTGCACTTCAGTAGGAATACCAGAACTCAACATAGGAAAATTAAATGGCATGCATCTAAAAATGAGCACTACCATTAAACAGAGCTTTAATTAATAAAAATGTTGTATTCCCCTCTCTAACTCTTGATGATATAGGCAGAACAATCCAGAAAAAAATCATCAAGTCAGTTAGTGTGTTCTGAATATCTTCTGGACCTTGGTGTAATCAATGATAAATACCTTTAAGAAGCAGTGTTTGGCCACAATGGTTTTTTTGGGAGGTCACAAAAGCTATTCACTTAACAGACTGATTTATTTGAATTGCTGACAACACTATATGATAATAAGTTTATAATTTAGGCTCACCCTCCCATAATTCAGCAAAACTGAGTTCTAACCAAAGCTCTAACCACATACTTCTTCAACACTAAACTACTATACACTCAATAGCTGCAGCTTGAAAACGTGGCCTGTTCTGTAACACAGCAATCAGGTATGCTAAATTTGCTTAAAAGATTCGACCTACAAAACAATGCCAATGAAGATTAAAGTATCTTCCTCTGTTACAAGAAATTGCTCCAAATCCATAACAAATTTCCCATCTGTCAATGAATGCCATTAAAATCTTCTGAGGAACAAGAAAATTTGGTTTGCTTTTCCTGTTCTCAACAAATATTTATAAACTAGTTTCACATCTGATTGCTTTGGGATCATCTGCAGGAAGTGTATGGCATCAGCAATTAGAAATACTCCTAAACCATTCTTATTTGGAAATAAGAGGGAGCGAAGTGTAACTTAAGCTGCTGCTGAAGTCTCGAAGGGTGGGATTTATCACGCCTAACTTTAGCCATCTAAATTTAAACATCAAGTTTAAATTACTTGTCTATTCTCACACTATGCTAATGGAGAGAGATAAGGACCTCCAGTGGATGATTCATTCTGCTTTAAGACGGAAATCTAAGATAGATGGGAAGTGCCTGTCTTTCCATTAGAGAAATCACCTAGATGATTAATTTATACAAGACAGCTAACTTTCAAAGAGGTAAAATTTGTTGGAAGAAATCCCAAGAAATTACATACTCCAGAGCCGGAAAACCATAGAAGCATTTGGCAGGGAATACAGGGAAATTACTGTCACCTGATTATGAGACTATGGAACTAAAGCAATAAATTAAAAGCCCCTGACACTGTCCTTGAGGAAGGAAAGGATATTAAGATTCTTTTCCAGTTTTCTTTAACAAATACCCTAATTTCAATGCCTAACAGTGAAGTGCTGGAAAGAACTGTATTAATCATAATTTTGTGATTGCTTTACTGTATTTCATATATTCATTCTTAGTTTGAATTTTATGTGTTTTCAGTCAATGGCTAGAGACACGATGCAGTCAACTGCTATCAGCTATCTGCCTTGGACTTCTGGCCCACATGGAGGTGGAACCATGCTGGAAAGGGATTCAGACAAGGCTGAAAAATCCTGCCTTTTCTTGAAGAGGAGCCAAGTCAGGTGTCGAAGAGTGACAGGACTGACACTGGGGCTCAGCACTGGAACTAAAAGAAAAAAGGGATGCTGCAGTACTGCTTCAATTCATTTGCTGACAGAAACAGTCATAAAATTTATGAAGCTGTTATCTCTGGCACAGAAGGGTTGAGGATAACAACAAAAGCATCATATCATTTGAAAATATATTAGCTTGTCTCCCTTTTTCTGTATCTTCTCAGTTCCCAACTTTAGAGACATTTCAAAGAGGTTTTTGGATCTAGACAGACTCCCCATGACTTATTCTGCTTGTTTCCTGCCTCTGACTTTCTCTGAGATCCTGGCTTGTAATCTGCTGTCCTCCTACAGTTCCTTATGGCACTGTCTTGGTGCTATCCAAAAATACATGTGTTCCAGAAAGAAACCGCCTATTTGCTTGGAACCAGTATCAGCATCCTGGGTCTAACTAGATTGTACCTTCCACTCATTACTTTTCTTCCAGAAGAATTCTTTTCCAATGTAATGATCCAGGTTCAATGAGTAATTTGGACAGCCATTTTAACCCAAACTGTGCCAAACTACACAGTTCAGGTAGAACTGAATCTAGGTAATCTGTGGTTGTTCCCCCCCATCCCCGTTTATGAATTGTTATGTATGGATGCACATGTGCTTAAAACACCCAAAGAAATTACTAGAAAATTACTTCACAGATATACTAAGGTGTGGTTTTGAGCCCATCCGATATACAGAGGTATTGAATTATTCCCCTGCTTACCCAGTTTTAGCAGTACTCAGGGCTGCACAGCATATTCAAAGTCACAGTTGGGTTGTTGTGCATAACTTGCACCAGACTGCACTACCTATTGCCAGTGTTTTACAAAGTGGAACAGTACTGACAGTACTGACCAAAGATGCACAGAAATTTAATCCAGGGTTATGGAAGAGTTTTAAGCTTTTTCACGTTTCCTCCAGTTTCAGACACTATTCCCCTTTTCCTGTGGCACGCTGCATGCGGACAGACACACCAGTACCTTTATTACATAACTGTTCAGAAATGCTCCCGTTTCACAGGAAAGATGCATCTCATTCACACGCCTTATGCAAACAAGATATAAATTGCTACACAAGTGAGGACAGGCAGTGTTATGCTTGAAAAGGCTATTCAGGTGAAGACGTCATGGCCCTTCCCTGCGCCAGACAGTGAAACCCTCCCTTTGGCTTGTTTTCCTCTCTTTCTGGGACTGACAAAACACTGCTTCTGCAGCACTGATGGGTAAGAGCTGTGTAATGATAAACAGCCCCTTCGCATTCAAGGTTGGGTTGACCCCTACTGAATGTACTCTTACACGGCAATTTCGAGGCCAACTGGACAGTTTTTAAAGAGCTAAACCAAATTACCTGATTCACACAGATAAGCATATGGGTTACTTAAGTTTTTGTAAACCTGTACCATCACCATTACTTTTGCCACAATCTGAAGGCAGCTGTAGAAAATCAAACTGCTCAGCAAGCAATAGGATGAATGAACTGTGGTTGATGCTTAATTTCGGTGTTTAAAAAGATAAGTATTCTTCCAGCTGGAGGCTTCACACAGCTGGGGCACATAAACAGTTTGTCTCAACTGCAGATCTGTAGTAAAATCACAGGTTTTTTTCCTCAGCTGTGGTTTCAGTCCTCTTAACAATCCATTTGCAAAGACTTTGAGAAATTGGTTATTGAAAGACCTCTGCTGACTGGTAAACTTTAACAGAAGTTACGGGGGCTGGAGGGGAGGCAGATGATACGATTATGTTTTGACAAGAGACTGGATGTTAAAATTGCAGAAGCTTTTCCTTTAGGTAATACTTAAATGACAGCATCTGAAACCAAATTGCATTCCCAGGTTTTCAGGCGGAAAAGATGGTTATCTGTAATAACAGTCTAATAAGCGCTATTCTCCAGGAGAGGACTAGAGTGACAAAAAATTGTCTCAGCCATCAGTGAACTTGTAAACTCTGAGTATGGGCTTAGGCTAGATCCCTGGCAATGGGCACACAAACTGAGGGAAGAGCAACCTTCACTAGTAGTTCACTATTATTAGTAGTTCATTATTTCTAAGTTCTTTAACTTCATTGTTTTGTGGAAGTTTCTGATACTCCCTAAATCGAATTAACTTCACACTAAATTTAAGTCAATTTTACAATACATTTCTTGAAAGAAAAGAGAAAGTACACTGAAGTAAGAATGGAGAATAGACATAGCAGGGAAGATGCTGACAGCTGCATTTCTCTTTCTTCACTATTCCCCTTCCCCCGTCTAACTCTGGTGCTTTTCCTGTAATGTTCCTCACTGCAGGGCAGCTTAGGAGTGTTTTGGCAGGGAACAGTCTACTTATTCTCCCTGGAGACTGCACAGAGATCATAAATCCTTTTGGAGTTCTTAACCCTTATATGTAACTGGCATCTTTAATCTTCTGCATTACTAAATTCGAGCAAGCGGCAGTGCCAGCATGTGGAGAGAAGGCACACGTGTTCAAATTGCTGTGTAGCCAGTCTCACACTTTCTCATATTGTTATTTAATGGATTTTGCAAGCAGCATCTGCCGTGCACTGGAGGTGCTCTGTTTGAGCCACACCATTGTCATAATGAATACTTCCGATAGAAACGGATCACTGAACTTTCTTTTGTCAAGGAATTCTTTGTTTTAATCATATTAGTGGCTTCCACTCCCTTTACTCTAAAATTATAATTTATGTTGTACTCCTTCCCCTCTATCTTTTCCTCTTGGAAAACTTGCACCTCTTTCACACATTCTACTGTTAGAGCAAGAGGGAATCAGGTGCCAATACTAACAATTACTGCAAGGTGATATGTGAATGCTTCTGATCTTCTTGTGGAAGAAGGGAAATGCTGACCTGTTAAGCCAATCAAGTCAACTGTTCAGATGATAGAACATTCTGTGCAAATCTTTTTCCAGCTGGCTAAATAAAATGTAGGAGAGAAACCTACCCTTACATACTTTACTTCTCATTTATCTTTAGACCCGTATGATTATGTATTATTCCAATAAAGTTTTTCACTGACACAGTGCTGCTCCATATTATTTCAGAGCATTTTAATGCATGAAGGGACATTTATCCTGCATATAAAACAGAGAAAATAAATTACATGTTCCAAGTGGCATATGATTTTATTGTTACACTTAGGAATAAGACTGATGTCTCATGTCTTCTTGTTGCATGAGTCCAAAGCTGCAAGAACAATTTGTGAAAGGTAATGGAATGCTGGTGTATAATGCTTGGGTTTTTCCCACTATTTTAGAATGCTTGGCTGGTGTTTGACTGACTGTGTGTTTCTGAAGATGACAGAACATTGTCTCTTTTTCAGTTTACAGGGTTTTTTCACCTCTTTTACATAAGGATTGCTTTCACAGCACTGATTGCTTAAGGCAAGTGCTATCTAAATGTGTTTGTATGTATGCAATCATCAGAGGCGTGTTTTGCAACTTTCTGTCAGAATCCAATAAATGTACAGCAATTAAAAGAGAGATTATGAGAACCTAGTAGGCGGGCAAACAAGTTTCTAAAAAGGGCACTTTCCATGCTTAAATATTTGCCAGTGTAATTTTTAAAAGAATCCAGCAGTTCATAAGCTGCTGTGAGGCTCCATTGTCTGTTAGGTACCATAAGAGCACATATTTTTCAGAGTTCAGAACCAGAAACAACACATGAAAATTGGTACAGGGGTGATAAGTTTAGATGTGACAATTTTACCAAAGTTCCAATATTTTATTTGAATGCATGGTACCCTCTGATTATTAACAAAACAAATCCAAACTTCATGACATTTAAACAACTCAAATTCCTTTAGTGACAAGCTAGACTGGCAGTCAGTAGTACTTAATGGGGGAGCAGTAAGCAGTATAGCTATAAAGCTTACCTTCTTGGGTACTGTACAGATTAGCTAACAGATGATTTCAAGTGAAGGGTTTATCATCCATGGTATGCACAGGGAAAACACACAAATAAAACTGCTTCCTGATGCTACAAAAATCAGCTAAAGCAATGTTACAAAGCACAGTAAATATGTAGCAGAGCATAGGGTTCTTCGGCTTTGATCCAGAAAACTAAATGATGCTTTTTTTTAGAATGATTTGACATCTGCTACAGCTGTAAGTCATTTACACCAAATGTCCGTAAGGTTCTCGGAGGTCGGCTTCATTCTGGGTAGCTGTCCACACTTTTCACTGGGAGTTACTGATGGGAAATTGCCAAGCATGTCCAGTTGCAGCTCTGAGATTTATTAAGTACTTTGAGTATATTTCATTCATATTCACTTAGGACTTATATCAAAAGTTGAATTCCAGTCTACAGAAACATGTGAGTAGTGCACCATGTACCAGCATAGCAGCGATTTCCTATGAATTCCTAGTTTTCTCAGTAGTATATGTTACTGGGAAGGTGACTCCTACCTGTTTTAAGGATTTTAAGGTCTTGCTAGAAAAACAGTAGAAAATGGCATATTATTTGCCAAGCATAATTAGGCCCTTGTAGCATGGAGACAACAGGATATCAAACAATAAGATGAGACAGAAAGAAGAAAAAAGAAAGAAAATATACCTGACAACAGATTTCTAGTTAAGTTTCAAAAATTTCCCATTTGTCTGTGAAAAAAGTTTTTGTCAAACCATCTGATTTCCCTAAAACTACCAAAACCTCATGTCCTTACTTCCTCCCCTGGGTCTGATCACCTTGCCTGTCAATTTATCACAGTATCGTGTATTCTAAAACCAAACACCCAGCCTGTCATATTCATTTCATGCTACATGAAAGAGAGCTCAGATTGAATGTCAGCTGTGAATCAGGACCTTCAAGTACATCCTTCTCTCCCTTTCTGCAGAACACCAGCAGGACAGCTTGATTCATGGAGGACTGTGTATTAATTCTAAGTGACTGGCTTCCTGGGTGTATCTCACTCAGCCATGTACAATCTACTGTGTTCTCTGTAATGAAACCCACAGTGATGATATTTAGAAAGTTAATACATCCAAGCAATGAAGCCATTGATTCCCATCCAAGAACTTAATCAACAGGACACATTTTCTTCAACTGTGATGTCTCATGAATTAATTAATGCAATTCAAGATTCTTGTGTGTTGAAAACGTGCTTGGTTATTTACAGGCTAAAGCCCAACACTTTCAACCAGAACAGATTATTTGCTGTGCTAATCTGGGGCATAGTTAGCCCGGTGTTTAGTCTTTGAAAAAGAATACCATTCTAATAACTTCCTGTGCAGGGGGTCGAGAAGAATATCCGGTTTTCTTTTTTGTGTCAAGATTATCTTAATTCCAGAAGCCCAATGCCTTGTAGTCCTGAAAGACAATGAAAGCATAATAATGTATGAAGCAACATCTTTTTTGAATCATGGTTTCTTTTTATTTTGCCATCTTAATTTTGTGGAAAATTCATGCTGACAGACTTACTTTCTCCTTAAATGGATAGAAGGCCAAAGAGAACCTAAGAGATTTTCACTTCTTCTATTTTTTATAATTTTTACCAGCTGCACAGCTTTGCCTGGTTTACATTGTTTAAGAAGTGAAACTGTCGTGTTCCAGTCAACCTGCTGCAGTAATGTGGGAGTTAACTGTTAATGCATGTTGCAGAAATAATGCAGTACTACTGTTATTAAGATAAGCTTTTAAAGCTGCCCTCAATGTATTCAAGCTTTTTTGTAACAAGCATGGATAAGAATCTTTTAATTAGTTATCTGTGTTTCTTTGAGAGTCATTGCTGACAAGAGAAGGTCTGTAACAGTTCTGCAATATAGATGGGACCGTCTGGGCTTCTGTGCGTGTTATCATATTGGCAAAGTCTGCACAGACATGGTTATTATATATTGACAGGTGCAATAAATAAAAATTAAGCTAATCAGAAGTATATAAACACATTAAGGTAATCGTCAGCTGGCTATATAACAATTAGATATCACAATCTTTCTATGACTTCTTATCTTCTTTTCAGGATTCTACTATTGCCTCAGGTTAGACCATTTTCCAGTGGACAGACTTTCCGTGCACAATGTGTAACAGAATAGGAACTCAGTCCTGCTCGAAGTCCTCAGATATCACTATAGTATTAAAACCTGCTCCACTATAAGCAAAGATGAATCAAGAAACTGTACTAGTGCTTATTTATATAATTAAAACCACCACACAGCTCTCTTTCCCTCTTCCTTACTACCACCGTCTTTAAGCTGTATGCATTTGTTGGGATGATCAGCTGTCTTAAATGGTTTTCTGGCTTTTAAATTAAACTTGTAAAACAGAACATGCTCTTGATTCAAAGGCGGAAAGAGAAGCCCGGCACCTGTAGCAATTAAAACTGAAATGCGATTATACATAGAAATTACCCAATTTCAAAGGAGCTTTAGAGAAAAGATTCTGAAATTCTGTAGGTTTTCACGAATCGACAACTAAAAAGGCATACATATTAGACCAATAGGACATAAAAATCAGAGATTTGAACTGGATTTGATTGTCAAGTTTCAGCCCAGTGAGAATTCAGAGGATAAAATAAATTCTTCTCTGTGGAAGAAAAATTTCAACAGTACCTGACCTTTAAAGTGAAAGCTGTATCCACTTAGCTCAATCCTGTAGCTTGAAAGTTCACATGGTGGTAAGAGAACCTTATTATAACTAAACTCATAAATTTATTTGTTAATTAACTGATTGTTTTCTTTCTCATTAATTAACTAATGAGACCTACTGTTGTTTCAGCTAAACAGCCGAAAGAACAGCATAATCCATTACATTAATTTTAGCAAGTGTTTGTGAAATACTAAGTTTAAACAGATATTTCAGAAACCAGGACTTTGGTTCCATAGAACTGCATTTGTGTCTAGATGTACATACAAATACACATTAAATAGTTTTCAGTATTTAGGAATCGTACATTACAGAATGAGAGGTGAATGGTTAGGTAAGTGTATTCAAACCCAGTTATCAAAATAGTATGCACTGCTAGTAATGCATAGGCAGTCATTGGATTGTCAGTTTTCATATGCATTCCAATATTTAATAACTAGCCTAATAGCAGAACTAATTTCTAAACTTTATCCAAAGCTAAAAACTCCAACATCTGAAACTTTTATTCAACAAATAGTAAATCTGTGCCAGAATCCATAATGCATACATTACATTGCTAGTATCATATTGTTGTGTCAGTCTTTCAAGCTATAAGAAATATATAGAGTCTCGCTGTGTAAATTACTGTGCATAATCGAAGACAGGTAAAAAAACCAAGCAAAAAGAAAATCCGGGAAAAAAACCCAATAGTTTCATATTCATGGTACTTGAATGTCCCTCTGAATGATAAGATGGTATGCAATGCTGACCAAGTCAAATTTTCCCAGATGCTATGCATTTCTTGCATTCTGGGAGCTAAAGTTAAAACACATAGGGTCTGATCTGCAGTAGAATTGAGTTTGACTTCCCGGTAATGTATTGCATGCCAAACAGTCTGGAAAAAAAAATAAATCCCTGTTAAGTGTTATAAAGCTGTCAATTCTGAGTTAATTTTAAGTTTAATGTTTTCCTACCCTCTTCTCCCTCCCTAGTTAGGAAAATTGCCAACTAACTTCACAGGATGTTATTAAGCAACCAAGAGGCAAGTCATCAATGGTAACAAGTATCCAAAGATGAAATGGTCAGATTAAAAACTTGCAAGAGCAAATAGAGAAAGGACCTTGGAAAGTTATTAAATCACATTAAAGGAAGTTTTAAAATCATGAGACTACCAGAGGAGAATCTAGGAGGAAATTAATCTTTTCTGTAAGTACAATATAATTTCAGTGATGGGCAAAAAATCGTGCACAAGGTTTCACACCAAATGATAACATAACAATACTGACTGGCTATTCATTTTGTGATCATCCCCCATTCTGGAAACTATAGAAGAAGGGATTGAGCTGTTCTGATATAAAAATACTCGATGTATTTATTTTCAATTGGTAATATTTCTAAGGGAACACAGACTGTCTTAGGTATAGGTTGCATACCTGAAATACCTTTAAGCAGTTTTGGAAAGACTGAATTAAACTAAGAAGAGTACAGAGAATCAGTTAGGTAATTTTCTGCTTGTTTTGTCAAATCACAGTCTGGGACTGTCACAAATGGAAGAAAGCTGGAGATATTTTTAGGCAAGAGCAGCTCTGGATTTAAATATGCATGCAACTCAATTATTGATGCTGCTTTTGGGGAGAAGCAGCACATATAATCTTAGTAATTTATCCTAAGCAGGCCTGTGCTAAAAAAAAAAAAAAACCACCAAGCTTCATTACTCATCTGTGTATGCTTCAGGGGTTTTTGCATATAAGCATCTATTGTTCTTTAGAACCTGGACTGCTATTTGGGCTGGTTTTTTTACAGCTGACATATGTGTACCTGAGGATTACAATAAAAATAAGTTATAGGTACTCTGGGGAAAAAGGCCTCTATAACTGAGATTTGATTAACATGTACTTCTTTTTCCAAATGTATCTCAATTCATTCTCAATCTGTGCCATTTAACCTACAGTCAGGCTGTCTCTCTCCATTTCTTCTTATAATGGAGTGGTCAGGGAATCATCACCTTTTCAAAGAGATTGCTTTCTCGAGAATAATGGTTTAGAAGCGTGGATATAGGTGCTCTCTTGGGGCTAGGAGAAAGAGATGTTCCCCAGCTGATTTAATTGAATGCATTTGTGGACTGTGGAACTATGAGCTGACCTGCTAAAATAGAAATATAGATGTCAGACTGGATCTAATTACTCTTGAAGGACTTGTTTTTAAAGCAAATTACAATAGTTGAAAAAGGTCCATGCCCCTTCTATCTTCCAAATCTGAGAAAAGGCCTTAAAAGCAGCTGCTCTCTGCAATATGGAAGCTCCTCCACACAGAGGAACTGATCAACTTTTCTGTAGGACAGTAATGACTCTACAGCCACTATGCCAATAAAACTTGCCCACAGGAACAAATGTAGGGGTTTTTTTACTTAATTATGCTATCTGGAAAAAGAAGTCCTTTCTCTCTGTATTCATGTTCATAGAATCATAAAATCACTGAGGCTGGAAAAGATCTTTAAGATCATCAAGTCCAACCATTAACGCAGGACTGACAAGTCCATCACTAAACCATGTCACTAAGTGCCATGTTTTTTAAATACCTCCAGGGATGGTGCCTCAGCCATCTCCCTTGGGCAGCCTGATCCCATGCTTGATGACCCTTTCATCCTATTATCCAATCTAAACCTCTCCTGGTACAACTTCAGGTCATTTCCTCTTGTCCTGTCACCTGTTATCTGGGAGAAGAGACCGACCCCCACCTGCCCACAGCCTCCTGTCAGGGAGTTGTAGAGAGCTGTAAGGTCCCCCCTGAGCCTCCTCCTCTCCAGACTGAACAACCCCAGTTCCCTCAGCTGCTCCTCAGAAGACTTGTTCTCCAGACCCTTCACCAGCCCCGCTGCCCTTCTCTGGACACGCTCCAGCACCTCTGCGTCCCTCTTGCAGTGAGGGGCCAGAAAGTGAACACAGGATTTGAGGTGCGGCCTCACCAGTGCCAAGTACAGGGGGACCATCACTTCCCTAGCCCTGCTGGCCACACTGTTTCTGGTACAAGCCAGGATGCTGTTGGCCTTCTTGGCCACCTGGGCACACTGCTGGCTCATGTTCAGCTGGGTGTTGACCAGCACCCCCAGGTCTTTCCCACCGGGCGCTTTCCAGCCACTGTTCCCCGAGCCTGCAGCCCTGTGTGGGGTTGCTCTGACCCACAGGACCCAGCACTTCTTCTTGTTGAAACTCATACAGTTGGCCTCAGCCCATCCATCAGTCCAGCCTTTCCAGATCCCTCTGCAGAGCCTGCCTGCCCTCAAGCAAATCAAGACTCCCACCCAACTTGGTGTCTGCAAACTTATATCTTAAATATATATGCAAAATAAAAATGCATCATCAAAGGTATTTGCAGTGTTCCCCTATCCTTCATCCACCTCAAATCTCTGACTAGAAAGCAACTTTTTCAACTCATCTTAACATGAGTCTCACAAATGCTTTAGTAACTCTTGGATACCAAGGAGAGGGAGAGAGTTGAGAATGCAGGAAGACATCCTTCTCTTGCACTGCCACATGTGAATGGCAAGTCATCTCAACAGAAAGTACTGGATGATGATATTATCTTCCTGCCCTCAACTAGAAAGTCAGTTCTTTGAAGCACCAAATTTTAAACAATGTTACTTAGTGCTTGCAGTGCTTGCATGTCTCGATACCTTCCTTAGAGCAAGTGGAAGAATTTAAATTTGACTTTTTTCTCGCGTTCAAACTTGCTCATATGCTTTTAACTGTCCTCATTTTCTGCGTTTTATTTACCAAGATAAAACCTAGAAATAAGTAAATATTATTTTCATGAACATTTTGGATTCCTTCTAGCATGTAAAACTGTAGTCACTACTTACCAACTATTCTGCTGTTCTGCTTAGCATGAAAATGCATTCTGCATAGCATATCAAAAGCTCCTGAAGCAGCTTTCAGAAATCTTTTCTGTGTGGTGCTATTGATATTTCCAAAGAATTTCAGAAGCAGAGAAAATTACTTATTCAAGGTCTATTCAGTGTCTGCATCAAGGAGTCTTTAATACACAGAATAAAGCCAAGCAATTTCTCCCCTATGCCTGTTTTACCCATTTTTGGTGCCTAGCACTAGAAGTCTGACAAAGCTGGTATGCAGCTAAGAAGGAAGTTAGGAATTTGTGATTTATAACTCCTGTTGGTACATTTCCCCTTCCTTTCTACAGCTGGGGGGAAAAAAATGGAAAAAAAAAACCCCACAAACCAAAAGAAAAAAAGTTTTGGACATTTTTTCAGATCTTGTAAGATAGCTATTTTTTCCGGAGTTTTCTGACTCATTTCCTATCTTCCTGTAAATACTTTTACCCAAGAATTTGTCATCCAGTATTCTCCCTACTAACAAATCTTCAGTCTGTTTACATTCAGAAATAATTCAATATGCTAAGGCTTGAGAGTTAATAAAAAGAGATAGTTAATATTTAGAGATTCTGAAGTATTCTATTCCATATACTTTTCTGAAACTGAATAATTTAGTCCTGTAGAAGTGATGTACTTAATGAACTGCTTAGTATGTATCAAGGTAGGGATTCTCTCTGCTCACTTGGCTTACTGTCAACACTTTCAGAAAGGAAATTATGGAAAATAAGAGCCTGCACTCTAAGGTTTAACTAAGGTCGTGGATGCATTTAAGAACATGTATTACATGAATGTCCAAATGAAATGAAGGACAAGGACAGTTTTGATTATATGTGTCTATATATAATTTTTTTTAAGGAAGTGGATGATTAGAGGCTAATCATATTTGATCTAGAGATGCTGACTATTTTGTTTTACACCATTTTTAAAGGAGAATGCAGAATTATGGAAAATTGTATGCAGAGGAATACACATACTGGCAATATTTATCTTTTGTGATAAATACCTGTCAGAACTATCATTACATATTTTGGAAAGTTACACATGAAAAGCAGCTGTTAGAAAGTAAATAAAATGCAAAATATTACCTGCTGTGCTTTTTATATTTTAGTTCTGTTTGTTGTATTTAGGAAAGACTACACCAAAGGAGGCAGTGTCTTATCCAGTTTCACAACATATCACATTTACTGCCTTGGCTTCTGCTCTGTATCAAAACCCTTGCTAAACTGCAGCAGGAATATTAACCAATATAAGCATTAAGTCACTTGAGAAATACTTGAGGAAGTAATCTCAGTTCATATACAATAAAGCAAGCTGGATCTGCTTTAACTTACTAGGAATTGGGTTTACCTCTGTTGTTGGGGCTGAAAAACAAAAAAGTAGCATTGGACCATAGGATAAATCCTTGCATCTTATGCTATGGTTTAACTGAATATATGGATGTGGTCCTTAGTGTAGAGGCCTCATTTAAAGTACATGATAGATACTCTTACAGTCCAGATACTTGTAAGTAATTTGTTTAAATTGGAAATATCAACAAAAAAAATCCAAATCAACTTTACAGTTAAAAAGAGAAGGGTCCTTCTTTTTTACACCATGTGTCTGTGTTGATCTCATTTTGGAAATTGCTTCTGAATGACTGATACCAAATGCACCCAGAATAAATCAGATAAATCTGATTAATTCTGAGGATAATACTACTTAAATAAAGCCCAAGTACAGACTGCCAGCAATGTCATTAATTTTAGAAAATGCATCTCTAAAACAAGGCAAAGTTTGCAGGCATGCAGACTTAACTTTCTTCCGTAACTAGCAGTGTAGTTCAAATTATACATCTGAAGTTTCCCATTCTGATATCCTTTTAATGGTGCAGGACAATTAGAGGTGTGTTTAAAGTATGGTGATAATGAAATCAGAGATTTAACCGCAGAGAAGATAGAAATATCAGCATGACGCACCTGAATTAGAAACCCTCTATACTTTATATCTGCTACAAACATGATTTAATTTCACTGATATGCAGCAGCTGTTGACTTAAAAAAACAAACAACAACAACAAAAAAACAAAACAAAAACCCCCAAACCTAAGCTCAGCACAGCTACTATCATAACAAACAATGACCTTGGCTTATATCTCGTAACCATGGTAGCAACTGAAAGGATTCTTCCCACAATGTGTTAGGAGAAGGGTGTCTCAGCAGCAGAGCAAGGCTGAAAAAAAGAGTTCTGCAGTAAAGGGGGTTACTCTGAGGCACAACAAAATTTTGTGATCACACCTTATGAATTTTGCTTCAGTCCTGTAGGGGAATATGCCTGCTCTAGAGGCTCTGCTTGCAGCTACTTTTGGAATCATAGAACTGCATCTATAAATAGTGGGGAATTTTTACTACATTTACTTATATTTATCAAAAGGACAGAGTAATCTATATGTGTTTTTCCATGTTTCCTGTTAGTTTGAGCAGGGTTGTCAAGTCAAAATTAAAACTTTGGAGCTTGTTCTTAGTCTGACTTTTGGAAATTTCTTTGTGCACCATTTATTAAATGTGTAAGAGGAGTGCTACTCTCTCTGCTTACAGGAATGTGGAAAAATAACCCATCCCTCTCAAAACCAAAGATATTTGAGGCGGCTTTTCTGATTTCCCCTGTCAGGTAAAGTGAATGTCTCACTCTTTTAAGTCAGTTAGCTGGTGTATGTTTTCCTCATATCCTCAGGATCTACAAAAAACACAAATATGATGTGATCAGCTTGATTACAATGTTCATAAATGCCAAAGAAAATATGAAAAATTGGAAAATAGCAATTGGGGAGCTGCAGAATAGTATTCAATTGTGTTCCAAAAGATCAAAGCATTTAGGCAACAATATTTTCAGGTCGATGTATAGATAAGCTACAATACTGCACATACCACAGGTTAGCACAGACGTTGGCATGTGCATGTTGTCCTTGAAATACCTAGACCATCTCCAGTCACCTCAGACACATTTTCAGGAACTTCCCACTAGCGTTTTGCAGGGAAGCTCGGAAGGAATCTGTGTGTCTCCTCTGTGGCTTTACACTCACTAGTTTTTGATGGGTGTGTATGGGAAATGCTTAAGGCTCCACCATGTAAGCTACCTGACATGCTTATTTTGGCAGCTGTGGCCCTGTTTAATCCAGCTCTTGGGGCTTTCCTCTTTCCATTGGATCCAGGGCTTCATGTGAGCATGCAGCTGAAGTCAGTACCAGAAACAGCAGAATTTTCTACTTACAGTTGCTCCGTCACACAGCTCTCCTCCTAGCTCATTGTAAAGCTACCAGCTTAAACTTCTTGGCAGAATAAATTAGTAGGATCTCAATAAATACCAAGTTCAATTGGACAGAATTCTATGGTAGCCTCTCAGGCAGCAGCCCTCAAGCCTGTGAGTAGGAGAAGCTGCTAGCAAGAAGCAAGGAGCCGGGTTCTGGCTGCACTCTACCTGCAAAAGGGAGGAAACCCACTATGTAATATGTACAAAGAAATGGATACTTGCATGGAATCTTTTAAATAATCTCTAAAATCTGTAAGAGTAAATGTGCTAAAGAAATTCAGCTTGGTTTATTGAGAAGGGAAGGCATTGCATAACTGACAGTTCTTGTCTGTGGGGCTTGCCTCACTGGTTTTGCCAGATTAGGATAAAGCAGTTGAATTTAGAGTATCACTGCAGTGTAGAAAAATGGAGGAGAGAAATGGGGACTTCTCAATTATCCTGAGGGATAAGGATAACTCTTGCCAAAAGGCTGGAATGAATCAAACCTGCACTATTGGGAATCCTTTCTTTTCGGAAAAGAGTTTGATGTTCAGTATCCTTCCAGTGACAGAGTGCTGCAGTCACTGTGGCAGATGTAGTGATACTTGCAGAACTTAAAAAAAATGACAGCAACAAGCAGTGTCAGTGTTGTCTTTTCAAAATCTGCGGAGAGGCACAAAAGAACAACTGAAGCAGTGAAGAGTGTCCAGGAAATGGCCAACAACATCGGATGCCTAAAATAAGAACAGAGAACACTAACCTCACTCTGTAATAATACTTCCTCTAAAAGGTACAACTTCCAGTAACTGCCACTCCAAGGACTCCTACAATATATTTAATAGCCCTTGCTGGATTTTTCATCCATTAAGTTTGTATGGTCACTTTTGAAATACATGAAAATCTTCATCTTTCCCCACTTCTGAGGCAAGAAGTTACTCAGCCTCCCTCCCTTTTGCTTCAGCAGAACCTGCCAGACCCTAGCTTTATTAGGTGTTTCCTAATTCTTGTATTTGAAGACACAATCAACAGTCATTGCCTGTTCACCTTTTCCCTGTATCTAGTGATTTATACGGACCACCGTCTGGGTCCCTTTCAGCCTTTTCCAAAGTGAGGTGCTTCAGTTTAAGTGTTCCCACCTCCACACCACTCCTGCTCATGGATCATCTTTGCTTGGATTATGTGAACCTTTTCTTGTCCTACTGCTTTTCAATACAGAGCACTAAGAGCTATGTACAGAATTTATTGTGTGGTAGCTGCTGGCTTCACACCATCCCACTATAATTCTTTCCATGAAAGCAAGGAGCAGAAGATTTGGGGTGGGGGGAGCAGGCTAATAATCCCAATTGTTCATTTTTAAACTCATAGCTATGATACTTGGTTCCTGGGTTCTGACTGACTGAGAGGTTAAGGAGTGAGTAAGCAATGCCACTTGTAAATGTTCGCCCTTAAAACTGGTTTTACAGCCAGTCTTGCAGAACCTAGCTAGGCAGGACTATGCATTGTCCGTGGAACAAAACCACTGTGAAAGCTAAATGAGAGGTCAAAGAATTTGCCTTCATTCCTTATTGAGAAATGCACAGTGAGTATGTGGTAACTGTTCTCAGCCCCTGGGGGTGAGTGGTCTTTTGAGAATGGAAGCTGCAAGGAAATTCCCGCGTTTTTGGCAAAGAAAAAAAGAGAAGGAAGAGGGACCTATTGCTTTGTAAGACATGTAGCCAGGAGGGGAGTGTCTTTACTGACTGCTATGTGTGATTGAACTGTGTAACACTGGTGACTGAAGTGTAAATGATTTCAAGTGTGCTATGGATGAAGTGGGAAATGATAATTCATCCCAAATGCTGTTGATATTCCATTAGTGCTTGCAGGTTTAAAACACAAATATAGCAGACCTGTAATTTTTTGGACTTCATGTGGGGAGAAGTTAACAGAGAGACAAGATGTCCTGAGAACTGCAAGATTATTGCAGACTCACAAAGACAGCAAGCAGGCATAAAGTTCTCACTTGATTGGAGCTGTTTAGCTAGTTAGCATTCCATCCTGCAGTTATGAAACCTATTGAGGAAAAATGTCAATCTGAGCTTTTCTTCTTACAAGAGTCAAAATTTAAATATAATTCTGTAATATATTTTCCATATATTGTGATACTGTTTTAATTTGACGATATAAAAGTGTACACATTTTGTTTGTATGTGATAGCAATGCTTAAGTACTTAGATGTTAAACCACCTCTGAAAGACACACTTTTTTCTAGAAGGTTGTAGCACTCATACCAACCTCTTTGTTTTCCCCACTGTAAAGCTTGAAATGACCCCTTTGTTTAAATTAGTAAGGATGTGCAATAAAATAAAAAAAGAAAGAAATTAGTTTTGTTCTACAAAGAGGGCTTATTACTTACTGGAAGGATGTCCCTGAATGCCTGTGTTGATTTTTTCAAGGTGCTGGTATTTAAAGGTATTAGGGCATCTAAAGATTATATGCCTGTGCAGAACTTGCTAAAAACTCTGCACAGCTAATTTATTTAAAGATAAATGTCAGCTTTTGAAAGTCCCACTGAGGCTGCTATCTACATCTTGAGTTATTTCAGTGACTTAATAACAAAACTGTAACATACTTAGGTGATAATTGCCTTGAAGGAAAAACAGCAATAAAGCTTGCTGAAGTTCTGTCAGTTTGAGCTACTGCACTGGCTATTCCATTGGCAGTTCTGCAGGAGGTGCCTACTCTTGCACATACAATGAGGAGACTATACTTACAGAAAATTACTGCAAAAACTTGCATCCAGAAGAGCATGCGAGCCCCTAAAACAAGTTGTAAATGGTCTGGGAGAGAGCCTGTATTCAAGGCCCTTTTTCTCTTCAGCTGTCAAACAAGTCCCTGCAATTTGTGTGAAGGCTTGCTTTTCTGTATTTCAGATACACTGAGGCAGTTTGTATGAGAGGTCCCCATATTGCTGTTTTTCATTCCAGCATACCTGTGCAAGTTAGACGCTAGCTCTTTTGTCACACTTCTCAGTGAGCTTTAATAATAGGCAAGATTTGAAGAAAACATTACCTCTGTTTAAAAAATGCTGTTTTGCAGCTCCTTCTCTGTTTAGCACCTCAGTTTCTGTATCTTTTCTTAGACTAAGCTGAAATCTCCCTCCTTTGAGATGAAGTCTCTCTTTTTTCTGTTACCTAACATGGCTACTACATCCTTCTGCAGTCCTCTCATGACCTGTAACTTCAAAGGGAGACTAAAGAGTTAAGATCCACCCCCTTTAACCAAAGAAGATTAAGGCACCTTAAAAATACATCCCTTTTTCTGTGCCATTTCCAAGCCAGGTCATTGAGACTTGTTTCTTCTGAGTGAGCATCGGTATGCCACACGGTATAACGAGCATACAGGGGCATGAAGACTGACTCCTGAGCCTTCATCCCACTTCTTCTGGTAAAGGAGACTTCTGGTGGCAGTCTCCTTTTCACTGTCATAGCCTTCCAAAGGCACATGGATAAACCCTTACAAGTGACATAACAACCAACAAATACATGATACTGTTACTATGTTCATAACTACTTTTTTCGTCATAAGGTATGCTGTAAAGATTTGTAGTCAACTGTCCTGCACTGTAGATTTACACACTGACTTTCCTCTCAGGGAACAGCAAGCTTGGGGTAGCTCCACAACAGACAGTGAGGTGGGAGCCACAGGTACCCACTGTAAAAAGCCACAGTCGGACTGCACCTGAGCAAGGTGAGCAGGGCGAGCTGCTTACAACAACAGGGACCACCAAGAATCTAGCTGTCATCAGACAACTGCAAGAACACATCAGCCTGGCAAGTCCAGTCTGCAAGTACAGGAACACCTGAGCACAGGTCAGGCAAGGAGCAGGGTGCTTGGAACTGAGCTCAAATGGAGGTCCTGGGCCAGTGAGTGCAGTCTGGTGGCTGGTTGCCTGGTGAGGCTGGTCAGGGCAATTAAGGCTTCAAGGCCCTTCCCTGTTCCAGCCAGTTTATGAGAACTCCTTCTGAAGCCCTGTGTCCTCTGTGCAGCAAACTGGACCTCATCACCACCACCGCCACCACCACCGCCACCACCCATACAGAACTCCCTCCCAGTAACTGTTACGACGTTCCACGTATACAAGTATTGGCTCTTTTATTCTCCATGAGATGGATCCGGTGAATGCAACACAAAAAAGGGAAAACTTTGCATCAGTTTCAAAAGTCCTAGGATCAGGCCCCATTTCCATTAATAGAAATACATACATATGAATAAATAATGTAGTAAAATAATCCATACTATCAGTGATGAGCAGAAATCTGACAATATGAATCTGGTGTTTTGTATACAAACAGTTCATTTTTAGAAATCAAAGCAATTACTACGTCCCTCCTTTCTATGTTGCTTCTCTTTTCTCACAACTGGTATATACTCATACTTTTCTTTGGAAAGAACCAAAACAACGAAGTGCAAGGTTATTTGCATGCTTGTACAAACATATCTTTTCAGTGACATATTCTTTAAAAATGAACATTTTTTTTATTCAAGGCTTAGGAAAAGCTTAATCATTTACTTTCTCCATAGCCCTCACACGTATCTGACAACCTGTTTTACGACTTTAATATTAATGACAGTGCTCATTTTTCAACTCAGACAATAGCTTCTAAGTTTCAGGGAGTCATAGACCATCACTATTTCTTGTGTGTCTCAACTGCCTTTCCCATATATCCTCTCTGCATACTGTTTATTTGGTTACATCTTTGGGAAATGTTGCTTTTTTATTATGTTTAATTCAAGAGAAACAGTTGTCATGAGTAGTCTAATTTATTTCCCAGGTCACTGATAAAACACTCTCATTCTCACTCTCACTCTTGCCCTCACTTTCAATCTCACTCTCACTCCCTTGTAAACAACTTGGAATGAAATTAATGTGAAAGATATAATAAGCCAAGTATTAATTAAAAGCATTTTTTTCCTAAAAAAGAGTGTACTAATAGCTACATTGCTGTAGTTAAGACCCACTGCCAAAGGCTTTTCTGTTTGTGCAATGTTTTAATTTGAGGTTTTCTTTCTTCAAGTGTTGAAACGAGTCATTAGCATGTCTGTATATATGGGTGATTGGGATGATCTCATCTCACAATAAACATTTCTAAAGCAAAGAGATATAAAAAAGGAACTATAAAAGGATATTAAAAAAATTATTGAGTAGAGTGCAATCAGAATTATTGTTCATCCTAAATAGAGAAAACCTTAGATCATGTGTTCAGCAATTTATACCTGTGAACTAAAATAGTGATAGACCTGCAGAAGTGCTCAGATTGACTTTTAAGCTGAGTTCTTTGTGAATACTTTTAAAAGATATTATCTAAATGTCCTTCTTGGTCAAAGTTTGTGTTTTCTATAGGAACAGTAAAAATGGAGAGATTTATTTTGTGTTTTTATTAACTGTATATGTTAACTAAATGTTTAGCTTACCCTGCTGAAGTTTTCTTAAAGCACTAAACTGTACTGCAGAAGCAATTACAGTCACCAACTCATACATTTTGTTTTTAAACCACAGGAAGAACTTTAACAGAATGAACATTTTTGCATTTAAGCAAAATGTTTCTATCATATAACTGCTTTAAAGAGATTTCGATGTCTTTAGATTCAGAGAAGTTTAAGTGTAGCAAATTCCTCACAGGATCACATTATCATGTATGTTATATTGTGTACATGGGATGCTAGTGAATAAGCAGTGTGATATGACGCTGCTTTGACACTCTGAACGAGTGCCATGCTTCTGAATTTGGTAGCTAACCATAAAGAAAAAACAACTGCAGAATTTGTATGCAAGTAGGCAATGCAACCAGCTTAGACTCCGTTTTGCATCAGAAAACACTTACAATAAAGGGTATGCATACAAAAAAGCAACTGACTCAAAGCTCATTGAAGTCAAAGAGTTTAACAATAATGCTTAAGCAGTTTGCTTCATCAGGACCTAGGTGATAACTAGCAATAAACCAGTCATTCTAAAAAATCAAAACACTGCACTTTAGAATTGTTGTGGGTATGCTGTACAAAAAGTATATAGAGGCTGTTCTGAACAGTTCCTCAGCTCTCCTATAGTTGAAAAATTTCTGATGGGGAATACGGAAGACAGGGCCTTCAGAGAACGTCTGCATGGGGCTCTTTCCCCAGCTTCATAATTGCCTGTCTGCCTGTGTAACCTTACGCAAGTCATAATCTTTTGTATCTGTCAAATAAGAATCTTAATGCTTGCTTGTCTTTGTGAAGTACTTAGAAATGTAAACTTTGGGTCATAGTTACTCAAGGCTCCCAGTGAAATCAACATAAGAGCCATCAAATGAAGTTGGAGGTTATAGCCTTTCATTAGTATGAGTATGTGCATATGACTTGATGACAGCGGCTTTGAAAATGCTTTATCACTCCAGGAGACTTGCTGACTCTGTAACAGCTTTTACTTTCCTGTGAATTTACTGAATTCTTAGATGAACACAGGGTGTTTGTTCTGTGACTAACTGAAGTTACTCAATTTTATGCAAGAATATAAATCTTGCTAATTGTTTATGAATTTCTATTTTCTAACAGAAGCTTAGTTATGCCTCATCAGAAAGTTGGTTTTAATAATTTCACATATTTGGTAAGACCAAATGGGACCAAAGAAGCTATAGACCCAGAGAAAAGACATAAATATAATAATGAGTGGTAGTTAGGATAGTGTATATTAGTCTCTAGGACAGACTTTAGGAGAGACTGTAGAGTCTGTAGGAGAGACTCTACATCATCTGGAATCTTTGTAGCCGAAAGACTACGTTTAAACTATTGTGAAAAAGGACGGCTATCTGTGAAGGCACAAGCTATCCTTACAGATTGAGGAGCATGAATATGATTTCATATTTTAGTATGTTTTGTACTGTGCCACTGAACAATAGATCATATGAAAAACAAAAGTCTTCCCTGAGAGGCTGACATATACAAAAAGACCTTGCTTTGCAAGGAGTAACATGCCTCCCCTGTCCTCTGCCTTGAGGTGCCAACGAACTGTGGTCAGGACTACCTCTCCCCAGCCTGTGGGATTTAATCATCTGAAGACGAAGAAGAAAAGTGCTTAGAGCGCAACTCTGACCAACCCATAACATTCGTAAGGCTGTTGGTCAGCTCATTGGCATTCTGCACAGGGGTCAGACAGCATGGTCCTAGTTTTATTGACAGATAAAACCTCTCTCCAAGAATTACTCCCACTATGCTGTCTGATCAAGGTGGAACATTAATTGGTGTTTCCATTGTGGATTTTAGTCAACTACAGACATAAGAGAAAGTATGGATCTTTTGCTTTCTTATGTAGTTTTGTAATCTTAACATCCTTAGGAAATTTGCCCACTTAACTGAAATTATCCCACCAATTTGCCTAGATTGTAATTTTTTGTGTTACAAACATTTACTAAGTGATAATGAAATGTGTTCCAGGGGGGTGGGGGGTGGGGGGGAGGTTGGGGGGTAAAAACAAAAAAAAAAAGCATTAGCAACAACATTGAGAGAATATCTAAAGAAACTTCCCAAGCTAATTTATCGCTTAGCAATAATTTTGCAGTTAGTTCAATAACTAGGGCTTCCAAGGAGAAATGCATAGTTTGACATCTATTCCTTTAAGCATAGTTGCTTAGTAACTTTGAACTCTAGTATTTCTGTTTATTTTTCAGCTCTTTCTCTAATGAGTGTAACTGCCGCATTCTTTCCAGTTTAACCGATACCATTCATCCAAGGTTATTCATACCTTTGCTAATTACATGATTAAACTTATCATTAAGGCTCCTTTTTATGATTTGGCTTTGAAATTTGTTGGGTTTCTATTTCTAAATGATATAACAGAGCAGGAATAAATCTATTTATTGCTGGGAAACATACTATTATACATTTTGCTTCTGACAACTCTATGTACATTAGCTCATTTAAAATCACATTGCAAACTCAGTAATTTCAACTAAGAAGGTTCCAGTTCTCAGGAGTTTCCATGAGATTTATCCTGATATTCTTGCTGTTTGGTATTCTTGATAAATACTTTTAAGAGATTTTAGCAATCAGTAAAGCTTTGGACTTGAAATCTGCTGCCGGCTGCTGCATCTTCTTTTCACTTTACTCCAGTTTGTTGCAGTTGCTTTACTTTCTCATGCTGCAGTGAAACTTGAGTAGACGACAACAGAATCAAAGAAAGCCTAGTGTCTCTCTCCCTCACTGGTCTGAGATCTCTACAGAGCTATTCTGTCACGCTTTCCTTTAAAATAAGGTTTTTTTAAAAAAGTTTTGTTCAATTTTGTTCTCAGTTGGCATAAGTGAGAAATTTCCTCTTCATCTAGTCACTTTGGTTTTCATGTTAGAAAATTAAAAAACAGGTTAAAGAGTTACAACCCTGACAAGTGTAGGTTCCTGCAGGAAAATTTTTGAAGTTAAATTTACACCAGCTGTATCTGGAGAGTTCTAATTCCCTTTTATCTGAATTTTTTACCACTGAATATTTTGCTACCAAGTATGTGAAGACAGATTGCTATCACTACTGCAAACAGCTAACTATGATGACAATGACAGAAAGGAATTTGGAGTAGAACTTGAAGAATCTCTGGGGTTTACCATAGAATGACTTTGAATATTTGATGATTTACTAGCTTCTTAAACAATGACAAACGCAAAGATCTAAAAATCCAGTATCCAACTTTTTTTCCATACTGTGGAAAATTACTCCTTTCCACAGTTCCTTAAAATGAATGTAGAAGAGAACAGGGAAGACAGCAGGAAGGAAAACATATGAAATGTGGCAAGTACAGGATTCACAGCAATTATGTATCCTAAGAACTTCAGAAAAAAATGTAGATTGAAAAATAATGTAGAAGTGTTCTGATAGCCAAGTATAGTACAAATGACTGGAGGTCAGTTTTTTAAAGGGTGTTAAATACCTAAAACAATGGGAGTAACACAATATTTTTCTGCCCCCAGGGCATGAAACATCTGAATCACCTTGAAAAATGGTCCCTTGGGTTATCATAGCAAATTTGTGAGGTTTTTTATTGGTTTGGACTTGGGATTTCTAGATTTTGTACTTCCCTGCTTCTTTAAAAAAATATAAATATTTCATTCCTTACCTGAAGAAAAGTGAAGAAACCAGTTCTGATTCTGCTCATTAGGGCAGCCTTGTGCTGGTTTCTGGGCATAAGAATGCTGTGAAGCTGGTGGAACTAGTTAGTGCTACATTTACATGTCCTATGAACCCCCCAAATAAATGTGAAATTGCAGTTTATGTTAGCCACAACAGAACTGGACAATCCATAAACTGTTAGTACATTTGGTCTGTTCACAGCTTTGACTCAGCTATAGCAGAAATGCAAATGCTTGGGGTGGCTAGAACCAGGAAATCACAACAACAACAAAACAATCCAGAGAACTGCTCTTTTTTTGAATTCACAGACTACTAGGATAGTCACATGGAAACCAGGGACATCTTCAAGAACATTCTATAGAAATAGTAGAGTATTTTTCCTCAGAGTACCAGATACTTTCTTCTTATATTTCTACACGCAATTACTTTTACAGTTAAATTAGCGTAAGCTTCAGTTTATCATTTGACAAGGTGGTTCACTAACACTTTGTTTTTATCAATACCAGCTGAAAAAATATCTACCGTTGCACTTGAAAAATCATCTTCAGTGGGAAACTCAAGCTTGATAAAATCCACATAGCTTGTGCAATTTATGTGTTTATGTGAAGTATTATTTCTAACAATATTTGAAGCAGGCTTCAAATAAGAAAGGCTGAACATTTCACCACACAGTGTACAAGAAAACAAACTTTACATAAATAAAGGTCAATGATATAAACTCTGCACTGAGAAAGCTCCAGATACTGCCACAAGGAGCTGGCTTTCTCTGTGTTGCAAATCTGTGTCCTTCCCACCATATGCACTGAACTTTAATGGTAAATATACCTGGCCCTATGTAGCAAACATTTCCTGTTTACTTATGCAGTAAAAAAAGCTTCTAGAAATTTTCTTCTTTGCCTGCCATTTTTCCTCTAAGCAGCAAATACAAAAGCAAACGGTTTGAGTTATGTCACGTTTCAGTAAAATCTTAAACACAAAGCCAAAACTATGTTTTATTTCAACCATGCAATTTAACATTCACTGAAGTCAAGAAAAAAAGGTCAATAAGCATTTTTTTTTTGAGATTTGTGATCCATTTTGTTAATAGGCGAGGAATCTTCAGGTGAAGTTTTGATATTTTACATTGAAAACATGTACTCAATGTTCATGTTGTTCAATGCTGTACATTAGACTTAATTGCTTCAGTCTTCTCTTTATTCAGACAATCAATTAATTAAATAAGGATATATAATAAAGGGATTATTATAATATATAAATAAGGAAAGCACCTTTATGCAGCATTGTCTGGCAAGTCATCTTGTTACTCAGCAGCACTAATTCATCTGACACTTTTCAGGTTAAGTCCATTTCCCAGGCCAAAGTTATGGGGAACAAACAGGAAATCACAACTGAAGTGGGTTGTAAACTTGTGAATGACGAAACAGACAGCCATCGTAGAATAGAGCTATTGAATGGCTTGGGTTAGAAGGGGCCTTTAGAGATCATCTAGTCCAACCCCCCTCATGGGCAGGGATATCTTCAATTAGATCAGGTTGCTCAAAGGCCCCTCCAACCTAACATTGAACACATCCAACGACGGGCATCCACAACTTCTCTGGGCAACTGTCTTAACCTCTTATTGTAAAAAAAATCTTCCTTATATCCAGTTTAAATCTACCCTTTTTTAGTTTAAAAACATTGCCCCATGGTCTGTCACTACAGGCCTTGGTAAAATGTCTATCCCCATCTTTCTTATAAGCCTTTAAGTATTGAAGGGCTGTAGCAAGTTGTCCCCACAGCTTTCTTTTCTTCAGGCTGAACAACCACCACTCTCTCAGCCTTTCTTCATTGGAGAGGTGTTCCACACCCCCAGTCTTTTTTGTGGCCCTCCTCTGGATCTGCTCCAACATGTTCATGTCTTTCTTGTACTGGGGACCTGACACCTGGATGCAGTACTCCAGGTGGGGTCTCACCAGAGGTAGTAGAGAGGCAGAATCAGCTCCCTTGACCTGCTGGCCATGCTTCTTTTTATGCAGCTCAGGACACAGTTTGTTTTCTGGGGGAAAGTACACATTACCAGCGCACATCCAATTTTTCATGTGTCACTGTTCACAAGTCATTCTACATTTTGAGTGTCTTTGACATTGCATATTTTTCTTTAATATGGATAACCCTCCCTATTAAGAGAAAACTGAATATGATCACTATCAAACAAGTACTAATTATCATGAAAAAGAGTAAAAATCTTTTGGTCACATACAGAAAAGTGGTTTTGTCTGGTAAAGCTGCTTAACAGCCTCTGAGCCCTTTCCCACTTTTTTAAAGCAAATTAGAGAATTTTTACTGTGGATATTCCTTCCTAATATAGTTACTTGCATTATTAGAGCATCTGGGAGTTCCAAGATACGAAATAAATTTTCAATGAGAGTATTACTGTGCAAACATGAGCAAAAAGAAATTAGATCAATGTAAGGAATTCTCTTCCTGATGCTGTGGTGGATTTGGTATCTTGTTCTTCATGGATATTATAGAAACATTATTTGTTCTCTGATACCATCAATCTGAATATTCTTCAGAGGAAGATGCCAATAATTCACCATAATTCTTTTTGGTAGGAATCCTTCCTTGTGACACATCAATCAGTGAAAGCTGCAGGCTGAGCACTATGAAAAATATTTCTGCCCAATGTTTAAAACAAGTCCTTGTTCATGAGACCATGTATTCACTACTGCTGGGCTGTATATTTCTGGGAAGCTTGGCTTGTACACTGGCAAGAAACTTGAAAAACTAGCATCCACACTGCTCATACATTTAAGCAGACTTGCTTCCACTGCTTTAACTTTTTTTCCTTTTGCAGTGGAGCCACGTCAGTTTTCTGCAGGTATTACTGCACGTACTAGATTTGAAAGTAGGCAGCTTCTGACAGCGTATTGCACTAAAGAAATATAGCAGTATGTGGAAAACCCTTGCATGTCTTCTATTGATGATAAAGCAATATGTGAAGTTTCATTTAGGTTGCTGGCAGTGTTAAGGAAGTGTTCAGTCCCCCATCAGAGCTCGCTCAAGAAAGTAACAGCATGCACACAGAGGTAATTTGCATTTTTTTCTAGATTAATTCATGCCTAACTTCTGCAGCATCTCCACATCAGTTTTGTAATAAATGCTTTCAAAATTTCATTACTGTAGGCAACTCTGAAGTAAATGACTGGTATAGACACCTGACCTTTTAAAAATAAGACTAGCCTTAAAGGTCTAGTATTCCTGCTTGTTCCTTTTGATAAAATGGCTCATTTCCATAACACAACATTTCTTGTTACTCAAGGCTTTAGTTTTTTTTCTGTTGACCACATTGTGAACCGCTTAACTGTATGCCATTCGAATATATGGGTAAGTCACCAAAGTGCACTAACATTCTAATCATATAAGTAGTTCTTAATAAATTTCATTGTGCTTACCTACATAAGCAAAACAATCCAATTACTTAGAATGCCTCAGTCTGAACAGATCCACATAAAACTTTCTACAGGAAAGAGAAATAATGGAGTATGAATAAGGATTTTTGGCTTTTCTTAATAGTCTGTTTTATCTTCTGTGTGTAGGAGACAGTTGTGTGTTATGAATCAGTGCACATATTTGAATAATTTTTTACATGTTACACATTTCATAATTGCATTTTATTGTGTTTACACAAGTGCATAGTAACAGAGGAACAATTAGAGTACATTAAAATAGCAGGCTTGCCAACCGCAGAAATAAAAAAAAAAACCCTAAAATTCTGATCTCCAAATTTTCCAGTATCTTTAATATGCCCCTCACAGCATCTGACATTGGAGCACTGTATCTTACATACATTACTCCACTAGCCAGAGATCCAATGATATAAATTTCAGATCAGCTGCATGCCTGAGCATACCAGAATGACTTTCAAAAACCACTGAGAGGCTCTAAACTGCCTGTGCTCTCTCTGTGAAGAATACAATGTCTCTCTTATCAGTAACAACAGGCTTCATTTCTGCTAAACTAAATATTACCCCTGAGCTCACCAGGCAAGATTTGGACGGATGCATCATATTTTGGCTCAGCTGTTAAATTTGTATCTTTGTAAAACTGCAAGTTCTGAAGGACTGGAATCATGTTTAGCTCTGTGACTGCACAGAACTTGACGATGTTTGGATGGGTTAGTTAAATAATAGTGAAGACAATCAAATTAACTGTAAGTGTAAGTGAAGCTTGTTAAATTAGTCAGTAGAGGATTTACCAACTTTAGCAATCCCTTAAGTTTAGCAAGTATGCTCAGAAGACTGCAGAAGAATACCTTTTCCGCAAGCTCTAAAAAAGCTATAATGTCTTCCACAATTAATAATTGAAAAGTAAACATATATGACAAATTGAGCGGTTATTTCTATAGTCTGATGTTTTTGTTAGACATAACTACTATTTTATTTATATTTTCCTTTCATCATGACCAATGAAAACAATCTCAATTTGTTTTCTAATTCTTATTCTTCACCACAATACTGAAAAATTATATTGTCTGCACTAAAGCAATTGCCAGAAAATATTGTCATAAAAATATTTAGCTCACATATTACTATTTATCTTTGATTTTAATAGAACATATAATAAGGTAACTACAAATTTACTTGATGCTATTAAAAAGAATAAGATACGGCTTACAGGAGAACTAAAATATAAAACTAAATTTCATGCAGTGTTCTCTCAAAGCAAAAAATATGTGGAGTGCTAATTTGTGAAAAAAAAAACCTTTTAAAATTTAAAACTAAATAAATACATTTATGATCATTGCTATTTCCACAGTTAGGACAGCATTTACTGGTTTTACCATATTGCCATATTGGATATATTAGATATGTTAAGATCCATTAATTATCTTGGCCTCATTGAAGGTAATGTATGTTTAGAAATGTACATTTCTTTGCTAGCTCTTGCTTGCTCAAAATTTGATGCTACAAGAGACTTAAAGAGTCTACACAGTGGCTTAATGACTCTCCTCTGCCAGATCAGACTACAAATACAGAAAGATGGCTAGCTATATCACCTTTTAAAAAATGCCTCTAAACATGATGTGGCAAACTGAGAGGCAAGGATATATTTTACTTACTCTTATGACCAGGACCGCGAGCTACAGTCCAAACCAGTTTAGGTTCTGAACATTCTCTGAAACAGAAAGAAAATCAGGCAGAACTTGTGCTAAAAACTCTTCAGGAATTCTCCTCTAGTGCCTCACTTAAACTTCCACTGAAACCAATGAAAATATTTTATCAAACACCTCACAGTGGTTCTATCTTGATCTATAGTTCATCCAAACAATAGTTGTTCAGGAAAGCTTGAATTTGCAAATGAAGGGCTCTTTATTTCCTGTGGTAAACAGAATAAATTGGATGATCACTTACAATACACTTGATAACAACTGGAAAAAAATATAATGGTTGCATTTCCTAGAAACTAGCTTGCTGTCCGTGAAAGGACCTCAGCAAGTTCTAAAAATGTAAGATCCTGGATTTTCTCTCATTCATCTAATTTCAAATAAAGTTTCTCCTCTTAAAATAAAAAAGAGTAGACCTGGCACCATAAAGCTCCAGATTCTTCTGATTTATAAACCCAAATACTTTTTTTCCCTAAACAATTTCGCTCAGAACAAACATGGTAATAGTGATTCATGCAATAGAAGAATAATGAAAGAGAAGCAAGACATGAAAGCAACCCATCCATTACAGAACAGGAACTGCATTTCCAGCACAGTCACAATATGTGACTTCATGAAGGTGAAAGAGGAGGAGCTGCCTGATGAAAACATATAGCAATGCCAGAAATCCACAGCATCACTATCTCCTCGACAGATAAGTTCTCTTCTTTCAGATCCTTTAAAGTCTGAGTTCTCAGATACTGTTACTCTAGGTTTTTTTATCCTCATTAATCCTTGTAAATCATAAAAAGATAAGACGATGTTCCAAAACAAGCTGTCAGACAGGCTGTTATAGGAATGCATAGCCTAAATCCAGCTCTTCTGGTTGTCCAGGGATTAACTATTCCGTCAGAAAATAAAGAACCTCCAGCTTTGCCAAATGTAACAACTCAATTCTGCCTTCCAGAAAAGACTCCTGCTCTCTGAACTGTCCTGCCTACACACTTCGCAGTTTGCTTCCTCAGTGGAAGCTGCAGGCAAAATCCAGTTTAATGGGTGTATAACATTACAAAGCTGTGGGATTTATAAATATATGTGTTTTAATATAGGTGTAGCTATTTTATCCCAAAAGAGTTTTAAAATTTTGCAAACAGGACCACTGTAATGCAGCTACTTCAGGAATCAGCAGCAGTAATGCATTGGAGGCAATATTATGTTATGGCAATGGTTCAGAAGGAAGTCTCCCTCTTCAGAAAAGTCCTCTGAAGTCTGTGAAATCAGTCCAGTCTGAGCAGGGACATCCTCAATATTCAAGATTTTTGGGAGGGACTATACATAGTAAGTTTCTGGAATTCCACTGGGCTAAACCCTGCCTTTTTCTTCGAATAATTTTGTTCTGAAGCTCAGATAAAGAACCAACAGAAAGCAGCAGAACTGACAGAGGATTTTCTATGGCACTCCCTCTTTCCACAGCAAATGGGAAGATGGTGGATCTGTATGCATCTCACCTCTGGGGAGCACTGATTCCCATAACGCCCTGTGCAGCTTCAGGCTTGAAGTGCAGCTTGCAGCAGCTGCTTTCTCTGCTCAGATGTCATTAGCACCCAAACCTGCAACATGTCACTTCACATCTACAAAGGTCAGTTAAGCTGATTTTGTGTCCTGCATAGCCCCTCACCCCTACTGAGACATAAGCAGTAGTTTTGAAGTCCAGCCTTTCAGGAATACACAGTTAAAGGAAACTGGCTAAAGCAGGAATAGATGGTAGCAGGCTATCTAATCTAACCCAAAGCGGGACTACCCTAAAATCGTATCAGAGACTCTCTGACTTTCAAAACAAATATTCTTGCATTGTCCATAGTTAAGAAAAATTTACTCTGTGACTACTACTCAAAGAGATTTCCACCCGCACCTGCAGACATGTTATTGAGGAAAGACAATCCCTGTTTTAAATCCTTTGGGATTCTTGGCACTATGAGAAATTTACTTTCCTGTTATTTTTCATGTTGTCTAAATAAATGTAGTGTTTCTCCCTACTCAGCACACTAAATCACGTATCCTGTTTCCCAAGTTTGTTTCTGAAAGGCTGAAGACTTTGAACTATTTACTGCTGACAGACAATTTGGTTACTGTGAACAAATAATTCCAAACTTCTTCAACAAATTTTCTTCAATGAAAGAACCTCACAGAGTATTATACCAGTGCTTCAATAGCATACTTTGATTATATGCTATGAGTGATGGTCATGCACCTGCAATCCCTGAAAGTGCACTAGTTAACACAAGTACACAGAAAGGTATATATGTTAAATTTAATTTCTCATACCCATTTTTTATGCAACCTCAGTCTCCTCAACTCCAATACTATGCCCACTTGTTGTCATTTGCATCTTACACTGTCAAGCTCTTGGCCCTTTCTAGGTTCACCCAATCTGGGATGTGTCTCATAACCCTCGATCATCTACTTGTTGTACACGTACCTCGGTAACTTTTCCCTTTCTGCTGATCTTGCAGTCCCTACTTCATCCTGTCTTTGTCTACTCCTCCTCGAGCAGAAAATGTTAAGCAGTAAGACTGCTTATGTATACGGAACAGACATATAGAGGAGCTGGTATGGGAAACTGATGGTTCACAGCTTGATTGTAGATAAATGTACGGAGGGGTTTACCTCATGGCTAAAGGCCACATACCAGCGGCTACAACATGCCACCACTTGCCACTATGTAATGGATCTACAAGTTATAGATTCTTCCAGTCTGACACAGCAAGAAATTTAATGTTACTTAAACATTTGCCTCAGCTATCATTTTTTTTCCTTGCCTTTGACACAACATCTTTATCAAGAAATGCACATGCGTTTCTCATAAAAGAAGAAAAGGAAAAAACAAACAAACAAAAAACCAAGACCCCACCCCAGAAAAAAAACAACAAGTCCCCAAATGCCCCAATGGCATTTAATTGTCCATTTTTTTTCTTCCCTTGCTGTCTTTGTGTACATCTAAGTGATCATGACTAGCACAAAGTAGGGGAAGATGGGCTAGCTTTGAACTAGTAGTGTTAACTCCTATAAATTCACCCACAGTAACAGAGAATTCAACATCATCCAGAAAACTACCCCAAAAGCTGTGGAAATGTTTGGTTGATTAGACTATGCTGCCAAAGCTAAACAGCTAGAGGGAATATCTCTGTGGAGGGCTTTGCACTCTAACCATTGAGAATAGGAAGTGTAATGAAGAGAAGGTGTGACTATTTTGACATTACCAGATCATACAACTTGGTGTAGATAGAGCTGTAAAAATGCCAGCAAAATTATTTTCTAGTGTAGATAAGAACAAAGTAATTTGCAGGCTACAGTAACTCTCAGCCAGAAGGAAGACTTATGCAAATTGGGTGGATAAATGAATAAGATAAAAGTTCACTGGAATAAAATTTATATTCTAAATAGTGAAAAAATTGTGTATACAGTTATCCCACATGCTTACATGAATACATACTTAATTTGCAAATATAATTTTAATGGTTGTATATGCAGACAAAACCATTGTATGGGCAAATTACACAATAACTTGGCTACAGGCATGCATAAGTAGACACATCACAGTATTAGTAATTTGTCCATGTACATGAAAAGCAAAGGCAGTAGTGAAAACCAAAATGATAGCAAACTGTTTACCCCGTCCACTCAAGGGCTAACTTCTATTTTTGTGAATTAGGACTCATTCCTTTAACAGCAGATAGGTTATCCAGCATGTACATCTTGTATTCTAAAATGTAAATAAGAAAGAAGCCATACAGGTAGGCAAACAACTTTGGCTCAGTGATGTGGAAGAATACAAGAAGGAGCTCCTGGAAGCTCTTACATCCAGCTACATACTGCAGCACAACATGCTTCTGCTTTGTTTCTGACACAAGACCGACCATAACTATGGAGGGTAGTCATAGTAGCAGAGTGCACTGATCTTATACCTTGCTCTACCTACTGAACTTGTGTAAGACACTGCATACACACAGCAAAGTACTAAGTACCAAGGACCTGGTTTTCCCTTAGAGCAGATGATTGGTAAATTTTTTCTACTCCAATGTACACAAGAAAACAATCAGTCTCAGAACATCTTAAGTGTACATACATCTGGAGTATGCCATTCAGTGCTTTGGTAAGAAGTATTTCCTATAAGACTTTGTCGCTGTTGGAAAATCAAATACACTATGTATAATACCAGACTTTTAAAACTGTTTACTGTTTTTAAAAAAGCTCAAAAATTCTGTTCCTGCTCTATCTATAAAAGTGCAGTGGAACATGTTATTGTTCATGTTCTATGGAAAACAACATGTTATTTTTCACAGGTCTTAAAACTGGCTCATGTTTAGCTTCTTATTTCAGCATGTTTTTGTCTCAGGCAAGTTACAGCTTCAGTCAGGAACAAATACTAATTTCCCAAGGGCTATAGTTGTATCATCCCATCTATGAAGTTGTGTGAAATGCTATCACTTGGATAGCTAACAATGACATATTATTCTGGCAATAGTAAAAATACACCTCACTTAAAGTTTTATTTTATTTGTAACACAGTTATGAAAAAAATATGGAAGCATAATTTTTCAGAAGATTCTTATTTGCCACCTGGTCAGTTGCCGGTAGCTATTTAGAACAGATTTTGCTGTTCTAAATATGCTCAGTTTCAGAGGGATTACTTGGAAAATAAACAACTACCCCCTAGGAATACTGATGGCACAATCTGGCCCCTGGTGATTTTTTTTAACCCACATCTGAGGTACAAAAGCTACGCCTGGAGGTTTGTATTCACAGTTTCAAACTCTAATCGTTTGCATAGGCTTCATAGCGCTTTTAATTAAAATCTTACAAGCTCAATTATTTATGTGCTTGACTAACCCACCCAATTTGTCTAACCCACCTCTCTGTTTTAGAGAAATATGTGATCCACAATGCAGGTTAGAATAACCTTAAAGATGACTGTAAATGATGGCCTCCTTAGAACCACATCTGATGTTTTTTCACAGCCCCAAGCCCTAAACATGCTGTGCAGCAGCACTGTCTGGCTCCCCCAAGTTCACCTCAAACCCACCTTGCTGTGTCTCCAGCTGAGAGGAATTCTCTATGCACTATTTATTTTGGCAATCCAGCCCCGTATTTAAGGTGGGATCCTGCCATTTAGCCTTACAAAAATGTCATTAAAATCTAATTCATTAAAATCTGTAACTTTTCCAAGGGATTTCTTCTGCCCAAAAAATACAGAACCAGCTTCCTAACAGAGGATAAAGACTAAAGACAATGACATTCCTACAGTCCATTTGGGTGTGCGTGGAAAAGTTTGAAAAAGCTGTACTGTTCTTATATAGTTCTGCCTAGGTATTAGAGATTTCCCCTATTTTTCTTTCCTTATTGTGCACTACTAAGGCTACTTCCTTGAAGACAGTCTTTGTTTATGTATTCATCTTTCTTTTTCTACTTATTAAAAATCTGAAATCCTACTCCTCTGTTTGTGACATCACAGCAGGATTGCTATGGAAATTATTACGCTGCCAAAACTCAGTGAGCTATGACACCAGGTAGAGAATAAACAGGAGAGGCGGATGAACTGTTAGGAAACAAGGATTCCTTTTTATGTAAATATTTTCATTAATAAAGAACAAGGGAAGGGAAGGAGACTACATGATATGTTTCTGAGGCCCAGCTGCTCTTTTAACCATGAATTAAGGAGGATGAAGTGTGAAAGGGCCCTGTTACTCAAAAGGGAAAGGCTTTAGTTTTGTGGGTGGGGGTTTTTTTTTGTTTGTTTGTTTTTTTAATCTAAACCTTTGCCTCCTATGATTTATTTACATACCTTGATATTTTATTCTTTGAAGTCCACTGGCATCAGCGTCACAAATGGTCACAGGCAGCCATTTGCTGTGCTGGTTGCTATCTGACCTCCAGAGACTTCTGTCAAGGACACAGTATTGTCAATTACTTTTAGAAACACTGGGTTCTCAAAAAATAAAAATACAAAAAATTGAAATCTTTATACTTCTTTTCTGACTTCTCTGACTATCTTCTACAATAATGTGTCACATTTCAGACTTCTCTTTCATAACTATGAACATATATGAGAAAGTTTACATTTTCATGTGGCATTTAACCACAGAGAACGGGGACTTCAGTGAAAACACAGAATGTAAAGTGATAGTGGGCAGGTTTTAACCCCTCAGTAGCAACTGCCTGCTGTTGTATGATAATGGCTGTACTGGACTTCCACTGTATATTCCTTTTGTTGATAGAAAAGTCACTGAAAAGAAAAACTGGCTTGGATAACAGCCATTAAGAGTGGTATGAAACAGGGATCTATAATGATAAAAGAGTAAAAATATTATTTAAGGTACATAAGCAACTGACTGGAAATGGAAGCAAGCTCCAAAACCAAGTCAAGTGTATTCTATTCCTGTTCCCAAGTCCAGCAGACAGGTTGTATAAAGAAGGAAACAGAGAAAAGAAACATATGGACAATTTTTTTCTAAAAAAGTAAGGAAAAGGAAGTGGTAAATTACAAGCAGATTCTAAGGTAAATAGCACAAGAAGCTGTACAAAAAGAAACTAATATTTTAGCTAGTGCTAACCAAGGTATGTTAAAACAAAACAAAGACAGGAAGAAGCGTATATGTTCACAGTGTAGGATCTATGGCCAGGCACCAAATATTAATCATACAGTGGACATAGTTGGAGAGGAGACTATGGCAGATTTCACAGTGAAGGACAGCAGCTGCCTTGCAAGAGATACCTTTGCAAGAAGAGATCATTATCACTGTAGTCCAGACAGAGCTGTACTTTACTCACTATTGCTTCTGAGACATAGTTTAGAAGATCAGATAAAATTGTTGCACACAGAACAAGAGATGGTACATTATCAGGAACTTTTGTCTCCCATTTCATGGAAGAAAAAACTTTTCAGCTGAAAATACAAAAAATATAAATTAAAATTAAAATTAAAATTAAAATTAAATTTTAATAATAATAATAATAATAATGATAATTGCACTCAGGTGGACAAAACCAGGCACTTGAAAAATATAAGCCTTACTCTAATTAATTGTCATGCAGTGGTGCTTCCAAATGGAATCACTACTCTGTACATTGGAAATTAACTATATCAGGTCCATCAGAAAGCAACAGTGATGAATCTCTCTAAAATGCTGAAGAGGCAATAATTTCTAAACACGAATGCCTAGATGTAATCTGTGCTTGTAACTGAACTACCCCCCTTTTTTTCACTCCAGCTTCTCAGGTGTGTGTGTAGGGTCAGCCGCTGTGAATAACAAATCCAGCTGATGGTGAAAGCAAAGCAAAGCAAAACTAATGAAGAATGAGCAATGTCGAGCAACTAGATCTCACAGACAAGAACTGCTCTTTCATTCGCATGCGTACAGCATAATGCAGGCTGTGTCATGCCTGAGTGCCGTGTGGCCAGTCCATCTTTAGCTAACTGAATGGCTCTAGTAACAAGTTGGGGTATAGTTTCCTTTACTCAGCCATGGAATACCCAAACAATAATTCGCCTCCAGCTCAGAACTGAAATGGGTCCTAGCCCTTGTGAAGACCCCCTAGAGCAGAAAATTCAAAAAGCATAAATCAGAGTTCCTTGCTCTTCCTCATATGCATTTACGAGGTATGAGAAGGGCTGAAACCATACATGAGTGTTCAACCCAGGCACATCTGTGTACGCAGATTAGAGATCTAATATAACTTTGATGTCATGATTAAGTCCTAGTCACAGAAACACAGGATATGACTTGGTAGCGTTCACTACTGAGTTCTGCTTTGAAAAGTCGGAAAAAATAGGCTTGGTTTTTCTGTCTGCATTATTTCCTTTTAACCTATCTTACATAGGTTTGGTTTATGAATCAAGTTTGTTAGTTGTCTCTCCAGTACTCTTCACCTGCTCATGCTTTACTCTGTTTGACCCTTGAGAGGACAAATAAATATCTCTTTTCTCGAATAGACTAAGCAGTGGAACAGGGATTGGCATGTTCTTCCAAAGATGTAGGACTAACTTTTACACTGATGGTTGTAGAATGCAACTGGTTGGAATTACCAGACTGTTCTGGAGGTGACAGACCAAAACTAAGAGACTTTAACTCATTCTTCAAAAACTGCCCTGTTTTAGCAGGGCTGCTGGAGAGAAAATGTGATAATATTATCTCTGAGATGATCTGTTGGGAGTGGGGAAGGGTGTGCCTCTCCCCTTCCCTGTTTCTCTTCTCACAGTTCAGGGTGAAAAACTCCAAATCAATATTTTTCAGTTTGGAAGCCTTACAGTGTTCTACATGGTATTTGTAATTCAGAGTTTGAACATTCCCACTTTTTTCCTAAAGATAACTTGTGTCTCATCTATGAATCTTCACAGCAGTTTTCCTTCTTGGGGATAAGATTCTGGTGGTCTCAAGGTCACCAGATATCACAAACAGTGAAGCCAGGTTGAGAAGCCTGATTCACAGAAAAGACAGCACGGTTACCCTAAGCTACAACTCAGGCACTAGCCAAGCATTTCCCAACATGAACTTTTCCAGTTTGATACTTGGATGTTTTCACAGGCAGTGGAAATTTTCAAAAACAAATCTCAAATCATTTTCCCCTGAGAAACTGTGAAAAATTAACAGAAGATTTTAATCCAATCATAATAAAAAAAAATTACTGGTAAAAAATATGCATATAATGCATGCAATTATCAGTCCAGTTAAATGAGAATGTTCATTTTTCAAAGTAGCAATAGAGACAAAGTTAAAATGCTGAAGAAAAGGGTGTTATTTTAGGGTTTTGGCAAGGAACGTTTTATAGCAGTATTTTTACTGGAAACATAGCACAAAAAGTTCAGTATCAGCAAGAGGTTAGAAGGAGAGAGGGGAAGCTAAGATATTTCCTCAAAATGCATGCTCTGTCTTCTGAACATGGTGAATGGTTAAAATGTTTTTCATGCATGTCCTTGCATTTGTGCATGGCTGAGCCATAAAATCCATAATTTCTAATATGCACACAGATCTGGGGAAAGAAGATTATAATTAGTTATCAAATAGTATAACATTCAATAAGATGGAGCACACATCTTATGAAGTGATTTTAGCCTTTAAAGGATTTCCCCTCTTTCAGATGAAAACCTTTGATTGCACCATAATATACTGCTATACCAGTATTATTCTATGTATATTAATGCATTTTAAAAAATAAAATTCTAATAGAATTATTTCTGGAGCTCAGATGCTTCCTTCTTTCTTCAGAACCAAGGAATATTTTACATTAATGGGATGTTGGTTTACTATTCCCACTATTTTTCAAAAACAAAACAAACAAAATATACCCCCTTGAATTCTAATGTATAGTTACACCAAGAGTCTTCAGCCATAAATTAGTCTCACATTGCACTAGCACGACACGAAGAAGCAATATAGATAATCCATGCTGCAAAGCTCACAGTGGAAGACTGTAACTAGATCATACATGTGTTTACATAAGGTAGTACTTGCTAGGGAAGAAGACAGTAATAAAGACAGACAAACAGGGTCTTTTTCTATCTGTAGCACATGCAAGTACTCTATTCAATTTACTGCACCTGGTGCAAAGAAAGAAGAAAACAGCATACTATAGGAGGAAAAAATACTGTGCAATAAACAGACTAGCTGTTAACAGAGATTATCTTCATCAAAATCATCTGTAACTTGTGTTAATAAACCCCTGTAAACTATTGCTTAATGCCAGATTAATTTGAAGCTAAATGAAAGATTGTTCACAGCTGCATATACTTCATCACATAAATGCAGATTAAAGCAGATTTGAAAGCATCATTATGAATAATGCATTACTTTTAAAGAGCAAAGTAAGCAAGGTATTCAGCATGTATAAACCTGGAATAGGAAAATTTTCAATCAGTTGCATCATTTTACAAAATAAAGGGCAGCAGTTTCTTGGGATGGAAAGAGGTTGTGCTCACAAATGGGTTCAATTCCTAAAAGGCTGCCAACAAGCTACAAGGAGGGGAGAGCACTTGAAATTTTTGTGGAGGTTTCTTGGGTGGCACTGTGACTGCATTGTCATGTGGATTACATATTCACCCGTCAGTCTTAGTCAAGGATCTGCAAAAAAGGAAAATGGAGGTATAAATAGGGGTAAAGTCGAAATAATGACAAAGAAACTTTGATTTTCACAACCTTGCACAATCTATTCCAGATAGTCTTCCCATTCCATTCATAAGCCTTTTTTACTATACAAGAATTCCTGAAATAAACACCCTCCAAAAATCCAGTCTGCTAGTTTGCAGTGGTGGTCCTGTATTTGCTGCATTTAGTGATTCAATAACACCTTGAATATTAGAACTATGGATGCTCTAAGCATTGCATCTTGCTCTTAACATTCACATTTAATAAATATTTATTATCCGTGCAACTCAGAGATTTTTCAGTCTTCACTTGGGGAAAAAAAACCTTCTGTACTTAGAATAAAAACAAGTTTTATTTAAGTAAAGGCAACTGGATTAGGTTCTTCCATTTGAAAATATTACATATGTATGTGTGCATGTGTAATTTTAAAATATACATATTATATATAATATAAATACAACTTACAATATATTAGTTATATACTTGTGTAAGTACATTTTTTTCACGTATATACCTGTATGGTTAGGTATATATATACACCTGTACGTTTACATAAAAATATGTATAATCCATATATGTGATGGTATAGTGGTTAGAAAATCAGAAGTAAGAAAAAGCCTGTAAGAGTATCTTTTCCAATCACAGTTACACAGTGTAGATCGTAATGAAACAGTTTAACTGATGTGAACAAGCATTCCTAATGTAAAATTCTAGGCATAGTTTTCATTACCTTTACGATGAAAATCTAGAGGCCTGTAGTCCATAGAATAGACAACCCATTCCTGTGGTAAGAGTAACTATGCCACAACATGCTTCAGCCATCTGAAAAAACAACCAGAACAATAACAGTTTTATTCTGAAAGAAGATACTCTTTTCCTTTTAAATTTAGTAATTTTTGAAACAACACAATTTGAGGTAACTTCACTAAAAATCTGCATCAACATACACCATGCACTGCTTTAATTTAATGAACAAGTATTGTGTGCTGCAAATCACATCGGTATCTACCATGTCATTGATCAACCAAACATCTGTGTTAGTTATAATGTCCCTCGACCTTTTCTGTGAACTCTGAAATTGATCGTTCCTTGCATAAATTAGAGAATACAACAACTAAATACCTTTGTTCAGTTATTGTTTTGAACTTTTCTGTTAAATAGTTAAACCAAAGAGAAAGGATTACTGTCTGAATACCTAAGGCCATAAAGGCCAAGTCCTGGAGTACTGCATAAGCTCAGAAAAAAACATCTTTCCTAGACCTCTGTGAAGGACATTTAATCTTATCACTTTTTCCTTTCTAAGATAAAGGGTTTTCATATATACAAAAGTTATGTTATGAAATGTGATAACTTAATCTTGTGTCATACACCTGATACAACATTTGCAGTTCTCATGGCCAAGTATGATGAATGTTTTGAAAGTATATAATCTCATAAATTCAGGGAATGTTGTTTGAGGTTGGAGTCATGGTGTGTCCATGTAAATAGATGAAAGAGGACTTCATAAACACTGTTTGAGGAAATGGAAAATAAATTGTTGTTTGTTTGTTTATAAAAATCTTTATATCATACTTACCAAGATCCAAATCCAAGGACATGGGCTTTTGCATTTCCCTCTGTCAAGTTTTCTGTAAATCACTGGAGATAAAAACTTCCTCACTATTGTGCTCTCTATTTTTCTTTTCGTAGGGAAAGTTTGTATTCTGCAGAAACTACCAATTGTCCTTCCACTCACATAGGCTCTTGTGCCAATTTGGGAAACCACAATGAAGTAAAGCAAAGACTAATGACTTCTGTCTCTTCTTTAAAAGCACTTAACAAGTAGTTTCACTTAATAGCTCTTCATTGTACTTGATAACTTTACAGGATACCCAAAGTGAATAAGGTTCTATTCTTCAACATGTCAGGACCAGACCTATGCAATTTCACCCCAAATCTTGATCTCTCCTCTCTCCTCTCCTCTCGTCTCCTCTTGTCTCCTCTCGTCTCGTCTCCTCTCGTCTCGTCTCGTCTCGTCTCGTCTCGTCTCGTCTCCTCTCCTCTCCTCTCCTCTCCTCTCCTCTCCGCTCCTACCTCTCTCCCTTTACTCTCCCTCTGCCCCCTTCCTCCCCCCACTTTTTACCCCTTTGGTATGCCAACATGTCAATACATACTTATTTCTATGGAAAGCTGAGTAAAAACTTCAGGATGTGACTCTTCAAAATAGGATCATCTTTTTGTTCAAATGTCAGAGCTTTAGAAATTACTGATTCATGTGTTACTAGCTACCACAATACAGGATACTTTTTTCATGTATATAAAAAAACAGTTTTCCCTGACATTTTTTACATTTAATTTAAACTACTTATGTTTAGCTTTTTTTCAACCTCCTCTTCCATTCTAAAAGAAGCCAAGTGCTATTTAATGCATTTAATCATAGGTCAGTGGTCCCTACTCCTCCAGCAACTTGGAAAGAAAAAGGAAGCCTACAGTCACCATATTCTTTTGTAGTTGAGTTCTTCCTGAAATTTTTCTGTAACCAACATGAGAGTTTGTCTGTGATATCCACATCTAAAAGCCTAGATGTTTTTATTAGTGTAGATCTTTTTTGATTATATTTTCCTGAATTGTGTATAAACATTCTAGGTTAAAAATGTAACCTGCTAATGTGAACCTTGATAAAAAAATAATAATACATTATCACTTTATCAAGAGTGACCACCATCATCATCATCATCATCATCAGTAGTGCTTTTTAAACACTTTCAATCATAATATGGAAAAATAGAATTTCCAGCTATGTTTTGAGAGCATTTAAATTTATTTACTCTCATCTGCTGCCATCTGATTTTTTCATTCACATATAAAAATCAGTTCCCAGGACTGTTTGAACAAACAGTCATTAATGAAATCTCTGCTGCTTTGAGAACTTTTACCCTAAGAATTAGTATTTTTGCTGAGAAGACTGTTATTTTTCCTAACTCCAGTCATGAGTTGGACACCTCAGGTACAGTATATCTGCAGTACCTTCAAGTTCACTCAGCAGGTCCAGGAGACAGAAAAATTTTAAGAGCTTATTAACTCTGTATTTTCACAGCAGCAAGCAGTATTTCTTTATGACATTCAGCAGTAATCAGGCTTGCCTGAAGACTTTTGACAGGCTGACAAAATAAGTATTAAACATGATATTTTTCTTGAGAAAAATGTTCTTCCTGTTAATGGAAAAGCTTGAGTAGATATATCTTTGCATGGTTTGGTTATGTTCTTTGGTATGAGCAGATTATGCCCATGTCATCTACTCACCCCAGACTGCCTCCTGCTCTATAAACTTTCCCATTGACTGCCACGTTGGTCAGAACCATTTTCCTCAGTGCTTCTGAGCTCAGTAAACAACCTAGTCATAACTCCAGCAAATGTTACTGCTTCTCAAGGCCAAGGCTAAGGTAACCTTAAAAAAAATGCAACCCAGGGTTCTTGGAGCAAATATTAATAAAATATCAGGAGGAAGTCTGCGTTCTGTTTTCTGATAAGCTAATGTTTTCCATCAAAAATGTACTTGTTACCTTTTTCCCCATCTGTTCCTAAAGTTTAGGAAGAAAAGCGCCTGCTTTAGAAAATTATCACCATTAAAGAAAACATTCAAGCACCTGTTTAAATGCTACTAAAATCAATAGGAAATAGATACATGTCTTCCTAAGTCACACTTCATAATGACTGTCTTACAGGCAAAAATTTGCCCTTCCCTGGGGCTTGTCTTTGTTCAAAAACCAATTAACATATGGCAGACCTAAACGCCCCTAGGGCTCTTGTCTCAGGCCTGCTCAAACTACACCAAGGTTCTTCTTCTCACCTTTTTACTCATATCTCCTTTATATTTGGATTGGGTGAGGCCTCATCAATTTTTTTCAGACAGGAAAACACATTTAACCCTTTCACAGCGTTGTCAGTGCCTCCAAATTGGGTGACTGGCTCAGCTAATCACTGACAGCTTTTGCCATCCAAAATAAGCACTGAATTTCAGATATGAACTGAAAACTTACAATTAGGGTAATATGACCACCTCTTCTTTAGTGTCTGTACTTCACAACTTCGTTTAAGTTGGTCCTAAACCCTATAGTGAGCCCAGCGCTTGGGAGATAAGATTTCTGAGTTCATATTGTTTCATTACAGTCCACAAATATAAGTTTAAAGCTCAGACTGCTTACGCTGTGATTCTTTTTAGGTCATTGTCCTATCAAAATAGAAGCCTATGTTGAGGCTTCTTTAGTTAGATGTCTGTTTAATTAAAACAAACCCAATGCAGTTCACATGTTTATTTCATTGTCTATTTTAGTGCTGAGATATTGAAACTTGGATAGACAATTCTTTCGGTCTATTTGGACTGAAAAAACCCATGATTTTTCTCATAATCAGCTTATTTCTTCTATAAAAGAAACTTGTTTTTTTCATGTAATAAAGGAAATAATTTGGGTTGACTATCTCTGGCAATCTTATAGGGGTTTTATGCATTGTTGCTGGTATGTACCAGATACCAGAGATTAATATGCATGATTCTGTCAGCTTTCCCCTTATTATTTGGTATGGTTATAACAGGCCAAGAACCACATCGTTGTAAACAGGTACAACTTTAACTACTTCAGTTACAACCTAGTTTAGCTTAAAAGAGTTATGACTATCAGTCTATTCTTCACCAAACTGAGCAGGGAGATGCCCAGACACCTAAATCACATGCAAAGTCCTACAGTTCTTCTATTTAAATCAGTAAAAATGTTAAGATTTTCACGTGGCACTTGTAGATCTAAAATGTCTTAGCACAAAAATTCTTGATTCCTTGCTTAGATGATAAACAGAATTGAGGAATTTCTACCAATTTCCTCTTGTTCCAATTTTACACTCAAGATTATCTCCTTTCCTCTTTCTTTCCAATAGAATGCTTCATTACCTTGCAATAATAAGTTTTATTACAATTTATTATAGTGCAAGTTAAAGCAGGCTTTAATACTATTTTCCTTTTTTTATCTTCTCTGAAAGAGAACTCAGTTTCAAGTGATGGTATAATCTACCTAGTGAAGATAAACCTTTTTTCTGATTATATATTTACATTGTTCAGAATATCTTCTAGGTTTGAATAGAATATGCAAAGGAATAGCAGATCTTTGGAAATGAAAGCCAACCTGAACATGAACTATTTCAAAGGATACAGCTAATTTAAAACTCAAAGAAGAGAATGGTAACTTCATTTCCTATTCTTTTTGGGAAAATGGAAACAGACATGAAAAAACTGTCTTTCCTGCTTCAGCTGAACAAAGGAAATCCTGGAAATCTTACAGGCTGCTATCTTTATCAAGTTTCTAACTCAGCTCTCAAATGTTTGAATGTTTTTCAACTAAGACTCCAAATCTCTGCAATACCTACCCAAATTATGGACTTCAGACCTCTGCAAAGCAGCTACATTCTAGTTCCTTTTCAGCATCAAAAAATAAAGACAATAAATACAATTAATCATCGTTTTGGATTTCTTGAATAGAGTATTTCAAAGCCCCAGGTTACTTCCCTGGAGCTTACAGTAGTAAGCACTTGGACACTTTTTGGGTTTTTGAAACTTTTTTTCACTAATAAATATGGAGAGGGTTTTTTTGGTTTTGTTTTGTTTTTTTTTCTTCAAATCAAATAAATTTTTGAAAGGAGGAGGCTTTGTCTTCTGTCTTCGAGATTCAGAACCATATTTCCAGCTGAAGAAAACAGCTCTCTTCCCTACTACTTATCCCACCTTCTGTTGGGAACCAATAGCCAAGCCTTGGAGTTCAGCACTTTTACCTTTCTTCAGGGCTTGAGAATTACTGCTTTGCAGGACTAGATCAGATGACTCAAAAGCTGCCATTAGTCCCTCTGTCCCTCTGTAAAAGCATCACTATAAATTAAGCAAAAAGAATTGCTGCCCTGTGCAAAAAAAATACTCTAATGAAGATTCACCAGTTTTTCACCATGGTAACAGTTCTTTTCCAGATCACATTTTACTGTGCTACCATACTATCCAGCTCCTTGATTGATAAGAGTGCAGTTTAATTCAGGAGTAGGAGGCAACTGGCTAAATTGGCAGCATTTCAGACACATTCCCTAAGGTCTTAGTCCCTAACTCTTTTTCTGTGCCAGGAGTGTCTGTAAGACAGTTATCACAGCTGGGGCAGATGGAGTTTGATACAACCCACGCGTTTCCTCTGGGAGAGTGCTTACAAAAATAGGAAAAACAAGAACAAGCAATTAAGTTTCCTTTACAAAAAAAAAAAAAGCAAACAAACAACAAAAAGCAGACCTATAACTTTTATTCTACTTTAAGAGAACCTAAAGAAGAGCAAGCTCAAGAATCTTGTGTGTCATTGTCCCCTCTCTTGTTCTCCAAGTTCAATTGCAGTTGAGTGGATAGTATTGTAACAGCATAACTATTACTTTGGAGATTTTTGAGCTAGTGTGGAGAATTTCTGCCTTAAAACAGCTATAAGACAAAACAGATTGCCTCAGCAAAAAGCAAATTGTTGGGGGTGGGGGGTGGGGCAGGGGAGAGGAGGAGGAGGAGGGTGGGATGTTGCAGCGGAGAAGGTCACAGCACCATCCAGCAGTCTAGTTCAGGGGCTGAGGGAACCGTTCCGTTTGCCTATATTAGTAGTCTATTCAAAACCCCCACCATTCTGAGCTGAACAGTCTGTCTCCACAAACGTGAATTTTCTGTCCAGAAAAATATCTACATAATATATCAAAAAACTAAGAGCTGAGGATTTTCTTCCTGAACTTGTTAAAAGTACACCCTGTACTTGAGAGGAAGCCATTTCTAACACCATTCAATTCTTTAGAAGTCCCAAGAAAAAATTCAGCAAACAAAAATTGGACTGAGTATCTTCAAGGGGATATAATTCCACTTCTGGGTTTTATTTTGGCTATATAACATACTAAAATCTGTCATTCAGAAGGGAAACCTATATTGCCCTTCAGAACCAGTCACTGAACAGAAATTAAATAGCAGAGGTAGGAGAAATACAAATATTCTAAAATTCAAGGACTACATCAGTGTGGCTAAAGAGCAGTTCTTGAACACTACACGCAGGAAAGAACTCAAGACTGCAGTTTCAAATCTGGAGAAAGGCTTGTGTGCCTACAAGTTTGACTATTTTTTCTAACTGTACTAACTAGCTGATCTAATAAAAGATACTACCTTACCTAGAAATTTTGCTCTGCCTCATATTTTTACAGCATCATGGCTGAAATAGCTGTATTACTAAATAGATGTTATTCAAACCAAATGTTTCATTTGTGTCAAAAAAGAGTTCTCTTTCCTCTCTAATGAAGAAAAATCCATTAGTGCAAACTAACACCACAAACATGCATTTGCAATAAACACATCTGTATTTGAGGGTAAACATAAATCTCCTGCCTTGATTTCTTCCTTTTTTTTCCTCCAGTCTCTGTGGCTACATTAAAGTTACATGAAAAACCCCTTGTAGGGACCTTCTGAAATTCTCCTGATTCTGTCCAAGCAGCAGTGCTGAGAAGAGGAAGAGAAAAGTGCCTGTGGATTACTGATACTGTTCTTGTCAGATTTGCCAATCTTCTGCAGATCCAAATAGTAAAAAAATGACAGGCTGCCCAACATAGCTAATGCTTTACTGATGCTAGAGCAGTACCGCAAAAATTGAAGGAAAACCACAATGAATGCAGATTCTAAATCATGAAGATTTCATAGGTTTTTACATTATCTAAGAACAAACTGTAATGAAGGCAGAAGAAATGGTAGGTATAAACAGACAAGGAGGCACTCAGCTGTCTCCTTGTCACAGCTGAGGTCACAAGCTCAAAAAAAGTGGCAGGAGCAGCAGGTGCTTCTGAAAATCTTCCTGGCGCATTGCCACTGTCACATGTTTGCTGGATCATGCTGTATGAATCAATAAAACAGCTCTCCCAGTTCATAAGGGACGCAAGTGTTCTGTTGAAATAACCTGTACCAGCCAGAAATGGTTTTCTTTTGAGACTTGGAGGACTTGACCTAAGACACAGAGGAGATAGCTGCAATATTCCCAGTGATTTCATGAGCTCGATAAACTGTGGGAAAGAAGTGCACAGAGGAAATGTCACCCAATCGCCTGCCTGGGAATCTGCTCTCCCAGGCACTATGATTGTCACTGACCTTCACAAGGGCAAGCAACAAACTGAGTTTTCATACATCTATTTTCAGTTGATCTGTTTTCCGTCAATTTACTTCTCTGGAGGGCAAACCTCTTGTGAAACAATAAAAGCAAAACATGGGAGAGATGCTCAGAGCAGAAAGGGATTAGCGAAAGAATCACATATATGAAAAACTGTATTCACGTAACTGTAAAAAAAGTAAGTCTGCGTTCTGAAGCTAGTTGGGAAAGTAGACAGCTACAAATGACTCTCAGCTGTAAGCTTGCAGGCTACCAATGAACAAACGTGACAGAGAAGTTGTCTGCCTGTTTTTTCTCCCTATCTGTGCAATCAGATCATAATGAAATTGCTATAAGCGGAGAACTGCTAAGAAGACAGGTTCCACATAAAGAGCAAATCACCTGGGAAAAGTCAGAACCTAAATAATGGGGATGCAGATTCTGCTGCCTGGGGCACAGTTTCTTGTGTTGCCATATCAAGAGCCAGTTGGGTTCTGCTTTTGCCGGGTGAATCTATGTATAAATTGGAGTTCATAGTTCATTGGAATCACTTTCTGTTGTCACTGTAGTTGGATGCTTTACTTTAAGTTCTCTCCTAATAGAATGGGGCAATATTAATTAATATAAAATTATTATATACAATAATAGTTTTCAGGGAAGAAAAAAAAAAGAAGGCAGAACCAATATAATGTTAGCTCTCAAAAAAAAAAATGGATTTGTGTTTCTGGTAGAGAAAGAGCCCTGTCTATGGTTTGTAAGTATCAGTGAAAATTTGAGATTCTTTTTAAATGTGTGTATTACATTGTCAAAATATTATATATATTTTTATTTTGTATATATAAATTCTCAGACTGCACCCTACAGTATAGTAGCTAATAAAGTATAGCACCAAGTTACTGGCAGACATTTACAAAGATTTTCTTGACTCTGATAATGCCAAAACTGAATGAAGAATTTAGATTTTTAATCAATGTCTTTCATGCCATTTTACCAGGCAACCCAGGTAAAGAATCTAAAATAATAATCAGTTTCCCGCATAAATGTCTGTATATAGAAAGTGGCCCCTGTTGGCAAAAAAGGTGAATTACTCTGTTGTAGAGTTATTCTGTACAGCATGCTGTTACAGCACATTATTTTTTGCCACATGAATATACAGAAATCCTGCTGACACCTATAGCTTTTTGTGAAGGTAATGACAACACATATTTTCAGTCAAATAGTTAATATAATACTCAGAAAAAACACCTCTTTGCATCGTAAAAGATAAACAGATAAGCAGGAATAAATTCAATTATTAATGTCTGTTTACAGACTCATTGATAACATCTGTTCTGCAAAAATATGTTTACCTATACTAAACAATATTTCAGTCTAATCAGGTTTTATTCCAGCCTTTCTAGCTGTTTATTCCCTAGTTCAGATGTTGGTCATCTTTTAGTGACATCATACTGAGATGCTGCCAAAACAACTGCCATGTCATATAAACAGAACTTCAGTCACAAAAATGGCAAAAAGGACAATAAGTTTCTAAATACCAAAAGTTTCAAGAAAATTTCCAACAATGTATCTCCAACGATTGACATTAGGTTATTATAAAATTTCATATTTTAAAAATCTCTCTGAAGTAAATTTGGTGGTTTTCCCATTACCATGTGCTGGACAAGTTCTGCTCTCAGCTGCATCAAGATAATCCTCTTGAAGTCAATGTCATTGCAGCACTGTAAAGCTAGGATGAGATTAGTGTGGGCTGCCTTAGTATTTTTGACTGAGTATGACAGACCTTCTTTGCTTTGCTTTGCTCCTTTTCTTTTTAAAAACTCATCTTCAAATTTTTTTAAGCTTATTTTGCCCCAGGATTTATTTCAATTTAACAGTCTGAGCTGATAAAAAAAAAAAAAAAAAAAAAAAAAGCAAACAAACAGAGCTTGTCTCCTTTTGAAAGTTATTCAGGCACCAGGGGCTAGGTCTTGATTAATGCTCTCTTTTGAAATCATTGTTATCTAAGCTCTTATACAATTTGTTTTGGAATTTTCCTTGTTTTCAAAGGTAGTGTTGAAAGCTTAATGAAGTTAACACAAAGAACTACTGTAATGAGGTAAGATTGTGTCCATACCAACAAAAGGGGTAAAAATGAATTATTTCATATGCTTCCAGTGATCACCAGTGTCAAAGGAATATATGAACATAGAAAGATTGATTCAGTTGCCTAAACACAGGCATCTAGTGACATTTGAGATGCCCTAGGATTTCCCACATGGCATTCATATGCAAATCCAAAAAGTCATGAGTCTTCCTTATTTTCTTGGGGTATCATATCTGACAGGCCTGTGTAAACTCTCCAGTGTCTGAAATTAAACCAGAGAGTTTTGCTAAGGCAATTGAATCAAGCCCTAAGTATCTGTGTAGTCTGTCACTTAGTCATTGCCACAAAAAAATTAGCTTTACACTTTGTTGATAAAGGACAAACCTATTAAATGCTTTAAACATATTTTGGAAAATCTGCTCAATAGGAGTTTTACATAGTCTGTAAAGCATGAAGGTAAGAATAGTGGAGTCCCAGCACTTTTATGCCACATGCTTTGTTCTCTTGGCTGGCAAATTATAGTGCATTCTCATGCGGACAAACACAACCATGGTGTGGAACCTCAGTGAACCACGTAAAAGCCAGAAGTCCAAATCATCTGCTGCATAATTAGATTCAGCCCCTGTGATATTTGCAAAGTTGCTCCTGTTTCATGTCATGGTGAATGGGTTGGTAGTGAATTAATCTGGGTTTTAATGCAATTGCTGAATGTAGGTATTACAGGCTTTGGTTCCATCAACATGTGCAAGATTAGAGCACAGCCATATCATAAAGTGCTTCCCAACCGTGTGTAGTGTAGAATGTTTATAAATTGAAGTGAAATATTCTGAACAATTCATTTAATACTGTGAAATATATTTTTTTGTTCTACATGTATCATCTAATGCTTACTTTACTCTTGCTATAGCATTTGTTGTGAATATTAGGAATGCATTTTGCCCTACTCTTTCAGAATGAAAGGGTTTCCAAGTGATCTGTTTCCTTTGATTTTGTAAGAAAGCCTCTTTTGAGACAATCTTTGCAATACATCAACAAAACAGTGTCTCTTCTTTAGCTGTCACTAATAGAAAGGCTTCAACCATTTAATATGGATAGCAGATCTGTTAATGTTCAGCAAACTTTGTCACCTTGTCCAAGCCACTGTGACAAGCACAGTTTCTTTTTAGCTTATTTTCTGGTTATGGTTGCCTTGTGCATAGCCATCTTCCTCTCACTTCAGCTGCTGACACCCTCCATATTACCTTGCAAGTGCTGGCATACTCCTCATTGCTTTGTGCACCAGCTAGCCTGTCCTTGAAGGCACTCCACCTCCAAGTCGGCCATTCCATTCCTGTCTTTTGGCTGCAAAGATGACCAGCTCTCAGAGCTCCAGTTCTACTTTGGCAACCTTTTGTCATTGTGTCCTGATGTACAATGATGTCTTCCACTACCAAGAATTATTAGTGACATTCAACATGGCTTTTAGTGGGGTCCTTTATGGACAGATCATAATCTAAATGTAAGCTCCTTTCTATAGTTGGTTTATTTTATTCTTAATGTTACTTAAAATTAGATCTTTCTGTGCTACTGTTACTACGATTATATTGGTCTGTAGGGGTTTGCTTTCCATCATAGAGCCTTTAGTTTCTTTAGCTACAGAATAGTAAGGTCAGTTTCCTGCTTGAGTTGTGCCAGTGAAACTATGTTCTTACTTTTTTGGCACATTGCAGTTTCTTTAAAAAGTAAGAAAGACATGAACTGAACACTAAAGTGACAAGATGGAAAAGCACACACATCCATGTTTATAGGGCATCAGGTGAGATACAACACTGATCTTCAGAGATGAAGAAAGCCTTGGACAAAATCTGCACAGTTTCAAGGCCTGCCAGATATCTTACATATACCTTATAAATAAATATATTTTTATATATGTAGTAAAAGCACTGCTATTTTAAAATTTTTCATTGTAATTCACATTCATCCTGCTATATTAATGAGATTGACATCACTAATTTTTATTCCATAGACCTTTGTTCCTTGTGGTAATTATTAACAAAATTCTTAAGAATAAGGTCTTGAATGGTTTTCAGTGGTGATTCACCTTTTGTCAAAGATGTGTTTTTGTCATACGTGGAAACAAACTGGTTGCTTTGAATGATGTAAAACTGGCTTCTGAACTATGAAATTGATTCTTTATATCAAATTGCTGCATTCTGAAAATAAAAATCTTTCTAAAAGGACTTTTGGTATATATATATAACATTGTCTAGTCATGTACATCAACAACAAATGTATTCAACAGAAACATGGTGGCTTTAGCACCTCTCAACAGCATGAGTTTTTCTAGGAAAAAGTCCATAATATTAATACTACAGCAGTAAGATTTCATTTAAACGCTATAGGTCAGCAAATGTAGAAGTGAATGTTTCCTACTACTTGGAAATGTACCGAGACAGTCTTTAATTACAGGATTGCATGCGGATGCAAGCCATTCTGTTTTTAACATGGACATGTACATAACCTCTCCAGTAGGGTGCTCCACTTCATATTTGCCCAAATGAACAATTCACAACTCACCAAAACTGTTATTCATGAGTGAAAAACAATTTCAATCCATCATCACTTCTGACAAATCAGAAACAAGTTTTGTAAAACCTCCATGAATTCTCACTGAATCTAAGTCTCACTGTTATGATGCACATAGTTAGGCAATATTGATGACTCTTACCACTAGTGCCCCAGCAATAATCAGAACAGAACAGAAGCCAAAAAGTTACTGTCTAAATTTGGAAAAGCACACTGGCTTCATGCCCAGAATAAAACACTCCCAATTTCTGCTTTTACTTGTATGTATGGAATCACCAGATAATCAGGAAATCCGTAGGTGGAAAATGGGAAATGTTCTTCATCTGAATTGAAGGGGAATTCCACTGTGGAAAAATCATATCAGTTATCAACAGGACTACATAGAGTATGTAAAAATAACATTTTTTAAAAATAGATTTAAACTGGGAAAGTTTAAATAAAGGGCAGAAACACGACAAGCAGGTGATTCTTAGCTGTCAGTTAAATTTGAACTTAATATGGTAGTATGGTAGAATTTTTAGCTGCTTTATAAATCCCATATAATACAGCCTCAGGCAACAATATCAGAGAACATTACACCTGGAGAGGAATGCTGAATTCCAGTCAAGGACTGGACATGTCTCATTTTGCTCATCAAATACAAATTCCTGGTCTTCCTTCTTCACATACCTTTAACGCTGTTTTAAATTTTGCTGCTGTTTCCTTCAGTCCCCTGTAGACTTTGTATACTGATTAGTTTTCCTCTAAAATGTCATTTGGGGGCTTCTATCCCAGGCGTGCATTTATAGCACCTTTTCCTCCCCTGCCCCTGAGTCTTCTGGCTGGTCCTCTGTCTTGAATTATTTTGTATTATACTTGGGATGATTCCGGCCCCAGACCTGCATGGCTGGCAATTCCTTATTTTTTTTTCACTGCAGGCTCACTGATAGCAGGCAAGCAAAGAAAACCAATAATTCTATACAAGCCAATTCCTCTATGTGATTTATGATTTCTGATTTCTTTTATCAAACACCTAGGTCTCTATGTAGGTACCATAATCGAGTTAAGAGTATAGCCTTTAAAATTCAGAATTATCCTTTTCTATTATTAGTCATCAAAACAAGCTTAAATCCTGTGCACCTTTTTGGTAGAATATCTTGCAGAAATAGATGCTTGAAGAAGCAAATTCTATCACATTTTCTCCAAATCATCCTACGAATGGGGCAGATGTTATTTTTTTATAGAAAATTGCTCCTGTTCTATTCCCAGAAACAGTGGGTCTACTACAGGAATCTTCCTGATCCTTCAAGTTTGGGAGTCTCGGTTAGAGAGCTGCTCTGTAACAGCCTAGCTCCAAGAAGCAGGCTTAGTGCATAAGTACAAATGAGATTTCCTGATCTAGAAAGTACTACAGAAGAAGTAATTTTTAGAACTTGTAATGCCTTGGAGCAACCTAGAAAATAAAAAAGACCCTGGAGTTGGTGGTATTTTACATGGGTTCAAGGAAATTCAATTGGAGTGTCCAGTTGATGGATGATCTGAAATGCAGAAATATGACTACAACTTCTCTATGATTAACAGTACACAAAGTAGTAAAAAACAGGGACACAGCCATGCAGAATTTCTATTTGATGAATGGCCTATCAGACCTGCATTTAAAGTTAGTAAAATAAACTCTTGTGCTCATCAAAAAGCTGAAGTAGAATGTAGCACAAATACTGCAGACGTAAAATTCATGTTCAGTTCTTTTTTTTTGACTCTTCCTGTAAACACAGGAGGAATATAGCCAGTAGTTCTAAACATTATGTTGCTAGGTGCGCTTAAAATTAATTATCTATGTTACTGTGGTCCAAACTAGAGTTAGTAATAAGCGGACTCTATTTAATGAACAGCTTGAAAGCTATTCTCCCTGGCACTGCCTGGGGAGGTAAATGAAGAAAATGTGTAGTTTCACAGCTTCGCCTTTAAAAAGGGGGCTGTTATTTCACAAAAAACCCTAAAAGGAGGTTGTTAGTGAATAATGGAATAAAATATAACAAAATCCTAAACATTGTAATTATAATACACAATAAAATATTTTAGATATAATTCATATACCAAACATATATTATGATAAATACCAGTTTCTTTTTGACTAGCTAAATTATATTTTCATATGACGCTCTTTGCTACGTAAGTGAAGTACTTTATGGTCAGTACTTATTAATCAACTCTTCTTGTTACTGGCTGTTGACAAAACCAGTTCTGAACAAAGCTGGGCCTATTTATCATAATGAATTGCACATATAGAATATGTAAGCTGGGAAAAAAATAGACAACGATTGGGTCTTGAGAAATACCTAATTGTATCTTTCATTAGTTACAAAATGTCTGGTGTTACAGGCCTTCTTTCAGTACTCAGTTTCCAGGCAGTCATGCTTTGATACAGGAATATATGTGTTTAAATTCTGTACAACAATTCACAACTGTTCTTTTTGTGTTTTGGTTTTGGGTTGTTTGGGTTTTTTTGTTTTTTTTTTTTTAAGGAATGAATAGGAAATAATCTTATCAGGAGAAAAATGTGGTATTCTAAATTAAATTTTGTCCAGTATATAATTTCTAAATTAAAGGCCCTTTCTAGAATCTGAGCTTGCTGAATGAAATTGAAATTCCTGTAAGTGTAGCTATGCTAATACCATCACTAGAACTGACAAGAATCTCAAATTCATTCAGCCCATGTGAAAATTATGTAAAGGAATGCATCAAAGGATATTTAAAATTATGATGCACTTGAGTTAACATTTGCAAGACAATCACATCTTGACAGCTTTTATTGTATCTATTTACAATTACTTCTGTATGAACTTCTTAAAATTTTCGTTGGCTGATTATAAAATGGCTGTGCTAAGATCCATATTAGTCTCTAGGAAAAGTATTAAACCAAATGGGCCTAGAATTTGAAAGAAAAATGCCATAGGAAATGTTATTTCTGCAAAGTTACATCTAATTGATCTCAATTTTACAATCCAGCTCTATTTTGCTGGAAGATCTGCAAAATCTTATTGTTAAAAATGTGTTAAATACAATGAAGAAAAGCTGCCTGGGATAGTCGGAATTAAATCAAATGCTAAAAATTATTAGATACTTAAAATGGTACCCTCACCTTCAATAGTGACTAGTGCAGAGTGATTCTTTGTTTATTTGTTTATTTATTTATTTTTACAGGTGACTAGTGAATTAGCTGAATTTGCTTATTAGGGCTCCTTCTACCATTTTCAGCGGAAAATCTTCCTTCACTCTTTTAAGCTTTAAATAACTGTCATACATGTCATAAAATGCAATTTTGCATTTAATAACATAGGAATGCATTCCTTTCAACATGATGACCTCTGAATGTAATTTATTTATAAAAATACTTTGTCATGCAAGCTTAATATATCTCACAGGCTGAAGTGAGACTCAGGTGGCTTTTCAGCTTAGCAGTGCTCATAGCTAGCTCAGTCATCTCCAGAAATAAGGGATGGCCTCCTTTCAACAGGGCTCATACAATGCAGCCTGGTCAGGGATTCACTAACCCACCCTGAGATGAGTTACGTGTAGCAGTTATGTCACAAAACAGCACTACATTATACTGTATTAAAGGTAAACTATATTCTTGAAATGCCAATGCTATGCTACAACCTGGCACTTCAGCCCTTTCTGAAGTTGTGTGATTGGATTATCCCTGTTCCTTTCCTCTTCCCATACACTGGGCCACAATTCTGAATGTTACATGTCTCATGTCAGAAAAAAAAGAAATTTATCTGCATGCACTTATTTTGAAAAATCTTAACAAGGACACATTAAAAATCAAGTATCTTAGCTCAGCAAGTGCTCTGCGTATGGGTTGCCAATGTTGGAAGAAAAGCCTCCCACCTGTACTCACATTATTTAATAAAATCAAAGATTCAGAATATATTCATAGCACATTTCATATTTCAAAAATGCAATAATTAAATTAGTGTTGACTAAACTCTGGACTGTTTTGGACAGAAGACTATGAAGAAGCAGCATTGCTACGTATTCATTATGTAAACTACAGGGATATAGTAGTGTCAATAATTTGCTTAGCTATTTCATTCTACAGTTGCAACAAGGTGTACTAGCCATAGTTCTTTCATTTGTTTCCCAAACTGCTTGAACATGTGGAACTCAAAAGGAACACTAGTCTAGAAAAGCAACATATAATACTATGTTGTTCAAACTGATGAAATGCCTTCATCTATACTTCTAAATGAAACTTACTTCTGTAAATGTGTACCATTTCAATCTGAAAAACTTCTCACATCAAATTCTAAAATCTGTCTTTTACCTATTACTATTGTACAACACACCAAAGCACTCAGAACAATAGCTAGAATTGTAAACTCTTGTTATTCAGCAACATCTTATGCAATTCACCTTTATAACTTCCTGCCACTTGCATTTAACCTTTGATTTCACCACTGGAATATTTTCTGTAATAGTAGCCAAAGCAAACATCACAAGTACAGTTGAGTCCTTTCCCATATCAGCTTAAGTTTCATTCACAGAAACACACAAGGGTTTTGTTTTCTCTTTTTTTTTTTTTTTTTAAATAAAGTTTGCTTCCACTTGGCTATCAAGACCTGTCATAGGTATTATATTAAGCATGCCAAAAAGATGAAGCCTTAGCTAAGAACAGTATTATTTCTTTCACCTGTTTTGTGGATTAAACCCTCAAAACTAATCATATTCTTAAATATTCAAAGCCAGTTTCTGACAAATTAAGTCTTTTTGTGGGTTATTCTCAAAGGGCCAGCACTGTTTCAGACTCGAAATAAGAAAATTAGGCCAAACCCCAATCCCTACATTTTTAGCCTGATGACCCACAACCAATAAGGGGGCTTTCCCTCATTTGTTAAAAGGGGGTCTTAGAGTACTACAAATTTTAAAGTTAGGTTGGTCTATTTTTGAAAATTACAGGAATCAAATATGTAAATGTCCTTTTTAATATTTTAAAGTCTAATTTAAAATGTTGATGTTCTTCAGCTATATGAGGTTTTACCCAAATATAAGCTGTCATCCAAAGGAAGATGCAATTTACTGGAAACTGGGTGCATCAAATCCTTATTTAGTGGTATAAGTTTCTGTGGTAAATCAACATCAAACCAGATTATAGGTAGCAAAAGCCTACTTGTAGAGAGTGTGCATATGAGAGAGAATTGGGAGCTCTTTCATTGTGCAAACTACAGAATTACTGTGAGGTCATTTTGTCTTTCTACCTGAGAAGAAATTTTCTTGGCTTCCTTTGTTCTTTTTACATTCAAAGAGGTTTGCTATGACAAGGAAATCCTATAGAATAGCTCACAATTATTTCATTAGAACTTGTCCCTGTGCTATTCAAGAAATTTCCCAACTAAGTCTTGTTCACTCTTCCACCTCACTCTTTATGTAACTTCTGTGCCAGAGGTATTGTTTAGATGCACTAGAAAAATTACGGTAGAATGTAAAGATTTCCAGAACGCTGGAGTTGTACACTGACTTTGTAGGACTTTTTGTGAGGAAAAAAAAAAACCAAAGAAACAAAAAAAGAATAGCTATTGCTGTTAACACTGTGAAGATGATTCAGAACGCGTATTTCAATTAATATCTAATTAACATAGGATATTAATTACTGTGTTGTTTAAGTGAGGTAGACTTTATATAGAGTGTCGGATGAAAAAGAAATAACATAAGCAGAAAAGTCATATGTATTAAAACTGTCACATTAAAAACAAGTATCTGTTCAATGTTTTCCTCTTCACTGAGAATTATATTACATGCTAGAAATTCTACTTGCCTTTTACATAGTAAGTAAAAATTTAAAGTGAAACATATGGGAACGGTGTGGGAAATATCTAGTCCATTCAAATTCCTGCTTTGACTGCTTTGTTTTAATTTTTTCATTGTTCGTTTTAAAGTGTTTTAGAGTAGTTAAGAAATTATTCAAAGAAGCTTGAATCCAAAATGCCTGCTGTTAATCTAAATTGAAAAAGGTTAAAAAAAATATAATTTTACCTCAACGGTAATGCTATTAGTTTTCAGGTAAAACCCAAACCTAAAACCTAAACCATGTACCCTGCTTTCTATTTGTCTTGTCCTTGTAAGTTATCTGATGAGTTTGGTTAGTTTCTAATGTAAGTAAGGTACGCAAAAGTGAGCAAGAATGAAGAACAGCACTGTATATTTACATATGCAATTTGATTCAAGAGTATGTTTGAGTATACTGTATTTTTGTAACTATTTTATTAGGTAAGAATTTAGCACAATAGGAAACATAACTATAGCTCAAAAATGCAAACATTTTTATTGATAGTCCCATTTGTTTTCCAAAGTCAGTGTTCCATTCAGAAAAAGTATTTTCTGAGACTTCTGAAGGTATACTTAACAAAAGCAAAAAAGACCCTCTGATAAGCAGGGGGAAGAAAGATACAATTTCTTTTTAATCCATCCCGAGGAGTGTAAAAAGATAACATCATGTCTAGCCGCTCTTGAGCCCTTTCTTCTCTTTTCCACCATTATTCTCTATCTGTGGCACCTGCTGACTCAGTCAGCCTTCAGAATCACTGCCAGCGTTAACAGTGTACAAAACAATAAAGAAAAATACACGGCAACACTGGCTTGGCTGCTGGCTGCCCAACACATTAAATACAAAAAGAGCAGCAATTTTGTGTTCACCCTGCAAAAGCCCATCTCACTAAAAGAAGACATTTCTTTTTCTCTCACAGGCACACATTTTTGGCTCAAACATCAACCATGCAAAATAAAATGGTATACATATGTCAAAGTTGAAGTTTTTATGATACACAAAAAATGTGAAAGATTCTTTCCCATCCCCCTTTTCTGAGAGGGCAAATCTGTTAATTTTCTCTTCCATAACAGTGCTATGAAGTCATGACTTTACTTTCCTACAAAATCAGAAGCTTGTTGGAGGAACTGCCATTCAGTACAGTAATTACAGCAGAAGAGCTATCTGTTTAGAAATTTCTTTGCGTACAACACTATCAAGTTTTGAAGCATGACAGGAAGCTGCCAGGCCTTGATACAGTAGAAAAAGTAAACAGGACTGGACTGAAGACTCATTTTGGAAGTTTCAGAACTACCAAAAAAGTAGGCTGAGTAGCAGCATTACAGAGGCAAGCAGCTATGAAGTGGAGTAGGAATTAGCTGAATGCACAGATGGAAAGACCCAGTTTAGACAAGTAATATTCAGTGCTTTGAAACCTGTTCCAGTCATGACACCCACATGGGAAACTCAATACTTAGAGAGACCCTCTGTACTGGGGGAAACTGTGAGAGAGTCCTCATCAAGTATGGAGCTCTAGTTTCAGCCCATTATAATATTGCCTTTCTTCCATCTCTTCAGTAAAAACCAAACCAAACCAAACCAAACCAAACCAAACCAAACCAAACCAAACCAAACAAAACAAAACCAGGAAAATGTAGTATTTCTGAAGCAAAAAAACTCCTACAGCATGAACATTGAACCGTGTGTGATATTCCATGAGGCGAAAACACAGCAGCTATGACACATGGTTTGGGGACACTGTAACAGCTGTCTTCACTTTTGCATTGAAGACAAATAACCCAGAAATGTGTCCACGTGTTCAGACCTGCATAAGCCCGTCAAAAGGGGACTAGTGATAGAAATGTGTGTTCCTTTAAGTTCTTAAGTATGGCCAAATCTTGAAATCAGCAGTTTATTAATCCAAACTGCTTTTGCTTGATTAGTGCATGTATGATTTTAGACAGATTTGTAACCACGTGAAATGAATGAGAGCACGCTTAAACATGTGTCATGGCTTAACCCCAGCGGGCAACTAAGCACCACACAGCTGTTCACTCACTCCCCTCTCTGTGGGATGGCGGAGAGAATTGGAAAGGTGAAAAAGAAAACTCATGGGTTGAGCTGAAAACAGTTTAATAATTAAAAAAGAAATAATAATAACAATTACAATAGTAATAATAAATTGTAAGGAAAAGGGGCGTGGGTGGGTTGTGATGACCCAAAACCAAAAAGAGAGAAAAATAAACCCCAAGAAAGACAAGTAACACAGGTCAAAGCAGTCGCTCACCACCAACAGACTGATGCCTAGGCAGTCCCCGAGCAGCAGCTCCCCCACCAACCTCCCCCCAGGTTTCACTGCTGAGCATGACATCATATGGTATGGCATATCCCCTTGGCCAGTTGGGGTCAGCTGTCCCGGCTGTGTCCCCTCCCAGGTTCCTGTGCACCCCCAGCCCGCTCGCTGGTGGGGTGGGGCGAGGGGCAGAAAAGGCCCTGACTCTGTGTAAGTGCTGCTCAGCAGTGACTGAACATCCCTGTGTTAGCAGCACGTTTCCAGCACAAATCCGAAACATAGCCCCATACCAGCTTCCATGAAGAAAATTAACTCTGCCCCAGCCAAAGCCAGCACAATATGTATACACAGTTGAATCAAGGTGAAAGAAAAAACACAAGTTTAGTTCCAGTCATCAGCACAACCTTCTTTCATTATACAAAATGAGCTGTTTCAACTTGACTAATTGCTTCTTTACTCTGAATTGTAAAGGACTGGTCTGTAAAGTGTCCATTCCAAGAACTTATTGCCAGTTCAGCAGAGTCTAGGTTGGATGATCCTTTGAGTACTTTGACAGACCATTGACTCAGACCAAGGGTCTTTCCTATACAATGTTGGAAGGCCTTTCAGCAGGCATCTTGCTTAAAGCTGGAACACAGTGTGGACTAAGACATTTGTGTTGCAATGGTTAGGGGTCTCTTTGGCCAGTGGCACTTATAAGTATGTGTTTTCTCAGAAATTTATCTCATTTTCCCACTTTACTGGTACAATACAAAAAGCTGTTTGCACAGGAAGTTATTAGGTTAATTTAATGCAGTCTTAGAACAGCTGTTTTGTTTGCAGAAGTAAAGAAGGAGAGAGAATGAAGAAGCAAACTGAAGGGTGAACCATGCAGCATATTGAACTTGGCATCAGCTTTAGATGTTTCCCCATGGAGAAAATATACACTTTTGGAGAAACCAATTTGTCTGGGCAACCATTAAGCACTAATTGGGTGGGAATGTAACTGATAGCAAAATTTGTACAAAACCAGGTAATATCTAATATGGAAATACTCAATACCTTTTGCAAATAGTCGTACAGTTAACATTTCTTCTTTTTCTGACAATTTATCTACTGTGCTGCAATGTTAACTAATTTGGGACACTTCTACAACGCTTTACATATAGGAAAATTCCTACTGATTCATTACGGAAATATGTATGCCCCAAAAGGTAGTGAATGAGAATCAAGACCTCCATAGTGTAGCACTGAGCTGCTCTTTTCTTTTGTGATTTAAACAGAGTCTACAAATAGCAAAGAACACTTATTACCACCTTAGCAAAATTTTTTGGATGTTACTTTAAAGTATCTAATATGCAAGTCAATCATTCCAGGTCCTAACTGTGGCATCATGACAAGTTTCACTTTTAAAGCCTGTCATGCTGATGAGAGGGTTAGTGTTTCTTTCTGAGAGATAGGTAGCCCTTCATCAGTAGCCTCATAATGGCTTGGGTAGCATTCTGTGTACTACTTGAGGGGTATGAATGTAGCACAAGTTACCTGAAACCCTCTTAGAGGGGTCATCATGTCAAAAACTCCAACTGTTAAGATAGAAGGACAAGTATGCATGAGGTATGTACAGTCTGGGGCTTGAGGGTTGAATCTGTTAGACAACAAAGAACCATTGAACCTCTTTGCTGAACAAAATATTACCAAATAATTGAGTGAATGTTAAAGAGTCAGGGGAAATAAGCAGAACCAATTTACCTATGGTTTAATCTATAATTATTGCTTGTTGTTTATATATATTTTGTAGCAGTAAGAAGGAAAGGAAATTACTATAAATTTATCTCTTCTGTACATAACAAACTGTGACCAACCTCAGAGTTGTGGGGTTTTTGTTTCCCCTTTTCACTCAAACTGCCCCATACTCACAGCCATTGCTAGAACACCACATTTACCACAAAGTATATGAAGACCCTCTATGAGTATACAAAGGCACAATTAAATTAATGTATAGGTTAAAAACATCTAGTGCCTTTTCAGCTGAAAAGAGAAACTAACCTGAAAAGGTCAGGTCATTGACAAAGGTTGTTGCATATTTGTGTACATTCCTGTTCTAATGAAAGATTTGATCTACTTCTGCTTGTCTGGGTCCAGCATGGGAAGTAACAAGTCAGGCAGTGTTGATGATACCTTGCAGTCAAACAAGTTCTTCTAGCCCCACCTAATTCTTTTGCAGCGATTACATTTTCAGGAGCAGAAGGGTTATATATCAATTGTCTTTGTAACCCTTTGCCATCTACATGCTCTTCTAAAATTGGTTAAGGCTCAAAGAATGAAAGTCTAGTCCCTCATCAGAATGATAAATACAAACTAAACTACTGTGCTGAATTCACATCTAAGGTAGCCTGCCTGTGACACTCAGACTTTACTGTTAATATGGCTAATTAAAAACTGTCATTTCATTTGGCTTTGTTTTGATGTGATAGGTCTTAATATACAGTATGATACAGAGTAGTGGGAGGACTACAATGTTCTATTGTGGCAAAGAACCATCTTATAATGGTCTGGGATTAGCAGGAAAACATAAAGCATTATTAATCTTATTTAACAAACCCCTTAAGCATGTAAGTATGGAACAACTTCCTCAAACCTTCCATAAGGGCACTACTGTCTCCACATTTAATTCCACTTTAATCAGACTGTGTTACAGTGAATTGAGCAGAGGGTACAGAAACTACCATTGTACCCATTTCCTTCACAATGTTTTTGCACATTCCTTTAATAGTGACTATTCCCATAAGTTTGAATCTTTTCCATCATACTAAGCACTGCTGCAGATAAGGACACGTAACAATTTGTGACATGGAATAAGTCTGATGTCACAACACAAGACAAGAAGGGCTTTGATCTGATATATTTCTGATTTCTTTGAGACTAAATAACTTCTTGTTTCTAACAGGAGCAGAAGAAAACAGAAAGACATTCAAAAGCAAGAGTGCTGGTAGCTTATTGGTTACTTTTCTGGAATGGATGGGTGATGAACTTTCCTTCTTCCTTTAAATTAGCAGATCAGAAGTAATTACCACAACACAATCCAGTAAAGCACTTTAGCATGTGTAGTACTTTAAGAATGTAAATAATTTAATTTGATGGAACTTGCATTCTTCAGATGACATAAATGCGTAAGCACTTTGATGGAGTAAAGAAGATGTTGGTTCTTTGTTGTGTTGACAAAAAAAGTTATGATTGTCTCAAACAGTAAAAATGCTAACCTCGCACTTTAGTCAACAATGGAAAAGTCATGGCAGTCTTGTACTTAAACTACATACCAGAAGATAATTTATAAGTTGAATAGACATACTTGTGCTTCCAGTAGAAGGTTTCAATCTAAGTAATATTTAATATAACACTATTAAAAAACCCTGCTCAAGATCCCATACATTTTTAACTGTGATACAAAGTCATGTTCAAAGTCTACTTAATCCTTGTTTGTTGGGAATAGAAAACAAAAAATCTTTAGCAAACAATTCCCAAAGTTATGGTCCTCTATGCTGAAAAGGGATAATAAAAAAAATCCAGTATATAATATTCATACAATAGAACTTACAGAAGAAAGTTGGCCTAACCAGGCCTATCAAGAAAAAATGGGAGCATAAAAGGGGAGAAGAATCCTGGTGTCCAGGATTCAATAACTGGGCAAATTTAAAAAAAGAAAATAGTCACTGCTAATGATCTCTTCCTGGTGGCAAATCATCTCCCAGTGAAATCCGCAGAAGAGTCTTAATGATTTCAAAGGATCAAGATCTTTCCTAAAATCTTACAGATTTTTTACATGTGCTGTTACACTACTTCATCAATTCAGGCTGGCTTCTATGGTTTTGTTGCTGTTAATTTGTTCCAGACATTCTGTCAATACTGTTGAGTATCTGCCAAGGAGAAGCTTTACAGGAAAAGCAATGCTGGGGTCAGACTTAGGAAGAAAGAATGAAGGTCAGATATCATAGCAACACTGCAAGAACCTGACTGAGAGGTAGGATCATGCAGCAAAGCACCCTTGCTACCACCAGGAAGCAGTTGCCCACACACACACTATGCATATTAACTAACTTAAATGACATATTAGCTCTGACTTTTCTTGCTACAATTTGGAATAATTACTTGCACCCACAAAGTTAACTTTGAGAACTCAGAATCCCCTTATGTTTAGTGATACAAATATAAATATTTTTTAGCTGCCCTTACAGTTAGTAATTAACTGTGGTTGGCTTGATTTCATTATTATTTTGGGGGGGTGGGGGTGGGGGTGGGGGTGGGTATAAAAAAGGGTCAAGCAGGCTATTCAAAAGTAATAACCTGTAAAGGTCACAAGTACTTCACCATGCTGTTCTGCAGTCTTCTCCCTATCACATGCCACTTAGTTCAGGCTTTTCATTGCAAAGTCTGGCTTGCCCCTGCCATAGGTGAAGTTCCCAAATTTACATACATAAATATATATCCTATATGCAGTCCCAGAGAAGTAGACTTAATAGTGCAGGCATCGCTATATCTGCAGAGACTAATTTTGTTTCAAATTATGTGGCAACTATAGGTGTCCAACTGTTCTCTTCCACCATCTTCCTTCCTTACACTGACAGAATCAAACAGTGGTTAAAACTGTTGCTTGATAAAGATTTCCTACTATTCACTTTGTTCACTGTTTGCTCAGCTGTGGTGCTGGTTAACGATAACAATAGTCATTGTAATCTGTGGTTCAGTGAGAGGCTATGGGAATAAAGTTTTCATTCCATTGATACTGTCAGAGATCCTGCCCTTTTGGCTTTCCACTGTCAAATAAAAATCTCATATCCAGGTAAAGTGGCATTGCAGACCGGGCTAACTGGTCTCACTGGCTGTATAATACAGTACTAAGACTCTGCTTTCACTCAGCCAAATATGCAGTAATGATGCAGGACAGATCATTCTGAGCAACGGATTTTCAGTGACTTCCCACAGTTTCCCTCTCTTCAACAAAGCAAAACTTCTCTGACCAGTATTTGCAAAAGAATTGTAAAAGAATCATCTTAGTAAAGCGTGGGCATCTATACCGTATGTTGCAGACATCATAGTGATGTAAGTGCATTACAGAAAACGATATAATCTGATAACTCACGTTTGGCTTTTGTGTAATTTACAGCTATGCAAAATTTTCTAGAGCGGTAGCTGTCTGGAGTAACTCTGAAGCCTTCAAATTTTCATAGTTCAGTGCCTCAAGCACCCGCTCCCTAGTAGACATATTATTGCAGTGCTTAAGATGCATTTGCAATACTGTGTCAAATGATGAAGGGCTGAGGGCTGGGGAAAGCTGTGTGCTACACAGCCCCTCCAGACTGTTAACAAAAGTGTTGTTTTAAATTAAATGTCAGCAGTGTTACAAGTATGCGTAATATGAGTGTTTTACAATAGCATGCCTCTATCTTCAAGGAACACAGAAATGGCTTGGCAACACCCTGACAGCCAAACCAGACTCTTTGGAATTTCCTTGTTACAGCATCGTAGCTCTTCATATTTAACAAGTAATGGGGTACAGTTCCACATCTGAAAATAGAATTTCTTAAGTAAACCCTAGCATAAAAGGGGATGTGTGAGACACAAGGGTAGTACACATCCAAAACCTGAAACCAGAAAGCCTAATGCTAAATTGTATCCCATACTTCTTTCTCCTACAAGCTTACTACAAGCTGAAACTTTGCTTTTCCTCCCAAAGAGGTACTTCTATGGCAGGAATACTGCTACATGAGCGATCTTCTGTAAAAAGTTTGTGGAGGTAAGGCTGTAGTTTTTGGCCCAACATAGTTAGTCCAGTTCCAACATTTGAAGTGGATATTGTGTTGTATATAATGTTGAAATTGCCTAGCTACATCAAGGTAAAAGTGGCAATGCTTTATCTCTAGAAAAATTACAGTGGATTTTAGTAATTTATATAAAATATGTCATCATAAGAACATTTGCTAAAAATATGCTGATCAATTACATAGGCTTCCCTTCTAGTAGAAGCATGTATATTTTGGAGGCAAGACAGGATTTATATATTTTGATAGTATTTGCATGTATTGTCAGTCCAACAGAAAGTGGCCTGGTGCACTATAAATGTCTATTTGTCTCATACACTTAATGACCAGTGGCAATAGAAAAGTATTAATTATATGCAGCACTCCACATGCTTAATCAAATCATCTCATGAGCACTTCTGCATGACTGTTTTTTTATGGCAAGACAGGGTATTAGCACTGTACTAATTAAACCAGATGACTTCAATGATTTACAAAAACCCTCAAACTTGCCTGGAGAAATGAGCAAAGAACCAGAAATAAACACTAATTTACTAATTGCACAATAGTTTGCCATACAAACCTTACCAAGCAATAGCAAATGTAAGGCTCACTTCAGTTCTGCATAACAGCCCTTTGCAGACACCATTTAAGAGAAAATGGGTGCCTCGGTCTCTCCCAGCATGGCCTAATGATAAAAAAAGATAGAAGGTAAGAAAGAGCTGCACTGTAGACCAAAGCAATTTGAAAAAAAAAAATAATTAAGAGCTTTTCAGTAAGGAAGATAATTGTCTGGATCTTTTACCAAGGAATATGCCAGTATTTTTCTTTGTGTTTTTCATGCTTAACAATATAGCTGCTTCATGCCTGACAGGAAATGATGGATGGAAGGATAATCCCACACATATAAACTTCATTGCAGGATGCATTCATTCCCTATCTTGTTAGATTTGTGTTTTGGAGGTAATTTGTTTGCTTTACTTTTGTTCTAAATGTGTTTAAAGTGAAGTAAGAAAAGCATAAAGTGGTTATTGAGTTTTCTCTCCCTCAAGCATGGCTTTTGAGAGTAAAGCAACAGCTCTGACTGCCACCTTCTGAGTGCTCCTGATGAGAGCAGGCTGATAATTAAAGCAGTTTGAAAACCCAGTTTGAATATCCACATTGGTCTTTATTCTTCTTATTACCATCATAGCACATTGAAGCAACAGTTTTTAACCTTGGTGATGGCTATGGTACTAAAAAAATCTAGAACCAATATCACTTACTACTCTCTACTTGAATTACAGAAGTAAAATTTACAAATTTCATCTGTACAAAAAGTCTTTTTCAGGGTGGCTGGTCCAACCTAAATTAGTTTTTATCTGAGAAAAGCTTGTATTTGCATTCTTTACATACAATCCTGCATTCAGCACCCTCCAAACTTATACTAAGACACACAACATAATGCAAAAGCCAGCCTTCTAACTGGCACAGTTTCAATGGCCCTCTGTTCTAAGAGAAGCATTCCCCTTCTTCCCATGTAGTCCACTGCACAATATTTACTTCCTGCTGGGCAGGTTTCCTTTGGCTGCCACTGAATCCAGTTTATAAATTAATGTTCAAAATTTCAGGCCATTTCCTGACTTTCTGAGGAATTTCTCCTTGGATACTGGTGAGATAGGCAGTTCTGTCCATCAGGGCTTCCAGCATTAGGTGTTAAAAACCTTGTCTGCTCCATAAAGTTACAAGATCAGCAGTGGGTTACTTGCACTAGCCACACCCTTTAAAAAAGAGCAAAGGCTCTTTCAAACTTTTTTTAGAAGTGCATAAATACTGTATATGCAAACCATTACAGTGTGAAAACAAATCTAAAATCTATTGTACATAAATGTGCTAAAAGAAACAAAAGGATGTGGTTTTCATTTTTGAAACAAAAACAAATGGCAATGATTTCAGATACTGCTACATGAATTAGGGACTAAAAGTCCCCTTCCTTGCCACCAATCCAGAAGAAATACAAAGCAGCACAGCAGAGAAACTTAACCTTCGTAGAAGAGGGGTTGAGTACAGCAGGTTGCTAAAAGCCTGAGATCTGCATTTTATTAGCATATAAATTTTCACATGCATTGCTAATAAATCTAATGCATGCAAAACAGATTGTTATTTATAGAGTCATGAAACAGTATCCAGGTCTCTAGAGATCATACAGAAAAGTGAGAAGGACTTCTGGATGCAGAGACTTGTTTTTCTGAAAGTTGATTCTGGAAGCCTAAGCTTAACACCTGACAGGATGGAAATGATGGAGCAGCAGCAACAGTGGAGTTTAGGGCTTTTTGAAACAGATAAAAGTCATGTTTGCTAATCTGGAAGTTTGCTGAAACAAAAATGCTTTGTTTTAGTTTGACATTCTGTCTCTGCATGAGTTTCTACATTGCTTCCAACAAAAATTAGTTTGAATGCTATATTTTCATATTCTTCTCTTTTATGGGCAATATCCGTGATCTGCCTTTTCTATAATGTGGCACACAATGATAGTTAAGCCAAAAAGGCATTGCAGTGTACCACGAGAGCAATAGCCACACAGAAAATCCATTTGGGGAATTTTTCAGAAGACAGTTTTGATACCATTCTGCTCCAGACCAGCACAACTCTGGGAATCCTATCACAGTTCTTATTGAACATTCAGTGAAAACTGTGAAGTTCATTTCCTTGTAAGACAGAAATGGAATTTGCCTTCAGGACCTCAAAGGAATTTCAGATGTGACAAAAGATCATACAGGCACAATCTACAAGCATATCAAAATGTCATTCTTCTCAGTCAGAACATCTTTCTGTCTCTGAAGTGAGAAATTTTGTGAAAAATGTCTTACCTTTACATCTCCGAATGGAATACTTTCATTAATCTTCTGGATGAATACCCAATGGAAATGAAAGGAGGTAGCTACCTGCCTTTCAGGAGGAAAACAGAGACGACCATTACAGTTTATATTAAAAATTCCTGCCGTGAAGACTTAAACGCCTTTCATTTAGGGTTTTCTATATGATAGAATTAAAAAAACGTGTGCTACAATTATATTATACAACGTATTCAATGGCTTGGCCTTATCAACCCATAAGTTTAGTTTAAAATTTCTGCAATATTTGTTGATTTCATTGAAGTAGTCATGCATGTTACAGAATAGTTCAGTGTGTGTACAACGGTACAGAAAGAGAAACTAAATATGGAATATAACGGAAATAAAAATTCATTATTTTTAGCTGGTGTGCTGCCATATAGTCAGTCAGTTTGCCCTCTGTCTTGATACTAAATTTTAGCTAACAAAAACATTGTAACTGTAGATTACAAAAGAATTTAATTTTCCAATTCTAACTTCCTGTATATTAAAAAAAATTAATAGCTAGACTTTTATTGCAATTATGATAATATGATAACTACAGATATGCATCATTCTACACCCTAAGACAAAAAATGCAAACTCAAAATTATTATCAAAATGCAGAGGCTAAGATATAAGGTGTTCAAATGGCAGAATAAGTGCTAGATTTTTATATTTGGGTGCCTCAAATGAAGAAACTAAAATCTACTGCTCAGCACCAAAACATATGCTGTAATTTTAAGTGTCATATATTTGAGGCTGCCATTTGGTTTAAGGGGTTTGTTTTTATCTTTTACTAGCAAGATCCAAAGTTACACTCTTAAAAATTTTTAAGGACTCAGTGAACTTTGATTCTGTGAAATTAAGTGTGAAAATTCTCCCATCTTTTTGAAGGAGGGAACAATAAGTTTGAAGTATTTCTAGTTTTCTACCTAGGGATTGCCAAATACAGGTGAAGGCTAGGGCAGTGAAAAATAAAACAGTATACCCTGTTAAGGCAGAAAATCTTTAGAGAATATAGATGAGATAAAAACATGTGGGAAAAAAGTCCCAGGCCTTTCATACAGTGCCATTGCACTGTGTACACAACACACAATCTTTGAACACTTATACAGTAAGGAAAGCCGTAAGTGTTTATGGTCACGATTAAACTTCAAAGTGTGTTTTGTACCAAACACTTTAATGCCTGAGATCGTTTGAAATATGCCAGTCTTTTATAGACAGAGTTGATTCCCAGAGTCATTATACTGATAGCATGACAGGTTGTGGTGGCTAGATAAGGCTTCAGCTTTTGTAGAACTTCCTTTGCAATTCAGGGGCATTACAAGGAGTATTTAAACCAAGAAGAAATGTCAGTTTTGGACCAAATGCAACTTTCACTACATTTGGTACCCGCTCAGTTTGCAATGACATTGTCATGTAAATTGCTCAGTGCTGAGAGGCTTCCTGTACCTTCCCCTGCTGAGAGCTCATGACAACAGAGAAGTATCCCACAATAAAGTGGTAAAGAGTTACAGATAGTTCATACTCTGATGAAGAAAAGGAGTATGTCCTGATGACATGGGACAGACTGTTCAGCACATTAATAAATAATCTGAGTAAACCAGTGATACTGAAGTGACAAAGTTTTTTCTTCAAACTATGGTTATTCAGGACAGTAAAAATAAGCTATAAGGAAGTAGAGAAGGAAAAGGGTGACTGGGCAATAAAATAGCAGAGGAAATTTGATGTAGAATAAAAGCAAAGTGAGTAATGGGAAAAAAATAATCCTAAATTTACATGTACAGTAAGTGACTGCAAGTTGAGTAATAACAGTCAGGATTGGGATTTTAAGTTTATGATAGTTTATCTGTTTCTGTGAAAACATTATGTCAGTTCTTGGTAATAGAACAACAAAGCAAGGGACAGGACAGAAAATCTCACTGTTTTAACAAATATAATGCAGTACCTAATGTTTGAATATTGTGTGCATTTTTTATGATTTTAAGATGTTACTCACCTGAAAAGGATGAACCAAATTAGTATTAGAGCCAAAGCTTATGGAGAAATGGGCAAAAGAATGACCAAAGGTATGCAATAGTTTTCTGATGTAGATACCTCAGCTTGGAAAACAAATGACTGAGGAGGCATACAATTAAGGACTACAAATCCATGCATTAAACATAAAAAGCAAATAAAGGATAATTATTTACTGTCTTTCATAATACAAGAGTGAATATATATTAAATACGATTATTAAATACTTCATTAAAAAGAAGCAGGTGGATTTTTTAGATAGCATACAGTTAAGCTGTGGAATTTATTGCCACAGGATATTGTACATCTCCCTCTAAAAAAATTAGTCTATAAGAGATTAGACAAATTGACAGGAAATATCTATCAAGGACTATTAAATGGAAAGATAGCACCTTTTATGGTGCATCTGAACCAATGACACCTGAACTGGCTATGGCTGCTAGCTTGGAAATAAAGAGAAGTGTGTACAAAATGCCTTTATACTGTTGTGACTACTGAGCACAGAACATGGGGTAGATGAACCTGTGATAGGCTAGAGTGCAGCCATCTTTTGTCCTACCAGAGTGATGACAATCCCCTGGAGGATACAGTGACTTCCATACAGCTTTGCAATGTGGCAGACCACAAATGTCCAAGCTCAGCGAGAGATCAGCTAAATTAACAGAGCAATGAAAACATAGCCCCTGAGAATTTGATGAAAGCTTCATCTGAGAGCTCTCTCTAGACCAGCTATAAAGTAACTGCTTACACATACAAGGTCAGCTGAGAACTTTAATAACAAGACAACAGTGTTATAAAGTGCATGTTATATAACACTGTTGTTTGATTTTTTTTTTATTTGATTATAGATAGCCAAAAGATAATGTCAACAGAATGGATGATGGTTCCAGAGGCTAACTAAATGCTATTATTGTCCTATAATGCCATGAAACAATGCTATACTGCTTTTAAGAAAACTGCCACTGCTATCCTCCGGCAACATGAAAGCAAAAGCTTTCCTAATCTGTTTTGAAATGTCACAAAAAACTCACTATAATTTGAGCCAAACCAGTGACTTTTAATCCCAGAGACAACTCTGGTATGTTTTTTAAGGGTGACATTACCATAGCACTAAAGACATTAGCCATAACTTTTTAAGTTTCTACTATGTCTAAGTGAGCAAGTAATTTGGTGCAACAGGAGTTCAGCTGTAACTCAAAGGTGTTGCTGCTGAGACCTCCAACATCCACATGTGGTCAAGCTCCCCAAACTTTAGACTAAATTTACTCTACCCCTCTGAACTTAACATTCACATTGCACACATAGCCCAAAGCTGCACAAAGTTCCACAGCTGTTGCTTTGCATCTGTATGTCTCAGTTAGAGGCTGGGGTGCATTTTGAGCACAGCTTACAGTTTAGGTCCCTCTGAAAAGAATCCAGGGATTATGCGTATTAGAGCCACTCATGAAACAGACCTATGTGTAGTGTAGATGGGTACATCTAGGGGATTCTCTTTATTGCTGCTCCACTGTTTACACTATGGCCCCAAACCTAAATTCTAATTCTGATAGTCATTCTTCTGCTATCAGCGTTGCTGCTGGCAGCAATCAAGGTACAGTCTGTAATACAGAATATTTTTTAACTGCTCATTAAAATCAGTTAAGAAATTGTACTGGTTAAGAATCACAGAACTGTAGATGTTGGAACTTGTCCAGGACTGTATCTAGATGGTTACTGAATATCTCTAAGGATGGAAACGCCACAACATCGCTGGGCAACCTATTCCAGTCTTTGGTCACCCTCAGAGTAAAAAAGTGTTTCCAAATGTTCAAATGGAACCTTCTGTGTTTCACTTGGTGCCCATTGCCTCTGGTCCTGTCACTGGGCACCACTGGAATGAACCTGGCTCTGTCTTCTTTGCACCCTAACTTCAGTTATTTATATACATTAATAGGAATACCCCGAGTCTTCTCTTCTCCGGGCTAAACAGCCACAGATTGCTTAGCCTTTCCTCATATGTGAGTTACTCCTGTCCTTTAATTACCCTTGTGACCCTTTTTTGAACTCTCCTCAATATGTCCATGTCTCTCTTGTACTGGGGATCCCAGAACTCGATGCAGCACTCCAGGTGTGGCCTCACCAGAGCTGAATAAAGGGGAAAGATCAGCTCCCTTAACCTGAGGGCAGTACTTTGTTTAATGCAACTAAGGATACCGTTCTTCTTTGCAGCAGGGGCACATTGCTTGCCCATGTTCAATCTGGTGTCCACCAGGACTCCAGACCCTTTTCTGTCAAGCTGCTTTCCAGTTGGGCCCCCCCAGCATATGTTGGTGCATGGGATGTTCTCCAGGTGCAGGACTTTGCACTTCCCTTTGTTGACATTCATGAGCTTTCTGTCAGCTGATTTCTCCATCCTGTCAAGGCCCTTCTGGGTGGCAGCATGACCTTCAGACACATCAACCACTTCTCTTACTTTGATGTGATATATAAACTTGCTGAGGATACACTCTTCCCCATCATCCAGCTTGTTAAGGAGGATGCCAAGCAGGCCTGGACCCAGTATTGACCCCTGGGGTATACTGCTAGTTACTGGCCTACAACGAGACTTTGTGCTGCTGACCACCACCCTCTGGGCCCAGTCATTCAGCCAGCTTTCCATCCACCTCATCACCAGCTCATCCAGCCTGTACGTCAATAGATTGTCTATGGGAATCTTATGGGGGACAGCATTAAAAGCTTTAATGAAGTCTTCTCCCCTCATCTACCAGACCAGTCACTTCATCATACAATTTTATCAAGTTGGTCAAGCAGGACTTCCCCTTTCTGAGTTTGGCCAGGACCTACTTTTCATCCACACAGGACTTCTGACATTTTTGCCTGACTTTTTATTTGTTGGGATGGAGTTCTCTTAAGATTGGATGAGTTAATCCTTGAACATTAACCAGCTTTCTTGGGTTCTTCTTCCTTCTAGGGCCTTATCCCACACGGTCTCTTCCAAGCAGATCTCTAAAGAGGATGAAGTGTACTCTCCTGAAGTCCAGGGTTGTGATATTGTTTTTTGTCCTACTCACTCCCTCCTCTCTGAGCCCTGAACTCTACCATCATATAGACACTTCAGCCAAGGCTGCCTTTGATCTTCACAGCCCCAACAAGCCTCTCCTTGCTGGTGAGTATGAGGTCCAGCAGAGCACGTCTCTTTTTTGGGTCCTTCATTACTTGGAGGAGGAAGTTATCATCAATGCACTCCAGGAACCTCCTCATTTGCTTATGTCCTGCTGTATTATCCCTCCAGCAGATATGTGGGTTGTTGAAGTCCCCATGAGGACCAGGGCCTGTGAATGTGAGGCTGTTGCTATCCATCTGTAGAGGGCCTCATCCACTTCTTTCTGGCTGGGTGGCCTATAGCAGACACTATACTGTCACCTTTGCTTGTCTTCTCTTAAATCCTAACCCATAAACTCTGCACCAGCTCCTTTTCCATACCCACGCAGAATCCCATAAACTCCAGGTGTACACTCACATAAAGGTCAAATCTCCCTTCCCTTCCCTTCCTGTACTTCCTAAAGAGCCTGTATCCCTCCACTGCAATACTCCAGTCATGGGGGCCATCCACAATGCCTCCACGACCGCAACAAGATCATAGCCCCGCAACTGCATGCAGATCTCTAACTCATCATGTTAATTCCCCATACCACATGGAGATAAACAGTTAAAGAATTGCAGTGATTTACAGTTTCAGTTTTCTGACACCAAGGAATTTAATGTATTAAAAGGAAACATACTTTTTAGCATTTATATCATTAGAAATTCAAAACATAAAACTATATTATTCTTAACAACTGTATACCTATAATCAGATATTCTGCTACATATTACAGGTGGAATACTTGACTATATCAAGTATTGATGGGGTTAAGTATTGTCTAATGGAGGTATTCGAACACAGATTCAAATGTGGCAGGAAATAGAAACAAGAATATAACAGGAATGAATGACAGTCAAAAATTTTTTCTTGAGTTCTCATATGAACAACTACTACAACATATGGAACCAAAGAAAAAAGCGCTAGTGCTTTGGAACCTATCATATAAAACTGTGTAGTGATTGAAGATGGTGTAGTAAATCAAAGACAGCACAAAGAAAGTATGAATGAGAATCTACTTGTTAAGATTTGGGCATTTTATTAGTTTTAAGTCACATATGTAAAAAACTTTGTCAAAGCAGGAAAACAGGATGTATGCTCATGACCTTATCATTAGAACACTTACAGAGCAATTAACATTTCCAGAATAAGCAATATTTCAAGGAAAGTAAATTTGTATTAAGACTATTTTAAAAGTCCAGCTTCTTTCTGCTATATACATTTTGTCAGTGGGGAAGTTGAAAAAACATCACACTGAATTACACGTATCATGCTGTTGCGTAAAACATACAGCAATGACCTAATGATACAAATGATGGCAGGGAGGAGGAAGTGCGCAAGTCTGACTTTTTCCTTGTTGGGAGAATATGCTTGGACATTACTAAGGAGATCATCCTCTAAAGGTGGCATTGGCCCTGCTAGTTTGGCAACCTAAACCCCCCAGCCCCAATCCACGTTTTGAGTGTAGTATTTTCTCTGTGCAAAGCAAACTTAATAACACATGTGAAAAATACTCCCAGACAAGTAATGAAGATAATGAAATTGCTGTGATATAAGGAAGTCCAATAGCTTCAGCCTACAGTTTCAGAAATATCTGCAACACTCAATGGTTTGCACTTTCAGATGCAAGCTGTTAAGGTTGTTTTCAGACCAAGAAGGGAGTAACAGCACATAGTATGATTATTGCCACCCTTTTATTGTACATAATCTTCCTTGTTGTGAAATTTCCAGTACTCCTGTGTGATCTATCTGGTGAGGAAGGGGTTCCTTCTATATGTGTGTAAGATGTATGTGCTTCTTGGTCTTTGTTCTTTTCTTTTTCTTCTTTTTTTTTTTTTTTTTAACTCAATATAGTTATGAAAAGCCACTTTGCTTCCTGAGGATTTAGCTGTAACTTAGAGGCAAGGAAGACAGGGTTTGGTTTTGTGGGGCTTTTGTGGTTTTTTTTCCTCCTGAACTGCCAACTGCTCATGCATAAAACTCAGAATATTTGAAAATAGGACTACAGATGACCCTAGCTATTTTTTTCTATACATTTCTTCTTGTTTTCAGCTTTGGAGACAATTCTGCGTTGCTCAGGGGAAAGATATTTACTAAGTAGTATTAAAGCCTAAAATGATACCCAAAATTCGTGGGTGAAAATGGGGCTATAAATAGGTGTCCCTGCAGAAAAGCAAAAAAAAGGACTTCATGTACCAAATTCCAGTCTTTTCCACACCATATGACTCTTCAGTTATTAGACTGATTTCTGTGGCATTCCTCCAAGCTTAACATGATGTAGCCTGAGCAGGCTTCACCTCACAGTAATTAGCTGGTTTTCTTCAAATGTCATATTCCAGTGAATGTAGTCAGTTGAATATACAATTTTTCCCCCAATTCTTTTACGCCAGTTTTGAGAAATATATGACCTATGAAATCTACAGTGTTATAGTTTTCCAATAGGGCATGTTTGAAAGACTTTGCACTGTTAGATTTAATATCCCATGTCCTCCTGACATATTGAACTTGCATTTGTTGAAAGCTAAGGAGTGATGATGGGCCAGAAACTTAATGACGACATAACATCTCTTGAGATTTCTTCCAATCTCATGTCATACTACATTTCTCGCTATTAGAAAGTTGTGTTAAAAAAAAAAGGAAATGAAGAAAGGACAAAATGTTGGAGGAAATACTATTCTAACCACTGAAATGCTTTTAATGACATGGAAAAAAATTCTATCTCCTTCACAGGCAAAGGTTGATGTAGTAAACAAACATTTCTTTCTCACACTCTCTCATGTGCATATGATTTTGTATGTGTAGTCCTAGTCATGACACCAGTTAATGGAAGTCATGTTCCTATACCTTTTCTCAGACTCTTCAACTGCCACGATTAAGCCAGTTCTCTAAAGTTTCCTTTTTGCTGTAATCTAATGAACAGTACTTCTTTCTTTGCTCACAGTGAGAAGCATGTTTGTTTTCTAGTTTTGTTACACTCCTGAAAAGAGAGTACACTGTCTATTATTATTCTGCAGGTAGCATGATATATTTTATATCAGGCTTTAAAGAAATTGGTTTTCATTTTTACCTTATTCCTTAACAAAACCAGAACTTAAACTGAAAAGGCTTTATGTTGCTCTGAATTTAAGGACTGTTTTTTTAGGAAATAATGTCCAAGTTAAACTTTAATTGTCTACCTCAGTTGATAACAAGCTGTCCCCATATTTTGACTAAGATTCAGCATACTGTTGAGTTTTCAGTATAAAGGGCGTGATCTTGTTCTTGTTAATGTCAGCAGTAATGACTGGTGACAATGTCAGTAATGATCGGTGTCAATGAAAACAAGCTCTGATTCTGCAGCAAGCAGTAGTTTTAGCAAAGTGTCATTTATTCATAGTTATGTCAAAAAAGGTCTACTTTAGTTATAGTAGCTTTAATGACCAATTTTTTCATATTTATATGAAATTATTAGGTAATAAATGTTCATATGTTTCAGTATATAAAGAGATTGAAAGAACTCAAAATTTCATGAGAAGAGTTTGAAGATCATGTGAATTTCCTTCAAACTCTTCTCATGAAATTTTGAGTTCTTTCAATCTCTTTATATACTGAAAAGACAAAAACGGTACTTGCTTCTTGCTAAGTGATGACTGATGTCTGTACATGTTTCAGATCAGAATTAAATTTTACGCTTGACATGGCACTCTACAATTAAATGAATACAAACTATTTCTTGAATATCATAGTTTTATGATGTTCAAGAACATTTTGCACTGTGTGTAGGTTTCACTATGAGAATGACTTTACACTTTAAAAGATCCCTAGAGATTTTTTAATACTATTCCAGTTTTACAGATGGATAAACTGAAGTCAGAGTTGCTAAAACTATACAAATCATAGGCAACAGAGCAAGAACCAGAGCATACTTGTCTTAATTGCCAGACTTCTTTTCAAACTAGAAAGAAAGATGCAAAAAGAGGAGGCTAAAAATTATAAGTGATTACAAAAAGGCGGAAAATTATCTGAATGAGATGAGGAGTAACAGCACTATTGACTTGCTAGATTTTATTGTATGCAGAACCAGAAATCAACGTGTTTAGTGAATGAGTTTATCAATCAGACAGAAAAATCCATTGTGATATGTCTTGACTGTTAGTGGTGCTGACATCTCAGATGAACCTTATAGGGTAATTAGCTAAGGATAAATTAATCTGTTCTCAAATGTGGTCTGCTGATCTTTCCCAGATTGTGAGTCCTGCTTGAAAGTATGGTTTCTTTTTTTTCTTTTTTCTTAGTGTTAAATTTAGTCTTCCTTGGAACTTCAGTAAATATTTGCATCTGCAGCTATGAAATACTACTTTAACATTTTAGAAGTATTTTTCTGAGTGAAAAAGCTGCATGCTTTGGATTAATGTCAGACCGTTTTCCAGTCAATACTGGATCTTTAGATTCATTGTGGAAATGTTCTGCAGGAAGTATCACATAGCTAGTCTCATGGAAGACAAATATTTAGTTTTTGCAATACTGTCCTTAAACGAACACATGTAGCTTAGGCAAAAAGGATTTGGCACAAATCTCTTTATTTTACTTTAGCTACCACAGATGAGGTTTGTTCACAGTTATTGAGGTTTTTAAAACTTGAGATCTTGGTTCTTTTAAGCTATCTTGAAACATAACTTACTTTCTGGCATAGATTACTGTTTCAAAGATTCTGCCTTAATAGTAACTATTTCCAATACTCTTTGTGACACTTGATTTTATAGCTCTGTCTTATTACAACTGGCAGGCTAAAAGTATAATTGATATATTAAGTTTCTGCAAAGAATTTTTTAAAAGGAGAGAAAAAATGGAGAACTGCGTTCAGGATACTTATTTTCTTTTAAAATCCATTTAAATCACTCCTCATTACTCCAAACAGGAAATAAGGCTGTTCTGTACAAAGAGCTAATATAATTGGCACCCTCTTTGCCCACATATACCTTCATTAAAAATTCAGTTTATTTGAATTGCTAAACATTTGAATTGAATTGACTCCCCCCCCTCCCCAATGCTATTGCGCATCTCATAAAAACCTGATTTTCAAGTAAGTTCTCCTGCACACTGTTTTACAGCCATTGGAGATAGGAGCAATTCACACCTTGCAGAGAATATGCTAATTGCTTGCACCTACACAGTGTCACTGGGCATCTATTTGAAGTTAAATATGGCAGCAATTGTTTTAGTGGGTTGTAAAAGCAGCTCTCCCATTACCTCACAAAACTTGCTGTCAGATGAGGTATAAGCACAGATCCTTCTGCTCATCTGCAGGGGTGAGAGTTTGTGCAGCTGCAAAAGGATCCGTTCCCAGTGCTCTGCTGTCTGCTGTCTGTACTGAACAAAACAACCACAAACAACTATAATTTTCTCCATGTTAAGCATCCCTTGCTTGGGTTCCCATATGCTATTTTTTTCAGCTTAACCTTAGGCTTGGCTTTGTGTTTGTTAATTTTTATTCAGATCATCCTAGTACAGATTTTGGCCTAGAGATGCTGCTGTTGGTGATGAGCAGGATGCCTGTCCTCACTGATACTCCTCACACGAAGGTGTGAAACTTTTTAAATATGTTCTTGGGTATTCATGTAAATTTCCACCATTTGTCACAGGATGGTAACTCCACACAATTCCTAAATATGGCCTTCTTTATTTAAAGGAGAACATGCTGTACACATAACCGGTTGATTGATGGCAGATTTAGTGTTGATTAGAGGACACTGGCTTTCGCTGTAGCCTTTTGTACCTTGGGATGATTCCTATTTTCAGCCAAGGCCAAACTGAGGAGGAAGGCGCCAGGCCCTGGCCCCATGCCGGAGTGCCCCACCTCCCCTGTGGGGGAGCACCCACCCACCCCACCCCACACGCAGGCTGGTGAACAGAAACAGAAGTAAAAGAACTGTAAACAGACTCTCTCACTATGCCTTTGGGGTCATGTCCTTTCCTCCTGGCTGGCTCCACTCAGCCCAGCAATTCAGGGGGTGGATGGGTTGTGGCAGATTCAGGGCTGCCACAGCCAGGTGCCCACGGCCACCTTCTCTCCCATCTGGGGTGCCTGGCAGTGTACACGCTTCCTCCTCTTTCCCATGGGCTGGCAAGCTTGGCTGTCCCTGAGGATTCACTCCACACTTCGTCATTTACTCACATGGCTCCCCTCCACCTGCCACCACCTTCCAGAAGGTTCCCCTGTGGAGGGTCAGCCCCAGCCTTTGTTGGGAGCCTCCCATCCTTCCCAGCAAGGACAAACGGAGCCTGTGGCCCCTTCTGCTGCCAAATCGCACCCTTGCATAGGAACACAACATGCTGCACACAACAAACAAATAAAATAAAACAGATACTGCCTTTCACAGCTGGTAACTCCTGTGGAAACTGCAGCACCAAGGGAATGACAGCAATGCTGAGATGAGGGAAGTATCCAGCAGGAGCAAATGTCCCCAGCTCTTCCCTGCTGACCCAACTGCCATGGCATGCAGTGGTGGCTCCATGGTGGTGATTTGCAAGGAGCTGTTTGGAGGAAGGCATGTCTGGGCACTGAGACGTCCATCTCTGAGAACGCTACAGCAACTTCAGTCACCTTCAGTGTCAGCTGCCTGTAAAATCTGTCAGAGCATCTTTGTGAGATTCACAAGACCATGCCGGCTTTCTGGCCTCATGTCAGGCAGGGCTTTGTCCTGCATCTCATGTGCAGGTGGGCTGGGTTACCTGGCAGGAAGCCGGAGGCCAGAGCAAACGTGCCACCACCAGCTCTGGCATTGCCACAGGAAGGCTGGCACCCCACCCTGTGACCTTAGGTGGGGGAGGAGCCCTCACACTGTCTGGAGGAGAGGGGAGATCTGAGAGAGGTCCTGCACATGCTTGTTTGGCTTTTTAAAAATTTCCACTGTTTGCTCCTTTGGAAACTTTCTGGGTTTGCAGCTCAAGTCCTGAGATGTGTAACTGCTTTTGCTGTAAGATGGGTGTTGCAGGTTTTCTGTTCCCCTGAGCAACGTACAGAAATCAGATATCATGTTTTCATGAAAACTGAATATTAAATGAAAACTGGTTTGTACTAGAGAATTTCAGGTTTGGTAGCTAAGCTTGCCACTAGCGGTGTGACTGACTGCATGACCACTCAGTGCTTCAGATTCTTAGGCTTTTTATTAACAGTTTCCCATAGTACATTAACAGCTCCCTAGTAAGGCACGTGGTCAAGCTGTGTCAGCTGCAAGAGTGGTTTTCTCTGAAGTCTGCAAGTTTGTTCTGACAGCCCATTTTGATTAATGGCAGCCCAGTGTCACTGAACACAGCAGGGCCAGAAAAGGCAACATGCTCCTTTGGCTCAGATTTGACTGATGAACCAGAAAAAGCTGCAGTGAATGTGATTTTCCTTTTACATGGGGCTTGCAATAAAAACTGTTTTGGTGCATATAAACTAACAGCAGGAGGTTGGACAGTTAATAAAACTTTCACATCAGAGGAGGGATGGGGAGAGAAAACAAGAGCACAGCCTTGGGTTTCTTAGCCTGCACAGTCAGTACCGAGCTACTTTCATATATCACTCCAGATACATGAACTGGGATATTAAGCATGATCAACAAGGACATCACAAATGTGGCATAGGATATTCTACTACAAGGCTTGTGAGATATTAAATATATATATATATATATAATGGTTACATATATTTAGACATTTTGTTCATTTAGGAATATTTCTGTTTTTAACAAATAAAATCATTATAGGGCCACAGGATAAGAGGCTAATAAGATAATTCAGGATGGGAGGAAGCTTCAGAGGTCTCTGGTCCAATATGCTGCTCACAGCCATGGTCAGACCAGGTTGCTCAGGGTTTCATCCAGCTTGGAAACATAACCAACTGAGGAGGGAGGGAACTGGAACAATCCCCCAGGGCAACCTGTGCTGCTGCTTGCCTGGTCTTCTGAGGAAGGGCATTCTTAGAGCTAACCTTCACCTTCCTTGTCCTTCACCCTCCCACAATGCCCCACTAAGAAATTCCCGGCTCTGTTTCTCCAATAGCCTCTCACAGGCACCCAAGGTTTCATTTACGTGCCCCCCAAGCCAGCCCTTCCCCAGGATGAATCAGCTCCAGTCCCTCAGCTTCTATTCACAGGACAAGTGCTCCAGCCTCAGTGTCCTCTGCCAAACTTGCTGCAGTTTGTTTATGCCTTCCCCATACTGGGGGCTCAAAAAACACAGTATCTCAGTGTGGTCTAATGAGGGCTGAATAGACAAGGAGTGTCCTCCATTAATTGACTGGCCATGTTCTTGTTCATACAACCAGCACACTGCTGGCTCATGCTCAACTTGCTGTCTGCCCAGACCCCCAGGGCCTTTCCATCAAAGCTGCTCCCCAGTCTGACAGTCCCCAACCTGTATCATTGCAAGGGGTTATTCAGTCCCAGGTTGGGACTGTGCATCTGTTCTTGCTAAATTTTGTGGTGTTTCTGTCAGCCCATTCCTCCAGCTTGTTTAGGTCTCTCTAGGTGGTGGCCCTGCCCTTGAGTATTGATGAGCAACCCCAATTTGATGTCATCTAATTATAAGTTATAATAATCCATTTAATTCTTAAATTGTCCTTTTCATTTTTCAAAACATTCATGGGCAAAACAAACTTCAGAGGGGTTGATTTCTACAGAATTTTTTTTTTTTAAAGAAATTTTGATTTGTCTGTTAGTGGGACAAACCAAGAAGAACTTGGTTTAGAGCTATTGAAAAACTGACAAAATTGAGCTGCCCTTGTTGTAAGAGGATTTTAGCCACATTTAATAAAGTTTAATACTTAAAGAGTTTATTTGCCTCCTGGAATTGAGTTTTAATTCACAAAAGCTCATCCACCATTTTGGATTAAATTTCCATGTTTCCTTAGCTTAAAATCAATCTCTGTGCTATAAGAAGGCAAGCATATCAATGTCATCTCTATTCAAAAAGTTTCTGAATGGAGAATAATTGGAATAATTTACCTGCAAACAATTAAAAAAATTCTAATTTTTAGCTCATGAAACATTAAGTTACTCAGAAATGAGAGACAGAGAGTGCTTTCTTATAGCTGCATTTTTCATTTAATTTTGAAGGTGTTACTACAGGCTAATGTGATAAACTGTAAAATATTTATTAGCCCCTGTGATCTGCAGAGTGATATAGGACTGTGGATGTCCTCAGGTACTGAAGAAGGACCAAATCATTAAAAGAACAAAGAAGAACATTAGTGTATCAAGTTTTCTTTTATTTCATAAACCAGTTTTGATCATTTTCTTCACTTGTTGGCAGACAAAAATGTGATCTGTACTGTCTTTAAAGTCAGATAAAAAAAAGGCTCCAGACAAGTCTGGGGGATGTTACACCACAGGGAGGGAGCAGGTGACTTTTGAGACAAATACAAGCCTCAGCTAAACTACACAGATTTCATAAACCCTGTCCAGGGTTGAGTTACACTAGTAACTGCCTGTGCTTTTGGCAGTGTAACTAATAAAAGAATTTTTAAAATACCGGCTGAACCCCTGCATAGAACAGGTATTTCCAGACACAGAAGTATGTAAAGTCGGTCAAACTCATTTAGGTTTTACATTTAATTTAGGAAAATAGCAAAAACTCATTTATTTCCCTTACTCCCCCTTGCCTTCCTCCCCACTTCCTTTCCTCAGCAAGCTGCTTTTATTTCCTATGGGGTTTAGATTAAAATGCTTTGATATAAAAAAGATAAAAGTACAATCTGATCAAAAGCTGTCATGCTAGGCGTGGTTTCCATTAATTCTGCTCATAACCAAATATTGGCTGTGTTTTGGCTAGGGCTTAAACAAGCCAGGCAGTCATTGCAGAAATCATTTTAGTAGCTTCTAGCCTTTGAGTTATGCCTTTGATAAGCATAATAAAATTTTTAGTCATTCCAGCTGGATGTCCACATCAGATATCCCAAATGTCAGGATCTAGAACCCAATGTTTCAAGACATTGTGAAGACAAGATCTTCTGTATATCTCCACCAGGATTATTTTCAAATAAAAGTCCTTTTTATTATAGTATATGTTATTTGTTTTATGTTAAATAAAAGGCTTTGGCTGCCTGTTAACTTTTCATTTTAACTTTCCCACAGCTCTCTTTGCTAAATGTTTTTTTTCATGGTAGTATCTTCACAGAATCACAAAAGCACAGAATGGTCAGGGTTGGAAGGGACATCTAGAGATCATCTAGTTGAATCCCCTGCTAAAGTGGGTTCACCTAGAGAAGGTTGCACAGGATTGCATCGACGCTGGTTTCGAATATGTCCTAGAAGGAGACTCCACAACCTCTCTGGTCAGCCTGTTCCAGTGCTTTGTCACCCTTAAAGTTAAGAAAATTTTCTTCATTTTCAGAAGGAACTTAGTGTGTTTCAGTCTGTGCCTGTTGCCCCTTGTCCTGTCACTGAAAAAAAGCCTGGCCCCATTCTCTTTATTTACACCTGCCCTGAAGATATTTGTATGCATTGATAAGATCCCCTCTGTCTTCCCTTCTCCAGGCTACACAGGCCCAGCTCTCTCAGCCTTTCCTCACAAGGGAGATGCTCCATCCCCTCATCATCTTCACAGCCCTCTGCTGGACCCTCTGCAGCAGCTCCCTGTCTCTCTTGACCTGGGGAGCCCAGCACTGGGCACAGCACTCCTGATGTGGCCTCACCAGGGCAAAGTGGAGGATAACCTCTCTTGACCTGCTGGTTGTGCTTTTCCTAACGCACCCCAGGACTCCACTGGCCTTCTTGGCCACATGGACATACTGCTGGCTCATGGGCAACTTGCTGTCCACCAGCACTGCCAGGTCCTTCTCTGCAGAGCTGCCTTCCAGCAGGTCACCTCCTAGCCTGTAGTGGTACATGGGGTTGTTCCTCCCTAAATGCGGGACATTACACTTGTCTTTGTTGAACTTCATGAAGTTCCTCTTTACCCAGCTCTCTGTCCTGTCCAGGTCTCACTGAATGGCAGTGCAGCCTTCTGGTGTGTCAGCCACTCCCAGGTTTATATCATCCACAAACTTGCTGAGGATATACTCTGTCCCTTCATCCAGGTCATTGATGAATAAGTTGAACAAGACTGGATCCACTACTGACCTCCTGGGAACACCGCTAGCTGCAGGCCCCCATCTGGACTCTGCACTGCTGATCTGAGCTCTGCCGTTCAGCCAGTTCTCAATCCATCTCACTGTCCACCCATCCAACCCACGCTGCCTGAGCTTACCTATGAGGATGTTATGGGAGACAGTGTGAAAAGCCTTGCTGAAGTCAAGGTAGACAACATCCAGGGCTCTCTCCTCCTCTACCCAGCCAGTCGTTCCATCATAGAAGGCTATTAGATTCATCAGGCATGACTTCCCCTTGGTGAATCCATGTTGACTAGTCCTGATAACCACCTTTTCCTCTATGTGCTTAGACATGCATCCAGGACATCACCCTTCCAAGGATGGAGATGAGGCTGACCAGCCTGTAGTTTCCTGGGTCCTCCTCCTTGTCCTTTTTGAAGACTGGAGTGACACTGGCTTTCCTCCAATCCTTAGGCACCTCTGCTGTTCTCCATGACATTTCAAAGATGATAGAGAGTAGCTTAGTATTCTTCTGTGTTTGAAATGTTATCTTTTATGAATGGAAATCTCTATAGGGTTCTAATTATGGAAAAAAATTTTGGCAAAGTATTTTTTAATGGTGACTGTGGCAAATTTACATGATATCCTCCAGCATACTGCCAATGCTCAAAAGCATTAATATTGCCAGTAGAAGAAGGTTCAATGATACAGATCTTTATCATACATTATGTCTACTTTGTATCAGCCTAACCATAGAAACATTCCTCCAGTGTGTAGCTGATTACTGTATAAACCTGCATACTCTTCCTGAAATACTGCATGTGGGTTTTTTGCAGGTTATAAAATACTAGATATCCTCATCCTGTATCTTCTTATTGTAGGTATTAAAATTAACAGTATTTCTGTGTCTTCTGCTATCACCCTAGTTTTGAAACCTGAGCACTAGATTATTCTCACTTAACTTGTGCCATATGAGCAGTTACCACCTGGTTTAAAAATCAGATTCTGTCTCTGTAATCAGCAATGCCAGTTCCTAGACACTAAAAGAACAAGATGAACAGACTCGTGTTTCCATCTATACCTTTCCATTGACTGGAGATGGAGCCTACATAGTTAATATGGACTTTCATATCTACCTTTCAGGCAACTAAAGTTAGGAGTTAGGTGAGTTTGTATTAATCAGTTTTTCAGGAGAATAGTCAGTTTTATAATCTAGAAAATATGTATTCAGATTTCTTGTTTTCTTAAAATTCATAAACCTTGTTTTATATAATCAGCTTTTATTTATTTATTTATTTATTTATTTATTTTATAGGCTACTAAAGAAGTTTGACTTACTTGCTAAAACTCATCTGTATGAATCAGGTAGGTGCCTGTATGATTTTTTTTTTTTTTTTTGGTCATTCCACTCTGACTCACATGTCTGTGGCTTGCATTTCAGTCCAAATTTAGGCCGTGTGTATGTGTTAACACATCTGGAGTGCAATACCCTAAAAATAGTTGTGTGTGATGGAAGTTAGCCAGTAGAAGTAAAAAAGTGGTATTTATGTGGAAATTGATGCTAAATCACCATTTATTAAGCGTTATAGAATGTTATGCTTTAGATCATCTTTCAGACCAACAAAAACCTAAGGTCCTTATTATTTGTGGACATTTAAGGTCTCACTGTTGCTGGTTTTCAGCACTGTTAGGTATGTGTACATAAGTCCTAGTGTTCTGGCTTCATCCTATCTCATTCTACCAGCTAAAATTACCCTACTAGTTCTATTAGCATGTTTCAGTTGCTATCATGTAGCATACATGAATCTGAGATTAGGCAACAGCTGCCTGCAGACAGTGAAGTAACAATTAATTCTTGCAGGTGTTATAAGGATGGATTGGAATTTTATAATTCTGTCTTTACTGCAGCCTTTTACTTAAAATGATCTGCGTCAGCCTAGCCACCATGCCCCGAGGTCTAGGTCAGACCTCAAATTACCTTTCCTGAATATTGATAACAAAAGAGAGTTGCTGTGAAAATGTGCAGACACTGCAATCACAAAACCTGATTTTCCTCCCAACCCTTCCATAAGCTTGTCCAAGTACATGCTCCCAAACACATATTCCTCCCTTATTGCTGTACTGTGACCCACTGTGCCTTGCCAGCAGAGACCTGGACTTCATACAGGACTTCAACATTTTCAGTCCCATCTCCAGCTGTCAGTTTCTCTGCTTGCACTGTTCTCTCTGGTGTTAAGTAAAACAGAACACATATTTCATCCTCAATAAAAAGTGATTCATCTGTTTTTTCACATCTAAAGGAGGATTGTATCAGAGTCTAGGTTCAGCACTGGCCTGATATGAGGGCTTTAATCTCTCACAGTGAAACTCTAACCTGTACAGTGCTGTGTCAGGGTAGTAGGAACTGGTAACAGGATCAAGCAAACCAGCTGGCAATGCACAGAGGTGACAAAAAGGCCAAGGATAACAGTAAGGGTTCAGGTGCCACCATACAGGTGTGCCTTTTCCTGACAGTCTGGTCAATGTGCACACCTTCAAACGTTTGTTACACATCTTCAGTCAAGAAGAGGTTTTCCCTTGCCTCTCCTTGTAACACAGGAATCTCTTTCACAGTCGGTACCAGAAAGACCAAGCAGACAGAGGTCCATTAATAGCAGTCATTTGGCAGAGGCACTCAGATAATTGCCGCCTAAAATTTTAACAGCTGTCAGTTTTTTAGGGAAGAAAGATCCCCATGGTAAGCATCCAAAAGAACATGGTTGCACCAGATTTTCAGTCAAAATACAGGCTGAGGGTCAGCTTTAGCCTTTTGTTTAATGGTCTCCAGCCAGGCACCTTTCAGCAAGAAGAGAAAGAAAACAGCTGTTTAGGCATGCCTTCCTGTATCTACCTCTTGCCACCCTCTGTACTGGAGAAGCAAGACCCCATTGCTCTTGTGGTTCCCAGCCAAACTGACCTGGGCCATGGGGCACTGGCATTTCACAGCAGGGGTTCAGATACCTTTGGTTATTGAGAGCAGAGCCATTCTGCTCTAGACCATTTGTTTCTTTAATCTCTTGATTTGGCAGGCAGGCTAGTCCATCATCTGCAGAAATGTGTGGAATAATACAATGATTTATTGTTTTAGAAATCCTGAGATAAGCTGCTTGTTCTACTGATCATAGCTGAAGACAGGCCAATGTGTACATGGGGCATGACACCAGCTTACTCATATTTATGTGTAGTTTTATTGCTGTATGTTGAATTGCTACATATAGACTAACTGGCAGCCATTTTACCTAGGATTAGTTTCCAATGAAGGCACAGCCTACAAATCTCTTTGAAAAGTTTCAGATGGGAGATGACATAAATTATTTATCTGACCCTGAAAATCCATGGGAAAAGAGAAAGAAACACAAACTATATTGTGTGTTGAAGGCACAAGCGTATCTGTGTGCACCATTCACACCACCAAAAGCATGACATTTAACACTAAGCAAAGCCATCAGTTATGTAATTAGTTAGCAGAGGCAAACATCCTGCCTGGAAAAACAAGAACAAAAGCTGATTTGTTATATCTTTGCCATTCTCTTTAAGCCAATATGCTGCTCCAAATACAGCACTGCTGTACCAGTGTTCGCGTTCCTTCCTCAGCAACAAAGCTGAAGTCGTGCTGCAGAACAATTCTTTTGTAGTGACATCAGATACAAATGGCCTCAGAAGTAATGTATTTGTTTGAAGAAAGTCCCAGTTACTAAAATTAGCTGTATAACTGCATTTATCATAAGAGATTACTGTGTCAGTGATGCCATGCTGCTCCCTTGGAGACTTACATAACAGGGTTTTCTATCACTAATAATTCTGATTTTGGGATTCTCTGATCATCTGGGTATAACACAAAACTTAAGCCTGCGTTCAGGCAGAATTAACTGGATATAGAGATAGAAAGTTCCAATTACTTACATTAGCTGGGTGACTACATTTATTATGAGAGATTACTGTGTCAGTGATGCTATACTGGTCCCCACGGGACTTACCTAATAGGTTTCTCTGTCACTAATAATTATGATTTTGTGATCCTGTGATCAGCTGGGTATGACAGAAAACTTAAGCACATGTTCATGCAGAACTAGCTGTAGAGAAGGAATTTCACTTTGCTCTACAGAAATAGTATTTATGCACTTTCACATATAAACACTGCTGCTAAGACTACCTTACTTCAAACAAACTTAGCCTCATTAGATCCAGTGTTCTATTTAAACACTAAAACACAATAGGCAGTGCATATTTGGGCAATCATTGCATGCATCGAATGATGTTTAACCACCCATCAAGTACAATAATCCCCTAGAAATGCACCAGCTGAAATACTGTATTGCTTTTATAGGCCTGAACTCACAAAGAAATAGAGAAAAAAACAGTCGAAATGGGCACTGGCCTAAATAAGGTACCATCACAGCCAAACACAAATCTTTGTTTATATCAAGAATTCTGGAGCTATTACACAATCTGAAGTGTCCAAGGAATCCTCAGCAATCTCCCTAGTGAGGGTTAGTTCAGCAGGATAGGAACATGGCACTATGTGTTAGGCTTTCAGCACTTAATTAAAAATCTGGTTGGTCTGTATTTACAGGGATTCCATAATCAGCTGGGAAGATTTGTGACAGAGATTTACAGTTGCTGGTGTCTGGGAGACATAGTCTGGTTGAAATGCGGAGATAAACTTGTCCTTGTTATAGTTATCTTTATTTTCTTAAAAACTAAAACTATATCATGAATTCAGATCAGCAAAAGAGGAGAGAGGAGTGATTCTACTCAAGTGTTAATGTGAACCTGACCTTGAACTTCATCTTTGTTGCAATGACACAGAGAAGAGTCAACATAATTCAGAGGAAAAAATCATAACATAACTCATAAATTAGACAGTTCTCAAGTTATTAGTGAATGTGCACTTTCCTCCTTTCTTTGTGCTTGCATTCATTTGTATTAGCAATAAACTGAAACTTTTCCAAGGATATAGTCTTCTGTTGAAGGAAACACAGTAGACAAGCAGAACTGGATAAACATGGGTTAGAGGTATAGTACTGATAATATATGCATATGTGGGCATACTGATAACCTTTAATGAATTACATACATTTGCACTTGTCGATATCACTGTGTTGTATCTGTTACCCTGTACCAGGGTCTTGGATAAGTCTTCAGGAGTCTGATGCATACACAGGCATACCAAATTAATGATAAAATCAGAGATAAGGAAGATTCCATTGCTACTTCTTTCAGTGTTCATCTTGTCTGTTTGACAGCGTTCAAAGGCCAAAAGAAAACAAACCTTCTTGGATACTTTCTGAGGCTCTTAAGAACAGCAGAATTTCTTGAAACTTGAACAGTCTGCTCAGGTCCGTTAAAGACAGAAGTTGGAGACAAAGTAGATTACAGAAACCTATGGTGTTTAGTCATTCTGAAGGAAGATAAGATTGGTAAGAACTTTTTCTTCATACTCTTTTTATTCTCTTGCCTCAACTAGTGGTGAATTATTAGTGACATGTTTTAAAAAAAAGAAACTTTTGTCTGGATATTGTCATAAACTTTAATGTTAACTAAGAGTGAATGGACTGCAAATGTATTAATTAACAAATACTGCTCAGTCAGTACCAGATGTCTAATAGCATCATGTATTTTATTTACAACTTCTACTATATATTTGGCAGAGTTTTATGAGTAGAAAACCCCAGAACGGTTTCAGGACTAGGATGTGGTTTATTCCAAGTTTCCTTCTTCCTAGTAAAATGGACTCCCAAAGAGGTATTCCCTTTGTTTTTCTTCTCAGGTTGTCCATCAAGATTTGGCTCCAGCTACTTTTCTCACTAAAGTGCTTTTAAGTAGGAAATGTCTCAAGAGGCAATGCTGCACTCTATACTAGATTCATATACAAATAATGTAAGGAAGTTATGGGGTAGTGCTATAACAGGGAGGCAAGCTGTATGGATGAGTAATGGAGAGGAGAAAAATATAGAGGGGTTTAAAAGATGCTTTCAATATAGTATTGTATACCACCTCCACCATCCCCACCTCACCCCAATTTCAGAATCATTTGGGTTGGAAGGGACCTTCAAAGATTGTCTAGTCTAACCCCCCAATATGAATAAAACCTGGTTAACCAGATTATAGCAAGTTTTCTTAGGTAATAGGCATGCTGTCGAAGACCTTTCTTTCAACAATTTTTTTTGAGGAATTACACATGTGTGTGTGTGTATTAGCAGCCTAGAAAATGGATATTACAAATCTTCAGAAAGTAAAAAGTACCAGTTAAGTTAAAAAAAATATCAGTTAAGTTAAAAAAGTATAAGTTAAACCTCAGATTGCCTGTTGTTTCTAAGATAATTGTCCTGCTTCTGGTTGTCTGTCTTTTATGTGATAGCCTTTTCTCTTCTATTACTTAGCAATCCAAAAAGTAAGTCTTTGTGGCAAGAAGGCCACTCAAAAGCACATCAGCAAGAAAGCAAAATACTCTCCTTTAGTGTAACTTAAGTCTGAGTTTAGAGAAAAAGCACATGGGTTATAAACCTCATAGACAGTGTCATATAGTACTTATTCTTTACATTCATTTCCTGCTCAGTGGAAAAACAGGACACTTGCTTAAAATCCTCAAGAGCTCTTCTCTCACCACTTGTATGGTGACTCACACAGATTTTACTATCTAATTACGGCTCTGCAAAGATCCCAGTTGCAGCTGGGCCTATTTTCCCTGTTCACGTGAGCCGTTTTAGAGAGCCCAAGGGTAACACTGGATATAACTCTTCAGATCAGTAAGTAATTTCTGATCTGAATTACACTAACAAAACTGAGATCAGAATTTGGGGCTATGTAATGTCTCTACAGTGGTGTAAAATTAATGTGAGGAGAATCAAGGTCATTGATATCAACAGAGATTCTCCTCAGAGTAAAGCCATGAGGACTGACCATGCGAATCTTGTGACACAATGTTCCAGGAAGCAGCCTTTGTTTGCACACACTGTGGCTCTCATTTATTAATATGCTAGGCCAACAACGCCTATTGTCTCTTTCCATATCAGAATGTTGTCACATGAGCAGTTCAAGTGACACCAAGGATTGCAAGGTGAAGACAAGTGGCTCTATCTGGCTCCAACTGGAAATGTTTTATATTTGAATACATTAATACTCAACAAATATCTTTTCAGATTAAATCACTCACAGATCTTTTTTAAAATTAAAAACCACCCAAACAACTATGTCAAACTATACGTTTACCCACCTAAACAAAGGAATGTTTTATTATGAAAATGCAGGCACAATATCTATATTTAAATAAAATATTTAACCACATGATCTGTGTATCTGAAATTAGGTTACAGGTTATTACAATAAAATTCAAGAAACGGCCACTTTGTTCCTGTGCCACTCAGAAATTTTAAGCATAGAAATACAGTTTTTGTAAGGAGTGTTTTACTGCTGTTTGAAAGAATCATCTTTTTTGTCCCCTTCTCACTAGTATAGCTTAGTCTTAGAAAATAAACAGCCTATGAAACACTTAACCTTATTTACATGAGTCTTATTATGTATGATTTCATCCGAGTTTTTTCACTCTATAAACTAGAACAATCCTTTCTTTTTTGCCTTACAATTGCTGCTTTCTCCCCATATTTTAAGTGAATCAGTTTTGCATAACTGCATCTTTTATTCCATTCAAGAGAAGAGATAAGGACTCTTGTAAATGGTATCAGGCTAACTTGACATTAATACAGCCAAGTCTTCAGCTAGTGTTGTAGTGCAAGGAGTAACTTGGCTCCTATACACGTCATGATGGAATAAATGAAGAATAACAAAAAGGAGGCAATGAAAAACAGAGGAATTATATCTAAATTGTATTTGAAATTATCTAAACCCTTAACATGCAGACAATACTGAGGAGGTACTCTGTCCTGGGAAAGATAGGAGCAAGTACGTAGAAGGTATTTTCAGAAATGCCAAACTGCATTCCCTTTTACAAAAAATTATTAAACACATAGACTCCAATCACTAAAAACTCCCCAGACATGGATTTCAGTAGGAGTTATACATCAATTTTTATTTTTTTTTTATCTAATCCTTGAAAGCCTAAACCGTATTTTCTGTACTAAAGGTTCAAAAAGTATCTTACTTTTTAAAAATGGAATGCAATGGAATGGAATAGCTATGTAAAACATTAAAATGCCACTGAGAATTTTGACATCCCTTATGCTTGCCTTTTAAATCTAGTGTCCCTGTGTTTTTGGCAGGAATGTGCAAAACTTCCCAAACATCCAGTGTCACCAGACTGTGGGATCTAAACCTCAGTGAGAAAGAGAGACAGGACAGAGGAGAATATGGAAGTTCTTTTTCAACCCTTTATGCAAATTAGAGCAAATTCAGTTAGGTGCTGAAATGTAGCCCATCAATAAGAACACTTGCTCTATAAGAATAATACCTTGCTTCATATACACAGATATTCTTGAGAAGGTTGAGGCACCCACCTACTTTTGAGAGCTGAGAGCTTTTGTCAGTATTTCCCAAAGCTGAATATAAGCAACCTTCGACTCTACTGACTTCTTTGAACCCCATTCTAAAGTGAAGACACCTTCCTGCACCTGTTGTAGATGTTTATATATCTAGTTCACTAAGATAATTCCTTTAGACACAGGTTCCACAAATGCTAGAAATGCCATTGCCCAGGAAGTTCTAGGTGTATCTACCTCCTACTGACCTTAAAGCATTTAAAAATTGTACTGTTTGGATTCTCAGACATTCAAAAATCTTTACAAGTCTGGCCTTACATTCCTTCGTTGCTTAAGGTACTTCTAACCATTGTATTTCTAGCTTTGCTGTACCATTTAGATCACATTGTATAACATATGGATCCAGAAAAGATCTCTTAAATGCCAAAGGCATTTAGCATTAACCTGATTTGAAAACCTTAGGACAATGGTCTCCCTTTCCTTTTCACGACTTGGGGCTCTATGGAGACAGAGAAAGGGAAGGCACAGAGCCAGGAAATAGCTTATCTAAGTACTTTAAGTCTTTCATAAATCAACAGTATTACCATTGGAGAATGAAGCCAAGAGAAGAATGATGCCAGCATCACTAAATTGCAGCCACTGTGCCTCCTCCTTGTGGAGGAGGGTAGTGTTACTGCATGGCGAATAATGCAGCTTAGAAGAAATAGAAAACAGAATTACAGCTTCTTGTGGATGCTCTGAAATGTACATCCTTCTGGGTGAAAGGAGACTCTACAGCTTCACTACACATATGAAGAACTGGTTTCTAAGAGTCTGCCCATGATTCTGCTGAACTAAGCAGCACGTTTATCACTGCCTTCTCAGGAATTCAGGATCAGTACTTGAATTTTTTATATACCAAATGCCTGCCAACTTATATCTTAGAAGCTGCTACTGTCAAAAACCACGAAGAGCAGTGGAATAAAATTCCAGAGATTCTTGTTGCACAAGCAACTACCATATTGTATAATAGTTATGCAACAGGCACATCCCTGTTGAAAGGCCATGTTCCTTTAGATTCCCATCACGTGCTGTTGAACTCTTTGTGAGATTTGCCACTGGCTCAATGGGCTTTGGATCATGTCCTTGCAGCTAAAATCATTCTGCAGTGACAGACAAGATAGCTGGCAAGGAAGAACAGTGGCACCCAGTGGTGATTTGCTTTTTCTTTTCAAAATATATTCTCTTGAAAGACTTCTTCCTTAGCTTTTTAAGCAGATGACCCTATATAATATACAGCCTAGCTTACACAAAGAATATACAGACATCTATACATCTATCATACAACAGTATACCTACACACAGATGCTGTAATTCATAAAGTAAAAGGTGGGTTTTATAATTATAAAGTAATGATAATGATTTAAAAGGAAACAAACAACCAAATTAATGCTACTTAGGAAAAAAAATCACTTCATGTAAAATGCTTAAGGTGACTCTACTTGATTGATGGTAATGCCATCTCTGCAGCAGTTAAAGAAACTCTGTCCTAATTAAACATTAAAAATTAATAGAAGTTGAATATTTAAGTGCAGTAGGTATCCTTTATCTTTCACCTTATTAAAATAAATGTGGTGAACATTCTTTCACTTGTTCTATAAGAATGACAGCTTTCATTTCTGCTTTTCTTTTTTCTCTCAAACTTTACAATTTTGTAGAGTTTTTTGAAAGAAGGATACAGCTTCTTGTTACAGTGTGATTCTTGTTTCATAAAAATCCTCTTTGGCGCTGATTCATACTCCAGGTTATTAATTATTCAATCCAAAGTATATTTATTTGCTAGACATTTAGAAAATGCTGCAGATTGTTCTTTGGTCTCAGCTACTATATCCAAGCCAAACGTCTCTTGAATGTTACCTAGTTTCTTACTACTTCTACCTCGCGTACTGCAGGAGGTACTGGGTTGTCTACACTTTTGCCTATGTGGCCATCACATTAATGCTGCATCTATACTATTATCTTAAATGTAGTCAGGGTTTTAATACGATGCTAAGACAAACTGGCAAGAGAAGGCTTCTAAATGCAGTTGAATTCTTTGGTCTCCAAAACACAGGGGCTGCAAGCAAAGCACTCACTTGGAATGATCCTTAGTCCTTGCTAGTTCCTGAAGATCAGATAGGAATTACTAAAAAGGCTAAAGTGTCTCAGGCTACAACTTACAGTCATTATAGCAAGCTATCTGCATGGACAGTTCAGAGCTAATGCCTCAGAATGTTCTCAGATTTTGCTTTATTTTTTAACATACAGATATCCTGTAAAACTGCTATAAAGACCTCAAGGTTTCTGAGGTCTAAGGCAGTCCTGTCATGCTTGAACAGGCTTTTCAGGGATGCGGGATAAAAGTGGGGCCTGAGGTCTGAAAGAAATGAGAAGTCCTGGAGCAGAAGACTTCAGACTGATGGAAAGTCAGGAAAAAAATTGTTTGGCCCTTGATTAAGAGAGAAAGCTGTAAGTAAATGGATCAAGAAGCAAATGTATATAATATTTAATTTTAATTTTGTGTTTTGTCATAGTTGCAGCCCTTTGTTTAAAAACAGCCATGGGAAATAAATTGGAGATGATATTGTTGAAATAGAGCATTTTTGGGGAAACTAACTACTCTATCAGTGGGATTACTTAACATCACTAGTACATTGCAGCCTTGGGCTTCTTGGTTCCGTGGTGGACTTGGCAGTCCTGGGTTAATGGTTGGACTTGAAGATCTTCAAGGTCTTTTCCAACTTAAATGATTCTATTGTCACAAAAATCATAACCAGGAAAACTCTCTAAACCAAATGACAGTTTAGAAAACTGACATCGGCTTATTGCAGCACTGGGTGCATGGGGAAATTTTCCTCCTAACATGCACACCAAGCTACTTAAGGGTACACATTATACGCAATAAAGTGTTTGCATATTCCTAGTACATTACATATTCATTATCATTTACACACAGGATTGCTTACAAGTTTCTTGCTTCTAATGCAAATTAGTATGCATCCTCAGATAGCACTACTAAAGTTCTTTATTAACTACGCACACTCCCCAAGCCAGGTTTTGCTATCTTTTGTGGGGGCTATTTGAGTCAGAGGTCACAATCTCCCACTACAACAATTACCTTTGTTCTACTTTCAACTAATTTTCTGTTGATGTATGTGGATTGCCAACACCTTATCAGCCTGTCTCCTCTTGCAGCCAGAAGTTCCTCACTTGAAGGCTTCTTTCTTAGATAATGTTGTTCTTTTCACGATCTGTTTTCTCGCATCCTTCATCCTCACATCTTCACATCCTCACAGCCTTCGGCTGAATCCTTTAATTAGAAGTCCCTTCATTCATCAGTTTTGACAACCCTAGAGGGTCAGTTTGACCTAAACTTTGTGCACATAAGTGTTTAACATGTAGCTAAACACTAAATCAGAGTTTAGCACTAAATCAGAGTTCAATAATTTGGGAGTTTAGACAACACTCTGATTCTATGATTCATTCTGTAAGACCAAAACCATGGAAGAAGAAAAGCAGCTGCCTGGTCTGGACACATGACAGCCCATAGCACTGGGTCAGATGCAGCTTCTTTGATCCTTTGCCATCCAGCAAGATAAATAATGGAGCCTGGGATTTGATACTCACATTTTGGAACAGTGGCATTACTAGAATAGGAGAAGGGGAGCAAACTGCTGTTCAACTAGTTTGTATAATCAAGAATTCAGAGGGCACACTTCCTTTAGGAAAAGGGATAGCACACTATTGTATATTTTTTTCTTTTCTTTTATAAAGTTCATAATGTAAAAGATTTGATTATTTTTGAATGAGGGTTTGTAGTTGATCGACCACCAAAACAGCCTTTCAATTTTTCAGCATTTTCAGAAGGGAAGATTCAGCTGCTGTTTTTTAGAAACCCTTCATTGAAAAATTTCAGGCCCTATTGAATAATTCTTCACTGAATAAGTAGACCAGTAGCAGATTAGTAGACCTAAGTTACTTGATTTCTTTGGAAAAGTCATATGAACTTGACATCAGATGTGGCTGTTATTTTGGTTACATGTTAGCAGGCAAAGCAAACCTTTCTAAACTATTAAACCGTTGAAACATTTTCTGCCTTATATGTCAAGTCCTGCTATGTTCTGCAGCACAGACCATGCATATTATTAGTTCAGCAAGACATTGCTTATTTGAAATGTTAGGCTTGTTTTCTAAACAGTAGCACATAAGGAAAATATCAGATTTGAGTAAGAAGTGCTATGTCACATATGTATTTGCAATCACAGTCATATAAGACCTGTCTTTTTACTCAGATAGTACTGCAAATATGCACAATGTTTGCTACTTCACTGTTCAGAATACCAAATGTTAGGTAATTGTGGTGACAGCTTGTAAGAAAGCAGTGCTGTTGACCCCAATTACTACAATCTGATTAAGAAGCAAACAAAATGAAACTCACCCACAGTCTAAAATTTGTAATCTCCTGTCAGTGTAAATTAACAGATGCCAGCAGTTCTGGGAAAGGCTGCTGTAAAGTATTTATGTCCAACCCAGCAAATCTCCATTTATGTCCAGCCCGGCAAATCTCTCCTCTGAAGTTAACATCAAAATTGTTTTCCTAACACTGGTTTGATAGATTGGGATTTCTTGTGTCTTAATAACGTACTGCTTTCAAAAGCACAAGGGTGTCCAAACACTATATGACAAAGGTAAACATGGCAATCTGGAAGGTTTTACAATAGACTCTATTTCTGAAAAGTCAACCTTGAAAGTAAGGTTCCTGAAAATTTATGCTAACCTAAAAGACCTTAATAGAAAAATGAGAATGTTCCTCTAGTTCTCTCAGGCAGTCTCACAGTCAGTAATGCGTTGGGAGTCTCACTATACTCAGACAGAATTCCAGTTTCTAGGAAAGCCAGGAGCTGCTCTTCTTCCATTGAGACTGGGGAGAACTGCCACATCTAGCTTTAGCTGTCTCCCCTACATCTGCTAAATGCAAACAAATCAGCACTACTATCAAGGACTCACAGTGAAAGGCACCAGTCCTAGACAGAATCAGTTTCCAAGCCAAGGCCAATGTCAGACCCATGAACAGAAAAACTCATCTGGCCAAAAACATATCTAAAGAACCCTAGCTACCAGTTTGCCACATGTCAGTGTCTGAAGTTTCTTTCTTCAATGAAGCTAAAGTTTTAGATACTGGATTTTTTTAAAATCTTCAAAATGCCTCCTGGATATAATTACTGTGTATGAGCCCACATCTTTTTCCTAGAAATAACTAAGGTATACTCATAGAATATATTTCTGAAGGAATATAAACAACACGGAAGTTTTTGAAATAGTTACAACACTAAATATCACAGAACTATCTTCTGTGAACACATGCAATCATTTTCTATTATTTGCTGTTTTATTACTAACTATATTGTGTAAAAGTTGATTTTCTTACATTTAGATAAATGTAAGGGTTATGCATTAAAAATAACTCAGTAATATGCAGGAGACATTTGAAATGAGAATTTCATAGCTCACTAGAGGATAGAATCATGGAATTATAGAATGTTTTGCATTGGAAGGGACCTTCAAAGATCTGTTCCAACCCCACTGCCCTGGCAAGAGACAACTTCCACTAGACCAGGTTACTCAAAGCTCCATCTAACTTGACCTCGACACTTTCAGGGCTGGGGCACCTACATCTTCTCTGGACAACCTGTTTGGTGTCTCACCATCCTTATCATAAAAAATGTCCTCCTTATGCCTGGTCTAAATCTACTCTCTTTCAACTTAAAACCATTGTCCCTTGTTCTCTTTACTACAGACCTTGGTAAAAAGTCCTTCTCCATCTTTCTCATAAGCCTTCTTTATATACTGAAAGGCCACAATAAGAACTCCCTAGAGCCTTCTCTTCTCCAGGATGAGCAACTGCAATTGTCTTAGCCTTTTTTTCCTGTCTTTCACAGGAAAGAGATATTCCAGCCCTCAACAGGAATACACAATATCCATTAACTTCATTTTTCTTTAAAATTAAGATAAACCAAAAGACTGATGTTTTCACAGCTAAATTTTTGAATATGAATATGAATAAATTGCCTCAGTTTTTTAAGTATATATATTAATAAAATCAAAGAATAAACTTTTCAAAGTTTAAATTCACCAACTAGCTAGCAATATGTTCTCACTGACTCAAACGTCAGTTTAGAGTTCGAAACATCCAAATTTTAAAATGTTCAGGTCAAACCCTTAATTATTCAGATCTCTCATTCATCAAATATATTTAACAAATACAGGACATATATCTTTCTATCAGTGCTGGACAGAAGTAATACTCCAGAGCTGGCAAATCAACAAAGCTGTATTTGAAAAGATGTACATAAGCCAAACAAAAAACATAGAAAGCTTTAAAACTACTGAAAACACTCCCTAATAGACCTTACATCACTAAAGGATTTCAAGACTATCAGTGCCATGCAGACTGGCCAGCTGAAAGTTCATAACAGTGAAAGTCTTTTTAGTCCTTTTAAGACAGCACTTATGCTGAAAAGAAGCATTTCTGATTCTCTCTATGGCAATCAGGCTAGACTTAGGTCAGTAGTATAGTACTTAGAATTTAATGACTATGGTGCATACCATTAGAACAAAGAGTGAATTAAATGAAATATGGATATACAAACCTGAAGTAAACTCACAGTCAGCAATGTTTTAATCTGTAGTGGCAAAATAAGGCATAGGCTGAAAGCCCCAGAGCACAGTACTGATCAAAATGCTTGAAAGAGATTAGAACGGACTAATCTGCATTAGCAGAAAGATAAAACAGATCTTTCACTGACTGCAGATCTGTCAGCAGTGGGTGATTACTGAGAGAATTTGATTAAACTTTAAATCCATCCTTATTTAAATTTTTCCAAGTTCTGCTTTATGCAGTTTGTGTTCCTTGACACTGTTTCATGGTACAGTCAGGGGAGCAGAGTCTGAAGTAAAAACAAGAAAAGGAAGCCTGTGAACACGTTCCACCTTATTTTGGGTAATTGCCAAATAACTCTTTAAGCTCCATAATTTTGTTTTAAATTTCTGCCTTGAAAACCTGTCTGCATTGAAACCATTCTTGGATAATAATGAGAAGAATTGTTGAGTGCTAAAATTACAGATCATTCTGTGGCCTCAGGTAGAATGATTTGGAGAAAAGTATTTCTCAGTATGAAGTCTAACATTTCTGTTTGGGCATGAGAAGAATCTGGTGAATAACTTTTCATTCCATTTTGTAGCGACCATACAGAAATGCTGTCATGGACCCCACTCATCAGTAGCTATGCTGTCAAGATTTTGCCATGTATCTCCCAATTTTGGTGCTGAAGAAGATCTTGTAAGTGGAAAACTTCACCAGACAATCAAATTCAAGTTCAATAAAAGAGCCCAGTTTGGTTCTGTACTTTTCAGTGTGTCTCTGCTTGGAGTACTTCAGTTTCTTTGTAAGGAAAATTTCATATTTTCAGTCCTGGTCTGTCCAGCAGAAACAGGAATGCTATTGACACCAGTACTTTGGGCAAAGCAGACAAGAAAGTGGAATGTACTTTCACATGAAAGAAATTTTATAGATCTGGGCATCAGCTGAGTTGGAAGGAATTCAGCTGCCTTTGAAGGACACATAGACAAACTCCATGCTTCAGTGAAGAAACCATGTGCAGAGTGGAACAAATTTAATCTCATTGCAGGTTTATGGACAAAATCAAAGGATTCACAGGATTCAAATTAAATTGTTGGGTATAATATTTTCCCAACATTGTTGTCCTCCTACTCATATTTTACACACAGCCGGGATAGTTAACTCTGTATGGAGAAATATACTTCAATGTTATCAGAGGGCAAGTATCATTATCATATATGTAAAAAATTACAAAGAGTGAGATTACTCATGCTTGGTAGGACACAGTGAAGGAGAGATGGATTAGATCATATAAAAAAAAAGAGGAAAAAATAGAAAGTATGCATTCATAAGGCGTAAGATAATTTGGAAAAATTATGACCCATGTACAGAAGAAAAGAAAGAACTAGAAATCAACCAGAAACAAAGAACCAGAACTGTCTTGTCTGTACTGTGGCAAAGAGGGCTTTCATTGGGAGTGAGAACTCTCATTTCAAACAAAAAGTTAGGGATCCTCAGATCTCCTCCATTAACCCATGTAACTTTCTCAGCAAATAAACTAAAAGTCCTTTGTATCATTCCTCATTATTCTTCCTCTTTGGAGTTCTCCACTACTGTCTCTCTCACCCTCCCTTGTCCCCACTCCAAAAGCTTACTCATACTGCTATCTTGTCTACCATATTAACTGTTATCTACAGTGCACTTAAAGGCTCTTTTCCCTGCTACAAGCCCTTAAACAGAAAAAAAAAGCAAGTTTTTTTGACAATTCCATGGTTTGGCTGATAAAGATGTTGACAGAATATGCTTAAAACTCTCGATGCTGGTACTTTAAATTTTTGAAGCTGTTCAACTTAATATTACAAAGTAGTTTAATAAAGTAACAAGTGCTGTATAATATAGAGATGGAACATGTTGCATTAATATAACTGCATTGTTAATGAAGAACAATTCACTATTGACAGTGTTTCTGTTAAGATTTAGACATATATTGTCTTGGGACTGTTGCTAAATTTCTTACTAATAATAAAGTAGATTTTTTTTTGATAAAATCTGTGTGTCAAACAAGAGTTCTTTTTATACAGCCAAATAGAAAATTTCTATATTTGGAAACTAGGGACATTAACTACTGTTATATCATGCAGAATTATACCCTCAGAAGAAAAGGACAAAAGAAGTGTGGTATAAAGATGATTATACTGGTAGTATTTATTTTTCAGACAGATACTCTGATAATAAGATATTCAGATAAAGATCTTTTCCTATCTTGCTACTTATGTTCACTCTAAGAATCTTATTTCTAGTGGCAATGGTAGATATCTTAAACTGGACATTCTACCTATGCAAGGCATTGCCAGAAGAAAGCATTGTAACCCTTCACATCTTTCATGTAGCAATACCATTAATACATAGGAGATGTGTTCTTTTCTTAAGTAACACTTAACATCTTTACTCGCATTTTGTTTGTAATCCACAACAGCCTACAAATTCTTTCCTACAGCACTCCTACCTGGGCAGTTCTTTTTTGGGTTGCAAGGGTGCTTCCTAAGTATAATATTGTACGTTATGTGTATGCAGCTCATCTTTTATGAATTTCACCTATCTGATTTTAGAGTAATTTGTCATCAATCTCTGACTTACTTACACTGTGCTTGTAAGTCCACATAGCTCATTGTTGCTCATAGATTATAAGTCATAACTCTGTTATTACAGCATTTAGTAACACTGTGAGCAAGACCTGGAAAAGTCCAGATTGTCTTCCAATTGACCAGACTGTCCCCAGATCTTCTATATACCCCCAAAAACCTGAGATGTCCCCGGTCTGACAGAAAATTATTAAAATTTTGCTTAAGTGCTGTTTTACAATCAGGTGTAGTTCTGTCTTTTTGTAATTTCATGAACCCTTATCTCCTCAGTTTATCAGGAAAATGTCACACAGAACTGTTAAAAGTCTTACAGAAATCAAGTCAGACTTTCTCCCATCCTTTTTGGTAGATATGCTGCCTAGCAAGCACGGGATATGATTTTTTTTTCTGTGATACAAGGAAGCTTTCTATCTTTTATATCTTTATTATTCCCTAAATGCTTGCAAACTGATCTATATCTTTCCAGGATATTTCTGGATAACTAAGCTCATGGGCTTGTAAATCTCAAGAAAATTCCCCCTGTCTCATAAGGTACTGTTTGCCCTTCTTCAGTCTACTGGAATATCTCTCTGTCTTTCCTGGGTTGTCTGTAACAGTCTTGAATGTCTCATCTAGTTCTTTAAATTTCCTGACATGTATTTTGTGTCATCCTTTCTTTTTGCTTTTTTCTCATCTTACTCTTTTTTTTGTGTAATTCCACTGAAAATTATACAAACATCCACCTTTTTTCTGGTCTATGTTTTAAAAGACACATCACAAATTATTATGTCTTTATCAGATAAATTGTATTTGGACAACTATGAATAATATGTTAGACTACATTTAATAGTATATCAGATACCTTCTAATAAATATTATGGTATTGACAAATGCTTAAAAGCAGAAATGTAAAAAAAAAATGCTATAAAAGGACAGTGGCCAACTTCTGTCCCATATCTAATCTGGCAGAACATGTTCCCCAACCCCATACTTGCCCTTTTCTTTTCTCAGGTCACTCAGATGCTCACAGGCAGCCAGAATCAGGACTTAGACATATTTCTGACATATTAATCCCTGCTCCTGTCTTTCCCAGTCATAGAATTCTTCCATTGCTCTCATTGCACAACCAAAATGCAGGCAGCTAGTAACATATCAGCCTACACAAACGCATCAAGAATCTAGTTCAGAGGATCATATGACAGGGACATGTTTCGTCATGTCTTTGTGTATGCTTGCATTTTGGTCTAACAATGGGAACAAGTACCTTATTTTTAGAGCAGATCCACCTCTTTCAAGCATCTCATAAAAAAAGTGTCCAAAGCAGGAGGAAAACAAAAATTTTAATATTTATTCAGATGATGGAATTAAAAATACCTTCTTCATTAAATCCCTCTTTCCTCTGCTACTATTCTTAAATGATTAAGAGTTTGGCTGGAACTAGAAAATCAAGTCATTACTTTCTGAGAAAATGTTCCTGGCAAACTAAACTGCAAATGAACAGCTAATGTAATGTGAGATAATGAAGTTTTATACTTACTTATTATTCCACTTGCACATTTTTTCCATATTTGCAAGTCAGATATATATGACATTCCTTAAAAAATCCGATGAGTTGGAAGTTAGCTTTGCTTCACAGAAACTAATGACTCTTTGTAACTTTTAGAAAACATGATAGGATTATATTTTGATAAGTAGTATGAACTATGAAGGAGGAAGTTTGACCTGATCTAGAAGTACTGGAATATCCTTAAGTAGATACAGACTTCAACTGTAGTACATAGCTGTGTCAACTGCAAAGAAACACAACTGATGGATATTCTTTAAAATGTAAACAATCCATTCCTTCTGCATATGCCAACAGGGACAACAAAAGAAATATCTTTCAAACATCAAAAATCTGTCTGCACACCCCTGTACACAGAAGAAATTCTTTAGTAGCTGAAACTCAGTGATTTAGGGGTGGACTAATTTCCTGTATTTGCCATGTTTGGGACTCTTGTACTGTAATTCCACCAGTTCAATTCACTAAAATTTAAGCTGAGCAAGTGTCTAGGTACAGCCTGCTGTATGGCAGGTCTACACAAGAAATAATATTACTGTACTACCACCTAGACAAAAAGGAGGATGCACCTATGGTGACTCTGTAGCCTCAAGCCTCTGCCACTATGTGATGTACTTGAGCATGATGGAACAGTAACATGGTTTTGAAAACCCGTATGTTCTAAGCTGTGTGCAAGTATTTAACACATTACCTTGCATAACATTAAACACAAAACTAGCTGTTTACAGCATCCGTCACACTGTGCCTGCAATGGTGAGTTTCTGAGTATTTTTGTCAGAGAATTTAAAGCAGGACAAAAAAATTTGCATTCTCCAGTAGTATACAAAAATAGCATTCAGACTGAATGACAAAGGAGAAATAGTTTATAACAGCCCTGGTTCAAAGCCAATAAATTTAAGTGAAATGCTTTATTTACCTTCCACAGGCTTTGAATGAATTCTGCTAGTCCTCTAGACAAATAAAGTTTATTTTTCTTGGTTGCCTGGTTTTATTTAGCATCTCTATCTACGAAGGATTTTTTCCACTGGTTTTACAATCCCTTTTTAAGATGCAAACTAAATTATTTTGCTTAGATTTCCTAGATTTAGCTAGATTTCAATTTTATTCACGTGACTGTATTACTCTCGACTTCAGTTTCTAAAACACACTAGAGTTTAGCATTGTTGACTGAAATAATATAGTTAAGGGCATTTTTATAATTAGTTATAGCAAAGATTCATAACTAATTAGGGCAAAGATCAGATCTCTTTTAATATCTTATTTTTATGGGGAAAAGAGTATTTCATTTACTCAATGTGTTATTTTAGTATCATTTACGGAAGCAATGTTTATATTATATTAACATACCCAGAACTTCACTGTAAAAGCTTAACTTGCACTGTTAAATTATTTGTTGATTTATTCTTTTTGCATGGTAGATTATGCTACGTTTGAACTTCATATCTGTAAAAATGTTCCTTAGTTAAAAGAACAGCATGAAATAAAGCATATCCAACATAACTTTTTTTTTTTTTTTAACGTCAAGATTTCAAAGCAATAGTGAATAAGCAGGTAGTTTACAGGGAAAGATATACAAGAGAAGGAAGAATAATACAAGGAAAGAAAATCAAAGAAACCAAAGTTTACAATCAGATATAGCAATTTTTCCCCCCTTCATTCCTGATGAGAGACAGTTGACCTGACAGAAAGTTCATCCTACTTTAATTATGGAAAGTAATTGGGGCTTATATCTTCAGGTGTCCAGAAAAGTAGGGCAATGAGCTAGCACTCTTGCATTTCTGTTGACACTTTTAAACAACTCTCATTGCAAAAGGGTTTAGATTTCCCTCCATTCTTTTTCATGTGTGTTTATTTTCATTGACCTTCAAACAGTTAACCTGAACTACATAAACACAACATTTTCTGTATATGCACTAATCTCGGAACTTGCTGGGGCATTTCTCTGAAGATTATTTTTTTACAGGAATTTTCTCCCTTTTCTTGAATTTCAGGCTTCAAAGTAATTTTTATTGTCCAAACTGCAAACTCAAGTGTTATAATGAAAACAGTGAGTGAAAATACTTGAAAATAAATTCAAAATTCAACAGAAAATAGAGTAAATCCCAGAAAAGCTATACACATTTTTTTTTTCTGTCAAAAAAAGCCTTCTCCTGTTCAGGGTTACACACATAATTCTGGTGCCATGGAGTGAAGTGTGAGATGTACCACATATTCACTAACATCTAGATAAAACTAGACACCACTTTATTGGTGTGCTACATTTGATTTTAAGTAGGTAATGGGAATCAGATATTTTGCCCTTAATAAAGACTTTTACTGCCTTTGTAGTGTGTCAAATCATTAGTGTACTCTGGGCCAGTATTTCCTCTGATAAGCGGCATGGAATAGAGCAAAACTACAGAAAATGCAGTGATGGAAGACCACACAAGTGGACCACACAAAATTGGGAGAGTCAGGAAACATGGGGGAAAGAATCTGAAAGCCATTCTGAAATGTTGTGTCACAACTGATTACTAGTATCTCTACTGGTATAACAAAGAAAACCTTTGAAAACCAGCCACTTCACAAAACAAACAAAAAAAAAAAATCAAAATTTCTACACCAACCCAGTCCTGGGTTATGTATGGCAGTTACAGCAGGTATGCTGGGCCTGACACTTGACTGTATCTGGTGATTAAATGCAGAAGGCAAAGACATGTCTTGATGAAAACCAAGGTATTTTATGCTCCCACGTTTCCTTCCTCTCTCAATAAAAAGTAAATTTTGCACAAGGAGTTCCAACCACCAAGCATGTGTCTTTGACACTATGTGAAGTAGAATGTAGGGGTTATAAAGAGTAGAAATAAGAAAATGCTGGTCTTCAACACATACAGATTCTACACGTAGCAAACAGCAAAACAGAAGTTCTTCCACTGATCTAAATGACACATTATAGGCCAAAAGCTGATTAAAACAGGACATTACAATCTAAGCAAAATTAAAGGTAAGAATTTTAGCTATGCAATCAGTTCTGTTCTCTGGGACTCGGTAGAGCTATGTCAGCTCTACAGCAGCAAGTAGCTAGCTCTAAAACATTACTAACATACTAATAGCTAGATTTCCCATAATCTCCAGGGGTCTGGTTGTCACAAAGCTGTCCAATTTGACTTTTTCCCATGAGAACGATTTGTTTCTGTAGATTGTTTACAAGGCAGAACATTATTTCAGACAGGAACATGGAGGATGTGAGCAATAACTGTCCTTAAAAGAAAGTGTTCACTTTCAAATTGTGAGAAAGCACAGAAGATATGCCAGAAGGTGGTTCTTAAATAAGTTACAGGCTGTGAAGTGTGAAGTAAGACAAGTGACTTTTCAGAAGTCTCAAATGTCATATACTGCACATATGTCCTGTTATTTTTGTCTCCTTCACACTAATTGCTGTAGAATGATCACTGGCCTTGACTTTTATTATCCATGTCAGAGAAGGGCAGACTGATTCATAAGGACAAAGATGTTTTGCCAGTACTACATGGTTTTAAGTGAGGGAACTTGCCTTTACAAGTTGAATACCAATTCCGTTGCTTATATTAGTGAACAGAGCACGAGGCCCAGAAATGCAGCAAATCTGTTTATCCATCCCATGAGATCCCTTTGCTTAAAGAGAAGTTGGTTTAGTATGCTAGGCAAGTTAAATGTATTTGAAGAAATTTTCGGCTGATATACACAATTTTTACTGGCTATCAAAATTTGCTCATACTGTTCTCTGAAATGTCCATGGTTTTATAAAATCTCAAATATTACCAGAGCAAATGTACCAACTATTACAAACTTCGATTTAGCATATGACCTTCCAGTGTAAAAGTTTAAGACTACCTATTACATCTACCTGCAATAGCCAATTGACTATTCAAGAACAAAATTCAGCTTAAGCCCTTTGGAAATTTATGAAAATATTTCACCTTTATGTAATATACACTTCCAAAATATGAAGCAATCCTACCGATCTCTGTTCAGCCCTGAAAAACTCAATTATTGTAGCAGCAGGTTAGGATGAATCTTTCCACAGTACAACTCCTCCACGTCTCCAGATTGGTTGTCTTAGCTAATATCAAAATGATTCAGTTTAGGTCAAATGAGAGGTATAACCACTTATTGCCATTATACGCTAAGCAGCATTCACAGTCCAAAGAAAGAGTCTCTAGCAAGATTTTCCCCTTCGTTCAGTAGCCTGATCACTCCAGGTATCTAGTACTCTATTTCCTAATTATGAATCATTAGAAAGGTCATATATCAGATTAAAAGGTGGTGAGTGGTCGCACACTGAGATGATATTCATGTACATTTCGTATTCATCTACAGTGAATGAGCTGAACTTGTCTATGCATGAAGCAGTAACAAGTGTTAAAGGAATTATTAAGTACTCAGATCTAAAATTTCAGGCTCAGATAAAGACTTAAAATATCCCAAATTAATCAAAGGGTCAATTGAATCATAAAGGCCTCTACAATTTGTCTTCATGGTCTAATTATCCTGCAGAGTATAGGTCTTCACTGTCCAGTGAATCAGAAAAGCTGAAGCTTTCAGAGGGGCTATGGGTTTGAAGACTTATTTTGGAATTATTCTCAAGATTTTTCCTCCCTTAGCTTTAGAGGTCTTCCTTGGACATTTTTTTTAGTGCTTTAGTGGGCTACTGGGGAAAAATACCCTGAAACTTTGGAGGATTTTTCCTCTGTTCATGGACTGTGGGAAGATCTGAAGACAATAGAATGGTACTGGCATGAGTGCGTGAAATATTGTTTCCCATGGTTTTCTGGGTGTACAAGGACCATGCAGCTTTAGAATACCCTTTAAGCATGCACATTACTGCATCCCATGGGTGTTTGTTAGCAGTTCACTACTCCAGCAGTGACTGGCATGTTTTAACTTACTTCCTTTTTCAAGCACAAATCTTATCAATCTATAATCCAATCATTACAAAAATAATGGTTTTGTTGATTTATTCTGTCTTAATGAAGCACTCCCTGACTGAGAATTTCTAAAGACTATAATCTTACAAAAGCTATGCTGTAGATTGCCTGTGGCTTACTTAAGACATTTTGTTGTTGTGGTGGTGGCAGAAAATTAAATGCAGCACCAGTTCAGAAAGGAGCAGAACAACGACACTGCTCACAGAAAGTCAGCAGGGTCCTAAGATGCTGATTTTCGTTTTGGTTTTTGTTTGTGTTATTTTAGTAGTGACTTTACAGTGTTGCTAATTTAAACAAGACATTGGAATATTTGTTGAACACTACTCAATCTTAGGAGTATTCAGAATTTTTCCTTTGATATGTACCCTCCTCTACTTATTTCCCCCAACAGAATTACTGCAAGAATGATGCTTTCATTGGAAAAAGAGCTTTGTTGAATTCTTCTTAGGCTCCAATAGGAAAGCTAAAACATGTTTTCTTTCAGATTTTCTTGAAACAATTCAATATATTTCTCTATTAATCCTGAATTTGCACAAATGTATACTTGAACTGCTTTAGTACGTTGTGTTATTTTCCTGTAAGACCTGGCCAAATAACACCCTGAAGCCTGAGCAGAAGTAAAATGATTGTTTAAGTTTTGGGTTGGTTGCATCTTAATACACAGATTGAATTCAAATTAATTTGAACTGAAAAAATAAAAAATTGACTAATAGAATCACAGGGAAAGATAGGGACTTGAGAAGCTTTTTACTTTATCCCTGCTCCTAAGCAGGATTATACCTAAACTATTCTTAAACATATGTGTAAATTGAAATTAGTGGGAAATTTTTGCTGGAGGTGTACTTTTTTAAAAAAAAAACTTTTCAAGTTATCACAATTCCTTGAGCTTTCTGAATTAAGCTCTTAGCAGTTTAGGAGTACTTTTTGTGCTTGTCTGAGTCAAGGGAACTGTGTAGGATACAGGGATTTTCTTGTTTGCAAGCTATTGGCTAAATGTACAGCCCCATCAAAGTAATGCTGAGGGCGACAAGAATTTTCTCAGGCAATCTTGATGCAGGTGAGCAGGTAATTTGCAAAGATTCCACACTAGAAAGAATAGCAACTGATTCTCCCTATTTCACTTCCACATTAAATTACAGTTTTCTTTCAGGTAGTCAGCATTAGATTATTACCAAGTCACTTTAAGCTAACATTTTTACTTTTTGTATGTGGTCAATGCAGAGTATGCCTCCTCTCTTCTAAATGTGTGTTGTTGTTTTTTTTTAAAAAACACATCTTTATAATATTGTGTATATGCACTTGTCTGGTATGAAGCATTTTCAGGTTATTATCCCTTTTAATTTATACATGGAGTATCTACAACAGTTTAAATGAAACAATGGTTTCAGAAAAATGAAAGACAATAGAAAACAAAGCAGAAAACAAATACATCCAAGTAAAACCTAAATCATCCCTAATCCTCAAACTCTTTACTGATCCTCAAACTCTCTTCTGTCACCAAAATGTCCTTAGCACTCATCTAAAAGTAAATTCCCAGTACTGGATCTATCCATAACTTGCAGTCTGCAAGGAAGATGGCAGACCAGGTTTAGCCACAATTTTCTCTTTCAAAAACAGGAGAGCAGTGAGCTCTTGGAAACGTCTTGTAGACATTTCATTCCTTGACCCAAGAGATGTAAACATTTTTTTCTCTCAGAAGCATACACCCTATATTATGGAAAACCTTCTATAAAGAAAGAGGTACTAAGAAAATTACTTGCAAGCTACTTAAGCTACTGCAAAAGACCTCTATGAAAATAGAAGGTATATTGCATGTGAAGGGCTTCTTTTTAGCTAGGTATCACTCCACACGGAGGGATGGATGGACAGGAGGAGTCCATTTGCTTGTAAACAGCAAGATCTATTTAAGACCCATAACACAGATGTCTCTTCTTTTCCTCAAATAGACTTGGCAGATGTTGTAGTAGCCTATGCAGTGAAAATAATTCTCTTCCCTTCTCAGGTTAAAGAGGTGAAATTTCACAATGTCTTGTCATACTAAATATAATGTATTGAAAAGCTGCAAGAATTGGCAAAGATGTACTTACCTGAATTGTACTTAAAATTAATATGGGGCTGAACTACAGAATCTTAAAGAATTTTGGTCACCTAGTATTTCCCCTGAAATCTAGATAACTATAAAGCCCATCAAAGCTTCTAAAACAACAACTCTACAAACCTGGAACTAGATTTTCCAAATATTTACCTTTCTGTTTATGTTTTGGAATAAATGACCAGATTTTTCAAAAGAGAGCGGTATCTGTCATTTAGTCACTACATTGCGTTGTGTAAAGAAACTGAGTAAGACCTGGACTTCAGGAAGCCTACTGGAAGTTCTAGGCAAAGATTTTATTTGCAATAAAAAAATTAAACCATGTTGGGGGAAGGGTTGCTTGGGAGAGGAGGAGGTTTCATCTTTGTAGCTGCCAATGACAGCACAGTACAAAGTGTGCTATTTAGCTGCCAGAGCAAGTGGAAGGGACATGGCATGATGATTGGTCATTATTCTTTCCACCTCCAGGCAGCCCCTGAAATTCCTATTTAACTGACCTGGCATGCCACAGCTAAGATGAAAATATGCTTTTACAGAGTGTAAATAAGCACAGAAATAGAGAAATACAGAGTTCTTTTCGTCAGCAACTGAATCACAAATAAACCTAAACAATAGTCTCTTTGAAATTTGGCTAATGCCTGAACAGAAAAGGAGGAATGCAAGACCAAAAAATCCACCCACAGTCTCAACAAACTAATAATTAAAATCACACTTGTTTACCATTCCAAGTTGGTTAATGTTTTTGTGTTGCTTACCCCCACAGACTCCCACGTATTCTATTGTAAAAACTGCTCGTTACACAGTTGAATCTTAATTTAGATGGACTTGGTTCTACTTCCTTTGAAATCAGTATGAAAATTTCCATTGCTTTCAGTGAGGGCACAATTTATCCCTAAACCTGGGCTATGTTTTTTAAAATATAGTTTATATGTGTCAATATATATATTTATGCCCAAACACATAGCCATATTCCACTGGTTTTTTTCCAATCCAAACACATTTTAAAACTGACCCTTAAGCTAATACTACAGGAGCTCAGATATATATTGCATTTGGTGGTGCATAGTGTAAACATGACTGAGGTTGTCCACTGGAGTGTCTGAGAAATACTTAATTTCTCAGAAGATACTGAAATATATAAAAACATTCTAATCTTCCTCCCCAAGTTCTTTCTCCTCTCTGAATTAACAAGTTCATATTAACTGCAATTAAACCTTAGACTAAGAAGTTACCTTTTCAGATATGCTTCTAAACAAGATATGCTGTGTAATTACCGTGTAATTATTTTATAACTACTCACAAAAATAAATAAAAAAACCCAAACCTTCTGCTGAATGTCAGTTCTGGGATCATTAATTAAAAAAAAAAGAAGTGATTGAATTAAAACTGTTTATGAAATAGATACATCCCCATTTTCCAGAAAACCTGTAATGTAAATGAAGGTTCGTACTACAAAAGTTGTTTTCCTAGTGAATTACTGTTTCTTGATTTTACCCTGGTACAAGCAGCTTGTGAAATTCAGAAAAATAAAATGCCTCCATCTATTAAAAGAAAGATCAGGAGCCTATTATAACTCTGCCTCTGCTGACCCAAATTTCAGGGATTTAGAGCTGGAATCCATTCGTACAGGTATAAACCTGAAAGCAGCATCTGTTGGGTGGTGAATGATCCTCTGAAAAATGGCTTATTTCTTATCTACAAGGGCAGAGCCTTCCACATGCACCAGAAAGGCAAGACAAGCTGGAAGTCTGACAGTTAGATGGATCTAATTGGAGTATTATAAAACAACCAAACTGGAAAGAAGTAGCACACCCCAAAATTAGCCAAAAAGACTGCCAGAAACTGAAGAATCATTTACTGAAATCACAATTGCCTGATATTATACCAGTGAGTACAGAGCTGCAGGCAAACAGCTAAAAATCTTACATTTTCTGCTTGAAATGAACATCTACCTGTAGTTGTAAGCAACATGTGATTCACAATGATCCAGGTGGGATTGGTATGTGGCCTGTTGATACTGAGAGCACCTTAGTACACCCATTTTAATACCACCATTAAAAAAGAGTCTTATGTAACATTCACAGCAAAACAAAACAGAAGTTGAAGTGATCAAGCCAGAAAAGCTGTATTTTTGTTTTTCCATTTGTTATCTTAAAATGCTCTTCTGTATCGCTTGCAATAGAGATTTTTATTTCTATTTCTATATTTTACTATCACTATGAAAATAATTTCCTTTCCTAGTTGAAATTCATTTACCAAATCTGTGAATTGGAATTTTACATAGAAACCATTTTAATGAGTTTTTTCTTGTCTTCTGTAAAACATAAGACCCATATGATTTCAGGTTTTGAAAGGATAATTATAAATAATCTTTCATTTTCTTCATATACATTTTAATAATAAATCTTTTATGTCCCAGAATAGCGCCGTTATAGCCACAGAAGTCTTCCACCAGTGAAGTTAATGAGAAACATTATAACATGTTTGATGGGTTTTGGATAAAGCTCTCAGTTAGGTGACCAACCTCATGTCCTATTTCTAGAAACATGAGGTATTTAATGGAATTAAATCAATGGTCTTTGGCTCTCTCACAACTTCAAACCAAAAAATTCATTGAAAATTTCTGTTTTATTCAAATGATATCCTGAATATGTGAAACAGCTGGATTCTTTGAAAAATAATTTCATTCATGCTCGTATCCTCATAGTGTGTCAATTCTCCATGGAATTAAAGCTCATCAACAGTTTAACAGAAACCGATTTTATATACAACACGTTATGTGCACCTTACAGGTGTCTAAAATAACCCTTTCTCTCTCAGGTCTTGTGTAACAAGAAACTAAAAGGATGTCCTTTTATATCATAACCCCATTTTCTCTACCAGATGTTATGGACAGCAGCACAATACATGCACAATGCCTTGTTAGAATGCCAGCTACATTAAGAGAAACCTTCTGCAAATGACAGGAGGTGATGCATCATCACTTCACTCTTTAACGTTTTATAATCACCTTCTCTTGCTCTGTGGCCTGTGCTTTGCTTTTGGTGTCTGTGCTGTTAGTGTCATGGTGACCTTACAGCTATACCCTGTCCCCACTGGAACTGCAGCTCCCATGGGCTGTCACATGTAACTTCAACCAGACACATCTAGCTAACAAGCCACCCTTGCTTTCAACATCACTGCTCTTTTAGAGTCTTAGGGAAATTTTCTATCTCCAAAAGCCACCTAAGGAGAGCCAGCAACTGTCACACAGACAAAGCAGGGCTCAGGCTCTTAATTAAACATTTAGCAAGAAAACTGTCTTGCACTGCTCTGGTAGCCTCAATATTTTGTACAGAAAAATACATTATTTCCATGTCTACTGTTTATTATCCTAATCAAAGTGGCTTTTGGAGGTGAACAGTCTGCTTCATTTCTCTTCTCGGGATAGTGTAATGTTTACACTCATTGCAAATTGTCCACAATGGGTGGTAAGATTTTAAAAGAAGCATGCTAATACTAGGCAACTTGCATGAATCTTTGCCCCATGAGTCTGGGCAGAAACTACCTCCCATCTGTTCACAAGCAGGAAGGAATCAGTTCAGGCTATGGCTTTCAATCTACCAGATGTCTCAGCTCCTCTCCATCTCTCATGCATTGCAAAGGACAAGATAACAACAGCTAGGCCAATTGAAAAGGTATTTTTGTTTCAGCTGCATAATAAAAGACAACTTCTGTTCTATATGATGGAACTGAATTAAAAAGTTGAGCAGAAACTATGTATTACAAGAGGCATAATACCTCTGTGGAGCAAGTCCTGCAGAAAATTATTAGGAGAAAACGTATGACGGGTCAGAAATACAGGTCCAAACAGGCACCCTGAAAGTCAGGCAGATGACAATTGCCAAACTGACTTCAAAACAGAATTTATTTAAGATTTAACACATGGGAAAAGTATGCCAGAATTGATTGTTTCCCCACAGGAGATACTAAGGGAACATCAGTTTTCATGAAGAAAAATATTTCTTCAGAAATGTTTTGAGCTTTCATAACAATGAGAAGAACTGTCATGACTCAACCCACACTCACTCATAGATGGCAAAGATGGTGAAGACATTCAGCTTCAGTATTACATTGTTTTGCTTTCAGTGACAGCATACTTAGGATTAAATATTTAATGACTACAGCCTCATTTTGGCTGATTAGAGCCATATGTCTTTCTATTTGATTCCGTTACTGGTCTGCAGCATATGAATTCTCAAAATATCTTAGAATGAGAAAGCAATATAACTTTTTCCAAAACAGAAAATTTTTCATCACAAGAATCAGTTCTTTCATACTAATAATGTAGATATGTTAATTTTGTATAGCACTGGGGGGCATTTTTGTATATTTTCTGCTTTGAAAAGCCTCTTCTTAACATTCATAAGTATCTCAAACCTGTGTTTCCTGAGGACATTTTTTAAAATTGTGTGGCTACAGTCTAAGAAACCTGCAGTCCTAAATCTTACCTATCCCTCAGGTTGCTTATTCTCCCATTTCTGGGACAAATTATAAGCAAAAAATCTACCCTAACAAAAGAAAAATTTTTAGTTGCTTTTGAGGAAAAGACATATTACTGGGTGCCACAGTGGCCTTATGAAAGGAGTAAACTCTTAGGGCAAAGCATTTTTGTTGAGCTACCTACCATGCCTGTGTTAAATGTGACACAATTAACTGCTAAAGCAAAAACTTAGCATTAGCGTTGCAATAGAGGACTAGGGCACAGTGCCAAGGTTTGCTGTAAGTAACTGGAGATTCACAGTCAACTTTCAACAAAACAATGACTACATGGAAATCAAATTTGGAGAGGAATGTCTTTCTGTACAATTAAATTTGATCACAAGCTGTAAATTCAAAGCTTTTGTTTGCAAAGACATGTACATATCTATCATTGTGGATCCATTTAGTTTAAAATTCTATGTGTGGTATCACAATCTTCCAAATCCCCAGAAAACTCGACTGATTTCCATATTTCATGTTATTGGTAAAAGTAGAGTTTATTGAAAAGTCAAGTAAGATTTCACACTGTAGAGGAGTGATAAGTACCTAACATTCTGAAATTGATTATACTTTGCAAAAACCTCAGGTTTCAAAATAAAATATGGCTGATCAACACTGATATTGCCAACAAAGGTAAATTGTGAGATAATAAACTGCCCTTCCACACTGTCATATCTTCTGTCAAGAATCTAAAGTGACAGCATGTGAAAAGACTATTTGACAAAGTACTTTTTTGGACATTTAATAAATAAACAAACAGACTGACAAATTCCATAGCTTTGAAGTTAAACAAGGTTATAGCAGTAAGAGTGCATAAAGCTTCTGTTCTTTAAAGGGGGGGTGGGGCATGCATCCAATAACATGGATTCAAAATGCACAGAGAATTAATGTGGGTTCATTCACTCATTATCAAGTCAGTAACATCATTCAATATCTTCAGATAAGTCAAAATCACTGTCTAATCTTTTTGATGTTCAACAAGATGTAGCTATAAACTTAGTTGTCCTGCTTGCAACAGAAGACTTTAGTATGTCCTCATGCTCTGCTGAAGTGAGGCAGTAACTTACCAAAATCTCATTAGAGACCATTAAGCCACAACTTTTCTACTTCAGACTGCAAGCTCAGATTGCCCTTAGAATGTTTTTCATGTCTACTTATGACACCTGAGCACCGCTGAACATCTTTTGAAAAAAAAAACTCAGACTGTAAGTCCTCAGCAGTAGTATTGTTTCTCCCCACTGAATGTAGTGATGAAATCTTCTATCAGCTCAACATACTAGAATCCAGTTCTCATGGGCTTCTTTGGTGAGAAATTATTTGTATTTTCACAGTGCAGCAGCAGCTACAGAAGTCAGAGCTTTCAATATTTGTTAGGCCTTCTTTCCTTTAGCACCTTTTATGCTGTATTGTGTTGGTCCAAGCTTGTCTTTGAGTTTTGACCACAATGGTGTATGTTTACTGTCATACCAAATGATCTTTAGATACCATATAGCTTTAATGCCACAATATGGAAGAGCGGTGGGATTTTGCTTTAGGAATGTCCTCTTACAACAGTTTAGTGGTCTCCCGCTCAGCTGATTACCATGCTGGCTATGTGTGCTCCAAAATAGGTACCAAATGCCCAAAGCAACATCCGCTATTCACAGTCCTTTTATCAATCTCTATTAAGAGAATGGTATCTGAACAACACACTGATATGCTCTTTCACTTATAAGGGAGATGGGAAGAAAGCCACCTGACAACAACTAATAATGATCCCAGCTGTGACACAAGATGGTTATCTGTGATATGCTGGCACCATCTGTGGATGACACAAGACAAGGAGGTAAACTCTAAGCCCAAAGTTGTAACTATAAATGGCATATTGAGCCTACGAACATCCTTCAAGATTCTTTAGAGTCTGTGAAGTCTCCATAAACCCTATTATATTACAGCTTATAAAAGTATTTATTTCAAACCTTGCAGTGACTGAATCACTAGAGTAAACACTGCTGCAAAGCTACAGCAATACCACGAGACCTGCATTGTTTTGCTTGCTCGGAGTAAACAGAATATTTCATAGACTGCTGAGAGGGGATGAAAACTTTCAAATTCTGCTTACATGCCTGTTACACTCTACAACATAAGTCAAGACACATGCAGAATTTGTCTCAAGAAACCAAATCTAAAATGATACGGGAAAATCCAAAAAACATTTTTATGAATGTAAATATGGCAGAAGTAAGTAAATGGTCTTCTTTGGAGGCTGTACTTTTAGTATTCCAAAAGCAGAAAAATAAGTCAAAAGGATTGGGACCAGGTGCTGGTGAGGGCATCATGAGTAGCTGCCAGCTCAGTTCCTCTGAGAGGAGATGCCACCCTGAGACATAAGCACGGCTGTGAACAATGAATCTGTTCTAAATCTCTGCAGTTTTAAGTCCAGAACATTAAGCAAGTCATTAAATCTCAGACTGTTCCGTCTCAAGAATGATACCTATACTCATCCAGTTTTGTCTGCCAACAAGTGTTCTTTAGAGTTGTAAACCCTTGAGGTTTTTTCTGATAAATGAATTAAATTTACATCTATGGACTTTCTCTTAGTTTGCACTGTTACAGGTGAGATAAGAATCAGGACTGAAGAACTTTCTAACTCACTTGTAACAGTGAAGTGAAGCTAAGTGCACAAATCTGCTTTCAAAGAAAGCAAAGCAATGATTAGATGCTATAGCATCAGATTGGAAATTTGTCCTTGGCACATGCCCTGAAACAGTGAGATTGTCATTATGAGCACTGGCAACAAGAGTTGGACTAGCTGTGAACTACTGTCTTTTTCTTCCTTAAAGAGGAAAAGCTCTAGGAAATAGACTAGGATGTCAGTACTGCTGGTAGCCCAAAGTCCCTAGGCCATCTATAAACTTAGTACAATATGCTGCTGTAGTCAATGATGGTTCCAGATGGAATTCTGACCTTCATCAGTTTTACTGTAGAGGTATCAATGGGTTATGTAAAAATCTGTGTTGAAGTCACAACATGTAAACTCAGAAGTGTGATTGCATGAATTCAGTGAGGCATGAATTTTGGGGCAGAGTACACTGGGAGTCCTGCAGCTTTCTCTCTTTTTGTAGAACCAGAACTGCATAGTTCTTCAAACGTGCCAGCCAAGGGAACTTTCTGAGTCCTTATGTCAGCTGTAAACAACTGCAAAAGGAGTGAGAGGGGACAGAAACTCAGTTTGAGTTCTTTCTGGCAGCCAGAATGCGAACAGCTTTTCAACATACTCTTAAGTAGAGGAAGGTGTTAGAAACTGCTGAGCTCTACCCACAACAGCTGTAAGGCTGATACAAAGCCTCTATTTTTTTGCTTCTCCTCCCCTATGATTCAGAGGGAGAGTGCATGTTTTCTCAAAGAACCTAGAAAAGAAAGGACAATTGCTAGGATTTCTGTCATGAGTGGAGCTTGGTGTTTCCTAAGAATCCACCTTCCCACCACTGTTGCCTGTATTCTTACTAAGAAGTTTGGAGGCTCCAGCTGAGATCAGACAGGCTGTTCATAATTTACCGAGATCAAGTGGCCAAAAGGACTCCAAACTGAGATTCAAACTCTCTTAGCAGCCAACAGCCAAGTTTGAGCTGAAACCTGCAAAGTCATCTGTAACTATTGTTACACACAGAGGACTGGCTTCAACAGAGGTGTCTTTCAGACAGCAGAACTAAACAGGTCTTAATTTCTTCTCCTTTTTACTTGCACCACAGCAATTTCAACTATTAGCTCTTCTATTGCCCATCAGCATTTTCTGTTTCTTTTTTTCTCCAGCTCACTTCCACAGGTGCAAAAGGCAGTAAGTGTTGGTTGATCTACATTATCTACATACTTGTAATTAATCTTCTTAGCTTACTGTTTGACCACATAGGAAAGAAGTTAATGTGATGTTATATAGGATACCCTAATTAGTTCCCTTTTCTCTTTTCTACCTTCTGTTTCTGTGTAAACTTGCCTGCAAGATTGTTAGTCCCATTCTCAATTTCACTGAAAATTTAAAACTGATTTTAAAAATCAAGGGAAACAGAAAACATAATTGCTGAAGCTTGGTTTCTTAGCTTAGATTTCTACAATAGTCAGATGTGTTCAGCCAAAACTTAATAATTCTCCAAATGGCAAGGAGTAATTCTGATTGTGAAACCTTGATTAAGCAACGTGTTAGCTCAGCAGACAACTTTTTTTTTCTGCATCTCTGTCTAAAGAGAGATTTCTGGCAAGTAAGTGTGCTGAACATGGTGTTTTTCCATGTCTTCATAGCGAATTCTAAGAATACAACATTGCCTTGTTTCCCACCCTTTCCCACCCCTTTTTGGTTGACTTTTCAGGGGTTTTGTCTGCATTTTAAGAAACTAATGTTTCATTGTCTTACACATTATTAAGCTCTGTCATATTGTTCTCCCTAATTAACAGTTTCTCCCTCCAGCTTCAAGGCAACCAGACTGGAGTTTATTTTTAAAGCAGAGGTCTGAGTAGCAGAGATGTGTGAAACCTGAGCAAGTTATATAATTTACCTGAACAGTTAGTGTCTGGATCAGCATTTCTTTCAGACAGGTTGCCTTCCTGACTTGCCTAAAACACAGGAATCCCAAGGTTCCTAACAAACAGACTTCTTACTGCAGTTGAAGCAAATCTACAATCTTAGCTAAAAATAATTAGCATTTTTATCCAGATTATAGGTAAAGAAGCACAGCTATTTAATTGTCTGTTTTGAAAGCTGATTTTCCTAAATTATGATAAAGGAACTATGGCAATAAAACTATTGAAGTCTAGTGATACAAAAGAAGAAACTTGTTATTTTGCTTACTAAGGACAAAAGCAACAACACCTCCTTCCTTTTTTTGTAATTATATCATTATGTGACAAACTTTTCAACATCAGGTTTAAAGTAGCTAAAACACGACGACTTACAACAGCAAAACTTCTTTTTTGCAGTGGGCAGGCATTTATCTTATGCTTTCACAACATTAATATTAGTGCCTTTTCAACCTTAGAAAACAATTTTGGTAGAGTAATTTTGCCAGTGGGTGAAGTTTTACACATGAACAAAGTTCAAGTAAAAATATTAGAAGTGCCAAGTGACTGATAGCAGCTACAAAAATTTAGTACAGCACTCTTCATTGCTTAATAATACAACTATCGTTCAGGTACAGCTTTAGAGGTTCATTGCTCTTCTGTATAACTTTGTTCTTCCATATAACATTGCTCTTCCACTAGCAAGTATATTTATGAAAACTATAAACACACCTTTTCAAAGCACCAACAGATGACCTACAGATATGCAGTCATCTGTTGTGTGATATATGTGCAGTCAGTGAACCACCCGCTGAGAAGGTTAAAAAAAATCTCCTAAAAATTATGCTGATGTCAACAGGTAAAAAGCCCAGGAAGAATAGTTTTACAGACAAGCATGGCTGCTTTTAGAAAGTAAAAAAATGAAAGGCTTAGAAAATGATGTGGCCTGTTAGACTAGCTCATATATACAGAAACCTTCTAATATAAAACTGGTACTTATTGTTTGCAAACAGAGCAGGGATTTAAAACTGTTTGACCATTCATACCCCACCCTTGGAAATAATTATTCAAATTCTCTAGAGAAGCATCTTAACATGATTTACGATTAGTTACTTACTGGCAAGGTAGTTTGGCTCTTCATTTCAGTTTTGTGCTTTGTAATAGAGGAAGGTCAGTAGTTACTTATTGCACATATAGCCTCACTCACACCAGTTTTGCCCATCTATATGGCAAAATAAGTAAACTTGGAACTCTGAGATGGAGAGTAAGGCACACTAAGATTGAAACAATTCTGTCTGTTAGACAACTGTACTGCTTTCAAGCTGCAACAGAATTCTATTATTAAGCATACGTGTATATATATGTGCCAAGAATTCTGCTTGTTCTTGATGGCTGTAGACAGAAGGAACATTTTCCCCTTTAGCTTTATCTATTCAAGGTTCACTTAACTTATTAAGAACTGCAGGAAAAGGATGGTCTGGTAAGTTTTATGTAGAGATTCGATGACAGAGGTAATACCCAGAAAAAGGCCCATATACAGCATATTCCTTTGACCAACATGAAGAACACTCACTGCTAAAAATGGTTAGATAACTGCTACTAACAGTTCATTAATTCGAATTAAGTATGTGGAGGGAAAGATACGTTTTGTTTTAAAATACTGTTTGTGTTCATTTATTTCATCCTGTTGTATGTTCTGCCATCTTTATTAATTTTCCTTGGTTAAAGTTCTCTTTAGCTGACTTTCAACATTGCCCAGTGGAACATACATGTGATATCTCTATCTATTTGTTTTTAACATCCTTTTGAAAAAAAAAGGATGCCCTGTTAAATCCTTTCCCCCTCAGTTTACAATCTGAGGAAGATACGAAAAGGAAGGATTGTTTATGTAGATAAGGACTCAATGTTAAAAGAGTAGAAAATTTCCACAAATACTTTAAACACAAACAGGAAAGTTTATAGTAATTATAATAAAAGCTAAAAAGCAGCTGAAGAAAGTTGTCTGAAGATAAGCAACAAGACAGTACCTGAAGGAGAGGAGTCAGAACAGAAGAACTATTTAGCAAGAAGAAAAAAAATCAGAGAAGTTGTAATACACAAGCTAAGAGAAAAGTACATTTAAACTGGACCAGAGAAGAGCATAGAAATCAGTGCTGAACAGGATCAAGTAAAAACCTCAGCAGATACTTCTAAGTAACAGTCATAGTGGAAGCACCATAAATGATATATAACAAGATTGCCTGCTACTAAGCATGGCCAGAATAACATTGTTCTGAACTAAGCTTGAAAGTTGCAAGCAAAGAGAAAGGAAAAATGTTAATTAAAATTAATTTTAAAAGCTGGAAAGCTAATCACTTGTGAAGAAAATTATGAGGATAAGCAAAAATGGAGACTGCAGACAGGTAAAAGAAGAAAATAGCATGGGGCACTACCCATGCACATCACAATTCTACCTCTAAAAAACCTAGGTTTTGCACCACTGTCTACTTTAAGGATAATTTTCACTGAATAATCTAGTTAGCAAATGTTCACAGCTCAGTGGGGTATCAGCCACTCTTTTTCCCCATGTAAGTTCTTTCCTGTGAGGTTTATTACTGTGCCCACTGCATCATAGTTATGTGCTCCAACAAAGATCTCTTTAAATCATCACCTACAGAAACTGTCTAGCTTTTTGGTAATTTGAGACCAGCTATTGCGAAAAATGGAGCATCCTTATAAAACAGAGAATACTCCTCACATAGAGGAAACAAAGATTCATTGCAGACAAGGAGGAAGAACAATAGACTCACTGTTGAAGAAAGGCATAAATAATTGAGAACGTCTGCAAAGAGACTAAGTTCTCAGAGAAACTGGATTTTAGCCACTTGTAAATTGTGAGGCACACAGAAGTAGGAGGCAAACAAACCTGAAATGTTTAGGCAAAGGAACAGCCAAGTACTAGTCCCAGTCAGGCAGTCAGCATGTTAGCCCTAGAGGTAGATAAAGCACAGCAGACATTTTGTATGAGTTTGTTACAGCAGGCTACAGTCTTGTTTGACTGCATGACCTCAGAGTGTGTGTGTATGTACATATATACACACACATGCATGCACACACAGATGTGTACATAAAATCAGGCACACTCCAGCATCTGTACATGAGTATAGGACACTGTTTGTGGTCTCCAGCCAGATGAACCCCAAAATGCTCTACCTAGAGAAACATACCCCACACCATCTATACATTCAGTTTGGTATGTACCTTGATACACTTAGTGTTCACAGCTCCCTAACCTCATGCAAACCCTGACATACCTCAAGGTCCCACAGACCCTTTCTTCCAAGAGCTGCACCTTGACCAGTCTCTAACACAAGACACCATCGGCTGGGACTTTCATCACCCTGAAGCTGCAGCAAAACTGAGACTGTCATTTCTTCTGCAGTCTACACCTCTTTTGATGATGCTATGAAAAAAAAAAAAAAAAAAAGTTCAAACAACCATAGAGTAGTTCTGCATTTCTCAGGAAGATTCCCACACACACACCACAAACAGAAAGTATCCCAAAACAACAGTTTTTTCTCATTAGCTGCCTACTTTGAGTGGACAATCCCATGTCCATAAGCACTTTCCTCTTTCCTTCTTGTGAATCCCTATATGGGATGAAGGAGGAGGGGAAAAAATAAAAGAAAAAAAAGCGGGGGGGGGGGTGGGCAGGAGGAGCAGTCAATGCCATCTCCAGGTGATGTATTCATCCTGTCTGTGGGCCACTCAGCTTGACAGGGTAAGACATTTATTCTGCTTTATCAATGTAAACTCAGCGGGCAGAGAGCTGACAGGCTGTCCCCTGGAGGACTTGCAGATCCTGACAACTGACCTCTACCATAAGCAGGAGTCTCTCTCACTCCATTCTACCATATGCCTTGTCACAAAGCTCACAACCCTGAAGAGATTCACAGAAAAGTAGTTGAAGTGACTATTTTTTCCACCACAATATCTCAGAACACCAGAGAATTCAGTTTACATTCAGGTAGAAGCCTGTGTCACCCATTCTGCCTTGTCTCCTACCAGGGCTAAAGCAGCTCTGCTAAGAATCAAGTATATCTGCAGCTGACCCAGCTGAAAAACCACAACGCTGCAAGTCAGAGACTTCAGTCAGCCAGGGCCTTTTGCTGCAGCACAGGTGAGCCCCATTACTCTTATGCCCTCTAGTCTACACACCACCTTCTTATTCCCTTCTCTGAGGTGTCCTTACAAACCCTCACCACTGCATAGCAACACTAGGAGCCCTAAGGAACATTACTCAGTGTCAACCAGTCAGCCAGTTGGTCCCTCCCATCAACACATCTCCACTCTTCTGCCCCTTCCTCCCACCTGTATTTTACCCTGAAGCTGAACAGGGTTTCTCATTAGAAACCCATCATGCCAGCTGAGCATGTCTTCTAACACTTTTCTGACCAGATGCTGCCAAGCTGTACTGTTTCAGATGAAAGGTTAAGCAGTGATGAAAATGTCCTTACTGCTGTGATAGCAAAGTTTTTGGGTGGCATCTATGGAGAACTCCAAGTTGGACCTTTTCCTTAAGATAAGTCTTTAATAAAAGATGCTTAACGGCCTCTTTTATTAAAGAACTCTTTTATTAAATAGCTTAACAGGTATCAAAACACAGGCACTCTTGTGCAACTTCCCCTGTCACATTCTCAACCATCACCTACTGCAAACAGCTGGGCTGCGCCAGCAGGTGCTACCATAAAGGCAACACTCACAACACCCATTTCAGATAACTTTTTGTGGTTTGAGAAACATCTAGCAGCTTCACTGATTTACATTTAAAAAGCCAGTATATATCCTAAAGAGTTCTTCATTTGCTTAAACTCTTCTGTTACACAAAAACAGGAAACAATGGCTCCTCCCCTGAAAGGATACATTCAAAGAAACAGGAAACAATCTTTGTTCTTTCTAAAATGGACAGTTTTACATAAAGCGGTACAAGATCTCTGTTGCTTCAGCACCATGCAGTTTTTGGTAAACATCAGAAATAGCCAGTACCACTGCAGATGCCGACCTTCCATTTTGCAAGAGCAGGTGGAGCTTAAAATGGTGGTCAGGCACTGACAGATCTCTGTTAATGAAAAGTAAATGGTTTGCAATGATGGGGTTGATCTCTCAGTATAACCACATGGCTTCCTGTGGTTTCTTTGTGTTGAGGAATACTTTCTTTTACTTCACGTTTTGTGTGTGTGTGTGTGTGTGTGTGTGTGTGTGTGTGTGTGTACATGTCAGGTTTGGCTCCATTGCACACCTCTGTAAGCATTTGTAAGATTGATTTCCCTTTTCTTTCCATCTGGCTATGTTTCCCTGTCTTTCTGTTGCATTTTTTCTGACCATAATGACGTGGTCTTTTTGGATTCTGTCTATCACTTTCCAAGATGTTGTAGTCATACTTGTTAGAGACAAACTACTCACTCCAGTGTGTCATCCTGTTCATGCTCATGTTCCCAGTACACTTGCGGGAATTGCTAGTATTGCTTTGTGGATCATGAGTGGAGCATTTGTTCTGTTCACCTTACCTTGCATGACAGATTTACTTGCCTTCAGAAGGGACCGTGCCAGGGAATTAACCCTTTTCCTAAAAGCAACACTGTGCAAAGGGCTGTTCCTCTCCAGGGAGATCCAGTATACTCCATCCACTCAAGGAGTGACCTGTGGCAACACTGTGCTTGCTGCTTGTTAACTTCTGCACTCAGCAAACGTATGGTTTCAAATTAATCAGCCTGCTGTCAGCACTTAGAAGTCTGTTTCACACCCTGTCATGCATCTGTACCAGAGCCTAACTGGTCAGCATCTCATTGTTTAATATAAATGCATGTTTCTGAAGTGTTGCAAACATGATTATTGTAACTGTTCATGAGGGACTACTCTAATTGACTCACTGAATTCAGACACCTTTACCATCAGTGCATGAGTAGTACTGCCAGGAAGGGCTGGCAAGCCAATCTGCATGAGCCAAAGACTTTTTCCTACATGCCTTTCACACCCAGACTACTGCCAAGAGTAATTTAGGTCATAGTTATCCTAGCAAATAATCACACTAGTTTACACTTTGTCTAATGTCTAATATGTCTAACTTTCTTGTTTTGTTTTGTTTTGGTTTTTTTTCTCTAATTCATTATTGCAGCCTTTAAGGGAATGATAAATGGAGCCAAATGTAGTGTTTTTATTGAAATCATTGTACTGCTGATGTAACCATTTGGGTTTGAATATGGAATCTTCTGCTCAGGAAAGACTGAACTTTAGTTATTCTCATAAATGTCAATGACTGGCAAAGAAATTTTATCTAAATGTATTAAATGTCTCATATTTACAGTCCAGATGCACCATCATTGATTTTACATTTTGTAAGGAGAGGCTGAAAACCAAGGAGAACACAAAGAAAAATCTAATAATAGCATATACACAACATATCCCTGGGCAATGTACCCACCTGTGGCAGCAGGTGCCTGCTGCCTTGTCCCTTAGGTCACAGTTCCCCTCTAAGGATTTGATTTTATCTTATCCTCAGTTTAACTTACAAAGACAATAAAGAGTCTGGTGTGAACTCAGGTTACAGTAAATGAATGTTCAAAGACATTGCTGAAGCAAATGCACAGAAGCTATTTTCCACAGCAGAGTGCTGTGCTGCTTTCTCCAAAGGTCAGCACCAGGAGCAACACGCCTGCTCTTCCCTCCTGCCTGCCCTGCTCTCCTGTCATCTGAGTAATTCTAACCTGCTCCTGCAAGTCTTTTCTCCCACTCTTCAGGCCATGTTTTCAAGCTTGTCCTTTCACTGGCAGTGAGCATGCTGAGGAGCACTACTCTACCAGCAGCCATGAGCCTCCTGGGCCTGGTCCAGGCTTGGCATGTTTGATTCACCACTTCACTGTGGCATTTCCTTGGCATGGGAGGATTAAGCAGTCATATGGGCTCCAGCCACTTTCCTCATAGTCTCAAGAAGAAGGTGTGTACCTGGCAGTGAGGTGCAGCTGACACAGTATTGCTCACACTTTTCCAGCTACCTCTGGCAGACAAAATTGTTCCTTGGGGCTGTATAGGGCTGTAGAGAAACTGAGGCAGTATAGCTGCACTTCTGTGCACCAAAGGAGACACCAGCTGGTTCCCACTATTAGCAAGATGCAAGGGAAGTCTTAAATCACTGGTATTTTCTGTCTCGGGTCCAGCCCAAACTGTGGTAAGCACAAAACAGGGGGCTGGAAAAGTATGTAACAAAACACTGTTGTAGAAAAGCAAAGAGGTGCTAGCACAATTATATATCTTACACTATTTCTAGTTCCAAAGGATAAAAGTAGAGTTGCTAAAAAATCCCATACTTGGGAACTTTATTGCATATTTAGCAAGAAGAGGGAAGCTGCTCTCAGGGAAAGAAAAAAGGGAGTCAGTCATGAAATAACAGAGTCACAGAGCAGCCTTGACATTTACACCATGAAGTGAGCAGCTCCTCACAAGTCAACTGGGAGATCTCAGAGTATAGTTGCAGCAGGCTTACATCTGTTATGAGCATGTATTTAGTTTTTCAAAGTCTGTCCCATTCCCAAATACAGTCTCACAATGAAAATAATTTGTAAACATCACCCAGTTTTGAAATCCAGGACTGTGAGGATTGAAAATTGGGCAACTTACCAAATTTACAGGCTTGTGCTTATATTTTCTGATTCTTACCCAGTTTTCTAAGGATAGACATTAACTACATTAAAAATAAAAAATGGAGGTCTTTGTCCATTTCCATTTCAAGTTTACATTATCTAATTATAATTTATATATCTAACACACCCAGAAACATATGTTGCAGATGTGAAATATTATCACTATAATGTGAAGGGGAAATACATAAACTAATTGACAACATCATTTGAAGTAGTTAAATGGATATAGGTACACCAGGGGTTTGTTATTTTTTTTTATTAAAAATTAAATTTGCTTTCCAAGTTATCATCAATGTCAAAAGACCTGTATTATTTGTAACTTTTTAAAAGCAGGGAAAAGTAAATTACTGGGTATAGAAAATAAGTGAAAGTAGCTGCCTGAACACTACTAATAATGCCATTAGCAAAAGTTTAATAGTCAAAGGAAAATTATAGTAAGGACTTCAAGGACTGCAATATGTCTGCAAATTTCTTGTAATGCTTAAAACTAATCACATCTTCACTGGGGGAAAAAAGCACTTTAGTAATGACTATTTCACTTCAGTTTTTAAGACCTCAGACACAGAAATCAAATCAATGTTCATTCAAGTACTCACAAAATATGATGGATATTCCCTTGTCTATAGTGTGCAAGTACCTGCTTTTGGAATATTATTAGGGATTGTCGATACAGTGTGAAAAAAAGGTCTGTTTTTTCCATCATCTAGGCAACCTCCTGTCCCAAATTGCCTTTGACCAATTTTGGTTTAGTCTTATTATAAGTCTTCTATAAATTCATTTACAAACTATCATCAAATGGACTCACCTAATGCAGTGCCTGCTTTATGGCAAAGGAGCAGATTTTATCCTGCTGCCAGATAAGCCCATCAACACAAACCCCAGGGCTAGCTGAATACTATCCCTCATGTTCAGGCTATGACCGCATGTCTGAGCCACCTGAAGTGGTTAATTGTGGCTGATACTATAGAATACTTGTGAATGCCCCATACAGTTTCCAGACAGAGTTATTACAGTAGAAATTGTTTAGCTTGAAATTAATTGTATACTGCACTTCAGCACAGCCAAACAGATATGACAAACAAGGGTGACGTTTCAGAATATTGTTAAGAAAAGCAAGCTGTACTCTGAACTGAATTGCTTATGGTGTGTTAGACAAGAACAGAAATAATTTCCACAAATGATTAGTTTTTTCTGAATAATTTTTACTGGCAAAGTGAAAGATACAAATTAATATCCTGAAATGGGTTCCACTGCATTTGGAATAATCCCATTAATTTAAAATAAAATAGAAATATCTGTTTTTAAAATTATAGTTTATCTTCTGCTTCTATCAAATTTAGTATTACAGACTTGATAAGTCTCTGCAGTCTTAGGTCAGATAAAAGCAATTGGTTCACTTTTTCCAAATTAGAGTATTGTGTCAAATGCCCCTATAATTCTCTGTGATCTGTCAGATTGTATTGTTCCCTGCCCCTTTATACCTCTGTAATGTCCACTGTGTGTAGGGCACAAGAGTCGGTATTTTTCTCTGTCTTTTTCACTTGTACAGGCATGTCAGAAGAAGTTTTCATTTGTCTCCCTGAATATTTTTTTTCCTGATTCATGCTGCTTCGATACGTTCTGCTTTAAGTTGGCACTTTGTACTACATTGGTATCAGACTCTGGTAGATCTATGTCCAAATGCATAGATGATTTATATAGAGCTGCTAAAAACAAGCAATCAAATAAACGCTTCTTTACAGTTACAATGTGCAAAAGAACTTGCTTGATCCGATATTGAAAGTTGAAGATGGGATTTTTTGCTTTAACTATAAGGCTTAACTGTTTCCAATTTCTACAAAACCTTGATTTTAATTACCATGTTCCCAATTGTTGCTGCAGGCCAGCAGCTCGTACTGCCCTCGATTCTATCATTGGGCACAGAAGGATATTTGTGGAGTCCAGTTTTGGTTTATTGTACAAAATTCAAAGGAACAGATGTATGAACAAATAGAACAGAGTATCAGTGCTGCCACTTCTGCAATTACCCTGATAGAAAACACACTGACAGTTGGACCGTAAAAAAGCTCTTCTGCATTGTAAACATTTTGTCACTACGAAGAGCAGCCCTTGAAGACTTTTTAGAAGACAGGCAATCCTATCTGAAAGAAACATGGTACCCTTTTGGATGCCCTCTTAGCTTTTGTATGTGCTGACTTTGAGGTCTGTAATTCCCGGCATGTCCAGCTCTGCTCCTGAACCCAGAGCAAGCAGGGGTCAGCTGGCAGGATGTGCATTTTGTTTGCTAGCTAGCTATCTCATGGTAAGTGCTCCCACCTCTGCACTCCTGGATGGGAGTTCAACCTCTAAAACTATAATTTGCATTCAGTGCAATACAGCCTGAAGCTGAAGACACTCAGCCTTAGACAGGCAGAACTGATCTTACATGAACATTCTTTACCCATAATGTAACTGTACCAGTGAAAATCAGATGTAGTCCTTTATTAAGCAAAGTCAAAATACAGATCTCACACACTTGTCTTGATTTTGGAACTTGAACTTAATGCAAGTTGTCCAGGGGTCTATATCGATAATAGCAATTAACAAAATAAACTTTAAATTACTTCACCAGTCCATAGCTCATGAGCAGGCTGCCCTCTCTTAGCAGCTTCTGCTCTGCAGTGCATTTGCTTAACTGATTGATCTTCCTGTGTCATGATTCTACAGAGATTAAATTTTCTTTTCCGAGGAGAGCTTGCAGATTTCAAAATTCCTTTCCCAGAGAAATAATGGATTTTCACAACTAATGAGGGAGAAATTGAGTCCTAACTGAGACATGTCCCATCAGCCCTATTCTCCAACTTGGGAATGATTTGAGAAATACACACCTCTTCCTTTTCCCCTCCTAGCCCACATTTTTGAAAGCAAAATAGCAGAAAATGACAGATTTTCAATAAAATATTTATATATCGTCTTGTTTTCTCTGGAAAAAAAATTAATTTTGTAGATCTGTAGAGCAAAAAAATTAATTCTCTTGAAGCTGAGGTAATGTGGACCTAGCCTCATTCAGATCTTTCTAGAAAATCTCTTATTCAGACTATAGATGGTAGCTGTACTTCTTCATATACAACAGAAAGGCACTTTCCCTTGGTGCATATAATCTAAACAGTATAAGTGAAGTGGAAGTGCTGAAAGCCCAAATCCTGTACATAGAAAATAAAACCAGAAAACCTATCCAAACAATTTCTGGTATATCCAGCATTTGAAATAAGTGTTTGACAGGGTGGGGAAAACAGCTTTATGATTACTTTTAGGTGGATTTGCATTTCAGCAGCAATAATGATTTGTCATATTCCTTGCTCTGAAAATTTAGCTCCTGAAATGAAAAGGTACGTAGCAACACTCATAAAATCATTGCATGGGAGGCTCTCCTGTTCTGTTGTGGAAAAGATGAGTTCTGCCATCATTTGCTGCATAATACCTTGGCATTTGATAACTTTAATGTTGTTTACGACAAAATGGTCTAAGCGTGTTACAAAGACTATAGGAAGAGGTAATGAACTATATTAGTGTAAGTAATACAGATACTCACGTTACTTGAAAGGATTTACCGAACAGCTTTATGGAGATATATTAAACTGCAGACCAGTCCTCCTCCCTTTTTCAGCTACAAATCCTAAGACAAGAAGTACCCTTGCATGCCCAAGTGGCCATTGAAATTGATTTCAGAAAAGGGTTTTTTTCTGTTGTTGAATTTCTTTCTGGGATTTTTTGAATGGGTAGGGACTGCAAGGAATATTTGGAAGGGGCTATGAATAAAAAGGAAATAGACTTATTTTTCTATTGAGATTACTAAATCATCAAATAAGTCCTGCTGTATTTGTCCACAAAGAGAAAATAAGGAAAACTGGATTACCTGTAATTGTCTCTCTGGATTTTTAATTTGAAGACTTACAGATGAAAATAAGAATTAAAAAAGTAAAAAATCCACCTACTATTTAATCTTGCCCGTGTGAAACAAAATCCCCAGAAAATAACCTCCATGACAGCAGAATTCAGGCAGCTGAGCTTCCAATTTGATCCTTGCATTGCGAGCAAATGCATTTGGAATTACTGAACGGTGTTGCTGTGAGGAAAACAACATAAGCCGGCAGTGTGCCCTTGTGGCGAAGGCAGCCAAACACACCCTGGGCTGCACCGCTGAGGGCGCAGCCGGGTCCGGGGCACTGCTGTCTCTCCGTTCTGCACTAGGGACACCGCGTCTGGTCAACTGTGTCCAGTCTGGGGCTCCCCAGGCATGGCCATACTGGACCAAGTCCAGTGGAGTCCAAGCTGATCAGAGGGCTGGAGCACTTCATGTGTGAGGAAAGGCTGAAGGAGCAAGTTTGTTCAGCCTGGAGGAGGGAAAGCTCAGGTGACACCTTACTGCTGCCTAGACCTGACCCCACTGCAGGGTGCAGAGAAGATGGAGCTGCACAGTAGAAGGGCGAGAGGCAATGTGCACAAGTTTCAGCATGGGAAATTGCAACAGGATGGTTTTTGTTACCTGAGAATGACCAAATAGTGGAACAGGTTACCCAGAGAAGCTGTGGGATCTCCATCTCTGGAGGTATTCAAAGCCCAGCTGGACACAGCCCTGAGCAGCCTCATATAACCAGAACTCCCCTTGACCTTTTTAACCTTCATGATTCTGTGACTCTGTGTGTTTATCAACAATTTGTGCTAATGCTGCTACTAATGTGTATATATATATAAAAAAAAAATCCTTTCTTGGCCTCTGGTGTTGATGTGTCCTTTGTACGTTAGCGTTAACTCCATACTTCTCAGACAATGCTTTTGTTCTATAAAGAGAATGAATGAGTCTTCTCCAGGTTTTCTTTGTTGTTTGTTTTTTACATCATGACAGCCATTCAAATATACCGCTATCATGTAGAAGAAGCATAGGGATTTTTTACTTTGAGAGTTAAATGGACTATGATAAGTGCTACAGTCCAGAGCGATGTGGATGTTTGTGAGGTTTATCCCATTTAATTGTAAACTTTTTGACTTGGTTATCAGTATCAAGTGTACACAAAGTGCTTAGCAAGTGCTGCTGAATCTGTTATCCAGGATCTGTTCAGTGCTGAGCCAAAAGATTTTTTTAGTGCTGTGGCTGGTCTACTAGCCATATTTAGGCTTGTTACTTCAGAGTTCAGTTTTGTTCCCCTATACAAACTACAAGCACAATAATCATACTATTTCTGTCTCTGTAATGCAAATATAGATATAAACTCCCAATGAAGAGTAGAGGAGTGATGTCAAGTAGCCATACTGTACTGAGATAGCAGCTATTGTGCTTGTTTGTATTAGGATTTTACGCTGTTCACGATCTTCTTAGAAAAACATGCTCTATAAATGATGTTATAGCAGTGACTGCTTCAGGCAATACTGTCACATGTTTAGTTGCATGTAATTAACCATGTCTTTCTTTGTGTAAATGCACTGGATTCTTTTCTGCATTTATGCAATCAGAAAATTTGAGGTTTTATAAAAAAGAGTTTGAAAAGATCAAGAAGCATTTCAAAGCATGTAAGCTGATTTCAGCCTGCTGAACTGAAGGGAGTACTTGTATACCTGAGATGATAATTTTTTGCAGTTGTGAATAATTATTTTCTAAACCCATTGGAGAGTTCCTAGTATTGAGATACCATTCTATATGGTATTTCTACATTATCTATTTGTTTTAGGCAAGAACTTTCTCTGTCTATGCCTTATCTCCAGGATATACTTAGCAAAATGTGATTTTGTTTATTATTTTGGTCTCTGCTGCTATGTAACCAGAAACACATGAACTAACCAGTACTTACCATCAACCACATTCCACAAAGCTAACAGTCCCTCAAACCTTTGATTTTAATTATTGCGTATAAAAGCATTCTTCTACTTTAATAACACCCATTTTCTATATGGGCTAGAGAGAAGCTTCAGAAAAGTTGCAAACATTGTATCATATGGTAACATCACGCTGTGTTACGCTAATTGGTAGTGAGATATGTAGGGCCAACATATTACAGTACTTCAGGGAAAGAAACTACATTTTTGTACACAAGCCAGTCACGTTACCTTCTGAAGTTAACAATAATGAATGGAAGTGATTGGCAAAAGCTACAACGACTAAAAATAGTAATCCTGACCAGGTAGGTCATGGGGATATGGAAGAGTCAGATAAAAACCACAATTGTTCAACCATTTTAAAGTTCTGATTGATTGCTGCGATTCTTTCATTGTATATTTTGTTACCTTGCCCACTTGCAGCATGCCTTCTTGCTTGATGCACCTGGAAGTCACCTTTTCTGAGAGAAGTAAAGCTTTGGCAATGAGCAGACAGGCATTTTGTTTGGAATCCCAAACAAAATGAAGAACTACAGGGAAAAAAACCTAAGGCAGAAAAATCTGAAATTACAAGGTAGGAAGAGAAAAAGAGGATCTTATGCCAATTATTTTTAAGAAAGAGAAGCAACAATGTGTAATGCATTCTCCTGGCACCAAGAAATCCAGATGGTAAGCAGAAGTGACATCTCATTTTGCACAACTGCCATATACACAGTAATGTTTTATGGCCACTCCTTTCTGATTATCAAACTCTTTGCACTCCGCTGTTTGCCATAAAAGACAAAATACAGAAAGTATCAGCAAGATTTATTTATTTTTTTTAACAGCTGGTTAAACTTTACAAAAGTGAGATATTTTCCATCTATCCAAATTGATTAGAAAGCACTAGTAAACATCTAGTAAAGATATTCCAGTAACCTCAAATCATGATTGTATAGGAAACAGGGCAATTTTCAAGTTACTGCCAAAAACTATCCAAAGCATAAACAACTGAAAAAAAGCAAAATAAAAAGCCAAACAAACAAACATCTCAACCAGTTGTAAAGCCTAACAAAAAATAGAGTGATAGAATAGAAATGGTGCTATCAATGGTAACTTTAATGCCTGCCTCATGAGACTGGCCCCTTAATGAGCAGTCAAACACCACGAATGCATATATGTTTTCTCACATTAGAAAGGCTGTGAAAGCATAATGTCACCATAGTAATGTTATGGCATTTATAGGACCTGTTAAGGCTTGACAGCTAATGGTGTTGCTCCTAAAAACTGGTTGATTACAAAAATAATGGAATGCACATGTATTAAATGTCAATACAGCACTACCAATTCTTTGATGCAGATGTATGTATTTAGAAATGTGGAGCTCAATTCTTAGTTACACTAATGTAAATCTAAAGTAACGCAGCTGAAGGCAATTACACCAAGCCAAAGCCATAGGGCATCAACTCTTAAGAATGTGACCCTCCAGCTACAAAAACTTCATATATATGCTTCTTTTTCTCTTGCAAGGATATTGTGACTAATGTCACAAGATTGAAGACCTTTAGGTATACTTCGATTTATGGAGTCTGAAATGATCACCAGCATCAGCCACAGAATTTCAAAGATGAGGTGCTGGAATAATGTATGAGTCTTTCTCCTATCTCAGACCAGGGGTTATTGAACATACTTTAGTCTAAAGTGTAATCCCTAAATGTTCTGCTTCTGGCCTCTGTAATTTTTTTCCTCATATGGAACAATCAAAAATCTGATTTTTTTTTTTTTTTTGCCTTGACTTCATTGTGTGTAAAGCAGTTGTCTGCTTAGATGTAATTTTCAGTATCACTTTTCTGTATTTAAAACTCTAATACCACATGTAAGATGCAAACATTAAATAATGCAGATAAAATTAAAGAATCTTACTGAAAATCAAATCCATAAGATGGAAGTATGGTCTAGATCAGGTACTGGCTGTTAAGTTGCTGGGACAGCAGCACTGCACCAGATCCCCCAGCTCCCTTGGAGATCTTGCACTGGTCTAAGTAACAGGTTAGGCACAGCTGCTGCACCACTGGTTTTCCCAGAGTAAAAAACAAGAGCTCATACAAAGCAGAATAAATTGTGACAGGACTTACTATGTTTCACAGTTATATCAGAAGTGACGGGTGCATTTTCTACAGTGACTTCAGCGTGGGACAGAAGCCTTCATAGATCCTGCCTTAACACTGATAATAAGACTTTGTCACCTCTGTCTTGAAAAAGACTTTTCACTCATTGCTGCTCCTTCTAGACAATGAATATAACAATTCAGACACCTAAGGGCGTGGTGGGGATTAGTTAGTTAGTGTGCCAAGAAGGAAGAAAGAAAATTGATGTCGTGTCAGCTGCTTTTACAGTGACATTGACAAAAGCACAGGAGCCATGGCAGCCTCACATACCAATACTGCAGAAATGACACCAAATCTATGTGTTAAAAAGAAGTCCAAAACTTTGTTGTGGAAATCCAGAAGCACTGAAAGCAGTATGTGAGATGTGGGAACCAATAGCTTTATTTTCATGCAAACTACATCATTTTATGTTTCACAGATTAAGCATATTTCAATAAACCAGGATGGAAAAAAAAAGGAGATTTTGTGTTGGAGAAAATTCAGGTCATGGCCAGAGACCCAGTCATGATGTAGATCAATGGTTTTCAGCTTTTTTCCTGCAGCTCTTGGGGGTCTGTGGGCTGCTCCTCAGTGGCCATTGACATGGGGAAGTTTGTCGATCCTTGCACCAGAGTATAAGTTCCTACCAAATAGTCTACAGATCAGAACAGAGGCTGCAACTCCTAAGCTAGACTCCAAACCTGCCAATTCACTGTGTACCAATCTCATTAGGTGCACAGGGCCAGAGAGCCACACATCAGGTACCTCCAGGTCTTCTTCTAGGGGCATGTGTGGCAAAAGCTGGCTAAACTATGCTTCACAGATTACTTTGTCAAAATCAGGCATTACACATTTGCTCACAGCACATAGCAGGCAGAACATAGCAGCAGAAGTACACAGCAGTACATAGCAGCAGAAGTAAAAAGAAGTTTGTATTCATATTTCCTCTTATTTACACAAAATTCTTTTGTTGGAAAATTTAATTTGAAGTCCATTCAATTCTATAAACCCCATGTCTGGTTGCGAAGAAGTTTGCCCTGCTGTCAGCTGCATCAATCAGTTGATGGGCTTTTTTTCTTTCCCAGTAAGCACAGCTGTACTGCTGTATCCCAGCTTCACCTACCTTTGAAAGAGAGCTCATACCCTGCTGGTTGCATGGCAATGGCAGATCCATTTCACTGCGGGACAAACACACACGTACATATCCAGCAGTAACCCCTGGCTCTTGCAGAATGCACAGAGCTGTGGATTTCTGTGGATGTATCATTCCTGACACATCCTGACTCCTTTAAATGTAGTTCATGTATGCATAAGTTGCACCCAAACCTCTGGCTGCAGTGAAGAAGTAGCATCGTGCAGTTCTCGTACACATGCACCCCAGATGTTGCTGAGAACAGATTCCTGTCTCAGCTCCATGCTGTTAGGCCAGTGCTTTCATTTAAGGGTCATGAATGACATTTAAAAGTCTTGAAATCCTCATTGGAGTAAATCATCTTTACTCCCTGGTATCTACTAATAAAGGGTTTTGTCTCTCCTTATTCAGCTTTACCTCTCCCCAGTAGCCCTTCGACTTAAACTCCTTATAGTTAGATTGAACAAACTAACATAAATGTAGTATTGATTTAAAAAATACACATATTCCTCCTTTCTCCACAGCACATAAGAGTGCATTTGCTTAAATTATATCAAGAAATATTTATTCTAAAAAGAGTTTTTAAAGATTGCACAGGCTTTTCTACAGAAACTGATATAATAAACAAAAGCCTATACAAGAGTGATGCAGAGCTGCTAAGCTGCCTAAGCATGACTGCATTACGACACAGACTCTCCCTTTGCAGTCTCATTAATATTTCAGGTAATTTCACAGTGAATACATATTCTTGTGAGGCATAGTGATGTGCCAGAGGGTACTTTGTGGACTGGAATACTACTCTGTCCATTCAAAGTCTAGTCTGGTTTCTCCTGGCAAAGGAAAAGTGAGCTATCACATAACTGAATTGCCAGCACGTCTTCAGAAAACTTCTGTTAGACTTTGAGAGTGCGAAGGAAAAATTCTCTGACGCAGTGGGGGAACTGGTGTGTTTCCTATCTTTGCTGTAGTTGATTTAGCAATATCCACAGACAGGCTGACTTAAAAGCGACTGCCCAGCAATATTAAATTCCCCTTAACGGACTGGCTTATCCCAAAGGTTTACAAAAATATCTCTTGGAATTCTTGCAAACATACCAGAGATGCTGGCTGGCTAAGTTTCCAAAATAGTCCCCAGTTAGCAGCTTTCAAACTCCACACAAGAATCAAATTGCCTCACTCGAACACTGTGCTACATTCCCTTGACCAGAGTCATCACCTCCCTCTTTAGGTGCAATTATGAGGAAAAGTCGCTTTCTTTCAAAAGAAAATAAATTTAGAGAGCCTTCAAACAAACAGACCCTGTCACAGGAGAGAAATCCCAGGCCAGAAGGAGAAGCACTGTTTACTGCTGCCTCATAAATATTGACAACGTTGCTTTATACAGCACTGGTGCAACAGGAACATTTCTAATGTGCCACGCTGTCACTAACTCTGGGAAATTATCTGAAAGTCTGAGTTTGCTTTGATCCCCGTGTCCTGGCACTGAGGCATATGTAGCTAAAGCCAGTACCTCATGGCACCTGGAGAACACAGTCGTGTTCCAGTCCCCTTCTCCCCTCTCCATCTCGAAGGTTACCACCCCTGCACCAGGCTGTGCTCGTATTTCAGCAGAGGCAGGTCACAGCCTGGCTTCTCTCCGTGAACCCTCCAGGGAGCTGCCTTTGGGGCTCCGGCTGCCCTCCTCTGACCCGTCAGCCATCGTGCTGAGCCGCCCCCCCTTCCACTGCCTCCGCCACAAATAGCTGCAACCTTTAGCTGATGGACAGGACAAGCAGCAAAAGGGAAATAAATAGCTCTGAGTGCTGCAGCTAGGGTCAGAGCCTCCGCTCCGATGAGTCAGCGCAGCCACAGCTGTACCAGCTACGGGGCTGGCTTTGTTGCTCCATTTATAGGCTGCAAGCCAAAGCACAAAGGAAAACTTCCCAACTGCTTGTCATTGTTATAGTACAAGTAAAATAGCTAAATCTAGACCTTTGTCTGGAAACAGGCTGCATGCACCTCCCCTTCCCCACTCCTCAAAATGTTTAAGCCTGGCAGCACCAGGACATTTTTCAAAACTCTTCTGTGTGCAGGAGCATGGCCTTTTCCCTCTTGGCAGCATGTCAAATGTTGTTACCACTATAGTATTTCAATGCTGCTAAACAATGCTTGCAAATATCCACTTGGACTTCAAGCAGTTCTGCTAAATTTTATGCAGTCTTTTAAATCTTTCTCTCCCTGATAATGATGCAGATAGGTTTTTGTTTACATTGACTTCTAGGAATGGCTTTTCATTATGCAAATATGTTCAAAGACATTTATAGGTCACGAGAGTGGTGGTTATTTATTGATTCTTAGCACCAATATTTCAGTTGTCCAATTAGGAAACAAAAACAATGCAGTGTGACCTACGTACCAAATAAACAGGCTGAGTGAATACTGGTAATGCAGGATTTGAAATACATGCAAGGCTGAAATATATTTGCATAAGCTGTTGTAAGAACAATGCAGAAACCTATCTTAATAGAAATCCGTTTTGGTACAAAAAGACAAAGATGGGCCAAAATCACCACATATTGTATTCACAACAAAGATTACAGTCAGTAAGTTTTTAGCATTAAGTAGCTTAATCACTGCTTAATGCTAAGAAACCATCTCACTGAATAGCTGGGGAGACATGGAGGAATTTTTTTCTCTTGACACTTTCTAGCTTTTCCAATCTTATCTATGGTATGGGAAACTTCGTCAATTGTCTTGAGAGCATGGGAGATAGAGTAAGAGGAGTCTTGTGGAGCTTGAAAATCTAATTTACAACATACAGGTCATAAAACCACATTTTTACCTCATTTGTAAGACACCTTCTTCCACAACTCTTGTAATGATAAAAAAGGCTACACAAGAGAAAATTTGCTTTAGTGACTTTTAGCTGGTTATAAGAAATCACATACACTACATACTGTTCTAATGCATCTGAAGAAAAGTTCTGCTAATGCAACCTTTTTCTTTTTCCAGTGAGGAGATTCACTAATTTACTTTCAAAAGTTTGCATTGTTTTGGTATTTAAGTAAAATTAAGTTCATTGTATGCATATTTGTATGTTGCAATTCCTACAATATTTGAAAAAAACAGAAACAAAATAGTCATTCCAGGGTTTTTCTTTCTCTGTCAGAGTGCTAAACAAGCCTCCATAATTGTCAGTCTCTATGCAAGAGCATAGTCAAACTGGCCTTTCTCCACTCCATCAAGTCCATCAGCCCAGGTTGAGGTTGGCATACTCTGGTAGGGGTCAAGGAGAATTCGGAAGCAGCGAACAATGAGGATTCCCAATAAAATAAATAATAAAATCACAAAGGCAAATGTTGTTTTCTGTTCCAGGGTCATGCTAGAATTTGATGTCATGTTCTCTGATGGCAGCAAAGTGGCAGCGAGTATCTCTCCATCCATCATCCCAGGAAGCTGAAATGAATAATCCCACAGTTGCCTTCTTTTCATCATCAGTTTGGTGAGGTCAAAGCAGAAACCATTTAGATGCTCTTTGCTATCTGTAGGGCAAGGGGGAAGCAATGTTAACTGTGAACAGCCCCTTTGTTTGTTTGCTTCAATACAACTTTCTCGTAACAGAGAAAAAAGAGATGGAAAAGAACATGACAATGGGCCTACTTGCCTCTGCATCATATATGAGAGCTGTAAGAAATCTTTTACCGCTCTGTTGGCAGTGCAGAATCCAGATACTGGTACGAAATGTCACTAGACCCTAAACTGGCAGTAACCACTCCCTACCTACCATATAATTTTGACTGGGGTAGAACATTTCTTTCCTGCAAGGGAGAAAATGAGATGTTCAATCACACTGCTCCAGTGCGTGGTGCACAGAAATGGCAAATTGCATGTCTTCCTGCAGGACAGACAAATGGCAGTTGATGGTATTTTAGGTTGGGGGAGAGGAGTTTGAAAAACAAATGTAATTATGGTTTTACATGTAATAACCAAAAATGTTTCGAGGTGGGATGGACCAGGATCTGCTGCAGGCCAATAAAATCCCTCTGTCCCCATGGCGGAAAGCAGCAACGATTCAGTGCCTGTAACTTCAGCATTTATGAATGAAAGGCATAAATAATTGGTGTTTGAAATTACAGAAGATGTAGGAAGGCAGCCTGAAGTAAGTCAAGTAGTAATTTAGCTCAAGGGCAGATGTTTCCTCTTCTTACTTAAAATTAGAGTCAGGGTTACAAACACAGCAAGAAAACGGTTTTTATGTCACCAGCTCTGCCATATCAAGAGAATTGCCAGGATCTGGGACTGAAGGTGGCTGTTTCTGGACGGCAGAGCATGTGCTGTGCTGCCACGTACCCCGCGCGTCGGCTCCCTCCGCAGTTTGTCCGGGTGCCTGCTTAGCATTGCTTCCCTCGCCCTTGCACGCTGGATCTTCCTTCCAGTGGGAAGGAAGCACTGCTGGATGCCACAGCTTAGGCCTGGACACTGGCAGCACTGAAATAAGGCTTCAAAACTGATTGAAGGACAATGCTGTCTCAACTGAACATGTGCTAATGGTAAGAGGAAGGAATGGAAACAAAAGAACACAATGCGGTATGTAGCATGCGCAGGTGAAACTTGCACATGACTATAGCCACTCCATCACTCGATTGGAGCCAGTAATGATTTATAAGCATGCCTCAGTGACAGTAGTGTAAGTATAAATGGATTAGGAAAGCACATGAAATATTGCCAGGGTTATCCTAAAAACTGTACTTTAAACAAAATAGAGAAAGTATTAAAGGAACAAATATATTGGAACTGTATGGTTATTATTGCCTGATTTAATTTATAATGAAAAAGATATAAAGATCAAAAATGCTGACTTCCAGTCTTTTAAAAGTGTGCCTCAGCTACTAGCCTATAGAAAATGCAGAAGAATGTCTAATAGAGAGAGCTAAAACTTGAGAAACATAAAGCTGACAGATTTTTTTTATTTTTTTTTTTGGGGGGGGTGGTGTGGTCAGGGGTGATACCTGGTGAAGGAAATAATGAATTCTGGTGATAAATAATCTTGTTATAAAAAAGAAGAAATGTATAAACTGAGACAGTTTATCTATGTATAAATTACAGCATACTTAAATACATACATATTTATAAATGTATAAACTGTACAGTGAAGGCCCTTCTAAAAGGCCTCTAATATTCTGACTTCAGAAAGCTCTTCAGCACATGCATTATGTCACAGGTTTTAATGTTATTTAAGCACATACCCTCAGCTACAAACATATTTACACACGTAACAGTCTTTCCTAAAACTGCAATCACACCATACAGTAACTATGCTTGCTTTTATAGATCAGAGTGTTTTACAAAATGCTTTCCTGATATTTTTCTAGGAATTGTCTGAATACGGTTAGCAGCTGTGGGAGAAAATGCAGAAGATGGAAAACCTATGACTGTCAGGAAAGATCATTTACATACGCTGGTTTTAAATGTCAGACTTAGAATTGACAAAGGACTCTGTATACAGTAACTTCCCACTGTTGAAGAAACTCCATTTTAGAAAAATAGGTATAAGCAGTGACTTTGTGATAAGCAAAGGCAGTTCATTATTTTCCTTTTGGGATCAGAGTAGACACCTAAGTGGGTAATATAGAGAAGAGTTAGATGTTAATTTTCATAACTGTGAGCACTACTGACTGATTTTAGGAACAGGTAAGATGTCTGATTATTTTACAGTTAGCAGCTTTCCACACTCAGAATCCTAATTTTTATGGTATAGATTATATGGCATAAAATACTAAGACTATATTGCAAAGCGGAATGTATTTCCAAGGCTTTAGGCTTCCAGACAGCTTTCTGAGTGTGCTCATTACACTGAATGATTGCAAGCATTTTGGGGCAGGCAGTTTGTCTCTACAGAAAGGCACAGTATCTAGCATAACCACATGCTTTGCCCTCTTTGGACCACTTCTTCTACAAGCTAAAACTCAAATGAGATCATTAACCATTTCCTTTGTGAAAAAAATTATGTTTAACTATCCGCACTGATACAAGCACATGGGTACTTGAAAGGAGAAGGTGACTAGATAAAGACATTGAGTATATCTATAGACACAAGTAATTAGCCTTGGAAGCACCTTGGTCACAGCAATGTGGGCTTGCACACTCTTGGCCTCAGGTCATTCACCTGGAACAACTGGTGTAAGGGAGTCCTCGAACCCCACATCTTTCTCCCTACCTGTCGCTTTCTGTTGTGTTAGCAGAGCTCTGCTGGCACCGGGCACCTGAGTCTCTTTCCAACTGGAGACATTCCTTTCCTAGGAGACTATACAGACTGTACATGACAACATACCCTTAAACTGAATTTTATTGCATGAGAGCCTCTGCACTCCTTCTAAGAGTTCCTCCAGCCTGCTTGAACTCCATCCTGCCTTGGTGGTACTGATCAAAGGCTGACAGGGAGGACAGGAGACAGGAAGAGGGTAGGGTGCTAAGGATCTGCAAAGGGAGGCAAAAAGGCCCTTCCCCATGCATGAGGGATATTCTGCTTGAAGATCCACCTCTAATGCAGATCCCAAAAGGCAACAAAGGAAAGCATGAATGTGATGCACAACATAGGTATCCCCATTTCAGCATAAAGGTATCCATGCAACCAAATCAAATAAATAAAAAATACAGATCATTACAAGGGAGGTGGTAGGAACCAGGTAATAATAATAATGACAAAACCCGAATATTGCGGGTTTTTCCAGTTTGTTCCATCACTAAGACCAAAGCTACATTATAGCATGTGTGGAAAAGCCTCATGGTTGTGTAAAAATTTGTTAATTAACGAAGATTCCTCTAGGTGCAGACCTGCTTCTTCCCCCCCCCCCCCCCCCCCCAGATAAAATCATAACTGATAGAACAAATAGATTATCTTTCACTGACGTGACTAGCCTGGATTATTTTTTTTTAGTGTAGAGGTTCCCCCTTCAATTAATTTCTGTAATAGGTTCCTGGCAGATGTGTCTAATCCTTTGTCTAATGAGTACACAGTTGCATATCACTCAATCAACATCAGGTTGTCATTATAATTTCTCCTTGCCAGTGTGCACACATCTATTAGGAAGTTCAATTGTAGCTCTCCCTGCAGTGGTGTTTATGGTCTGAGATACAAAATTTATAAAGAAATAAAGAAACAGGGTAAAACTTGCCTATCATAAGTGGCATTAAACTGACACATTAGTCATTGGCACATCCTAAGCCTTAAAAGCCTTCATATAGTGTCAGGTGCCCACCTGCAGCCCAGTAGCTGAACTATAAGCATAGAGCCTGGTCAAATGTCACCAAAAGGTAACTCTTCTGGTCAAGCCACTAAAATTTTGGAAGTTAAAATGTCATGGGATTAATTGGTTGATACAGCTATCTACACATTTGTATGAAAGGTACAAGTTCTAGGGACTCTGAACAGTTAAACATGTTCAAAGCACCTTTGATCAGTCTTTCTCTGGTTTCAGCATTTCATTTGTTTTGAAGTTGAGTTTAATTGAAAATTGCTGTGCATTAAAAGGATTTCCTTAAAGTTCACAGTTTAAGGCTTCTTACTTGGAAACAGGATTAACAGAAAGAATGGCTTTAAGATCTGCACCTCTAGGAACAACGTATTTACAGTTAAATTTTCCTTTGTTCTGTTGTTGAAACTGCCCCCTCTTTATTACCACATACAACATAAATGCATTTTGTAACAAGTCCCATATGCTTACATTCTTACCATGAAGGACTTGTATGTTGTTGAGGAGTCACAGCCAAAGAGACTGTAGGAAATCACATGCCAGTTTGCCAAGTTGCATCTTACTTCTATCAGTTTTGCCAGATTCTGTATCCTACCTCTTCATAAGCTTGTGTATCATCTCATCCATGTAGCTGTAACATGGCACAAATACTCAGACACACAGAAGCTCTGGACCCAACCTTCGGCTGCTGTAAATTCTTCCAATAAATTGGAGGGACACAGAGATTAGCATTGCTGGCCCTTCATCTCTCAAAATACTGAAGAACTGGTAACTCCAGAGACTATTGAACGCATCCAGACTGAACTCTGACAAAATCTATGTTTGCATGGGTTTAAAGCAAATATTTTAGTTAAAAACTTTAACGAAAAAACACCATGTAGAGTGGCAGCATCTGTTTATTGCTATTTCTTGACAAATGGTTCACTGCACAATGTTCTGTGTAAACCACATAAAACAAATGCCTCTGAAACAATCAAGTTCAAAGGATGAATCTGACCAGCAGAAAAACCTTTGAGTCACAGGGGCCTGCAGCCTTGCTGCTAGACACAAGGCTAAACTCCCTGCTACTGCACCTAGCTCTAAGGTTCTTCTGACTTAATTACCATCTTGCCTTTGGCCCTGCAAAATTTGATTGATAAAAGTTACAATTAAGCAATAAACACATCAAAATATTAAACATCAAGACATTTAAACACAGAAAATATCCTCTCTGGTTTTAGTCAACAGCCAGGGACTTTATTTTGCCCTTCTTGTTCACTCAAGATTTACTGGCCTAATCTGTAAGGTCCTGTAGCTTCACAACGTATGCCTGACATGCAGGGTATCCTATATTAGTGAAGTAATTGGTTTTCCATTATGAAATATCCCATGGAATGTAACAAGCACACAGCTGTGCCAAGACCATGTGCACGATTTTCCTATACCACCCATACTAGTTTTACTGATTACTCACTTCCTTAGCTACAAAAACACACAGCAAGTTTCTTCAGGCTCAAACATCTGTACACAAACTATTAGAGCAAAGATATTTCCATACACTCACAGCTCAGTTGCTGTGATTGGCATTTTAAATCTACCTTTAATAAAAAAACTTAATTACAAAAAGTACCAGGCTAACAAATTAAATTAATGTGTTCTTTTCTCTTGTAGACAAATGTGTCTTGCATCCCTTCACACTGTTTTCTGTACTATTTGTTTGTTGCATAGTCTAAATCAATACATCAACAATATTCTTTTCACCTATATATTATCTTTTCTTCTTACAAATTTGATATCAAGATGACATTGCCTCTCCCTTGCAGGCACATACCCTCATCATCTCTCAACAGCTTTTATGGATAGGTCTTTATGGGTAAAAAGATCTCCTTGGTGTGCCATTCAGTTGTTGACATTGTTACAGCAAGTTGATGAGGTTAATTTTTGGCAATAAAACAATGCTAGAGAAGGATCTGTCCTTTTTTCTGTGGACCCTCTCCATGCACCTCACTTTTGTTTAATGCACCGTGGAATGTTTAAAAAACAAGCTCATATTTAACATGTTAATGCATATACATAATAATTTGAATTCCTCTACATGAGCTGTGTGAGGATGATTTATATACAAAAAAGATTGAAGTTATTCTAAAAGCTTGAATTACTCACTGCATTTGCTAAAGTAATTGCTAGCTTTACAAGATACTACTTGTGAAGATCTGAAGGTATGAAACTGTGAAACATCAATATATTTACACCATCCAGGAACCTGTGCAATGGTTTGAAATATGCACCCAACAGAGTATTTTCCTTCCTCTGTATACACTCTTCTTTTAAAAAGACGGTGTACAGATACACATGCATCAGTATTGCAACCCTTCTTCACAGTGAATATCTTAAAAATATGGTAGTAATAACCAAAAATGCTAAAGCTTTTAAAGCAAATAATACAGCTAATATCCTTATAGGCTGGATCCTACATGAATCAGCAAGTTGAAAATTTGTTGTCTTAACAGTCATAAATCTTTACCAAAAAATATATGCAGCTCAAAATGATAAGAAATCAATTTTATACTCCCTTTCTGGCATCAGTAAAAGGTGAACTGTAATTTACTTTCCAGAATAAGCAGGAAATACACAGCAATATAATCAGTACACATTCATTTAATCATTGTTACTTTAAAGTCTAATGTCACTATTGCTGACCTGCTACATAGGACATAATAGACAGTATTAGCCAGGCATATATAATATGAAGTTTATAACTTTATTAAATAAATGAAGAAAATTAGACAATCGATGTCTGTGAAACAAATACCTTCGTCCAGTCGACAGGGAACCTGACCCATTTCCCACTGCAGCAGTTACAGGTAGTTACAAGTATCTTTAGTTTTCATTCTTCTGCACTTTTCTTGTATTTCTAAGCGTAAAGCATCAGGGACTGCCAAGGAACCAGTGAATACCCAGGTTCAAAAGCTGCCTTTTGAAGGTTCAGAATTTTACACAAAAACCCACAAACTCTAATGAGAATCCTATTTGTGTGTTAGAAGCAATTAGCTGACAATAGTGTCATTTTTTTAAAGTAAGGCTGTAATTTCAGTTCTACCTCAGCAACTCTTTAATGGATTCTGCTTGGCTGAGTACAGCGGTCGCCTCACAGCCTGTCTGAAACCACCTTCAGCAGAACATTAACATTCAAAAGGTGTACCAAAAAAACCCCCACAGGGTTTCCCACACCTTTGCAAAATCAGACCTGTGATTTGCTAGTGCTTTTCCCTTCTTCTCTATTGATTGTTGTCAGTAATGTCTTTTTAATGCCAATTAACACTCCTTTTATCAATCAATCTTAATATTGATTACAATTTGTAATCTTCAGCCAAATACCTCGATCCCTTACACTTCTTAAAATGTAGTGGATTGTATCAATGCCAATGGTGTACTTCCTTTAGATAATAAATGGACTTTGCAATGGGAGAGGACTGCTTAACGTCTGTACATATATCTAGGGATTTTTGCCCTGGGAGTTGTACTTCTTCCCATGTACTAAAGCTGCCCTTGATATTGTTGCTTTTTATTTTGAGAGAAAATATCTAACTGAAGTGAGAAAGCTTTTTTTTCCCATGAGAAAAATTAAGTCAGTTTTAGAATGTTGTTCAGACTGATTGAAAAATGTAAGGGGTTTTTTTTGCTGAGATTTTCTACTTCAAAGCAAGCAGACACACACACACATACACACAACACAGACCCCAAAACATTTTAGGGTGACAGAATGTCTTTTGATTTCTGACAGGGAACATCAGTTTTTACATATCCCATATTTTCACGGACCAATAAAAGAATATGGGATATTATTCTCCTTTCATATTTCCTTCAGGCTTCTGGTATGGACAGTAGGTTTGAAGCTCACAGTAATGATCTTCATTTCTTTGCCCCTTGAGGATTTTCCCTTGGAAGCATCCTTTATTTTAAAACAACCAGCCACATTGTGGTTGCCAGGGTCAATGCTGTGGAGCATGGGACCGTGGTTCTGTGCATGTAACGGGACCAAATACGCTTGCAGAGATGATCCAAAGCTGCCACACAGATCACCACAATGCAGACATGGTCATTTTGTGGACAACCAGAGACATCCATGCATCCTGGGAGTGGTCTGTTTTAAACCCACTTACAGTCTGGCTCAGGGGTCCTCACACTTTTTAACCAGGGGGCCGGTGCGGATGCAGTGGCAGGCAGCCATCTGCGGCTGCTTGGTTTCCCCCCCAACCCCCGGGGGGGGGGGTGGGCCGGGGGGGTCTGTAAATACCGGGGGCCGGATTGAGGACCCTAGGGGGCCATATCCGGCCCGTGGGCCATAGTTTGAGGACCCCTGGTCTGGCTTTTCATGCTTTATACAACTATAAACAAAGATAAAAGCATCTTCTCTTGCTGTCACATAATAACCTCCATGCAGGGCTCCATCAGCATCTTGTTCTTTGCAAGGTAAGCAGGTAAGAAGGGCTATCCAGGGACCTAGGCTTGACACACACAAATATTCTGTGTGAGGGTGACTATTATTTCAGTTGCTAACATGTTGCTTTTTAGTAGTTATACAAGTATACACCTCAGTATAAACCATGTGGGGAGTCTGCCATATGAATGTATTATGCTCACATCAGGGGATACCTCTGTCTTTGCAGGAAAACATTTCAGGAAGAGTTTTTCAGCTCCTTGTTCTCCACTGCACAGTTGGGCACAGGTCAGTCTGACGCTGTGATCTGCACCCTCTGAACCCCTCAGGATCTATTCTTCTAGATGAGTTTTTAAAAGGGTGTCCTAAGGCCCCATCCTATGCTTCCCTTAGTCTCATCAGCATCTCTTATTCTATGACTTTAAAGAGACAATTTATAATTTCTCTTTTTAATTCTTTGGGGATTTTCCAGTTTCTGAGCTTGAACTTCACACAGCTAGGCTTTATCCACCCCATTGCTACAGCAAGGAACTTCTGGAAGATAATTGACAAGGTTTGGTAACTCCTCCTTGTCTGGAAGATTCATGACAAGAGTTGACAAAAGAGGCTGAATTACATTCCCAGAAGATTTCTTGCATAGGTATTTCATCATATCAGACAAAAGCTTTATACTTTGCATTTAAGTACTCTCAGATCACATGAATTCTTACAGACTTGTAGCACAATTCTGCAGTACCATCACTCTTGTGATCTAGGCAAGCTGGTGTGCTTTGTGTCATGTACCTTTCTGTTGTGAAGAAACTTCATCACGTAATTCCCTTTAAACAATTCTCATTGTGATACAAGTTGTCATCCACTCAGCTCCAAGAAACTGAGCAAGTCTGCAAGAAAAGGAGGAATTATTAATTTCTTACAGGAAGACAGATCGTATGAGTATGAATCTGTAATCCAGCAATGAGGGAACTCCCACAGAATGAGAAGTTTGCTCGTACCACTCCATATGCATTTTATATTAAGTAGCCATTGGATTAAAACAAAACAAAACAAAACAAAACAGAAACAATCCTGGGAGTCACCTGGTTAATGTATAAAAGCTGAACGCTGCTGCAACGCCATGTGAGTTGGACCCCAGAGGAGGCTATGTGGTGCTTTTGCTAGGATCTGGTCCCAACAAGGTTAGAGCAGGAACCAAAAATTAAGTAGAAAAGCTCTGGGATGTCTCTGACCAAGTCAATCAGAGAGATAAGACAAGAGGACAGCATAGTGAATTCAAGTAGTTATCAGCCAGGGAGTGTTTCGGATCTCAGTTTCAGAGTTAGGTTCCTGTAGTCCCCTTAATGCTGCTTTAGGTATCTAAAGATTTTGGGTGTTATGCTTGGGTTTAACAGGAGCTATAAGGTCAGTTCCTGTAGAGCTTGCAATAAGGGCATCATATCCTGGCTTCCAAACCCAGAGACTGCAAACTCCTAGATTCTTATTTGATTTGAAAATAGTATGCTTCACATATGCCTTTGAATGGAAATAATGTAGAATTCTGAAATAAATATCACAAATACATTGGTATTTCAGGTAATTTCCTGCAGCACTAGTAATGGCATTTGCATCCCCAGCTATTTAATAAGAAAGTTCCTTTAGTGCACTTCAAAGAAAGTTTTTCTGAGCCAATATCATTAAGATATTTTCCATGATGTGCTTTGCTATAAAGTTGTGTTTTACTCTTAACAACCTTCTGAAAAAGGAGACTTGAAGATAATTATATTTAATATTTAAATGTGCTTCAGTTCCAAAATCAATATCCATTTCAAGAAGTGTAAATAAAGGCAGCCTTTCAGGAAACAACCACATTTTGATTAAAAGCCATAAATGCAATCCTGAGACATTCACGGCAACTCAAGAGACACTCCTGCCAACATTTTAGTGTGCTTCTATTTTTGTCTGTGACTTACTTTTGAGAGGCAGAGGAGGGAGCCCTGAAGTGCTGCTTCTCACCTGTTGTACAAACAGTGACATGCCACATACTCAGTAGCAGGTGTCCCATTTGCAAGTCCTCCACCACCATACGTACAAAGAGGAGAAAGGACCATGCAAACTTGCTTTTTCTGCAGATGCTGCTCTCCCAGATGTTTTTACTGAGCCCCCTAGCCCTCCTAGCCAATGCCAAGACCCTACTTTCTGTATTGGGATGGTGGAGATAAAGGAAGGAGAAAGATTTTGGCTGATTCACAGCATGCGCAGCTCAGCCCAGCCTTTCTCTTCTTCCCTGGGAAAGGGGGGTAGGGCAGGTGTGTTTGGCCCACAGGTCACCAGTTCAGTTGCTTAACATACTGGATCTTTCTTTTCCCCTGCATATGGCTTTAATTGCTACTAACATCTGGAGGCATCCTTCTCCGTGATGTGCATTTGGCTGGAAGTATGAGCCAGTTCCAGCAGGTGCTGTGAACAACCTGACTGCAGGCACAGAGTCGGATCAGGCATCTCTTGGAGAACACAGAGGTTCCCATCCCCACTTTTTCTCCCGGGCCCTGCAGTGCTACCACTAGCACTCTCTCTCAAAAAAAGACATTTTGCAAAATAAACCCAGTTGCTATATTCCTGCCCACTCTGAGTCAACTGCGCTTTGTTTTCAGGGTAACTCCATTGCTTTTCTCATTTTGTGCATGCCCGGGGAAGTTTTCTTTGGCAGGCACGTGAAGCTGTATGAATAACCTCCTTAGCATAGGTCATTCAAAATAACAACATAGTTTAGACATTTTCTGAGGGTAGTAGGCAAGCAACATGACTCCTAACTTCTTATTAGTAAAACTACCCGGAGTTTGCTCACAAGACCTGCCATGGCAAAACCTGTTTCCCTGCCTTGTCTATTCAGCACACTTTTACACTGGAATTTAATCTCTGTGATCCATATATTAGCCAGCGTTTTCTATAGCAATTGCTTGAGCTCTCCCACATAAGTTCAGTTTGGCACATCAAAAATATTTTTGTGGGACCAAGTAAAACTGAACACAATAAAAATGTGGAGCGTTTCTAAAGGGCGTGTCAGCCTGGGTGGCAAATATCTACAATTGCCAGGGCAAAATGGGAAGGATAAAATGTTGGAGGTAGTAAAATATAAGGAAAAGTCATATTAGAACTGATACTTACTTTGAAGGTTGTGTAGCTTTGCTGATCTCCTGTCCTAACATAAATGTTTATCTCATGTTTGCATCTACTGCTGTAATCTTTAGCATCAACCAGTGTGTGAAACAGTGAGCCTGGAATCCTGGCTTGGCCAAAGAAAGCCATGAGAGATCTAGTTTTTCATTCAGTGTTAAGTACCATGCACATACTGATGATCAACGTTGACACGTTTATACAATCCTAATCTACACACACTTCTGAAATCTGGCTAAGAACAAGGTGAAAACGGCAAACGTTTGGGCAGGGAGGAAGGTTGTATCTGAAAAAGGGAGGGGGAAAAGGGAACAGGGATTAACTCTGGAGTGACAGCACCTTCTTTGGAGGTATCTAAAGCATCACTATGATATAGATAGCTTGAAATCAAGCTCTCACTTTCCTATTTGTATGCTTCTTTCATGCAACTGTGCCCTGTGGTGCCCATTTCATCTTCCTAAGCATCTCCATTATGGTTTTGACACAGAAGCTGGCAAACCCTGTCCTGCTTCAAAATACTGCAAAATGAAAATCGAGTCACTCACCTCTGAGTGCCTTTGAAGGCTGGCACGAATGGGGATCAGCCACTGCAGAGTGCAGTGTGATACCTATAAAGTGCCATATGCCATCATCTTAAACCAGAGATGGTATTCAGTGCACTAACTCATGGCTCCCTAGTTCCTCAGAGGCTGTGTTTGCAATCTACGTCACACTAATATTGACTTATTTTTACTTCATTTGCATTCTTTAGTGTACACTGGAGCAATACCAAAAAAGAGCAAAATCCCTAACATCATTTACATAACTCATCACGAAAGCCAAGCTTTCAAAGTTAATTTACTTCCTTTGCATTTTTCTCTACTTCCCAATTTTGTCTTAATGCAGCCGAGAAGTGACACCTAACATAGCATGACAGCACTTCTGCTGCCAAAACATAAAGGTTTGCAAAAACTTCTCTTCCTATAGTTGATTTATGCAGGCAGCTGTGCAAAATTCAGATGGTGTCTGCACGTAAAAGACTACTAGGTATTTTGTGATTGGCAGCTCCGGAAAAACATTGATTTAAACTTATACCTTATATATAAAAGTTTACATATGGTTCTATCTTTAATCCATAGGCTTATTAGTCATTAAACAAGCTATGTGCAATTTTACTGTGAAAATGCTGATTAAGAGATTGGATTAAGATGCCATCCAAAAGACATCACTGGATTAAATAAGAATTGTGATTTGGTATAATGCAGTTCAGTAATGTCAGTCAAGGCACATTTTATGTCTAAGTCTTTAAAAAAAAAAACAGCAGAGTAACATCACTGAACAGATTTTATTGTTTAAAAAATTATAAATGCTACTTAACATTTCCATTCCCACATTAGCTAGCTTGCCTTAAAACTAACCTCAGCATAACATAAAGACCTTTGAAATAATGAGTATGAAAAGACATGTGAGAGCTTAATGAGCAGGATGCTGGGTTTCTTGCTGTTTGATTTTGTCCTGATTTTCAATAACTTTGCAGAACTGAGAGCTCTGCTGAGAAGCGAGACAGGATTGTCTCAGCAGAGAGGCTGAGTGTACCAGTGATATAACGGTTGACCTTTAGAGCAATTTGGGATGATGAGTATGTTTTTCTCTTACAAGAATCCTCCTTCCTTTACAAAAGCTGCCCCTTTTCACAGTGATGTCATCCTTTGAGAGTGTGTCATGAAAGGAAGAGGTAGATCTCTTAAATAAACCCAAACAGTTAAAATTTCTATACAATGTGCTACAGAATTCCAGTCAAGGAAGCTGGTAACGCCCAAGTCATTCTTATCCACTCTTTTGATTATATTAGGACCTTAAAGGAATGAAAGTCATCCTGCTGGCTAACCCAGAAATGCCAAAGTTGACTGTTTTTTGAGTAACAAACACAGAAGTTCCATAATGAATATTTTACACACCCAGTAGTGCAACAAGTCAGAGTGTCAAAATGGAACTTACTTCCCCACAGCTAAATGCTATCATTGATATAATGTTATACACAAATACTATGTATTTGCACCAGAAAACAACAGAATATATTAACAGGTAATCTAAGTAAATGTTCATAAAAGCTGTTACTTAATGTAAGAGAATACTTCTTGCGCAAAGGCTGAAAACAATATATTTCACATGTGGGAATAATGATTCCATGTCACTAAAGATTAGTTATGCAATTCCCTTTTCAAAATACCGTAATAACTAGCATATCATAATGCTACCTTTTACTATCCTGTCTCACAGTATTTATAATACTCCATAAATAAAATTAGTCTTCTTAATTAAAGTTAAAAGCATGTGAGCCCATATAAAGAGACATACAGACAGACAATACAGATATTTAACCTTGCAGTTAATTTACATTCACGGTACAGTCACATTTTTCATGACTGAGGCAACCGATTTAATTCTAATTTAAAATCTGGTAAAAAATGAAATTAGTTTCCTTTGAAAGGCCCTTAACACATTAATTAAAATTAACCTGAAGGATTCAGGTACAAAGGAAGCATGCTCCTGAACTGTGACAAGCAAGGGAAATGTATGCCAAGTCCTCAAGTGTACATTGGAAAAGATATTTCAAAAGCATGAAAGCTTTCCTATGTACTACTATATTTTTTCCTGTCAACAAATCTGTCATTTACTAACAGAAATACACCTAAAAATTTATAACCTTAAATCAGATTATAACTGCTAATACAACAATAAACCCCATTGACATTCCTGTTTTTAAGAGCTTTATTTCAAAAATCAACAATGAACTCAAATGATGCTATTCTTTCAGCCTTTTTCTTTTGCTTCAAAGCAGTTATGAAAAATTACTAAAATCACGAACAGAATCTAATCTATTGTAGACGGCTTTTGGACAGGCAGCAGTGAAAGGAAGTTAAGCCTCCTCTTGTCCACTTCCTCCTGCAGTGTCTCACTTGGTGCTTTCTTCCACTGCAGCCACCAGGCACGAGGAACTGATGACCTTCTCTCCTGGGAAAATCTGTAGCCAGCCATTTATCTTGCAACTTCTTGCTTCAAGAGAGACTTTTGACACTGCAGCAAAGTCAGCGTATAAGCTACTCCCCAAAAGAGGCAAACTCTCCACCACCCCACCTTCCAGCCCTTAGGGTTGCCAGCATTCCTTTTGCATCAGACACAGCTGTTATGCAACTACAGCATAAATCAGGTTCGGAAAATTCATATGGGGAATAAAAAACGAAACAAAAAAAAAAAAGTCCTCATCAGATCAGTTAGCATCTCAAGACAGATGGGCACAGAGGGAAGAACCTGAAGACAGAGGAGCAGCCTCTTTCATCAGCAGCGTATTATTAGATTGGCTTAGCTGCAGCTTGAAACTGCATCCTAAGCCTTCCTGCCAATCTGGGGAGGAAAATGTGCAGTCACTCTCCTTAGAGATGGACAAAGGAAGAGATTAAAACAGATGGCAGGATCCACGAGTGTGCCACACCTGTGGTTATCTCCAGGACCAGCTACGCAGTAGGACTGTAATAGATCCAGGGTGAAAGGGAGCTGATGATAGACCAGGGTGATTTCAGCAGCTCACAGTTAGGCTGCGTGTGTGAAGAGGGCTGAAAAGCAGCTGTGGAAGGAGATAGGGAAAGAAGGCTGAAGAGGAAGGAGATTTGAAGGACAGTTAATTGCAAAACCATGGTTTCAGTTAAGCACACGTGAGAGCAAGAGAAGAGTCTAATGACTGTAAGGAAGGGACAGGAGTCTTACATGTATCGAAATACTGGGGAAGAAGCCACAGGAAAGCCCCAGCTAACAGGATGTGTGCATATATGCAAACACAGATGTATATTAAGGTTTTCAGGTTGTAATCATGGCATAAACCAAAGACATTTCTGTTAAAGGAGCAGAATCCTTATGGCAAACTGCAAGACTCCCAGACATCCATACCCATACTTCTCAACACGCTTTGTACACCCCCTGTCAGCACCAGCAGTCACATTGCCAGCTGTGAAGTGACCTGGCCCTGGTGGAGCTGTCTATGTTTGCTATCATGCAGAATAAGAAGATGGAAACTCACCTTTTCCTAGAGGCTCCATTTTCCTTATGTTCTTACTCTAAGGTCACAAGTACAAAACTGAGGGGAAAGATCCAGTGCCACAGTTTTTGGAGGTGCCTCCTCCATCACATACCAGCAGAGTGAAAAATGGGATTGTGGTGTTTTAAAATTTATTATGATATGCTAAATCTAAATCCCCAGAAGGTTGCTTAATACATTTAAAAAAAAATAAGAGGAGCATCCAAAGGTCTTCCTCATGCTCTCTATCCTTCTTAAATTACTTGCAATAAGAAATGTAAAAAATTTCATCTTGAAATAACAAAGATATTTTTTACATTGAGAACAATACCTCACAGAAACAACATTCCCAGGGATGTGGTGGAGTCCCCATTGCAGGAGGTTTTAAAGATGTGATTGGACAGGATAATCTCATCAATGGTCCCTTTCCTACAGAAGGCTGGGCCAGATGAGCTTTTGAGGTCCCTTTCAGCCTGGGCTATTCTGTGATTCTATGATTCACTTGATACAACTGATATGTTATAGATTTTTTTAAAAAAAGGTAAAAAGAGAGGGGCAACAAGCAATGTTCTGGGAGATCTCATTACTCATCATACAGCTGCAAAAATGTCCACAGTATTTTTAAAATCTTTTCAATACACTTAAATTGTTCTGATTAGTCTTAACCACTGCATGATAAAGTATTTTGAAAGCCAACTTCCAGCACCTTGACCTTCATCCTTGTAAAAGGCAGAGTGCAGGAAAGTACTGGGGCAATTTCTAACTGAAGCTTCCCGCAACGAACACCGAAAATGATACCAGAAGCGTGTTTCATTGCCCTCATTAGCAAAGCCTCCATAATGCACAAGCTTTTATCAAAAAAGCTTTCTGATTACCTTAGACCTTTGTAGTCCTTAAGTATTTCCAGATGATAAAACCACATTTAATGAATTGCATTTAAACCTAAGATAAAATAATATTGAAACAATTGTGAGACTTCTGGAAGAAGCTGGCTTAACAGAACTGGAGACTGTAAGCTTTTGTGTCTCAGGCTTTGCAGTGGTATCACAGTATCTGTCTCATGCTGCCTATTGAAGTGACTTTGATCTGGTTTGGTGGGACATCAGATGGGGATGAAAAAGGGTAATATTGATTCAATAACTCTTGTTCTCTCCTTTATTGCCAGCAAACAGCAAGACATATGATATATTCTGCAAAATCCTCATGCACCTTCAAACAAGAAATCTTCGGGTTTTTATTTAATGCCTTTGCAGCACTGACACTGCAGGTGACCTTACAGTGGTATTTGAGATTTCTCAGGGAAAGCTCTGAGGAAGCCAGTACAGTTACTGCACTGGTTGCACTTCCCCTGAACTAAGACTCTCTGCTTTTTAGCAAGGCAATGCCCTTACACCATGAAATACAACCTTGCTTTGCCATGGCTGCAATAACCATAAATATTAGAAACAGCTGCAAGATCATCTGTTTCTGTAGCTTATCCTGCCATGCTGCTTGCCTAATTGTCTTTCATTTCAGTGAAATCTAACTGCTTACACAAATACTTTCTCTTTGCTTTAAATTTAACATTTTTAAATTCCACCCAATTCCTTATCACAATTGCCAGAGCATATTATGACATTCTCTTTAATTGTTTTTCAATTCCAGTTCAGGAAAAACCTGCTGTGCAGGTTTCTTGGTAGACGAACTATTTTTTTTGCACATGTTCTTGTCAAAATATTACAGAGTGAAGGCCTCTTCAGTAAGAAGGGAAGGAGAATCTATTTTGACAGATATTTATAATGAGAAACTCTAAGATTGTGTATAAATAAATCAAATGTCCCTGAATTTACTTTTATTTCAGGAGAACTTGGTTTCCTGCAGGGAATTCTGATCCATCAGAAACTGTATTTTCTAGTGAAATTAATTTCTCTGAAAATTTTCAAAAAAGCTTTCACGCTTTTTCACTAAAAATACCAAAACGACATCTTCTGTAAAACACAAAAATAGGGATGCAAATGTCATTGTCCCATTCACAGCCTATTCCTGTAATTACAAACAAATCTCGAAACTGATGTCTTTTCAGCCCTCTTATTTGAAACCAGCATGAGATTCTCCTAAGGCAGAACGAATTACACTAACAAAAACACTAACACCAATTACACAAATTATTCTGGCAGATGTTTGTGTAACATTCAATGAAGAATGCTGCTTCTCATCCTCCTCCTTCGTTTTGTGAGCCAGTTGGATCCTGAGCATCTGGATCCTGCTTGCCCTGCTAATTTCTGCGTTTTGATGGCTAGAACTTTCATTTTTCTATAAGCGGAATCTGAAGTTCTCACATGGTGACATGCCAGTAGGAACTGAGCTTTAAGTAAAAGATCGAATAGCCATAATTAAATTGCTGGATTTGGCAGCGCTGTCTTAGCTTGCTACGAAGGAAAAGCAGGTGAGTTTTTGAGTAGCTGGAGGCTCTCAAGTGGTGTTCTGACTCACACAGAGAGAAACCACATGACGTTATTTCGAGAGCTTCTCTTTGCACCTTAATCTAATTTGGCAGTCCTGGGGCTCAGCTGCTTTTCAGAAGAGCAGTATCATAAATCACTGTCATTGCTGTCCCTGTCCACCAAGAAACACAGACACTGTCTTACACCACTTCTTCAGAGACGTTTATTTGAAAGTGCTCTGAATTCCACATCAGATGTCCTATATAGTACAAATACAAGCTTCACACAAATATTTAAATAAGAACTGTGTACTACTTAGTATAAATCACTGAATCTGTGCCTCACTGACTGTAAGATGTAATTCTAATGCTCCAATGAGAAAGGCTGTGTTTTTTCTGCTAAGATATCTGCTGGGTATCTGTGGATATGTTCTCTGTTTTCCCAGTGTCCTTATGACCAGAAGTCATAAATATACTTTTGGATTCACCCAATATGGTTTTGAAAATGTACTTCCAGAAGAGTACTATCTTTACAGAACATGTCATAGTTTCTTGGGAGTTAGGGACAAAAACCAGTAAGGACTGCTAAGGCATCACAAGCCAAAGAGGTAAATGGACACAGATCCTGCAGGGCATAGGTCAACCTTAAGCAAGTACTTGATAAAACTGCTTTTCCATATAAGCATGTTGAAACTCATAGGCTCAGGTGTGACCTCAAATATAGTTGGAGAGAACAGTAAACTAGATATGGGCTTGAAGATGTGATGAAGAAAATGATGAAACTTAACTACAGATGCATCCTCTCATCTGCAGACAACTGTTGTTTCAGTGCACAGCAATAACAGAGAAAATAACTTTTGAGAGAAAACAGATCACAAAGCCAAAGAAAAGTAAAAGAACAAGCAAAGCCAGGAAACAGGTTTGCTGCTCATCTAAGACAGTAGCAGCAACTGACAGATAGCTATGCAACAAGGGAGAAAAGAAAGGAAGCAAATCTTGACAAAACAGAGATTAGGGCTCAAGAAAAGGGAACCGGGCAGACAAAGGCTCAAGAGAGATCTCAACACAGAATGGCTTTCTGAAAAATGATGTTGAAGCCCCAGTGCTGCCCCAGTGCTAGGGAAGAATGTGTCAAACACAAGTGTGTTGTGGAGGATGGACAAAGAAGATTCAGGTTATCTCCAAGGGAAGTCATTCTCTGCTTGGAGGAAAACAACAAAAGCAGGGCAACAGAACAAAGGTCAACAGGTTGCTCTGTGTTTGGATTCCTGAGAGGTGGACAGTATTAAGCTTTATCTTCTCGATGGATGAATTCTACCTGACTCCTTAAGTCACTTAAACTAAGCTGATGGATCTGAAAGAAGAACAATCTAAATTTATTTCCTGTTTTCAGCTTATGCCCTTTCCAAAGGCAAGTTTAAGTACAATGGCCTTTTGGTGGCATAACGTTTGATGAAGAATAAACCTGGATACTAGCCCTAGGAATAACTGAGCATGATAGTACTAGTAGCATTTCTTCTCCAGTCCATATACGAGAGACAGTAAGAACACAAAAATCTGAAATACACTTATAAAATAAAACTAATAGGAGAGGCAGAGCACAAAGATATTTGTGAAGAGAGAATATGATGTCCTAATAAGAAGTGAGAAAACTTGATGACACAAGTAGCTGAAATGGGATGCAATTGTAGAACAGAGACCCCTGCTATGCACACAGGGACAAATAAAAAACTTCTTGTTGGAAGCTGAGAATTGGCTAAGAAGTGAAAGGAAAGACCTGGGAGTAGGTATCTGATTACAGAATGAGTACAAGCACTCCAGATAATTACTTAAAGCATTTAAATTAGGTAGTCAGTGTCCCTGTATATGGTTATCCATCTCTAGAGATCACAGATGAGCCTCTGAGTCCCACAAGCCCTTTTTGGTTACGGGTGAGCCCAACATCAAAAGATAGTTCAGATGCTTACTTGAACAATAAAATCAACCAGTTAAATCTTCCTGATATCTGTGGGGGGAAATGTTAAACAAGCTATCAGAAAAGGCTATGCAATAAGTCATGTTGGTTGCTATATTGATTTTTCATTGTTTGCTACTTCCTCAGAAAGTCCATGTAGCTCTGGAAAAACACCAGATGACTGGAGGAAAACATTGTTCTAATTTAATATAGAAATGTAAACAGAACTTTAGCATTAGGAGAGAGCCAACCTCTCTAGATCCCACAGTCGCATCTGCATCATAACCTGATTAGTCTCATTATTCTAGTTTTACCTATGAAATTGGTTGAAATTCAGATTGTCATAATTTTAATATGTTGAAAGCAAGCTAACATAAAATTTAAGATGAGATGCTGATTAGTGCATCTGAATTTTATACTCATTATTGTAATCAATGAATGAGAGATCAAAAATTCTGCAATGTGAACATGTTAAATATAGATATTTGGGGTTAGATATATTGGTTCTTTTTGTTTTAAGATTCTGTTAGAACTATTTAATCTTCATATTTCTCTATTTCAAATTATTGGAGTACTATTACTTCCTTATTTAGCATTTCTTACCAGTACTTATATGAAGCCGCATTACCAATTTCTAATGACAAACTGAAGAAATGTGCTAAAGGGGGTAGGATGACTTCTTCATAAAATGGTTTCTGGGCTGAAAGTGTATGTGACAAGGCATACACAGATTTCTTAGTATAGATACATAACCAGCAGCAGAGTGAATCATTTAACTCATAGCACAAAATTCTGCTGGAATAGAAAATTTATAGCAAAATTAATCTCTCTTCATGTATTTTGATTACTTTTATTTTGGAATATTGCTGTGAAGTGTATTTTTCTCCCAAAACTTGCCTCTGTAGTGGATTTCAGACTCTGGTTTTTGTGCCTATTCAAGACAACATGAAAAACTGACTGGGGTAGAATGTGACTCCCATCCTCCCTGCAGGTCCCCTCCACTGTATGCCACCAGGGACACATGAATAGATTTATAAATAATAACAAACAAACCCTCCAGTTTGGCATGTAATGAAATTGTGTGTGTTGGGCATGGTGCTCCCTCTGGAGAGATCCCTTCTCAATGCATGATCACTGGCATTTTTCCCATAAGGATGGTGTTAGGAATAGGGTTTCCTCACAACCACTCAGGGATCAGGCAGCCTCCCAGCATTTGTCTGGAATGGACAAGAGCCACGTGTTTCCTTACTGGCTGTGCTTGGATCCAGGTGTTTCCTCTTGTTCAATGAGTGTATTGTGACTGTTTGTTAACCATAACTTATATTTCCACGGCAATGACAGGATGGGAGTAAATGCCACAGATAGCGTCTGAAATGCTCATTTTTATGCTGCTTCCCAAGAGTCCCAGCCCACACTGAAGGAAGTGGAAGTTTTGTATCAAAGTGTACATTCCTGAGCAGGAATAGGCATGGCATTAATACCAACAGAAAATAACCTGAAATTTACTTTTTGATTAACAGAGAAATAATTTGCCTAGGCTGATGACTAAGCTCTTAATAACATTACCAGATACATCTAGTTAAGTGAAATGAATGGACTATCTGTAAGCTAAATGCACACTCTATCTAGCTAAATGTCTTTGCAAACAGCCACAACACTGAGATACTAAATAGACCTGCCTTTTCCTATACATATTTCCTGAAAATACTGAAAGCTGATGATATTTTCTTCTCCATCTAGTTCAAAATCTAAGGAAAAAAAAGTGTTGTATAAGAGAGGGATGAGGTTTGCAAATTTTTTTGCATATTATTTGACTGGCAGAAGAACTGAACCTAGCGAGGCTGATATTGTCACAGCAGTTTGGAGTCAGAGTTGGAAAAAAGAGAAGTGATACCTATAAATATAGTTAGTGGAAGAAATGGGCATGACTTTTATGTGCTAAAGCCTCTATTTAAGACCTTCCACTAAGTAAGCATTATTTCCAGTATTTTCTCCAGAAGTCTGAAACAGTGGGCTAAATACTCAGTTGTCATAGATTAGCTATACTTCCCTAATTTTATATGCATTTAAATTACCTAAAGATCTACAAGGTGGCACTTGGGAGTGCGTTAAATCTGAGATACAGAGAACTATTAAAACCAGCTGGTTTTCATTAATCTCTTTAATTTAAAAAATACCTGTCTACTGCTGTTGATCCAGTGTATTTTGATTTCTTTGGAAATACATGCTACAAAATCCCCTCCAAAATAAACAAAACAAAAAAAAATCCAAGGCGGCAAAAAGAAGCAAAAACTTCTTTGAGGCCTTGAAAAGCGCCAAATGTTTCAATTAAAGAAACATCTACAGAAAAAGATTCCCTCACAGAAGGAAGGATAAGAGAATTGGAGACATATCTTCCCTGCTAATGGGAAGTTATAACATCTTGGGGGTATGATCTGTTTGATTTTTTAATCATTTTTTTGGTTTGTTTAGCTATAAAGCAAAACTGACTAAAAGCCAGTTCTACCTGTAAGACCCCCACAGCCAGATTAAAACTATCTGCCCAAACACTTTCAAGTATTTCTGTGTCTCTTTCGACCAAAACTCACCCTCTGAGCGTTTCCAAACAATTTAAGAGAAATATTTATTAAATAGGATTTTACTACATTCCCCTCAAAAGGTAAAAGTACTTTGTACAAGTAGTTGACCTTGGTTCCAAGGCACAGGAGAGGGCATAGATAACTGGGCTGTCTTCAAGGTATTGTCTCAGGACCGACACATCCAGCAGGAAACAATTTTTGAAACACATCAGTCTTGGGCAGAAGTTACTGCACTGCTAACATTGAAAGAAGCTAAATGTACTTTTTTGTTACTGTTACTAAGCTCTTTTGTTCAGATTCATGACTGACTGGAAGATCTCAGGTTTTTAAAGCATGGTTAACATTTATTTGTCACATCGCAGACAGCTTATCTCCCTACAGCCAGTTAATGCAAGTAATTTACTCCTCACAGAACTAGACCCTGTGGTCCCCTGACTTCCAGTGCCATCATCTGGACGCATGAACCATTACCATCTGGATACCCAGAAGCATTGAGAACCATTTGCCCAAAGGCCCAGTGCTTTTGTTCTGCAGACACAGAGATCCTCAGGAAGGATATTTGTGTATGGCAGATCTCCCAGATTTATCCTTACCACCAGCCAAGACCTAAGGTCAAAGCAGTACATTTACTTTAAAACTTCTATTTGCAATAATGAAACCAACTTTGGGGGAAGAAAAAATTTACATTAATAAGATGCCTGGCCAATAATCTTCCTTGGCTATTAAGATCATCCTTGACACTAGAGACCTGTTCAGCTAGCTGCTACATCTTCACCCCTAGGTTGAACTATAAGAACCCCTTCTTAAACGAAGATGGAGTCTCTTTTGCTCTGTGTGACATGGTGTGAAAGCATCAGCCTCTAGACTTTACTGCGTACTACACTTTTCAGTGGTTTTCCTCAAGGACAAGGCTACAAACTGCCTCCTCAAGAAGGAAAAAAAAATAGATCTTTCATTAGTATATAAATATACACACACATATATATATGCACACGTACATCAACATGCACACAAAAAAAAGGGGTTAACTTTCAGAGAGAATTTGAGGGGGTGTTGGTCTTATTGTGGCCACCAGCCTTTTTGACTTTTCTGAGCCAGGATTTCAGCCTATGTGGGCTCCAGAGTGATGGTGGCCTAAAGAAATATCCATGTGAAGAAGCAGAAATAAAAGAGTAAAATAGTTTGTGCCCACTTGCAAATTGTCAGAAGTTTTAAGTTTTGAATGTTCAGGTGAAGGGGCTAGAAAAACAGGTGACAGTTAAGTGTCCTATGAGCAAATGTCAGGTACTGCTATGGACTGACTACATTTTGGCCCTTGTGTGTCCTGTCAGAGAACACACGCATTTGGCTTTTGCATAGCAAGTCTTCTAAGGAGATGAAAATTCAAACAAGCAGCGTACCAGTATTTCTTTAAAGCAGATCCACGATGGGTTTTCTTGTCAGAACGCATTATTGAGAACAGCAACAATGCATTAACTATATTCAAGCTGACAACCTGTGGTCTGCCTAATTACTATGGCTGAAACATTCAATTTGAAAATATAAACCAAAGATGATGAATGGTTATGTTTCATCAAGTGTCAAATGCACAGAAAGTAACCACAATTTGCCAGTGACTTTGGCAAGAGTTCTTTTAATTAACTAGATAATTAATTAGCATCAAATCCATATTTTGAGAAAAATGAAATCTCAAGATTCCTGCTGCAAAGCTTTCTGCTCCCTGAACACATATGGCCACTTTGTGGAATGTGCACAGAAACAAGCAGAAAAGAAGTAACTCTATGTTTGTCTTACTATATGTCTCCTCAGATATGGAAGCATTAACTATCTCTCGTGTCAGAAGTAATCATGTAAACAGGTTATCATCCCATTTAGCAGCATCTTAATCAAACCAGTGGGACACTTCAAGGATCAGTCTTTCTTGCAGTGCCAAAACACTGTTTGTATGTCCACGCTAGTCTGATTTAACAGAGGAAAAGTACAGCAAAGTCAGCTCTTCTTCCCATCTGCAGAAACCTTCCTTCTTCTGGAGCCCAAGGCACTATGAAAGGTTCTGTGTTACAGTTTAGAACTGTGCTTACAGTGCAATCCCTTCCACACAGCTCTCATAGTCTAAGAGGAAAAAATAGGTAAAGCATTCAGATTAGAAGGTTGATTTCCCCTCTTTACACATACATATTTTATATACTATAAGCAATCTGTGAAATATTTAATAATTATTACACATACACATGATCATATATATGTATATGTGTGTGTGTATATACAAAGTAACAGAAACAATCAGATTTCTTGATGAGATCACAATTCCTGCTCTGTTTTGGCTAAGCTCCTACAGGTTGGGCAGCTATAGCTTCTTCATTTGGTGGGGCAGTTTAAACCAGGCCAGTAACTACCAGGTACCCAGTGTTGTGTCAGTGAACAGATCAGGTGGATTCTTTGTTAAAAGAGGCATCAGTAAACTGGTCTTTCAGCAACATTTGTATTACAAATGAGGAGAATCAAGGAAGAGGCTCAAGCACATCCCTACAGCATGTTTAACTCCTAGCACACTCACAGGCATTGCTGGCTTACGCCATACTGCCTCATGATGCCTGGCACATGAGGGCCAAAACAAAAAGGTGTTTTTGATGTGACCGCTCTGTGGCCAGGAAAGCCTTGAAATGTTATTTTAGGGCTGAGCTTGACAAATGAACAGGCTTGTGTGGTATGACCAGAGAGGAAGGGAACTGACAGCTGCCATGCCACCCTCAGGCTACACGGTCCCATGTTGCAACAAACCGATGGCAATGCTCATCACACCAGCATCCCAGAGAGGGATGCCTGACTAGTTGTCCTGCTGTCTGTCATCTGTCCTCCTGCCTCTGCCTCCCTCTTTCCCACAGCTGTTCTGTGGGTTTGAGTCTACACACGCAAACAGGAGGTGTGTTACCAAACTTCAGTGGCTGTAAGAGTAGGCAATATATACTTTTCCTCTTCTTCTCCTAGTCTGTCCCTGAGCCGGTTTCTCACATCCAAGGTCACTTGACCCCTTTTCATGCCCTCCCTCAGCCCTTTCACATTTCTTTCTTCCACTACTAAGTCTCTTGTCAAGTCGCCAAACTCAGACCGCTTGCCTGTGCTTAGTATCAGCCCTGCATATATCCCAATTTTTTTTATACTATGCTTTATTTATCCTGATACATCCTGAATGCCTGCCAATACCTTTTAGCAGTCCTGTCTGATGGATATATTTCCATAAATATTTATTTTAGTGATAATTTACTAGGCCTGGACATCATTTCCCCCTGCTTACTGCCCAAGTAACTGACAGTACAAGACAAGTCTGTAATGACTGCAATTTTGGCTGGTTTAGGGAACTGGCACTGCTGAAAATCAAGGTCTGGATTTGCTGTACAACAGATGGGCTCAAATTATTCCCCTCCACAATAAAACTGAATAGAGCAGGATTGCCTCCTGGAGTTCATCCTCCAAAATCTCACTGAAAACGGGAACCATTTCTTTCCTTGATCCTCCTCTAACACGGCTACTTTCCAGTCCACCACTGAATCTCCATCCATAGTGCAACCCTGCAGGAATCTGAAATCCAAGAGGAATGAGGCACAACCTAGGGCACAGGTTTTGGGGTGCAGATTTCTTCTTTTACTTAAGTTGCTTTTTTGCTATCTCATCAGACAAGCATGAGAAGGCATGAATGGAAAGCACCAGGCTATTTGGTATGCAGTGATAAAACCCAAATATTTCAGGTGTGGGCAACTTGATACTAGCAGGCAAAAGGGTGAACATGAGAAAAAAAAACCCAGGAAGAAGCTAGGAGGCATTTTCATAAGAAAGGAGAGAAATAAATGGCACTACACCAGAGTTTGTGGTCACGCAGATAGAGATATTGCTCTATGGAGTGTGGTAAAGTTGAAGAAAACAAGTACCTATTAGCTTCTTAGTCACTCATGAATAAGAACTAGAATATAGGCTGGATGAATATTTGATTTCTAGTTTTTAAGAAACTTATGAAGAAATACTTGAAAACCCATTTTCTTATTCAACCTCTAGAGAGTCTTAAGAGGATTTTGTTAACAGCTCTCTTGCAACATAAGATCACAATAGCCATGCCAGGTCAGGTCAAAGATCCCTCTAGCTAAACATCTTATTTCTGACACTGGTCAAGAGCAGGCTCTTAGAAAAAATGAAAGAATCACTCAGCACACAGTGATGCGTCTCGTGCTACAGCCTCCTGTTTTCTAGCAGATGTAATTTAGAGATACAGTTGTATCGGCACCTTTGTGATTAATGGCATTTTGTGCTTCTCCGTTACTCTTTTTTGAACACATTTACACTTTTGGACTTAGCAGGATTCAGTTCACAAAAGGGTATTTGCTTTGACTGCAGCTGACATATACTACAGTATGTACAGCTGTTAGTTCTGCTGGCTGCTTAGTGGAGCTGTAACTTGACAGCAAAACAAAACCACAATTTGACCCTTTCTACCACCTTACTTTTCAAGAATGATACAAAATAAGTCAGAAAATATCATAAACATAAGCAGAAAAACTGATTTTTGGTAATTGAAATAATGACTATGGTTCAAAAGCCATCCAGCCAAAGATTTACATGCAACTGCTCTGGAAGTCCTCAGGTTTTACCTTCTGGCTCATTTGGCAGGCTTGAAGCATGGGAGACAAACACTAACAGGAAACGTGTGAACATAGTAGAAACTTTCCAAAAATGATGTTTTGAAATCAAAGACGTGTTTTGGACTAGAACCTCACACTGTCTCCTGTGCATACTCTGCTGTGGTGACCATTGCATGAACAACACTGTTCCCCTTTTCATGAAATCACTACTCCTTAGCTGCATGTCCCGCTCTCAGCGGTTCCTGGCTATATACGAAGACTTCCTCAAGTGCACAACAAAAAAAAAAATCACACAGGAAAACATCAGGTCAACCTGAAGCTGTAAGCCTCTGTCTGTGACTGTCAGATCAGCCTTTCTCGCTGGCGCTGTTGTACACTGGCACTAGATGCTGAAGGCAAAAGTAGAGGGCTGAAAGAGCACGGAGCTTTGACTGACATTTTGAGTTGTTCTTGAAAGACTAAGGGTAGGCTGAAACAGCGTCAAAGACTGGAGCAATCCACAGGTCCCTAACAGCATCCAGGGGGAGGAAGACAGGCCCACCATGGTGTCATGGTTGAACCCCAGCCAGCAACCAAGCCTCACACAGCCACTCGCTCACGCCCCGCTCACCCAGAGGGGTGGGGAGGAGAGTCGGAAAGCAATGTAAAATTCGAGGGTTGAGATAAGAACAACTTAATAATTTAAACAGAATAGAAAGGTAAGAATAACAACAATAATAATAATAATAATAATAATTATTATTATTATAATGGAAAGGTGGGGAAAAGGAAAAAATACAAAGGAAAAGGGAGAAAGGAAAACAAGTGATGCACAGTACAGCTGCTCACCACCTGCTGACCAATGCCCAGCCAGCAACGATCCCTCCAGCTAACCCTCTGAGTTTATATACCAAGCACGACGCCCCATGGTATGGAATACCCCTTTGGCTAGTTCGGGCCAGCTGTTCTGGCTGTGTCCCCTCCATATGTCCTGTGCCCCTCCAGCCCTCTCGCTGGCAGGGACCAAGTAACTGAGAAGTCCTTGACTTAGTATAAACATCACCCAGCAACAACCAAACCCATCAGTGTGCTGTCAATGTCGTTCTCACATCAGATCCAAAACACAGCACTGCACCAGCTACTAGGAAGAAAGTTAACTCCATCCCAGCCAAAACCAGGACACACAGCAGCAGGACTTCCCCGAAAATGGAAGAAAGCCAATTAAACTAGGTGAAGAGAATTAAAGAAATGGAGGTGAGCTAAGGGAACGTCAGTGAATCAGACTAGGTTGAGGAGAAGTTAACAGCAAGATAAACTTGTTCGGCTGAAATAATACAAATTGGGAAACTACAGAAGCACAATTATTTTTTCCTTGTGCTCTGCTGCTTGTTGAAGATGTTTTCATACAGGTAACAAGAGTTTGAAACTAAATAAAACACAGAACCATAGAAGTGTCCTGGTTAAAAGAAAAAACAACAGAACCAACCCTGAAAAACAACAAAACCAGCAGTGCTGCATTCTGAGACAGAACAACTAGTGCGAGAAATTAGGAGCCACAAAGACTGCATTCACATAATAGTCATATGTATCACATGCCTCACGTAATCTTTATTTTGAAGCTTTCATCAGCTGTGTTTGCAAAATAAAATCAACATCCACCCAGAAGAAGCCATTATAAAACCTTCTGCCCTTGGCTTTGGCTGGAGCAGACCATGGCAGGTTTATGCAAGCATTCATGTTCAGCAGAGACACACCAGGTACATGCAGCTGCACTGGCTGAAAACCCCGACACAGGGGTCTGGCACCTCTTGTGTTTTCCCTTGCTTTCTTCGAATTGGTTTTCCTGGAGTGGATAATTACAGGCCTGATTTCGGAGTAGCTCATCTCCCCTTCATACAGAAGGAAATACACAGTAAGGGATTACACTTCCAAAATTTAAAATGCCGAATGCTTTCAGCCCAGTTACACAGCATGGGCAACCCCGAAAATTCATACAGAAGCCCAGCACCAAGGCTGTCATATGAATAGTGCTAAATGCATGCAAAGAAGGAAGGAAGTGAACACAAGCATTTGCTCCATGGGAACCTGCCATTACCAAAACACGCACAGTCAAACTGAAAGGGATTGCTGTTGCATGTACAGTGATCTGGCTTGCTCAGCAAACAGCCCCATATCCCATTAGAGGAATGTCAAACATTTGGATTCTTTCAGTGGTAACCTCTCACGAACATTACATCTTCACTGAACAAAGTAAGAGATAAAAAAATAAAATCTCTAATGTGTTCGGGTACTTGAACACAACGGGATGACTGTAAAATACATGGACAGAAACACTTCTCTTTTGCAAGCAACAGTCACTTTGTAGTGATACCTTTTATGTAGATACCTACATAAAGTGTGCAAAACCATATAGTGTTTGTGTTTGCTTACGGATGACTGTTAGGTTTTCTGCCTCTGAGTGTTTTCCTAACAGTGCCTGTGGCACTGCACCATTACATTCTTTATTGAGAATTTTTTTCCCCACTGTACAAACCTAAGTAAATAAAAAAATAAGCACTGAACCTATATTATTTTAAGAGTTTTATTCATACTAAGATATGAGGAATTTGCCAGAATTTCCTCTACAAGTAGGAATTTTCTGAGTAGATGCTTTGAAAGGCTTCAAACTTCAGCAAAAATATGCCTTGCTTTTATAAACTAAATTTAAAGGTAATTAGGCAATTCCACAGTTAGAAGGATGCTGTGTTGGCAGATGCAGGATGTTCTGCTCAACTTCATCCTGAAAACATGTGTCAACACTGACTGGAGGGATCGTCTCTCACAAAACAGTGTCTATTCAGCTCTTCTTTTTAATGCCAGATGAGTTCAGCTAGCACTAACTAGAAGGGTGGTTTTGATCACAGCCAATGAGTAGCCAGATTCGTTTCTGAGGCTACAGCATAGTGGGCAGCATCTGAACTCTCTTCATTTCTGTGGGAAAATCACCTTGAGGAGGGGGAGAATTAGAGAAAATTGGGTCCTACTAGAAGTGTAGTATTACAGAAAGCTGTTCTAGGGTAGAATACAGCTATCGCCTTCAGGATGGTTGGCATGCACAGAGTCTACATCCCCACGGCTCCCTGAGCAGCACACCCTGCCAGCTCAGCACCTGCTGATGGGAGTGACGGAGGCTGGAGCGGAGTGGAGACCCCGTGGCCGGGCCCTGCTGTGCTCCTGCAGGAATGGGAACTGCATGGCACCACACAGCTGATAAGCTGCACAGCAGTTGTCGCATGAAGAATCCATAAGATGTCTGTTGCTGAGCCAAACATTGTGGAGAAGTTACTTTCCTCAGATGAAATAATGTCATTGCAATACTAACACACACCTCCATCCCAAAGTTACATGAACAAGTCAGTCAAATCACCCTCCGATCCAGCGGGACTGTTCGGTGAAGGGTCTCTGTAATGGGACGCTGACAGACCGGTCGGGTACAAGGGTCTCAGCTTTCCTGGGGTGCTGATAGACAGACCAAACACCCAGGGTTGAGGGAATCTACACACACACGCATGCACCCACTTCCATGTGACAATTTCCTAAAACGGTAAGACATTTGCAAATTTACGTTCCTGTAGTTTTTTATCTGTGGATTCAAACCCATTTTGTTTTGGTTTTGCCAAAAAGTCAGAATAAACTGCAAAGAGAGCATCTTCTTCCATTCAATTAATTGTATGGGAGCAATGGTTTGGAATTACCCAGTTCTGCAGAACTCTGAAAAAGTACCTTATGACCTGTTGACTTCAAATGAAACCAGATCAAAATCATGAAAACATGGGGCTACCTCTTCAATCTGCATGAACTGCTGTTTCCACTTACATTGATAAAACAACACTGATTTAAGCTAGCGAAGGACCGAGAGTTTGGCTAAATTCAGTCATGTTTCATTCAACAGAAATGGGACAGAGAGGTGGGCTTCCGCATCAAGAAAACAGAGAACAAATTGTAGGTAATATAAATACGCTGCAGTGAGAAGTAACTAAGATTAGCAAAGAAAATCAAATAGATCACTCAAAAATGTTAGAGGTCTTTCACGGGCAAAATGACAAAACCTTCCCTTTCATACTAGGAGGAACTTTACTACTAGAAATGAACCTAAAAATAGGTAGCACTGTTTCTGTTCCTTTTGCACAAAACTGTGTGCATTCACACACATGACTTTATGCAAGGATTGTATGGACTTTGCTAATACTGCTTCATGTGTGTCAGATAACAGCTAGTCTTCATTCTGTTTCAGTGTACCAACCTAATCTGTAAATGCATATGTTCAACCATTTCCATCCCAGTATCAGATAGTCCTTCAAGAATAAGTAAGAAAAGCAAAGTTGCTCATGTGGTGGCTTCCGAAGTTATTTTGGATAGTTAACAGTGGCAAGATACGATACAGCGGCACATACCATCATTGAGTGACTGGATTTCGCACCAGCTCTGATCCACATACTTCTACCCACCTTTACTTCACACTCTGAGTCCCCAAAATACAGTCTGAATGCCTCAACCTTATCATTTTACTGTATACCATCTTAAATTAGGTTTATATCCCTCCGTGCCTCCTCAGCTTCGTGCTACACACTTCGTCATGGGATAGGTCTTCCATAGCTTGCTATGGCAAAAGTACTTTTCCCACCACAGGTAGACTCCTATACAGCTGATGGGAACTAGAAACAAGGTCTGAAATCCACCTGAAGTCAGCCATGGCATCTGCAGGCATCAGGCTTTTGTTTCTTGCCTGCACTTACGAACTCAGCAAGCAAGAAGAAATTGGGAGCTCACTCCCAAATTTACAGTGGTTCAAAGTTGCTCACTTAGTAATTTGGCTATCACTGGTGGTAAGAGAACCCGCCCTCATAGATTCATGGGATTTGTAGCACTTCAAAAAAATGAAACCAAATACTTCCTCCCTAGTCATAATTTTCTTAGCTTTTTTATGAATCTAAACCCAAATTTTGTATCTCTGGTATTACTGAGTTGCAATGTCCAAGAAAATAAGCTCTGCAGATCCAAAGGACTGCATCTACATAGGACAGAGAGAGTTTATAAAACTTACATTGTCATGCTTACAACCTTTAAGTAGTGGGATATGCATTTTTATAAATAAACTGCAATCTACAGATGAAAAAAACCCACGTAATAGTGTGATTATTGATTACAGTAGATTCCATTACATTAAAAACAAATATTCTCCTGTCCTTTCCTCTTCAGAGACAAGTTTGTTGATTTTGGTTGGGTTTGAATACATTTTATCAAAACCCAAACTGCAGTATCTGCCTTGCATAGTGTATAAATATACTTCTTCATCCCACAGCGACATCTCAAGTATACTGCTGACTGCAGGATAACTATCTGACCAGCCCGGAATGACTTTCTACACCTGTTGCTCTACAAGATAGTGTTTTTTTACCTCTTGTTGGATGGCATAGCTATTTCAGAATCCCACTACCGGTCCAAATACTCTTTCTTACACAAAATACAACTTCCTGCACTTTTCCAAGAACTTACGGAACGATCATCACTTATTTGCAATAGATGTTCCTGCAACTAGAAGAATTAGATCATGAAAATGATTCTTAAGTACTATCCATTCATGTGTGGTCTATTCTAAAAGCAGATAGAACAAGTCTCCTGTTTGATACTCGAGGGAAAAATAAACCAGGGTGCTCCTCACTGCAGTTTAGCACCGTTCTTCTCACAGCCTATCCCAAGTTGGTAAATACAGGCAGTCAAGAGAGTTTAATTAAGCCTGTACCTCTTATCTACTCATTTTCTCAGCAGAAGACATAATTACTCCATTTTTAGCATAAAATCAGGGCAACAGCTATATTCTTTTGTTCCTGAGATGAAGAAACACCCAAGTTCCCTCTAGTATCCTGTTAAGTGTTTGCTTCCATTAGGAAATAGTCCTATAACATTCAGAGCAGAATTGACTCAACTGCACAAGATGTAAGGCATGAACATACACATAAACTATAAGCCTTTTCAAGTGAAAACCTTGAGAAGTTTTGATGAAATACAAGAGAAAAGTGAGAGGCATTTGACTCAGTGGTGCAATGCATTGTTCACAAGAAAGCGACTGCATGAGTTAATTTCAAGTTTGATCTTTAGCAAATACATGCTGTTTGCACTGAACTGGCAAAAACAGATTAAAAGAAGTTTGAAAGTCTCGATGCATAATTTCTAGCACCAGATCTTAAAAAAATTAATACAATTCACACTCACTCCTGTTGCAGAATATGCTTTTACAGGAAGCATGTTTTTGTGATTAATACCACAAAACCCTGACATAACACAGAAGTGTCTGTAATTTTGTACTAATGAAAGCCAACATAACCTTGGAACTTACACTCTCTCCTCTACTGTATGAGGTACTTCCCTATTTTATAGGGAAGTCCATGGCTACATTCACTCATGCTTGAAGAATGCGAAGACAGTTGGAAATCACCTTCTCAACACAAAATATTTTAAAATTGCCTGTAACCTTTTTAAAGCTGTATCTGTTTTGATTCTAGTACATGAAAAATCACTGCAGTAGCTCAGGAGCAGCAGCTGAGTGTTTTGGATCTGTTATTCCTCTGCAGCACTGTGTATTCACAATTTAATTGCCAGGTCACAGCCTGGCTGCTTTACAAGTTCAATTGGCTGGAATATCTAAAGCTTTTGACAGAATTCTGCACAATAAGACTATAAATCAAACCAATTGGCATTTTTTCCTTTTAGGAACTGTAGCTCTATACACCATTACTTTTATGCAAATAGTTTTTCCTTAATTGTATAACTGTGGATGGAACAGAGCCATGAAGTCAAAGCCAAATGGCTCCAAGATGCAGGATGTCAAAATGTGAGTCCTTGGTAAATTAGACATACTTAATTGTTGAAGTTAGAATCCACATTGAAAAATTAACCAAGTTCAAAGCTATTTTATTCTGGTTTTCAAGTCTGTTAACAACTTTTGATGGGATACAGAATGTTCTCATTTGCTACTCATTCCAGTGTCTGCTAACAGTAGAAAATTAAGAAAGTTGCTTTTTTTAAAAAAATTTGCTCGGTCAAAAATTATTAAATGAAATTCTAAACTAGACCCACAAAGTTCTATCTTTCAGAGTGAAACTGTTCAGTGATAAACTCATGTTCCATCTGCAAAATTTACGTTACATCATACTGTTATGAAAAAAGGCTACTTTTACAAATATCCTTAAGAATTTTTATTAAAATTCTCGTTTTCACACATTTATACTTACAGAAGTTCTTCAAAAACCTGCCACTTGAAAAACTAAAAAACCTACCCTAAGCTGCATGCAAGGTTAAACATCAAAGGCGACTTGTAAACTTATTAAACACAGATACTGAATCACTATTATGTTAAGGGTCTCTACTGCAAGACGTGTGTATGTTTTGGTGCTCTTCTAAAGCTGGCCAAAACCAGCAGTAGCAAACATACCCAGGTTATTCCATGTTCCCACCTGATTTTTCAATGACCCTCTACTATCTCCTGCATCCAGGGCATCGAATAAAAGATAATTAAGCTGCTGTACCTTTTCCTCCACTACCCACTAGACATTCCTACTTCTCTGATACTCCCCTGATCACTTTCATATCCTTTCATCTTAAATTCTTTTGTCCTTTTCTGCCATGGCTCACTATCTTACCCAAAGTGAACAGGTGTCTAAAAAAAAAAGACTAGTACTGGCAGGCATTTCTAAAAACCTTTTCTTAAAGGAAAACATTCTGGAAAGTGTATGAGCAGTCATCAAGGCTGTTTTGCCTCTGATTTTGGATAAAGATGTTCCAACAAACTATATTTGCTGTCTCAGCAGGCCCCACGTGCCCCATCCTTTCATCACAGACGTTTATGGCAAATTTTGAGAGGGGTAGCTGGATGAAGCTTATCAGATTAGTTTCAACAAATGTGTGGGGAATCTATAACCAGGATTTTTCTAACAGAGCCAGCATGCTGTTCTGAATGGTGCCGTGATAAGAAACTGAGGTCAGGCCCAGAGCAGTAACATTTCAAGTCATCCTAGGTACAGCCAAAACAGAGCGTAAGAGCAGCCCCACGTAACTTCAGCTGACTGAGTAGAGAGAGCTTATTCTGTTAGGCAATCTGCAGGGGCAGAAACCTCCACCAACAAAACTGTAACATCTTAACCCACTACAGCTGCCTGTATAGTCAGTATCTGATTAAGGGGTAAGAGATGGGATAACCGTATACCAAGGCAAGAGGTTGTTCAGGCTGCTGACTCTGCACATGAAGTCCAGAAAAATGTTTCATCTGAGCAAAGCAGTTTTTGCACTTAAATTTTCAGACCTTCTATACCAATAACCTAGTCGCGCCTTCCTTCAAAATCCTTATTTCTGACATGATACCTACAATTCATCTATCTAACCCCACAGAGAAGGCATGCCAGTGTATTTGTTTTAAACATTAAAGAGTTGAAAAGAGTAATAGTTACTTGCTCTTATTCACGGCTGTTGTATCTTCAGTGAAATCAAATCAATTGCAACTGGACTGAATTTGACCCTGGCATGTATTTGCACCTTACATCTCATTTTAACCTTTGTTGTTCTATGCTATGTATCCTTAGGGCAGGGCACTTGGATCTCTGTTGGATAACTTTTAAGCAGGCCACAGGTATTTTGAAAAAATACGGAGTATCCTTTTTCTGTACAGAATGGATATACTAACCATGGGATAGTGGGAGTACTGGGAAAAAAAAAAAACCAAACCTATGTCTAAACATTTCATTCTCATCTGAACACTCATTTTTGAACCAGACAGGCGGGCAAACAGTGCTTGCAGCAAGCCTCTGAGAATCCTCCTTTCTCAGTTCTGGCCTCCCAGCTTCCTAGTCATGCAGTCTGGTCCAATGTTCACCATTCACTCATTCCGCTTCTGGGAACCTCTCAGCCCATTTCAGTTTTCAGCCTCATCACTGCATGGGAGTATTTGCAGGGATACTTCTTAGCTGAGCCATCCTTTTATATTTTCTGCTTATTTTCTTTAAATGTTATACTTTCATGGAGGGTTACTTGTGAAGCTGGACCAAATGGACAGAAGACATTTATTTAAAAAAACATATCAGAATTTCCTACTACCCAAAACTCCTGCTACAAATGGGAAAGCTTGATAGTGGCCACTAGGAGTAACTGGTCACAGAAAGTGTGTGACACAGAACATCTTTTTCAGAATGGCTGTTGCCATAGCAGGTTTACTCCCCTTCAAGTAAACCAATTAGAATAAAAAAGCTGAAAAAACACCTTCAGCTTCTCTGTGATTTACTAAAATGTCACTTGCAGAAACCAACAAAAATTCTTTCACTGACTCTTACGAGTTGGTATCACATACATATAATAAAGGAATTTCAGAGGGTTCTACACTCACCAGCAGGTGCTAGCTCTCACTTCTTTACACTGCTTTCTTAAGTCCTGAAACTATTGTTCAGCCTCAGAATAAAAATCCAGTATCCTTCCTACATATAAAACCCTTGTGTGCTGATTTTTCTGAAGCTCCATCTCTTACTAGCCTAGATCTTAAGTTCAACCTGAATTTCTCACAGCTCTGTTAAACACTACTTTTACCTCTGCTAAATACTACTTTGAATAACAGCTAAAATCCTCCCAATGTGCAACGCACAAGTGAGTTAAAAGTCACTACCTTAACGTGTATAAAACACTGCACTTGAACACTTAGCGTAAGGAGCTGCACAAAAGCAGCAAGGACTGCCGCTTAGGGTACCAGGCAACAGCAGAGCTAATGAGCCATCTTCAACATCTTAAAGACTCTGTCTCAGTTTAAAGATCATGTAGATCTGCTTCCATTTAACGCAAGCTGAAGAGTTTAGCTGCATCTAACTGAAACACACCTTAAAATAAGTAGTGTAATGGACATATTTTAACGTGCATGCAGGCATGTAAAGGTTTTTAATCAGGACATCTTTGTCAGTCATGAAATAGCGATTAGGCAGTGCCTGAGAAGCAGTGCTGCAATCACCTGTCACAGTCTGGCCCCAAGGAACTGAACTGACCATGTGCTGGCAGCGAATGAAATTACCGTACCATTAGAAAGAAGTGCGGCAATAACAATCAATGCACCACCACCACAGCAGTGTGCGCTTTTCACTACATTTTGGCTTACCTGCAGATGCAGACCATCTCTTGCAGTCTGGCCTTCTGCTCCCTGCTGACTACGGTGCAGCAAGGCAAGCGTTTCAACAGAAGCTGGTCAGGCCAAATTATATTCTTTTCACAATGTTATTTATCAACATGATCTCCTTGCTGAGGCAAGTACATCCAAAATGTCGTAACAGTACTGAACAAGCCCATGGTCATGGAAAAATTGTTTTAGTACCACTTGCTACAAAAGATACAGTAAACAAAACAATTAGAACAGCAATTACAAATGTGGAATAAATATACCACAATTAACATAGCTAATCTTCCTTTCTGGATGTATCCCCAGGATGATTTTCAGCAGTCCTCTATATCCTCCATCTTCAAATGTGGGAGCTTTTCCAGAGCTTTTGTTTATGACACCCATATTTGAGCAAACTTACCCATTCACAAAGCAGAAGAAATGGCTTCTGCAGCTGTATCTACACTGATGACTAGCAGTTTAGAACTGTCTTTACATGTCCAAATGTTTCCTGCTATCTGTTTTTCTAAGTTTGTTTCAATATAAATCCAACACAGGATGCCAGTTGAGTTTCCTCGCCTATTATAGCCCACAACACAATCCAGCAGATGGTAAAAAGCTGAATGTTAACTTCCTCCAGGATTCATAGAATGGTTTGGGTTGGAAGGGGCTCTAAAGATGATTTAGTTACAACCCTCCGGCCAGAGGTAGGGACACCTTCCACTAGACCAATGGAAATCATCCATGCCAACTGCAACTCAGACCCTAAAAAGGGTCTTCACTCAGACATGGAGTCATTTCAAATTTTGTTAGCTTTCCAGAGCATACTGCTGACATTTTTCCTTTCCTTGGCTTCTCAAGGAAGAAGCTGAGCTCCTGGCTTTTATGTGAGGATGTTATTTTTTATACATAAACAAGCAATGCTCAGTAAAAGGACGGAACTCATCAAAAGTTATCAAGTTGAGCCATTTTAGTGCTTGGGTGAACAGTCAAAACTACATAAGACCTTCACTGAGCCAGAGAATCTGAATGGAGAAAGACCAATTCACTTGACCACATCATACCCCAGCACTCAACCATGAGGAGGAAAGCGTACAGACAGAAGATCAGGTGAGGCAGCTGCTCTCATTTTGGCATAAAGCAAGCATTTTTCTACATGAGAATAGAGACCTAAAAATTCTCTAAGGCAGGCCATGGCAGCTTTGGAGTATGCCACATTGGCACTCCTCATGAAATAGCTGGAATGCTGGGCCAGTGTCAACACAATGAACCTCGTGCTGCAAAATGAGAAGCTGCCTTCTGCCTCTACTCTTTCCACCTCTGAGAAACAGTGAAGGCCAGGAAAGGAAGAAAGAAAATAGAAATTCCTCTCCAGTTTTAATTGTAACTCATGCTGGGACACAAACCTACTGATGATTTCATGTCCTCTTCTTTTACATCATGGTGGATGCTGTAAGCAGGGGATAAAAGGGAAGCATTCAACATATATACACTGCAAACTGAAATTACAATAAAAGCAAAGATGCCTTTACTTGATAATGTAAATGTACTTTACAATGATAAAGGAAAGTCCCCATATCATCCTTCAGTTTATGACACAAAGAAGTGATCCCAGAAAGAGACCTCAAGACCACAAGAGTCAGGTTATGTTTGTTTCGTTTTTTTCCCATGCAAGACAGGCATTTAATTTGCCAAATTTGTAATCTGGCCGTGAAAACGTAATTTCAATAACAGATGTTCGTCAGCTATATTAAAAAAAAAACCCTTTAAATTAGATATAGTCCTCCATGAAAAACATTTATTCAACTAATTTACAGAGTAAGCCAATTAAGGCAAAATATATTACTTGGAAATGGGCTTTCACTGGGTACAAATATGAGCTGGCTTAACAGTATATTGCATATAAAAATTCCTTTGAAAGCATCTAAGAAAGGTAAAAGCACAGCAATATAAGCTGAAAAACTGCTTCTTTAAGGCAAACAAAAAGTATTTGTTTATTCTTCATTTCTTAAAAAAAGGATTATTACCAAAATATGTTCTTCACAACTACTTCCGTATTTCTAAATAAAGATATAAGATTGTGTGAGTATGGATAGAGGGTATTTATAGGCATGAAAAAATCAGACACCACTGAAGACTTATATGAAAAGCAATGAGCTCATGACATCAAAAAGGCATTTAACACTTAAAAATGTTTAGAAATCTCAGGATAGCAAAGCAAGTGATACACATTGCACCATTTTCCACATCAAATTGCTGACAACCATAACTTGACAGAAAAAAATTATAGAATTCCATATAAAGTTTTTTGACAGAAAAAAATTAAAGAATTCCATGAAGTTTGGAATCAGTGGAGTAAATTATGCTGTTGAAATTACTGAGAAAATTTCATGGGTATGTGGTATGTGATCTAAAACCCATTGAAGCTACTCAAAATTTGTCTGGTGTTTTACCTGGACATGAATTTCACTACTGTTACATAAGAATACAGATGCAGCATGGAAAATGAGATTTCAGAATTATTTAGCAACAACTTTAACTAATGGAGCATGGATTTGTGCTCTTCTTCAGCAGCTCACTGTTATGTATTGTAAAAGTTACTCAGCATCACTTCTGAGAACTTTATATATACCGACATCAAACCTATGATGTGTTTAGGTATCACCTAAGCACAGGCCCCAAGAAAACATCTAATACAGAAAGCAGTCTCTCTGGATAGAAATGCATGTATAACATAGATGTTATGCAGTCAGCATGTTTATATTACTAATAGAATTGAAATAGCTGAACAATTAACTTCTTCTTTGAAAAAGTATGCTAACTAAAATATCCCCACAAATGCCTAGTATGCAGTCAGCATGTTTATATTACTAATAGAATTGGAATAGCTGAACAATTAACCCCTTCTTTGAAAAAGTATGCTAACTAAAATATCCCCACAAATGCCTAGTAAGATGTCAAATAATAGCACATTCCACTTTACAAACTGTAATGCTATTTGTCCCAGTTGTAAATACGTCTTTGTTCTGATTTCCTGTTTTGTGAATCATATGGGAAATCTTATAGTAATTAAAAACTGCAACTGCTCATTTCCACTATTGGAAATCACTTTCGCTTCTTAAAAAGCTTTACAGTTAGATTACAGATCTGTGCTGTATCCACTAAGATTCAGAGTATGTAGCTTTCACTTCAATTCTAGAATCAAAACCAGTACTGCTTAGCGTCACGGATCAGCCTTCTTTCAAATGGTCCTGGGTGGTAAGTGTTGTTTGTACATTCCTGCTAGAGCCTTAGCTGCACTGTAGATCATCTGCCGACGGGACATGCCAGTGAATACCATGTGCCAATCAGTCCTGTTGACGTTCAGTATATTCCTCTCAAGCACTTCACCCACGGTCACCAACAGGCCCGACCATCTCAGATTGTAGTCCTGAGGAGTGAGACTCTTAGCCTGTGTAACATTGTGAGAAGTGATTATTGAAAGAGTTTGAAATGAGTAGTTTTCTTTCTGTCTTCACCATTACTAACTTTCGTACGTAAACATCTTACAACAGTAGGACTACACAGGAAATTAAGAGTATTAGAATCCAAATTTCAGACTGTCCCATAATATGCCTAGCCAATTATACTTTTTGTATTTATTTGCATGTACCATGATCCAAATAACACCTGCACAGTATAAAACTAAAATATTATGCTTAAGAGAGTAAAGACATTCTGCCATTATAGGAAGTAGTTTTCTCTTTTAAAGTAGCCAACAGATAGAATCAATAATGATACATATTTATACAATGACTCTTACCCTCCAAAGGTTTTAAAAATCATGAAAATGTCCCTCTGAAGCAGTGAAGCAGCCAAATACAGGAAGATAGCTCAGCCTGGCAGAAACAGAGGCCTGAGCTATTTACGTGGGATCACAGAGGGACTGCATACTGCAGTTGGAAGCTGAAGGAAACAGTGCAGGAAGTATCACTGCATTTATCTGATCTGGCGTTCATCCTAGGCAACCACCTCTGGACAATGTGGTATACAGTGAAGGGAAGACTGTTCTTAGTTCTCAGTTCTTTATAGCATTGCACATTGGTTTTAACTCTTCATACAGATTTTAATTTGACAAATATTGGAGTTAGTCTACTTCCATTGCATGTACGGCGGATCAAAGTTCATTAGTATGTTCCAGCCTTCCTAAAACTACTGTCTTGCAACAATAACATAAATAAATGTGTTTAGAATATGCAGTCTGCTCCAATATTAAAATAACTTGTTATTATCAAGAGGTACATAAAAAGGCAGATTTCTTAAGCAAAGGAACAGGAAATTTTCCTTATTAGTCAGAACATGTTGGCAGCAAAAGCAACTAAGAGTACAGTTAGTTGCAAGCAGGGACTGAATATCTGCTTATGATATCTCATGATCCACAATTGCATGTAACTTCATAAATCACTTGTTATTTTTACTGCTGAAAACCAGTAAACTTCAAATAAAATTTAAAAAAGCCAACCAACAACCTTGCAGTAGCTTCCCTTTATGTTTACAATTTCTGGCTCAGCAATAAATGAGGTGACACCTGGTCTCTCAACAGAAAAAGGTTCTCAGAACAAGCCCTCAAATCCACCTTTTCACCTCCTCAAATCAAGCTGTATTTAGCTACAAGTAGCCAAGAGTCTCATATTATGTGCTCAGAAAATCCATGCCATTGGTAAAGACATTAACAAAAGAATTATCTATTCTATACAGTTTTACCACGATTTCCACTACACAGAACAACAAAACACATAGCTAAATGTGTCTCAAAGAATTTTGAGAAGCATAATTGTTTTTAATGTTGCCTCTATTAAATAGTTAGTACTATGAATAACAAATAACATCACCTGTCCAAAACGTATTTCTTTTCTGTTCTCAGTCTGAAATACAACTATATAATTGCTGGGTTTTTTCCTGCCATAATCTAGATTTTGCTTAAAGGTATTGGATAGGATATATACAAACACGTATTTCTTGCACACCCCTGAGAGAAATCCACCTTGATTCTAAAACAGACACAACAGGAACAAAGGTAACAACTGGCATGTACACAATCAAGAGCCCAGTAATTCACCACCACACATTTTGTGTAAGTTAACTGAAATATGTAATAACAAGACTAGGAAAAAATTAACTGTCTGCTGTTGATGATAAGAACAGTTTTCTTTAAACAGGAGAGTAGAATTTGACCTCACTCAATTTAAAGGTTTATAGTTCCACAGAATCTCTGCTATACGCCAAGCTATGCAGTAAATGGGTTGCATAAAAGTTAAGAATTTTTTCTATTACAAGGTAAACACTACCTCTCAAAGTTACAAAGTATGCTTACTCAAGATAAAAAAAAAATCAAAAAGTTAAGCTATTCACTGTGGTTTTTAAATGATGAAATAGAGAATTCTGTGAAACAAAAATTGAAGATACCTGTTGTACTTTATGTTTTTTAAAAAAAAAATTACTTCATATCAATGCTCCATAGAGAATGTGACAATTATTTAAGTAGTAACCTCACATTGCTCTGCCTGTTTTCATAGCATCCTAGAATGGTTTGGGTTGGAAGGGACCTTTAAAGATCATCTAATCAATGAAGTTGTATCTGCTTAGTATTTTTTTCCTGCAGCTTCACGTCTTTCTCCAATCTTTTTGAAAAGTATTCTGGAAAACTTCAGAAAGACAGAGCAATATTTCTCCTTTGTCATCATCAGCTTTTCAAAATGGTAAGAACTCTGAAAAATAAGAACTAAAACCAATCCCACAAACACTCATTCTATTGGAATTGGTACTATAAAAAAAAAAAAAATCAAAACAAAACAACTAAACAGTTACTATTTGTTTTCTCAAAACAACTCCTTGAGGGTCAAACCCCAAACAGTTTTGTTTTGAAATTCTTCATGGAAACACTTATTTACAATGACTTTTCAGACCAGAGTTAACTAATACGTGACTCATATCTGCTGTCAGGCAACAAGCAGTGACTGGAGTTTAGAGTAATTCCTAGTGTGTGAGCAAAGAAATGTAAACAATCTTATGAAAAACTTCTATTGGTGATATTTAAGAACTGCACACTACTGTGTTATTTTCAATGGGATGAACTATGATATTTTCAAGATTTAAATCTTTCCTTTTCAGAAATTTTACACTCTTGTCAGAATAGCACAGTCAGAAGAATATCAGCCTTGCCTTTTAAGTTCATGGCGGAATTAAGTCCAAGCACAGATCTGAAGAAGGGGTACCCTTTATTTATTTACTTATTAGGAATGAGTTTTTAGAATACTAATCAGTACAGTATGCTGCCTGATTGCTGGTAATCAACAACTTTATAAGCTTTATTAAAAACTGAGTGGTTAAGATCTCAATTTATAAACTTGTGCCTAAATTAAGTGTAACTTGACTGAATTGCTAACACACACACATGCACACATACACGCTTCATCATTACATAGTTTTGTTGGCATTAGATGAAACTACAATACATATGTATAGCAAGTTAAGGAAAGGAAACCAAGCCTTCAGATGGGTAAGAATGCTTACTGCACTTCCTTGGTGCAACGTTTAGTGCACTACTTAAGCTGCAAAGAACTCCTTCTACACCTGAGGAAGAATAACTGTTCTTACTTCATCCATGTCAAGATTCATGAGGGTTAATTTTGAGTCACTGAAGCAGACTGATGACAATATTTCAATGATTAAAGTTTTACTTCCTTTTTAGGCGAGCACGTCTTTGTGATTAGTTTCTTCTGGGTTAGTATTTCCTCTTGGTTAATTTCTTCTTGGAATATTTCTTCCTCATTAATAGAAAAGTAAAACTAGTATTTCCAAGTGCCATGTACTATAGAGTAAGACTCATGGATCAAGAATTGCTTTGCCACAAATGCCTGAATATTTTTACGTAACACATAAACATGAATCAAAACTAGTTTTTATCCTCATTTCATAAATTAAAACATTCAAGTGGAGCAATTGTCATTAAAAACTGACATCACAAATGAAATTAAAACCTAAGTCTTATGTCTCAACTGCTAATCCAGTAAGAAAACAGAAAACTCACCTGCTGAACATATTGTAAAGGCACTGGTGTTGCTTGAGTAAAAGCTTCCAGATGAATTCCATGAATTGGATCCTCAATAATCAGACATCCAATGTCAAACCACCTGCAATGACATGACTTTTGAGTACTGAGTATCGCTCAATTAAAAACAACATGTTAGCAGTTGAATTATGACCATTTTACAAACCCTACTAGCAGATATAATAATAATGTAATAATAAATTTCATTACTGTTCTAGGTCAAGTAAAAATCGAGTATCGTGTTATATATATATAAAATTATAGTCCACGTGTATGCATGCAAATAAACAATATACATAAAAATATGTAAAATACATGAAACTTACAGATCAAAGAAACAAAGAAAGCTGGTGGGGTTGGCACGTGTGCAGATACATTCTCTTGACCCTATTTATTATGCTACAGTTCCCATTCAACCTTTGAAAGAATGTTCCTCTTTCCCTAACAATTAAAAAAAATAACCTATGTCTCACTCATGCTCTATATTGAGAAGACTTTTGGGTATGTCTAATTCTGTTAGAATATTTTAAATTATTTATTCAGAGAAACACTTCTGCGCATTTCAGAAGAGTGCCTGCTGTAGCAGACAGAGTAAAGGCTACTGAAGCAGTACCCAAAATGACTCCCCATCTAGCTTGCAAGAACATTAAATCATTTCTCCCTATCAACAAACTAGTAACACTGACATGATGCAAATAAAACCAAGGGCAATGCATCATCACCACTTCACTGTATTCAATTTCTGTTACAGTTTTACAGTTGAGCTGCCACAGGAGAAACATACTCCAGGGAAAGCATAAACACAAAAGCCAAGGCCAAGAACTGTGAAAGATTTTTAAAAGGAAAACATTATTTTAGTTGTTGTTTCAGATGTCGTATATATGTGTCTACATATAAATTGTATTTTATTCTTTAAAGCATGGGAAGCAGGGTGGTTGTTATAAAAAAATGCAAGACTTCAGTTTCAAGGAACAACTGGCTGGGCCACATAAGCATGTTAAAGAGTTCAGTGGAGCAAGACAGGAAGAAATAATTTCACTTGCATCATCTTCATAGCAGGGAACAGAGCACTGCTATGTTCTGTAGTACAGGACTACCTCACTTGCACTTATGGAAGACTGTTAAAGTTTCATGGTTAAATGTAACTTGCTTCTAATTAATAAAAGAGTCAGAGTCTAACGGATAAAATATACATAAAAGAGTTTGCAACCTTTTCAGCAAACGGTATTCAGGACATGCAATTGGAAGGGGAAGTAATATCCTTAAGCTGTCTGATGGACAACTGAGTTGGTTCAGCTAAACAGTGTCTGATGCTAAGTATTAGTTGCAGAGCTCTTAGTATTGGTGGGTGGTTACTTGGAAAGTCCTCTCCTTTGGACAGGCAACAATGCATCCCCCATATTAGAACTGTAACACCATAATGGTCACTTCAGAAAAGTAAGTAATCAGTTACTAGCACCATGACCTATCATTTCATTGCAGAAAAAAACAAGGGCCAAAAATAGTTTTCTGTAACAAATGTTTTCTAATTTCTACTTAAATGTTTTCTGTAACACCACAAGTTTTCAATGCAAGGAGGCTGTCAATGTTGCCTACTGGATAAAAATTAAAGCATGCATTAAGTTAGTATTTGGTTCTACTCTAATATGGAAGATTAAGACATTCTTGAGGCCTGTAATGTGTGGACAGAAGAGCTAGCATTCCTTTCCATAACACTGGTCCTGGGTGAGCTCTTTCATGTCAAGTACTTTAAGCAACATTTTCAAATTTAGGAATGAGTAAATGCAAAGGACAAGAACAGCAATTACTGTGAAAAAGAAATCTCATTGTCATAGTTTGACCTTTATGGAAATAGAAAAAAACATCTAAATCAGATAAATAAACACTAAACAAAAATTGAAGCATTTCTGAAGTCTATTTACTTTAGAAAATTCACCAAACCATCTTCCACTAAAGGATACTAAATGTAGCTTTAAAAATGGAGCAAGAGTAGAGGATGTGTCAAAAAAATAAATCAGTCCATCACATGAACAAAAATGCAAACATTAGGGAAAAAAAAATGAGTTTGCATTAAGAAAAACGTAACATTGTCCTTAATGTTTTGGAACCTAATTATAAAGCTACTTCAAGAACTGTCTGTCAAAATGCATGTTACAAAATGAAGTTGTAATGTATTTGAGAACACCATTGCTATGTCTGTGCAGTGCAAATTAAAAGTAGCAAGTACATTCTTGGTGAAAGGAAAATGAATAATACATTATCTGATAAAACTGTATTACTATAAATACCAGAACATCTCCCAATATACTTTCTGAACTGAATACAATTTCAGAGAAAGAGAAGAGAGAGTGCGCACACAAGTGTGAGCAAACTGCTAGCCAAATTCCAACTTTTACAGCTTCTTAATTTGGTTATTTCAGTATAACTTCATTGTGGTTTTATCCTGTGAATCTTGAAAAACTTGACAAGAATTTTGTATATTAAAGTCTCAAGATGTCTGGACAAACAGCTGAACATCATCACCAAAATCAAGTCTGCCAAAGCAAAATGGAAAATACTCTCTCCTTTCTTCTGCTCAGTGATACTGCCAGCAACTTCTTAGTGGCCCCTCTGAGTCAACAAAGAATATTCCTGTTTGGTTTTTTTTCCCCTCCCAGGCATATATTCAAAGTTCTCACTTGTCAGGAAGCAATTCCTCAATGAAGCTTTCTACTGATACAGCAGGCTGTTTTTCATGTATTACTCCTGTCCGACGCAAGCTGTCTATCCTTTCTTGGGCTCCCTAAACAGTAACATAAGCTGTTAGACAACATTCTCTTAGAATGACAACATATTACAACGCTTACAGAAGAATGTGAAACGAACTCCAAAATATACTTTTCATGTTAATCAGAAAATATAAAAGATTTTTTTAAATTACTCTTATTTCAGCATTAGAAAAACAAAAAAAGCAAGAAAAACCATAATGGAATCCCAAACTAACAAAAACTATGGTTAAATGAATCAAATATTTTTAGCTTGTTAGCTTTCTATGAAAGAAACCTAGATTAGCATGCAAAGAATTCCTAACCTGTAACTGTACCAAGTTTCATTATTACTTAAAGCATCAGTGTATTTTTCTGTTACTCACACCGGCATTTTTGCCACTTAAGATTTGTTGCATTTAGATCCTTTAAGAGCTTTGGACCAACTTTGTAAGATCAAAGGAGAAAATCTTTGCTTTGGCACCTATCCAACTAAAATGTAGGAGTCATTCACTCCAAACCTGTTCTCTCTGAAGTTGTAATAGAAATACTACTACTACTACACTGCAGTAGCTAAACTTGTAAATGTAAGGTTTGCTTACATTTAAGGAACAGAACACTAAATAATTGTTTTCAGGGGTTTTAGTTATTGACCAAGGTGGCGGCTACACCTAGATACACCTGATGAACATACACATTTTTAATTGCAAAGCTGCACAGCAAATTCTTACTTTTTAAACATAACACAGACCTGTTCAGGAAGATCCCTGACAATCATTATCAAACTGTCTTTAATCTACAGAATTAATGGGGAGACAATTCAGTCTCAAAGAGTCTCTTAATTTCTAACATTCTCAACATGGCATGCTACTAATAGACTAAGAAGAAATGCCTGATATACTCTGCAATTATAGTAATATCACAATGTATGCTAGATGTGATGGTAATCTATGACAGTATAAGAAAATTTACATAAATGTTCTTCATTCATTATGAATGCGTTTGCTAAAAAACCCAAAAACTATTTCAAAAAGCTGCTTTAAACTTACCTAATGATCCAGATGGCAATTAAGAAAAAAAAAATCACCTTCCCTTTATGGAAAATCAGATCACTCTGGGTGAATGTTTCCACACTCTCTCTTTGCACTGGAGGTACCTTAGTACTGTTATGTATCAACTTACTTTTAAACCTGCAGCATAGCCCACAGGTTGGGGCGCGATGTTAGATTGTGCAGCCTCTCCAGTAACAACAGCCATTCCAAAGACTTCTTGAAAGGCATCTCGGATTGCTGCGACTTTTACCTCCTTATTGGAAGTAACAACTATGTCCAGTTCTCCCCCAGTTTCTGTAAAATACATACAAATAAATATATCTGCACATGTATTTTTCCTCATTCTCATTATAAGCTAGTTCAAATACACTCTACATCTTAAAAGTATGCTTCAGATGGTCTTCTTTTTCTCGTGCACTGTACCAAAGTTCTTTTGTGAAGCAGAAGTAACTTAAGTTAGCAAGTAAAAGTTAGATGATCAGCTAAATGGTTCACGGATGAAAGACGGATAACAGGAACTGACAGTTGTTCAGCACTTGAAAAAAAGCAAACCACTTATTTATGGTGACAATTCATGGGTGCAGGCGAATAACACAGACATCTGTTTCTAAGGATGTTCTGGTATTCTGGGAAGTGGTAAGGAACGTTGGTGTGACACAGAAACTCCTCCTTATGAGAGGGACCAAGAACACAGATGCAGTCCATAAACCCCAGTGAACAGCTGTCAAATTACATGAGCTTTAAATGAAAGGATCGCATTACTTTCTAGATGTCCATGGACTGTGAATTTCAGTGTAATTTTATTTTTATTGCTTGTCTGCCTCCCTACAGCTTTACTTTGGTTTTTTAGATATTAAATATCTATGGAACCAAAAAGTATTTTTGTACATTTCCATATGGCAGTATCTCTATAAAGAATGATGAGTCTCCACTAAGCTTTTTTAGAATAAAACAGAACAGTTAATTAATTAAAAGAAATCTAAAACTACTACAAAAGATTGATGAGCTTAATTATATCTCACATCTGCTTTTATCACAGCTGGATCATTTTTATTGTCAGAATTTATGCAAAAAACCCTCATCAAACTTGCCCCTGCTGTGACAAGCTTTCTTACAAACAGCTTAAGCTTTTTTCAAAAATGGAATATGACATTTGAGAAAGCTGCATAAGTAAATTGCATCAGCAAGTGTAAAGGACAAATTAATGGACATGTCCACAAACAGGCACTACAAGCAATAGGTACGGTACATGCCTCTTGCCACCCTTAGGCCAGTGGCTGTGGATGATGGAGGAGTACAAGGAGAAAGCACTACAGAAGTCAGGAGATCTACTGTCATTTACCATACAGCATCTCCTACCGCTTCTGCTGAAGACAGAATATTAGGCTAGATGAACCACTGGCACTAGAGCATCTCTTCTATGACTAAAAACTGACAGAGTTGGGAATGTCCAGCCTAGAGAAGAACAGGCTCAGGGGAATCTTACTGATGTGTACAAATACCTGAAGGGAGGCTGCAGAGGATAGAGCCAGATTCTTTCATGTGGTGCCCAGTGACAGGACCAGAGGAACAGGCACAAACTGAAATACAGGAGGTTCCATAAGAGAATCTGGAAAAAATTTTTTATTGTGAGGGTGACAGAGCACTGGCACAGGTAGCCCAGAGAGGTGGTTGAGTCTCCATCCTTGGAGATACTAAAAAGCTGCTTTGACACAGCCCTAGGCAACTGGCTCTAGGTGGCCTCACTGAAGGAGGGGGATTGGACAAGATGACCTTCAGAGGTCCCTTCCAACCCACGCCACATGATTTTGTGAACCAGAAAGGCATTTATTAGGACAACAGTAGCAAACTAGTGAAGAAACAGCCTTTTTAGCCTGTCATTTCCCAAGCCAACTGACTGTAGAAAAATGTTAAGCTACCTCTTAAAATTAAAAAGTCCAGTGGTTTTGCTTCTAAACACTAACACTCCACTAATTACAGATGCTGACAAAATCAGTATTTATCCTGATGTAACAAAAATTCCTCCATTGATAATAATAAGTCTGAAGCTTAAATTTCAAAGAAAAAACGTTTATTATTTTGCTTGTATTACTTAGCAGACCTCAGTTACAGGAAACATCATCCTTTTATGAAGACTCACCAGAGACAGACTAGAAGAGTAGTAAAACAATCTATTTGGGATTTAGGCTATTTTGTAGCTTCTTATTTATTAATTGCTTTACTAAATGGAAATGGGTGTATACTGAACTTTAGGCAATTGTTTTAAACACTGGGTAACAACCGGGCTAAAAAAATTATTGAGAGTATCTTTTTTCATTGATTCTTTCTTGATAGAAATCAAGTAAACAAGTAAAAATACAAGTAAATAAGTAAACAAGTGCTGAAAACTGACTGCAGGTTTTTGCTTAAGTTAGCCTTGTTTGAATGCCCAGGGCCAGAAAAACCATTAAAGAGATTTTTAATGCAACTGAAAAGTAACCTGTAACACACCTAGTAAATTACTGCATGGGCACTTAAGAATGGTAACTGTGCCCCATGCTTGTGTACTGCAAGAGCAGGATACAGATTATGTTCTTTTGTATTAAGGATTATCATGTATCAAAAGCTTATCTTTGTTCATTACAGATACTACAGAGGGGAAACAAAGATATTACATGCATTAAAAGAAAAAAATTCTGACAAGATCTGTCACACGCTATGGTAATAGTAAAACCTAAAATACAAGAAATTAGATATACCCTGGTAAATTCAGAGCACTGTCACATTAAGTTAAGCTCTGGCACTCGAACATGGAATTGCATTGTATCTTGTGTAGTATAAACTTAAATGACAGTTCCCCATACAATTCAAGATTCCCTGCTGCCTTGCGTTACAAAAGCATTGATGATTATGCTTAATAAGGTGACCATTTTCCTGTGCAGACAAGAATTTTCTATTCCAGGTGCCTGCCTCAGATGACATCTTCACAATATGCTAATGAAAACAGTTCAGCTCTTTTCAAGAAAGAGATTACAGAAATACATTTTCTCACATGACCAAAAAAAAAAAAATCAACCACCTCATCCAGAAGTTTTGGTAATTGCAGGCTTTGCTGTGAGGAATCTGAAAAGTGTCTGGAATTGCAGCAGTGGAGATAGAGAGAGCAGAGAGAAGTGGGGCCACTTGTTGAGGATGTGGCTTTTGTTGATCCCAGAAAACATTTCTAGAAGGAGGTGAATACTAAGTTTACAAATCTCTGCCCTATTTTCACCATCTGCAACTACAAAACAAATGCAATATATTAACAGCCAAGATGTATATAGATACTTCCCCTTTTAACATAACTTTAGAGAACTTTGAGATAAACACTGAATTTTCTTACACTAATTGAACCTTACATTTTATTAGAATTACTTCCTCCTCTAGGTAATGTTCTCTCCAACGAATACCATGGCAAACTATCCAAACTGTTACTGGATACTGACAGATCCTATTTTAAAAAGGGACAGTCACGACTGCAATATAAACCTTAAATACAGCTCTCCAAATTGTGCATAATCAACATTTACTGAAGCTTTGTGTTGCATCCTGCTACTCCTCTCAAATACTTTCTTAGCTGCTGGCTGGCCTTCTCACTGATTTCATATCCCACTATCTCCTCACTGATCAGCTGCTGGAGTATCTTCCCTTAAATGTAAGAGAATTAACTACTAGTCAATAATTAGGTCAACTTCCCCTTTTATTCCACACACTGTCCACTGAATTAGTACAACAGTGCAGCAATGTGGTTAGCTGGATCACAGAATAGCTCCAGCTGAAAAACAGCCCAGAAAAACAAAATGCAAAAACATTTTAATAGTTTCTCCTCAGCCTTACCAGTTTCCTGAATAGCTTCACCTACATTCAGACAAAGTGAAGTACTGGCACAACTAAGAAGGATGACTGCTTACCAGACTGCTGGAAGGAAAAAAGAAACTAACCAAAAAACCACCAAACAAATAACCTCCACCTCCCCCCAAAAAAAACCCAAACCAAGCCATCACCTTAATTACATCTTTTGCTTCCCTATTTTAATGAAGTAGAAATCTCAGGTCAGTTATATGTGACATGCAATGTACTCTAGTAAAACAAAAAATGGTGAATACCACAATGCTTCTCCTTCCTATTAATTTTCAAGTTGTAATTGAAATGCTGTGCTCTTCTTTCCAGGTTCAATCCTCAGCAATACTTCAGACTTCAATAGCCCATTTTAGAAGTTTAATGTTACTACTAACTGATTCAGGAACTGCTTCAAGTTTGCCAAATTTCCTAAAAATAGTATAAATACTATTAGGCTAGAAAGGTGGAACAGCTGGAAGTCAGAAGAAAGCCTCAAAAGCTATGTAAATATCTCTGTCCTATGCCTCTCTGAGTATGTCTACCTTTTGGGTTGTTTTAACTTTAATGTCATGGCTTACACAATAGTATTTAAGCATGTGATCCAACAGAACACATAAAGTGTATTTTAAACTCAATTCTGTAAGGCTTAAATACAGACAGTGGGAGAAAACAGTACACAACTTAGAGATTATAGACAAGATCTCATCATCTTTTTTTTTTTTTTTAATAATGTCCTCATATTTCACAATCTGAATTAAAGGGTATTACTATGCCACTATCTGAACTATAGCAAAATACAAAGTCAAATGAACCTCAAGACACACTAAAAAGTCATCCTACAGAGTAAGAGTTTGTTTCACTGGACAATACACTTCAGAAATCAGTACGGCGTTGTCAGTTTGAATTAACACACTGCAAATGCAAACTGTTAAAGTGTACAACTAGTGTGCCAATATATTAACCTCTCTAACATTTACATGTATTACTCTAATGGTTTGTCACAAATACTTACTGATATATGGAACCATGCCAGGATCCAGTGTTGTGATCATGGTCTCCACTGAATGTTTGGTTTTATCAAGAACAGACTTCACCATGGGATTCTCAGCTACACCCTAAATTTAAGCAAATAGATTTCCATGTTATCTTCTGGGGTTTTTTTCCCCTAGAGACTCAAAATGTTACAGTTAAAAAACAAACAAAACCCAAATATTAAGCTACTTTGTGTTTTTACCACATTTACACTTTGTAACACTTACTGTATCTCAGTCCTCAGCAAAAATGCTACAGGATATGGCTATCTGTGCTTAACTTTTCAGTTACAATGAAGTTCAAATCTCATCTTTACCATCTTCAGCATTAACGCAGAAGCAACCCCACCAGTGATGATGGGCAACACACTTGATGTAGTCCTATTCTGGGACCAGAAGTATTTAGCAAAGTTGTAGATTCCCAATGCTAATTATAGGTATCATCAGACTAGGTAGCTAGATTTAGACAGTGATAATTCAAGCTGAAGAGTCTTTCTTTTCTAACATTCTTAAAGACAGTGGGATCTATTTTTGAAAGGCCCATTACTAACAAATGTTTCTAGTGCAACTGAGCTGAAAGTCCTCAGTTTATAAATAGATTCTAAACACTGCTGGAAAAATGTTCCACAACCTCCAGCCAAATCACAGGTGGAACTGCTAACAGACCTAAATGTTCATTAAATATAAACACAAACACTGTACTATGTCTTGCAAATAGTCTTAAAGAATGTATCTTGTCAAAATTTTGTTTACATTCAGATAAGATCACAGGGTAGAAGAGGAAAAATACCAGTGCTGAATCATTGAGAGACCAAGCACTGGAAACTATTTAAGAGAAACCTTCTTCAGTAAACAGACTGCTTTCAGTCTAATATTAAAACTGCACATGCTTGTATTTGTTCCACTAAATGACAAGCATTACACAGGACAGCACTGTTCACACACATTTTTCCAGACAGTTCTTACTTGCTACACCTACACAGTATTTCAGAGAACTGCAGAATCAGATTAGTTTTAATTATCTCAGAATCTCTTGCTCAGTAAAGCTTCTTTCCCACAAATCATAGAATGGTCTGGGTTCTAAGGGACTTCAAAGATCCTCCGGTTCCACCCCCCACTGCTATGGGCTGGGATACCTTCCACTAGATCAGGTTGCTCAGAGCCCCATCCAACCTTTGAATGCTTTCTATTTCTTCATAGCAAACTTAACAAATAAAAAAAAAAAAAAAAAAAAAACCAAAAAAACCAAACCACACACAAAAAAACCCACAAATTCCACACCTCAATTCCTGGGATATTGTATGGCTACTAAAAAAGGATTATCTTATTCCATGCCTCACACTGAAATAATTCACTACTGGGTTCAGGTACTCTTCTCACCACTATGCAGAACACTAAGTCTGACTGTAGAATTCAGTAAGGAAAACAAAACAATTACAACTAAGCTTTTTCAAGCCAGAGACCACTGTACCTACTTGCTTCTTATGAATATAACACAAGACTTCTCTGAATGGTAGCATTCACCAAGTAATACATATACTCTTGTGACTAGTCATGCACCCACAGAATGCTATCAAGAACAGGAAAATTAATATTCCTCCCTCAGCTCTCTCACAATTTGAAGTTTGTCTATTGTTTTAACAAAAAATGAGTAAATGCTATGAGATCCTTAGAAAATTTTAAGTAGGCATTTCCAGTTCTAGCATCTCTCCAGTAATGCAAAGCCAAGCAGCACTTCTCCAATCAGCAGACTGGTTGCCTAACTAACATGAAGTCATTATCCATTTCCAGCAGATATTCAGGTTCCTAAGCAGCAAGAAGCTGCTGCTTCTACCTGTGTAAGATGCCTTTACTTTCATCAGCCCAGCACAAGCACGGAGAAATAATCCATAGTTATAAACCAATGAAAAACATGAAGTTATCACAACACTGTGAACCATAATGCACCTAAGTTTAGAATTTCTACCAAGTCAACTCTAAGTCAACAAAAACCTGAATTGCTCAAATGCAGAATCTTCCACGTCGGTAGAACACAAACACAAATCTTTTGAAAATTCAGCTCATGGCTGTCTTGCTCAAACAGTCGAATATGCAAGCTGTAAGGTGCAATGAATGCAATAGTATCCAACTTTGCCTCTCATGTATTACAAAGAAACTGACCTTGGAACTTCTATGAAACTCTCAGCCACCTTTGACATATCAAGGAACTGAAACAGTCTCATTCGATTCTAGACCATTAATATGCCAATTTTAGATTGTCACAACCTTGGATATTCTCTAGCTTGAAGGAAATTTGGAAGAAAGGTGCATGATTTCTCAGGAACACCAGTGGGAAAAGGGTAGTTCAAACTACTTCAAGAACAGAAATAAAGATAACAGCTGCAACTACTGTGTAAGCTTTTCAACAGGGACTCCAGGATGCACTTCTGTAATAAGTACCAGTTTATCTCCCAGATTCTGGCTGATTTTTAAATAACCCAGACTCTGATGTGTGCTTATAAACATCAGGAACTTGATGGCTTCAGTATTAATGAATGATTCCTCATCCTTCCACCTAGGAAATTCTCAAAAACAGGTCACTGAACACACAGAGCACATGTAATGCTTAATAGTTCAAACAAAATCTAGATTTTATTAATGAAGTCAATGACACAGACTTTCTCCATAAATAGAAAGAGGACACCTTTTGCATCTTACTGGTACAAAGGCAACAGTAATGTGCATGAGACCACCTTTAAAACTAATTTGCCATTATAAGCTCTGGTACTTCAAAGCAGCTACAGAATCATGTTACAAGAAAAATGTTCTCTTCTGGAACATTACTATCTACTGCAAATAGTAAAAGGAATAACATCTTCCGAGAGAAGAACAGTATTATCTGAAGGAAGAAGTGTTTGTATGATCATGAGAAGACATCTCTCTTTGAAAAGGGCAACTCTGCTCTCACGGTACTGATGGAGGATCCATCTTGCTCTTTAAGCCTGTATCACTGTCAAGATACATATCCCTGGAATAAGTGAGGGTTCAGTCTGTTGTGTCACATAAATATTTTTTCCCCAGCTTTTCACTTCAAAAGGACTTGAAAGTCCCTCTAAAACTCTGCAATCCCATTGGGACATCAAAATTACCAATTCTTTCTTCACACTTATAGTATGAGACAATACAGAAAATGTTACTCACGTAGCAACTTTCACAGCTCTGAAAAGGGTACAGGTTAATGAAATTCTGTTACTTGATGTTGCTGCTTATTTCCTCTGTATGATTAAATCACACCACAAGGAGCATCTGTTCTGCACTGTATACTCCATGCCTTCTAGCAGAATAGAAAAATCCTACAAAATATCTTACACACTACTTAGGCAAACTGTTCTTTGATTGAAGAAACATGTATTTGTCTCTTCTTGAAGAGACTTGTTTGTTATAGAACAGGTAGGATTTGCATCCCATAGAAATCAAACTTAGTTCATCTGGAAATGATAAAGAAATGGGATGTGCAAAGAATTCTGGCGAGGAAAAACAAGACTTTTTCTGCATCCAGTGGCTGTGAAGTAAAAATTAGCATTCAAGTCTTTAAGAGGTTCTAAAGCTTCAACTGATTTAAGAAGACGTGATAGAACCTGTTCGGTACGCATATCTTTCTATCACAAGCACTATTTGTTATAATAAATTAATTTTTTTATTTATATTACAATATTTATTTATAATATTATAAAATATAATATATTATAAATATTTTTAAAAAAATTAACCTAGACACCTGCATTAGTGTACTCTTCGCTCTCTATAAAGAGGAAGAGCAAAAGCATAGTTTCAGCAAACACCACTATTAAAAAGAGCCACCATGCACGAGGCTGGTGAAAAGAGGATTTATAGCAACGTGCATTTAAAAAATCAGATACTTCTTATTATAATAAGTAAAAAATGGTAATTCCTCATGAAGGGTAACAGAGAAAAACCCATACCTTTATAAAACCCCACAGTCCTCCAGCAGGTACTCCACCTTGGAGAGTAGATACTCTGGGGTCTTCATGCTCCTCAGGAAAAGTGATTGCTGAACCAGTCCCAGGAGCCAAAGGTGATGAGAAAGTTGCTTGTTGAGTAATAGGATCTGCCAAAACACCTATTAAGAGGGAAAAATAAAACACAAGTGTTCATTTATTTTATTGTGTTTAATTTGTTATACTGTAACAACATGCAATTGTTTAACAGGAAAATGAGCAGGAAGAACAGAAGAATACTGGGCTGATTCACTTCACTTCTTGAAGACCCCAGAACAATTCTGCTTGTTAAAGGTTAGCAGATACAACCACTGTAAATGAGTTCACCAACATCTGCTAATAGAACCAGGACTGCCAGCACATTATGTATAAAATTAAACAATATTTTTTTTCTTAGCAGATTACTTTAACAGTGGTGCTTTTTATTGCACTCAAATTTTCATAATAAGCCCTCAGTAGAGGAAAAGGAGGAATGGGTGTTGCTCTTAAACAAAGAAATAGGAATGTTCTCATATATAATAAAAGAAAGAGAAGTAGGAAATTTTCTAACACTGAGTGCTGGAAATCAGTAGCAGCAGAAAAAGGAGCAAGCAAATTAATAGCTTTAGATATTTTAAAGGAAAACAAAAGAAACTCAAACAGCAGAATAAGCTTGAGTCTTTGCCCCATCACACAAGCCTATTTTAACAGATTCTGCAACACTAGCCTTAATAGAGAGTTATTTTTATTTTACATTGTACAACTGATAGGCCTTTTTGGACATTTTCCTAATAGAGACTATTTAAGGGAGGTATCACCAATAATAGTAAAAGCCTGGACCAATTGCAGTTGAAGAGCCAAGTTTCCATTCCACTAGCAGAAAATTCCATCAGTTCAGCAACTGCAGCAATTGCTTGCATGGAAGGTATGTATTATTAGCTGTTCTAATGCAATTTAGTGGCTGGAAACAAAAAAATAGAAGCTGGTGTCATGTGATGAACAGCTTATTATAGATAGCTTTTCAGAACAAAAAAATGAAAATTATGAGACTACAGCCTAGAGATATCATATAATTCTGTGGAAATCCAATGGCTGAAGTTGACTCTCTGGTCTAAACAAAAGATAGACATATATATTCAGCCAGGCTCTCCTGTGCACGTTGAAAAATAAAGCTTCTCAAATTAATATTTTCTTTCAGCCTAAATGCCAGCAGAACTCTAACTAAAAAGCACTCTCCGTCTTAGACCAGGACTGTATTTTAAAGGCTACTCTCCCTTCTTCTGAGTGCAGCTACATTAATTAAATGTACCCAGAATAATAAAGCAGGTGAACTTGCAGGACTCCATCAGAGTGGTGGGAAGACACCCAGGAGATCCCTCATCCTGTCTCACAAACACAAAAGCATATAAACAAAAAGTTACCTGTGACTGGAGGTGCAGAGAACGATGGCATCAGTGGGCTCTGCGGTGCTCGACCAGCATGACCTCTGGTAATGTCATAGTTTGAAGACATGGAAAATCCTGAAATGGGGGGACCAGTGGGAGGTGCAGAAAGACCAGGGCCAGTAGTAGAGCTTAATGGAGGAGGTGCAGAGAACTGGGATATGGAGGTACAAAAAGCTGAAGGGACAACAGGAGGTGGGGCAGGAGTTAGAGGTGGTGCAATAGTAGAAACTGTTGCAGAAGGCACAGGTGGAAGAGAAGCTGAAGTCATCACAGGAGACGGAAGTGGAGACACTCCAGCTGGCAAAGATGGCGAGTATGCAGGAGATGATGACATGCTTGGTGTAGCAAGGGAACTGGACATAGCTAGGAAAAAAAAGAGGAAAAAATGAATTTAAAAAAACCTGAATCACAGATTCAGTTATGTAATTGTTCAAATATCTGACAAGTTTTGACCTGGTCAACTGTTTTAGTTCTGCTTGAGTTTGTATACAACAGCAACTGCATACAGTTTTTGGTAATAATATCTCATAAGCCACATTTTTTTTCTTTCATGATCTTATTTATAAGCTTAAAAAGATGTCAATATTTGACTACAGAATTTATAGCAGCTGAAGCCTGCCTCAGAAATTTCTAACTAGTACTGTTCTTTCTGAGTGACTGCTTAATCAATACAAATAATGATGATGCAGGAAGTGCCCATCTTTAAGAATAAAACCTACACATGTAACATCTGGGAAAGTGGGACTTACTTCAGAGGTATGGTTCTATGAGATGGACTGAGCACCAGGCTGTCCTCTCCTCCCTGTCATCCAGCCTCCTAGTCCTTCTGCTTCCTGTTTCAGTCTGGCCCTCTGCTGATCCTTAGATAAGCCAGTACTGCCCTCTAAGCCAAGTTTAGCTGGAAAAATTAGGCCAGAAAAACAGAAATTGCCATTTCTGATAGCAGTAAACTGTTGGATCAGCTCAAGCATCTCACTGACATCAGCCTAAACACCAAGGGCAGTCAAATGATATGCCAAGTTGCACAAATGCAGTGGTCTCCAAACTTTATCACGCACACCTATCAGTAAAAAAATTTTTGGGATGCACCCTGCCATGTAAATTTACTTATTTTTAATCTATTTAAATGTATCATTGTACTAGTGTGCTATGTATAAAACATATACAATAGAAATTTTAAAAGTATTAAAGATGAAAGGAAAAAATTAAAAATAACTTTATATTTATGAAAAGTATAAAAACTTTTCTGCTCCCACTGAAAACTGATTTATTAACATACTATTGAAATAAAAAAATACCATGTTAATAAGGGTCAACATAGTATATAATACAATTATTATTAATAACTTTTTAATATGAGCAATGTGATTAAAGAAGCCTCATTATTTTTTAAATCTTGGTTTAGCACCTCATGATACAGCAATTTTTGTATTTTGATTCTTGGCTTTAATGGCTGTCGTAGCTGGAAAAGATACCACACAAAGACACATAGATCCAAATGGAAGAAGTGCATTGTTGGCTGTGCTTAGTAAATCATGCTGTTTTCCATTCCTACACACCAATTACGCAAAGGTTCTTCTGGATATTCAGCTAGCAAATTTCAATCTTCCCTGATGTCAATCAATTGTTTTTGCAAACTAATCAGAAGATGTTGCACTTTGGAATTTTTAACAAATGGGTTCAAAAGCCACTGACACTCTTATGTCTAGAAGATTTTTATACAGGTCAGGAAATTCTCTTTGCAAGTTTATGTGTATAGACCTGACAGGTTTTATATGCAACATTTGCATTGTTTTCAGCAACAGGGTTGCATAACAATTGAAACATTTCCAAATACCAATTTTCAAAATGCTGTCTCAAAAGCATGACTTTCTTACAGTAACTACTTTTTCTATCAAGCTTTGTCAAAATGTCACCTTTACCTTAAAAGTGCAAATTATGTATGTGTATTTTTTTAAAAAAAAACTACTAGGTAGCACACTGCTGTCAACCTACCTGTCATCACAGAAAATGTCAGCAAGTCTGGGAGACTTGGCTTTTTGTAAAAGAAAAAAGTTCACGTCATCTTTTAAGTTCAACAGCTCTTTTTAATGCCTTGCCACAGAAAAACTAGCAAACATCTGTGCAATACAAAAAAAGTCATGGTCACTCATTACAAAGTATTGTTAAAAAGAATCAACTATTTAATGACCATTTTTACAAAATCAACCACATTGATGACATCCTCTAGCACTCTGTGCACTTCTGGCTCCAGTTTCTTTGCTGCAATAGCTTGCCTATGAATAAGGCAGTGAATAAGTTTCATGTGTGGTGATCCCTCTGTAACCTCACTCCAGAATCCATTTTTATCCTAGTCAAAGCAACTGCTCCATCAGCAGTTACGCTTACACAGTTTTAATAAAAACATTGCTTTTATTAAAGAAATAATTTACTGTTGAGGATATAACTTCTCTGGCACATCCTCCTTTAGGATTTGAGCTTAAAGTGTTCTTTCTGTATTTTATTATTGAAACAGAATTTGGTAAAAAAAGTAAGCTGAAATGTTAGGAATATCTGTACTTTCAGGCGATTGTGTAGCAAACCTCCCACATTGTGTAATTTGTTTAATACTTGATTCTTCAAATCTTCAGCCATGTTTTTTATGCGTCTTCCAACACTATTTGCTGATGAATGCATTTTAGTTTGTCACCATACTGTTATTCATGTATTATTTCTGACATCTTTGCCACGTCATGAAGAATGAGAGTTTCGCCAATGCACATAGCTTTTTGTCTTCATTATTAGGTAAGAAATCTAAAGATTTATCATTAAGTTACTGATTTATTTATTTTTCTTAAGTACTGGAGTGAGTACTGTATCATTTGAAACATTACAAAAAAGGGTTGTAGAAGTTTATTTGCATGTTCTGCTTAGTTTTCAGATGTCTTGCTAATCATGGTGACTTTGTACTATCCTTAGCTAATACCTCAAGGCACAATATACACTAGGGCAAGGTTCATAGTTAACAGCAGCAGACGTAAAGTTTATTTCAAAATGGACCTCTTGAAAATTCTGAATTTTTTTTGGCCAACTTTTTGTCAGATCTGATTGTTAGCCATACTATGCAGTAAAAACAATGGCAAAGAGGTTGTACTAGAGTCAGAGAAGTGTCAGCTCTTCCATTTTCTTGTTGGTTGCTCATGCTCGCATTATCAGTAGTATTTTCAATCTGTGGTCTCTCTGCAGAAATCTTTTTTAAGTCAGTTTTCCATATTGGGGGGGGTTAGTTAAAACCAGATACCATAATCCATAAATCCACTTAAGCAGGCACACAAACTGCAAGGCACTGCAACATGATGAAAGTGATCAAACATGTGAAGATGTAATTGTCATCCCCTTTGCGTCACGGAACACTCATTCTTCCCTCAGGATGTGAATATCCAACTTAGGAACCAACTGAGTGAGTACACGGGTGTCAAGCAGTATATTAAATATTAGTAAAGCTTAGTTACTTTTTCATTTTTTAAAGGAAAGTAAATAAAAATGGAAGTTCTATTATTTTCTTCCCGCACCTCAATGGACTGCCTCGCACACCCCCTGGGGTAAGGACACTCCACTTTGGAGTCTACTGCACTAGTGTGACTCAAGATAACACCACCAGATATGTCAGAAAATTAAATATTTGGTATTTAAAATACGGTGTTCAGATTCTTGATAACATGTGTTCAGATACAGTGTTCAGGTAAAGTGCTTTAATTACCACCCACAATATTAAAAACCAAGTGATTATCCAGGTTTGCCACTATCCCTGACAAGAGTGTAAATTTATTTTGGTTCTGACCCCCTTCTATGCTGCTCATCTTAACTGCGCACTGCATTAGAAGGTATTATTTCTCTGGATCCACATCCTTAAAAAACCACAACTCCATTCACATGACTTCATAGAAAAGTTTCAAGAACAAAAAAAATTTAAAATACTCTGTGTGCCAGGTGCACATCAGATAAGCAGCACACTTCCATGATTAAGAAACAATTTAAATTCTTCCAATTAGCCTGGAGAAGAGCACTTAAATTATACTGATTGCAATGTTTTTGGACGAATCACTGTACTTCAAAAGACATGAATAAATGTGACCAAGTTGCTGAGAAGTTCTGTACCTAATGAGACAGGTGTAGCAGTGGCAGCAGCAGCCTCTGCTGGGCTCAGTGGGGGCGTGCCAGGTGGAGTTGTCTCTATTCCACTCTCTTCCATCATTTTCCTTCAGCTACAAAAAGCTGTGAGAAAAAAAAACCCAGACACATGTATCTTGAGAAACAGGGGAGAGGATTTTAAGTTAGAATGTAAAGGCCACAACACAGTGATTTACATTCCTGAACAGAGCAGGTAATTCAAACTCTTGAAAAAAAGAAAAAAAAATTGACTGATCTCAAGTACATAATTACCCAGTATGTCTCATTTCACCCAGTGTATACTCATTTCCTGTATCTTCCCTTTATTTTTAGTGCTGTGATTAACAGCTTAAACTCCAAGCCCCTTTCTAAAAAACCTTACTGTGCATGCCCAGTTACTGCTTCCAATGTATACTCGTGGTACTTAGATGAGTAATAATAGAGACGTAATTATACATCACAAACCCCATATCCCATTGTAAGAAAAACTTAACTACAAGGTAGTATTTTGCTGTATTATTGAGCTGTAGTAACTCAAACAAGAACCTGTTATTTTCAGAGCTGATACACGACAGGATGTAAAACGTGGCAAGAGGCAAGACAGAGGACCAAACTCTCCCCTTTCTGGCTGGGAAGGTCCCCAACTACTCAAGAAGTTGTAGCTCTTTTGGGCTAAAGCACTTTAGCAGGTAACTCCTGAGCACCACACCTGAGCACAAGCACCTTGCTAAACACCATGAACTGTGGCATAGCTGCCAATACCCCAGGAGTCCTGACTCTGTGACCTAAGCTCTAACCACGACCTTGTCTACCTTAAAGCAGAAGCATTTTGGGGTCAGCTAAATAAACCTCCAGAAAAGCCAGAAACCAGCTGAAATTCACTTCCAACATGAATAAAATTACTTTGGCTGAAGGCCAGATTATGTTTCAGATTATGTTCAAAGTATCTTTTAACAACTTTGAGTAAACCTTTAATATATACTAATTCTGGAAAAGTAAAGTTATATACTTATTTTAAAATCTTAAATAAAAGGGCTTAGGAGAAGAAAAGGAGAGGGGGGAAATCAAGACTCATGAACACCTTGAGATTTTTGTTCTTCACTGCAGAGGCAGCTAACTGGCTTCCTCCCAAGTCTGGTAAACTAGACAGCAACGATTTGTACCACTCCCTGAGGTAACAATTGTTAAAGAATTCTTAAGGAAATAAAAGTCCCATATAATGTAATCCTACGTATGAAAAATAGATGCATTTTCCACCACATCCATTACATCAGCAGCTACTGAGGATTCCCAGCTTATTCCCTTTCACAGCTTAGAGGAAAAGACTTAGATAATGTGTTGAGTAAAAATACCCAAGTGTAGATAACCAGAACTCCACTTACAAAAATACAGTGGGTTTCCTGTCTTTAAAAAACAAAACAAAACAAAATGCACCAAACCCCTCACTGTTGTTTTAAATGTATATACAACTCGTTAAGTTTGTATGGATGAAAAAATCATCAAACTGTTATCACCAAACTGAAAAATCTAGGAAGTAGGATGTCAATGTTATGTCTTGACAGGCTTACAAAGTCTCGAAAACAAATGAAAGTATCAAAATCACACAGAAGAAATTATAGTCCCTCTGACAAACCAGTAGATTTTGCATAAGTAATTCAAGATGAAGCATTTGAGCCCAGCCTCAGAAAGGAAGTAGATATGGTTTATGTGCAGCAGTCTTCATGAAACAGTTATGACAGAGGGATTTTAGGTTCTGAGTACCTCTTCAATTCATTTAAAAGCTTCTCTTCAGATGGGTCAGCAATTGCCTGGTGAGGAACTGACTGTCCTTGCAGAATGAGTACATCTCATCATCCCTTAGAAAGGAACTGCAGTCTTTCATCAGACTTCACTAAGCAGAAGAATTTGTAATAATAAGATTCTGTCTTTTAATCAAGCTACACACATTTACACTCCCCCTCATAGAAGTATTTCTGAAGTCACTCTTCTTCCAATTACACAATGCAAAATGAGAAAGAATATTCCTTTGTGCAACTAAAGTATTTGCTGACCAAAACCTCCCAGAAACATTTTATTTTATCATAGCTTTTTTTAATTTGCTGCTTGGTATCACCTAGTGCCATGATAAAAAACTGCTGAGATGTGCTTACTAAAAATAAATGCCATGGCCATGTAAAATGACTGAAAAAGTTCCACAGTGTGGCTTTTCAAAAACTCCGTACAAAGCTTTTTGAAAGCTTCACAGAGCTATTAAAGTTGGGGAGGGGGAAGCAGGGGACAACCCCCAAAAAGCAACCTAACTGACATCTGGAAAGTTAGTAAATAGTAGAAATGTAAATAACTCTGTAGTTGCTTTTCCGTATTAACTTTACAATGAGAAAAGTGAATTAAGCATTAAATAGAAACAGCAACCCCAAACCTGCAAAAATTACCACTATAATTCAGCAGCTGACTCCAAAAACCACATGGAACTGTCTTAAAATTTGAATTTAAAAAAAAGCAAAAATCAGTAGTGTCGCATTTTCTCCTCTGACTTGTAAGCCTCTCTGGGAATGGCAACCATCTGCAAATCCCGCCTGGCCAGGAGATGGAAGCTTGAGAGAGGAATCCTGCCAGTCACAGGGCTTATTTCCGTTCCCTTGAACTTTGTGGGTCCAGGTACGCACCCCTAGGCACCGCAAGCTGGATACCCTCAGAGTGATGCCCAGTCAGAAGCATACTGCTACCTCCCTTCTGTTCTGGCTTAAATTTTAATCCTTTGACCCTAAAACATCCCATACTCTTTCCTACATCATCCACTACAATAAGTAGAGGTTTTGCCACGAGCTGGGGAAAAGGAAGACTTCGCCCTTCCTTTTCTTGGAAGAGTAGACAACCTCCTCTGTTTCAAAATGCACAATCACAATTTCCCTTTCTGTCTACTCACCCCGATGCCAATTAGAAAACCCTGAAGCCTAAATGCTCCTATATTCTTTTCCCTTTAGCTTACCCATTCCTTCACACAACCATCAATCTCATTGTGAAGTCCTGATCTGGTAGAGACTAAGATGAAGCCTGCACAAATAACAGTTTTCTATACACTGAATTCTTAAGATAATAGTTAGTTTGCATGTACTGCATGAAAAAACATAGATAATTTTTTTTAAAAAATAAGGCTAAGGAGAAAGATAAGACATGAGGGAATACACAAAGGGAAAGGAAAGCAAAGTACAACAGGTGTGACAGGAAGCTAATAGCTCATTGTATTGAAAGAATCCAGCACTACTTATAATAAAAACTGATCCTACAGGATGTATGGTTAACACTTTAATCTAAATGACCTACCTGAAACCAGTTATATGTAAGAAATATGAAATCACTGGGGTGAAACAAGAACATGGGGGAAAAAAAACCTCAAGCAATCTAGAGACTTCAGTCCCCAACATTTCCAATGAGGGTTTCCAACTTCCCTTAGGGTAGTTGCAGGAAAAAAGTTCCCCAGTAAGACCAGTCTACAAATCCTAATGAAAGCTGGGTGTCAAACTGGACTGCCTTTTCAGTGATTCTTCACAGTCCAAGCCACAAACACATAATTTGCTGCTAACACCTAAAAATTCAGCCTAACTTCTTAAAGAGAGATTTTTGTGCATTCTTGCAAACTAGAACACTTTGTATTACTAAATTGAAGAGACAAAGGAGAAACCTAGACCGGCAAGAGAAACATATGCAATTAGGTGAAAATAACAGCAGTAGTGCCATCTAGTGATTTGTGATCGTGAATTTATTTCATAGATTTTGTAATTTTGCCACATTTAGCTACAATGAAACCTTTTTTTATGCTTACATGAAAGTAAAACAAAGGGATATGGAAAAGCAAAATACAGAAAAACACAGAAAAAACACATTCCCAATGATCAGTCAAGTCATCCTTAAACCAACCCCTTTAAGAAACAGAAGCACGAGTTTTGTGAGGCTTTCATCAATTATTAGTATTATTGAAGAGTATAGAAATGAAGTTAAACCCCCAGATTACAAAGAAAATATAGCATATCCTCAAGGTCTTTCCCTAGTTGACTGGTAACTATATTTTACTGATTTAATGATTAATTTCATCAATTAACCTAAAGCCGAATCTTATCCATTAACCTAATTCCCAAATGCAAGACCTGTGTAAACTGAATGGAAAACCAGGCTAAAATTATAACTGACAATTTTAACAGGGTTCATGTTAAAAGCAGGAATGAAATAATTTTATTGAGAGACTGAAAGGCTGAATGGGCAAATTATTCATCTTTTGACTTAAGTTTAATAGGAACTAACTACCTTTGTGCCAGTATTTTGCAATAATCTTAATGACATAACTACACTTCAAAAGCATTCTTCAACTCATTACTCTAAAATATAAAAATTCACAGTTAATGATAAGATTACCTTAAAATGGAGATTAGCAAATTTCACATGGATAAAACCACATTATCTAGGAATTAGCCATATTTTCAGTCATCCTTAATTAACCCCTTCTTGTATTTCCGTAGGTGTTCCTACTAAGAAAAAAACCTCCACAACATACTTCAGAACCCTACAAGGCAAAACTATTCTCTAAACAGAGCCTAAAATGAAACAAAACCACAGCTGCAATACTAAATTCAAATGCTAGTAAACTTCTCATCTTTAATCTTAATAGGTGTAACTATTTCAAGTAAGTGTGTGGACCAGTAATGGTTATACACATTGTTAATGGCTAAGCACAAGTTGACAACTGTCTGGAATAAGGACCAGTCATTTATTTATTTACTTGAACAAAGCAATTGTTTGGAGCTATTCCCAGTGCAACAACCTCTGGAAATAAAATGTTACATCCCAGGTTGCTGATAGACAGATTCACAGGCACATACTTCAATTCGACAGAAGTCAAAGAGAAAAAAAGCCCCCGAACGCAAAGATGCAAACAAGAGATTAAAAACATAACCACCAAGAAAAAAGAAAGAAAATGACAAATGAAAAACCTTCAGCTACTAAAGATGAAGTGAAGCTGACATCAATAAAAAAAAGATTAACACTTAAAAAAACCTAAAACAAAAACAGAGTTAACTGTCAGTATATTAAAGTTTCATCTGGAAAATTGCTCACATTGGCTTATTCCACTTTAGAAAGGGAGAGAACAAAGTCAGGGGAAAAAACTTCTTCCAGGCTCTGGTCTGTTAAATGCAGGTAGGTTCCAGAGGGCATATAAAGGTTCAGTGAAGGTAAAGGAAAGGCACAAGGGGATCATCAGTTTAATTACATTGTGTTATTAAATTACTTGTTCTGAAATACAAAGCCTTAGACAGGTAATCGGGAAAGGGAGAGGGATGGGGGGAAAGATAGCAAAACCCCTCTATACCCGTTTCATATTCATAGCATAAACACTGTTAATTGCACCACCAAGATCACTTTTTCACCCTTTAAAAAAAATTTAAAAAGGTCTGTTTACCAAGCAGAATCCAGTACATCTCACACCTAATGCAGTACCCAGACAGCACGAAACACCAGGCATGCCAAGAAGGGGTTCACCTTGTATAAGACTACTGCAGATAATCATAGGCCATAGGTACCATAAAAAACTGGCAATCTGACTTTTCTAAAAACTTCCCAATCCCTGGGAATTGTTTCCCACATTCTTAGTGCCATTGCCAAGCCCTGGGATTTGGTCCAGACCATACACACCCTTACTACCAAATATTTAAGTATCACAGTGCTTACCTAGCTCCACGGACCACGTACTTCCGTATCACTGATGAACACAGTCAGAGAACTACTGATCTAGTAGGCAATGTTACATATGACTACAGAAAACCATCAAAGAAACAGCTAAACAAAGCCACATACATTCTACCAATTTGCACCAATAGCTGTAACATGTGATGCAGCAGCTCCAGCAGTGTTTTTTCCCCAAAATAAATAATGCTTTTTTCAAGTGACAATAAAAATAAACAAATCACATAAATAGGGCATAAATCACTTCAACAATGCCTCCAGAGACATTATAATAACTAACAAACCTCCTGAAGCATCGCTTCTATCAGTAACTAACAGACCCTCAAGTGTGTGATTTCCACTGTCAATTGCACTAACTCAAGCTGAAACCACACGGGTTTACCCAGGCCAGCATTTCCAGACCTAGCTGCCAGGCTGGAACACAGAGCCTTGAGACACAGTGCCTGTCACAACATATGTGACCTAGCAAGGTACCAGGACCAGCCAACTGGAAGTTCTATGGAGTGCAGGTCCATGCGTGTGTTTGCAATGCCAGCAGCCACTGAGGCAGCAAGGAGTCCTGCTCACAACCCCACCTTACAAAAAGCCCCAAAACGTGTTCCTGTCAGCAGGGAGGACAGGAGCTGCTGCTGCTGCCCTAGAAGGACAGGATGGTTCAGAACAAGTGGAATATGCCAGAGTGTCCACAGCAGGGTCAGGCCCCTGGCTGCTCTCCAGGACTGAACCCGAGGAGAGGCCGACAGTGCACCCCCAGGTATTCCACCCAAGGGGAAAGGCGCCCAGGCGGGAGTCTCAGGACGGCTCCCGGAGCTCAGGCCGAGGCCTCTACGCTCGCAAACACACGCAGCCGGGCCCGCAGAGCCCCGGCTCCAACGGGGCATAAAAACGGCGCGGCCTAGGCCGCAGGCCAGCCGCAGCGCGGGCTCCCGGCACCCCCCGCCCCGGGAAACACCTCTGCGCGCCCTCACAAGTCTCCCGCGCTGCCCGCAGCTCCGCCGCCCTAGCCCCCGGACCTGCCCGAGCCGCTTCGGGCCCCAGCGGTACCCAACAGCCACAGCCGGCACCGGGAACGCGGGCACTCCGCCGCTGCGGTACAGCGCCGCTGTACAGCGCCGCGCCCAGCCCGGCCCGGCCCTCCGGCCGCTCCCTCCCCGCCGCCGGGGGCGACGGGAGCCACGAGTGCCCCTGCCTGGCACGACGCGCGGCCTCACCCAGCCCAGGCGCCAGAGCCCACCGCCTCCCTTCCCGCGGCCCACCCGGCCGTGACCGCTTCGCGGGGAAGCCGAAGCCCAGGCCCCGCCGGCGACGGATGGAGATACCGACCGGCTCCGCCGCGGACTACAGCTCTCAGCAGGCTTAGCGGCGGCGCGCAGGCGCTGCCCGGGCCCGCCCCGCGATGCCACGTCTCCCGCGGAGCTGCCGGGCGCGGAGCGTGTCCCAGCCCCGCCTGCGGCGCTCGCCCTGCACGGCGGGGCGGCTGCCGGGCGCGTACCTCCCGCTGCTCCGTCCGAAATGGCGTCGCGGGGCGAGGGACGGCCCTTCTGCCACGTCGGCGGGCGGCGGCGGGAGCGCAGAGCGGCCAGCGCGTGCTGCCGGGCGCCGAGGCGGGGGGCGCCGAGGCGGGGGGCGCCGAGGCGGGGGGCGCCGAGGCGGGGGGCGCCGAGGCGGGGGGCGCCGAGGCGGGGGGCGCCGAGGCGGGGGGCGCCGAGGCGGGGGGCGCCGAGGCGGGGGGCGCCGAGGCGGGGGGCGCGAACCGACACCCCCCACCCCCCGTGTTTGCGGGCTGTCGCACCCTCACACCTGTGCGAGTCACCTGCTGCACGGATGTGAGCGGCCCCTCTGCTGCCTTTCTTTGGCCACCGGGGAGAAAAAAATGATGTGACGGACTTAAGTTTTTACATCCTTAACAAGCCCTCGCGCACCTTTTTCTGGATTTCTGATTGTGGGTATTTGAAGTACATTTTAGTTACAATCGCTTGTATTACATCCCATCCGTCACTCGGGGACGTTACATCACATGAGGCCATCCTCAGCCCAGCACGCGCCCAGGCAGTGCTGGCTGCCCCCTCCATCCCACCGCCTGCCCCCTCCATCCCACCGTCACCCATCCTGAGCTCGGCATCGGCGTTCCACGCCAGTCAGAAGGCCTCAGCCATGGCCTCCCCAGGGCCCTGCCTTACTACAACCCAGCAAAGCTGCACCCACAGCCTGCCCCGCACCCACTAGGCGGGTGACCTTGTCCTAGCAGGATCTCAGATCACCTAGACGGGACTTTCCCTTTGTAAACCCATGCTGTGCATGCCTGGCAAGGACATTGTCCTTGAAATGCCCGTCAGTAGCACCCAGTAGGATCTTCTCTGTAATTTTTCCAGGTACTAATATTCCAGCCTAATATTAGTACTTGGAACTAACTACAGTACCTGGAACTAATTAGCTCTACCCCAGGGAAAGGGGAGAAAGCAGCACAGGTGGGGATAGCAATGCCACCTGCACTGTCAGTAACACCGAGACTTCTTCTGCAGTTTTCAGGCCTTTATTTTCTTTTACTGCCTGAGAATCAAAGTGCCAGGAGCCCTTGACAGCCGGCACGTGCCCCAGCTGCTGGCCCAGCCCTGGTTTTGGCAGCACCTGGGGCATCTTCTAGTGCTGCTGGTGGGGTGAGCTCTTCTTGGCTGGAGAAGAGGCCTTGGGGCTGCTGGCCCTCCTCTCAGGGGGTCTCCGCAGCCCCTCCGGGGAGCATTCCCTGTCCCAGCTGGAAGTAGATGGACATGCTGCAGCCCCTTGGGGCTCCTCCTGGGGCTTTTCTTGCTCCCTGGGGATAGAAGCAGGGGCAGAGAGATAGCTGCCAGGACATCCACAGAGAGCAGCTGCTGAGGTTCTGGGGAGGTCCTTCATGTTGGGTCCTGCAGGGCTGTGGGAAGGGGCTGGGCCAGATGTGGGAGACCTTCCTGGGGAGGCACCAGGGTTGGGGGGCAGCTGCAGGGCCACCCTCCCACTGCCCAGCAGCATGGCTGTCCTCCAGGCCCAGCAGGTGGTGGGCCTCCTTGCTGCACTGTTGTATAGTGACATCAATAAGCTGGTGCACAAATGTCACCACATGGTTTTGGAGGTGGGATCCCAGCAGCTGGACCAGTAGATCTTCATCCAGCCTGAAGAGGACCAGGAGGAGTGTGACGAGGCCCTCCACTATGGCTACGCACCAGTGCTGGTTCCAAAAGATCAGTCCCAGCTCCAGAGGCATGCAGGTCAGAAGGGGCTGGAGGAGAGCTGGGTGGTCCCAGAAAAGGGAAGCCCAGATGCTGGGTTGGAGGCCACTGGGAAGAGTCCTGGGCACCATCCCCACAGGCTGTCACTCTGTTACCGCAGGTCTGCAGGCAGCTGGACAGCCAGGAGCTCCTTCTGCCTGGCGGCTGACGACTGATGACGCCACATGGGGTGTGATGGCATGCTCCTCAAAGTCATCCTCCACCCACACCAAGTGCAAGATGGAGACGATCCTCCTCTTGCAGAGGGGGCATTCAGGCTTGGTCTCAGCCCACCGCAGGATGCACGGGTAACAGAACTGGTGGAGGCATGTCATCACATAGCTGGCCTCCTCCCAGCTGTCCAAGCAGATGGACAGCAGTTCTCCAGCTCCGCGGCCATGCTCTCCACATGCTGCGGTGGGCTGGGGGGAGCCAGGGATGGTGAGCAGCTCCCTCTCACTGGCGCTGCAGCAGCGGGTGTCACGCTAGAAAGGGAAGAGAGGCCACGGTCACTGGCTGGCCTGGGGAGGGGTGGAAGACATGCCCAGGCCCCCCCAGAAGGAAAGCCTCCCTGCTCCCCAGGGCGAGGTGTCCCCTGCCAGCTCACCTCTGCTGCTGCGAGCGCCCCTCCTGGGTGCCCCGGCTGCCTGAACCTGGCAGGGCCGGGGGAAACCCTCCGATGGCTCTGGGCTTAGACATGGAGAGCTGCAATGCACAACTTCCCAAGCATGACACCAACACCAAAGGCCTTGCTTAATAATCCACGTGTCATGAACTCGGTCAGCTGGAGCATGGGCACAAGCCAGATGGGTGAGGCTCGGCCTGTGGATATTAAGCAGGGAAAGACACCTGGTCACAATGCATTGCTTGGTGATGCTGTAGCCCATGTCATGGAGTAATTCATCCCTCGGTGGCATCAGACCAATTGCTCAGTGACATCAGAACCCATTGCTCAGAGATACCACAACGGGACATCCTTGCCTGCAGCGCTCACCCCAGCAGTGCCCCAGGACAAATGTCTGAGGTTTCTGCAATGCCAATGCCCCTCTGCAGCCCCCCACCTCTTGTCTTGTGCTTAGCATCAGTGTTTCATGCCAGTCACCGAGGCCTTGGCCATGTCTTCCCAGGGGCCTGTGATGTCACACTGGTCAAGGCAGACATCTGCAGGCACATATGGGAAGGGGGTTCACTTGGTGACACCTCCTGCCTCTCTGGGAGGCTGCAGGACAAAGTCCTACAGGCTTTCCTCACACCCCAGCACTGGGCTGGCCAGCCCTCTGGGCTCCCCTGATTCCGTTCATGGGGTGTCAAACGCAGCACATCACTCACATAAATTTTCTCCTAACTTTCTTTCCCATCCAAACCATTCTATGTTCTCTGACTTTATACTTAGATCTTAATGGCAAATCTCTCATCCTTGATGAGACTCTGATAGCGAAGAACAATCTCCCAGACCATCTCTCCGTAGCCAGTGGTTTAGATTCATTGTAGGGTGTCAGAGTTACAAAACAGAAACTCCAGTATGTTATCACCTTTTATGATGTTTGTACTTTTGTTACTGACTTTATGTTTAATCTAAGGCTATTATCCTCTAAAAAGAGGAAATGTGTTGCTTTTGGCAACTCAACACTCTACCTTTCTCAGAGTTAAAGCTTTACGCATTCAAGAGACAGGCTTGAAAGAACCACCAAGTTAACATTAGTAATGAACAGACAGTAATCACAGAAGTTCAGTTGTTCACAGTCAGCCTTGATTTTCCACAAAACTTCTCATGAACTACTTGCTTTTTAGAAGAGGGAAAATAAAATATTGCTTTGTGGTCCAGCATGGGCATGATATCACTTTTTTCTATTATCCATGTTATTCCAAGATCCATCCGAAACAAATGAAAAACAAAGGAAAAAAATTCAAAGCATTTCCCTTCTTTCATTAGAAACTTTTATTACATTAACCTACAGGTATGTGAAGTGAAATAAATGGTAGTGAAGGACAGAATGATGAACATCAGTCATCTTTGGAAAATAGATATATTTTCACAACCAAACACTTTTTGTTACAGCTAAGAAAAAAAGCCAAGCATATTTGATAGGTTTTCTTTAAAAATATATTACAGTTCAATCATATCAAAGTGAAGTCTTGTGGGCTAAAAAACTGAAGACAGAAGAGTTAGATTCAGTGCTCTAGCACTAGTATGAGTGTACCAAATTACAAGATATTCTGTATAGTAATTAATAAACATGCACCCATCTGTTTTCAGTCATTTAAACAACAATATATACAATCTTTAATATAAAGCATTTTTGTCAAAATTAGCTCTGTATTCTTCAGTTTGGACTTTAGAGCTTCAGTATAAGGATTATTATTTGGACATGTATCTAATAAAAAATTCAACTGTAGTCACAGTACTTGGAAAATACAATATATTTTAAATAACGCATTCCCCAGTTTTGATTTTATTTTGTTCTAATTTCACTTCAATATGGACTTGACTTTGCAGATTGTCTCAGCAGAAAGTATGAGTATAATGAAATCTTCTTTCCCCTGTAATCTGCATGCACTTCTCCAATTAAAATTTATGGGAATTCTATGGATATCAAGATAAGGACAAATTTTGTGTGTAACAATGTGTTGTGATTAAAAATCTTTGATACAGTAAAAAGCCTTGAGGTTTATTATGCTTCTAAATGACCAGAATTAATATATCTACATTATTGAAAACCTAAAGTTTATACTCACTACTTACTTTTAAATCAGCCGTTAATTTTGTGCAGTATTTTGCACTTTATTAAGCTGATAACAAGTTGCTAGGGAATAGCTATCTCCATTTTCAATGCTATGTTTCTCACTACCGTAACATGAATATATATAGAGAGGCAAGGCATCTCTTTCCATTTCTGTCTGTGGTGAAGCCAGTTCTCTCGAGTAGATGGTGTTTGCTGAGATTATTATATCAACTTACTCATTAAGTTCCCACCACCATACAGTATGCGTGTTCAGAAATATTTAAGTTCTCTAAAGAGCATACTGCAATCTACAAAAAGAGCTATGTGACAGTCACAAGGACTGAGCTGAGGGTCTATTAAATTGACAGCAGAGCGTACTCCAGAGCAAGCCTCCCTAGTCACGCAAGAGACAGCAGGATTATGAATGCAAGTCCCATGTGCTTTTTTACCTCTGGAATGATACACAGCTATCATTTAAGAATAATGCATTACCCCTGCAGGCAATCTGTTTTCTGAGTGTCTACCAACAACCATTCACTGAAGTAAATTCACAAGTTGTTTACTTGACCTATATGTATTGCAAATCCAGCTCAGATATATGCATACATTGCTTATGCTGACTACACAGCAGGGGTTTTACCCACATATAGAAAGGCAAACTTTGGTAATGTGTATATTTAGAACATACACAATAGGCAAAATTACCAGAAACTCATCTGTTTTCATGAATATTTGGCTGAATAGATCACTTGAGGATATGGGACATAGTCAAAATTTTTAAACAAATACAATTTAATCAGCTCTTCACTTTTTCATATAAAATCAGAACTGTTTGTATTATGAAGATTAATTTGTGTAGTGGTCTCCACATTTTACACAGAGTAAGAAAATAAATTTTTGTGAGCTCACAATTGCTAAATACAGCATTTGCTATTCATGGCTTCAGAGAAGAAAGGTTTTATTTTAAAGTGTTTCACACAGTACAAACATGTATATACCAGTAGCTCTACATGTTACCTTTATGCATACAAACCCAATCGATACTTTGTCTTACAGAGGAATTAAATTGTAACTGGCTTTTGAAATCTTATAGTTAATTTCTGTACTTGCAAAATCCAAAGATAATAAAATTATTTATTCCAAGGATACACAAGCTATGCCCAGGGAATTGCAAAACAGACAGTGCTCATGGCCAGCGAGAACGAAGAATGTTATGGGGCACTTCATACAGGCGTATACATTGTCAGGCCTGGGCACATTTGCAACGATGTCTTCAGATGCACATCTCTCATCTGTCATCACTTCAGTTACAACAAATAAAAGTAAACTGTATTTCCATTTCATCTCTGGGGCTCCTTTTAAAAAAAAATTGTAAAAAATTTGTAAAAATTTTTTTTCAGGTTTTCTTCCAGTTGAGCCTCTGTTGTATTTAGTATTCCAAAGGCAACAGGTTGCAACTGTGGCTGTCACAAGTTTATTCTTTGCCTCAGACTGTTTTGCAGTCCAGAAGTAAAGACAAAAACGGTCATGGCACTCCTTGTGCTAAGCAGGAGAGCACATGCACCAAACTCTTGACCTATTGACTGCTCTTCACATCATTATAGGATGTCACAGGTGTCATACGCCAAAATGTGACCTCAATACGGAAAGAAGAGAGGACTGGTGCTTCCCATTATATGCCATACAATGCAACTGCCTGTATCCTTTCTCCATCCATTGGGGGTACAGCAACCCTCAGGACAAACTACTCACAAAAAGCTACAGGGTCACCTCTAGGACATGGTGGAAAAGCCTGCTGGGTGGGGTTATGTTATAAGCATGTTAGCAGGTAGCATCACTGACAGCAGCAGCAGCTGGAAGTGATGCTGCCACATCATTTTTAGGTTTCTAAAGGTAACTTTCCACTGAAAGAGAATGTCCAGTTTTATATCAACCATTTTATTTTTAGGCTGATGTGTCTAGGGGACAATTTTGCTTCAATGGATGGATACTTTGGCAAATTTAATTTCCACCAAATTGTGCAGTTCATAACAGACTCCCCTTTGGAGGGACAGAAGGCAGCCTTGTGGAAAGATAGTCTCCACCCATACAGTCAATAGAATAAGCTAAACTTTAAAAAGGGACTGTTCTTTACTTTCTTCTATATTTGTGTTATTATCCTTGACAAAAACACATTGATTTGTCTTCCCTATTAATTCAGTTATGCTATTATGCTAACCACCTCTGACAGACACCAGTAAGCCATGAATTCTTGCTTTAATCCTCTTCCCTCTGCCCAGAGGTCCCTTTAACCAGACAAAGTAAGGCCAGTTCACAAAAATGCAAAAGAAATGGACACACAGTAGAATATTTTTGCAATTACAAGCTAGATCACTAGAAACACAGACACATAGCATAAAAATGGAGACAAGTTAATGAAGAATGAGGGTATATGTGTCACATTATTAGCAATGCAAAAGACCAGCTTAAGCATGTGTTTCCCTACATCAGCTATAAAAAAGAAAAGGTGCCTTTTTAGCAAGTATGCACAGAGATTGCTTAGTTATTTCTAAAAAAAAAAAAAATCAGAACAACTTACTATTTTTATCCTATATTACAGTCATTATTACTACCTGTTTATAAAATGTAAACCTTTCCTTGCAGTTAAGATTTACAGCAGTCATCACCTTTGTCCACTCCTTACATAATCAGTCCATGGTGACAAAAATAAACAAACTGATTTAATGAAGTAATTACTGATATGTTATGGATTATTAGTTGTGTGTGGCAAAAACAGACATCAGAACTGCAAAATACAGAGTTGAACAGTAGCAAAAGATTTCTTGAAGATTGGTGCTGGTCTGGAGTACCAAGAGATCTTGAAACATCATATAATACTGATGTATGCAATGCTTTTACCTCCAAAACGATTCAAAAGTATACCCACCACCAGTAATGGACAAAAAAGCCTGTTGATGGATTTCCCAAACAATTGCAGCATTGTGCTTACTTATCCCCAGCAGATTTCTTAATACATCCTGACTAAAATGGAAGGTAAAATTTGGCAAGGCAGTTTTTCTTCTACAGAACTGGTGAATCAGATCACTTGTACTAGGTGGTATTTGGTAAATTGCACTGTCTTGGGAGTATTTCTACTCTGAAACATGAGAAATATGAAGTCTATATTTAAAGCCGGTGAAATCAGATGTTATCAAAACTGATCTTCAAACTAGTATTTTTAAGCCAGTATATTACAGTATAAATGTGTTGCATACATGTTTCTATAAAATTTACTGCCATGAAAAAAAGAATGATCAGGATCCCCAGAGTGTGGCATTTGTCCATCTGTCACTTTTATACACAATACAAACCTCATGTTGAGATTCTGTTTAATGTACAGCAGTTCTCTGCTGGACAGATTAGGAGCCAAATATGATGGTAAACTACAGAAAGGAGCACAATCATGCCACTTTGCCCCTTGAGAGTCCCACTGTGCTACACATCAGCTTTTGGGGTTATTCATTGCTGACCCCCTTCGCAGGGGATGTGGGGCTATCTCGAACTGGTAGCAAGTCATAATGACATGGAATATGGCTGTTTTTTGGAAGATCATAAGGATCCTGGCTGAAACGTCTGCTGCTGCTGAATGTTCCCTGGACAACACTCACCGTAGGTTCTGCGATAAAAGAGAGCACACACATTCAACACTACAAGTGGCAAACAAAAGGCAAACACTGTATTTCATTTCAATTTGTGTTACAAAATATCCTCTCCTTTCTGCTTGAAATAAAGATTCCTTTTAATGATGAGTCCTGAAATGCAGGTTAAAAGAAAAGGTTGATGTTGAGGGGGTTTGGCTTTATGGTGAGTTACACCTGTGGGCTCGCAGCAGGGCCCTGCCACACTGACAGAAGTGGACCAGCATCTGTTCTTTGTGTGTGGACAAACAAACAAACAAAAAAAAAATCCCAAATTTGGGGCTTTCAATCAAGATTTTATAAAAATCCTTAGAAACACAATAGGAATATTGACGGATTTCAGAGGAATCTCTAACTGGGGACAGAATATCCTACAACATGTGAAATACACTTTATTCCAGAGTACAGAGACCATTAGGATAATTACCATTCCACAAGACCCCAAAGTTTCCTGTAACTATGGTAATGCAGTAACTAGATAGGGCCCACAGCAGTGAAATACTATGTTCCTATGTCTGTGGGTGAAGATGCTGCTTTTGCTGATCAGGGGGAGGAAACAGATCTTTTCTATCCCTCCCATACACTTACTCAAGCTGCATTCAGTACTTAAAAGCCAAATCTAGAGCTGAATTGTATTGCAATGAAATGCTAAGTTTATCTCATGCTGTTTAAAGAAAGGTTTTCAAGCCAGGAAAACGGAGAGGTTATAAAACAGGGCTGAAGGTATTTCAAACTCTGTTCTTGTGAATTACACCACTTGTCTCAAAAGAATGAGATTGTTGTTATAGCTTTTGAGTAGAAAATATCATCTGAATGCATTATCATTTTTTCAGTGGTTTTTCATGTGTTTTGCTTAAACTGATTAAAATAAAAATGGCCCTGTGCTCTCGACCTTCAACATCTAGAAGTATATTTTGTACTTGCCAACTTCATAAACATTCTTATTGGCTGAAGCAGAGCCGGCGATCTCAGCATATGGGGAGTCCCTGCGTGCTGGTGACTTCATTTCAACATATCCGCATTCTGAACTTTTTGGTACAAGAGCTGGTGGGTCTTTTATGGTAGCATATGGGTTCTCAGAACTACTTAATGAGCAATTACTTAAATTGTATTCTGAGTTCTTCACTATATCTGCAAAAAGAAAAACATATTACTTTGTCAAGCATGCTACTTACTATGAACATGGCTACTAATCAGGGCTTTCTTTAATTTTGAGTTCTAAAAAGTAACTCATAAATGAACATTTAAATGGAAACCAGTCATAACATTTCAAAATAGTTATACAGCAATTAATGAAAGCACCTCTACTGCTATGCTCTTTTATGGGATTGATTTTGCCATCAGTGAACTCCTGTTTCAAAGTCTGAGAACCTTCAATTCTGGATAAAATAGTAGCTAGCATGAAATACAGCTAACATGTAGAATCAGTTTTTAATATGCACTTCAGAATACTTTTTGCCTTTCCAAGTGTTGAACTCAGGATGCTATTAAAATAAGTGATCTAAGACTGTTCCCAATAGCAATGTCTGGGCAGATGGTAAGGTGACTTCCATGGATGGCCTGTTTGGTGCAAAGTCTGAGTAAGCAGCCATAATAAAAGAGTAACAAGCTTGTCTTAAGTTTCTGTAAGGTGCACATAGAAGAACTGAAATGGACAAATCAGGTGGCTTGTAATTTCAGGATTTAACTGAAGGATAGATAACTAGTTTAAGAGAAGATGCATTTTCTTATGCTGGGAAGAGATTTTGTGGTGTCTGTGTTACTTTGTTCCTGTGTTCTTTTGTGATATGCTGTGTTATTACAGCTTTAGAGCTGAGACTTTCTCAGTTGTTCCCAGCATAAGACTGACCGCGGTGAACATATCAGTGCTCACAACTTTGTGACTCCTTTAAGATATATAAATTGGGCTTCTCCTAATAATAGAATCATAGAATCATTTAGGTTGGAAAAGACCTTTAAGGTCATTGAGTCCACCTGTTAACCTAACACTGCCAAGTCCACCATGTCCCTAAGTGCCACATCTACACATATTTTAAATACCTCCAGGACTGTGACTCCCCCCACTTCCCTGGGTAGTCTGTTCCAACAACTCTTGGCAAAGAAATTTTTCCTAATACCCCATCTAAACCTCCCCTGGCACAACTTGAGGCCATTTTCTCTTGTCTTATTGCTTGTTACTTGGGAAAAGAGACTGACAGAGCACTGGAACAGGCTGCCCAGAGATGTTGTGGAGTCTCCTTCTCTGGAAACGTTCAAAACCCATCTGGATGCAATTTTGTGCAACCTGCTTTAGGAGAACCTGCTTTAGCTGTGGGTTGAACTAGATGATCTCCAGAGGTCCCTTCTAACCTTGACCATTCTGTGAATCTGTCTCCCTACAACCTCCCTTCAGGTAGTTGCAGAGAGTGATAAGGCCTCCGTCAGCCTCCTTTTCTCCAGGCTAAACAACCACGGTTCCTTCAGCCACTCCTCGTAAGACTTGCTCTCTAGATTTTTCACCAGCTTTGCTACACTTGTTTGGATGCACTCCAGCACCTCCATGTCTTTCTTGTAGTCAGGGGCCCAAAACTGAGCACAGTATTCAAGGTGTGGCCTCATCAATGCGAAGTACAGAGGGATGATCACTTTTTGCTGGCCACACTGTTTCTATACAAGCCAGGATGTTACTGGCCGTCTTGGCCACCTGGGCACACTGCCAGCTCATATTTAACCAACTGTCAACAAACACCCCAGGTCCTTTTCCGCTGCACAGCCTTCCAGCCACTCTTCCCCAAGCCTGCAGTGTTGCATGGGGTTGTTGTGACCCAAAACCAGGGAATGTCAGGTATAATAAATCACTCCTTCAGCTTAATTGGTTTGCATTATACTCAAGGTGACAAACCAGCTGCTGTTGTATACATATTTAACTTATTATTCATATGGACTTAGCTACACTTTTTTCATTGTTTGGTTATCCAGGCATTCCAGTCACTGTTGGCATACCTTAATCATGTAACAGAAAGTGCCACATACCAGTATGGTCCAGTATGAAGTCTTACAAGAAAACTGTATAATTCAAAAGATCATAATATCACCACCACCCTACCTTTCTGTAGCTTTTCATTCCTCTCTATGTATTAATATTTTGTTACCCTTTCCAAAGGCCTGTACTGAATGGGATGAAGCACTGCAAGCTTGTACTCATGCAGTCCTACATTGACCACATCAGTTGCAAGAAGATTTGGCTCTCTTCCAAAGCCTTTCATGAGAGGCAGCATACATCCTTACCTGGCTCACTAGGCTGAATTCAAGGCCATCCCCCTTGTGCTGTCTAGAATGGAGCCATTTCGTGACTCGAGCATTACAGAAACGTTTGATGTATGTGACACATAGGGGACTTAGAAATGCTTGGTTTGTTGGTTTGTTTTTTTAAAACCCTCCCCTCAAAAAAAGAAAAAAAAAAGCAGCAAGCAAACTTCATGCATCAATTCATTATCTAGGAATAATGTAGTCCAAAATTATTTTACATTGTCTTTACAAAGAAACCAAAGATAATTCAAAAGATTAAACTGAATGTCTATGTCACTTCCTCTAAATGCAACAGAAAATAACCTCACCTTTCAAGGACTTTCCCAAATATCCTCTATCAAGTCCAAAAGCACCTGGGAAAAATGATGTAAAAAAGAGTAGTTTTAAAGACAAAGAAAAGTGATTAGATAACAGCTTCTAAAGCTGGACTAATTTCTACCTCAGCAGAATAATTCTCTTACAAGCACTGTGAAAGCGCACAATATAGGGTTTCAGAACCATTGTTATTACTTGTTTGCACACTTTCAAACAGTAGCTCTATGAACAGGGAAGGTAGCTAAGGTCATAAGGGACCATTAAATTATCTAGCTTAACCTCACAGGCCACTACATCTTCCCCAGTCACTCTTGAATGAGCCTAAAAATGAATGTTTGATTAAAGCATATTTTTTGTCTGGGTAAACAGTATCTACCAGAAAGGCATCCCATCTTGACCTGAAAATCTCAGAGTATGCAAAGTTTACTCCAATTCTTGGTACTTTGCTTCCAAAGTTAATCACTCCCATTGTGTTGTCCATGGTCACTCTGTTCCAGTCCCTTGACCTGCAGGAATGGCCTTAAATATGTAGCATCTACATATTTAAGACTACAGCTTTGCAATCATCTGTTGGTAATAGATTTCGCTCAATATAAATGCCAATATGAACATCAGCAAGCAGCAATGCCTGACAACTGAATTCAGAGCTTTGATTGATATTATGGAGTGCTGGTTTTTAATCAGATTGTGTTGTGGTACTATGCTAGAAGCCTTACAGAAGCCTATCACTTTATCTATACATCTTTATAAACAAAATCCATAGTTTCCAAGAACGAAATTATGTTATTTGAGGAGATCTGAACAGGAAACTGCCAGAACCCCTGCCTCAACAAGTTCACCAGATGCACACCACTAAGCTTAAGCCAGAGAATTGATTCAGCAGGTGGAGGTCAGTTGGTAGGCAATAAATCAATTCCTGGTAGAACTGTGCCCTCAGCCCCACAACAGAATTTAATTGATTTAATAGATTGTGCAATGTTAAAACCACTGATTAGAGGATTCTGTCAATTCTTAAACCCTATCTAGCTGCAAAACAGGATGACATTAAAAAAATACTGACTATAATAAAAAACAAAGCAATAATACTCCTAAGTAGCTCCCTACATGGGTGGAATTAATGTAGGGCATTGTGAACTATAGTAGTGAAATGGGCTGGGACGATACACCAGCTGAAAAACAAAACCTGAAGTTATGGGGAGGAGATCACAAAGTAAGACCCTTGAAACAGGGGACAGAAACTAGATCAAAGGTAAGCAAATCTAAAAATCCGTGAACCGGAGGAATTAATTATGGAAGGATGCATTAGTCCCAGGCATTCCCTGATTCCAGGTCAGCCTACTAGCATTTTTTTGAGTCTGACTGAAACATTCCAGAAACAAGATAACGGTGAAAGGAAGGAGCATATTTTAACAGTCCCCAGAAAGCAGACAGCCCTTTCCTCCTTCTTAGCAAGGAATTGAAGGACATGAAGTGAAAAAAAAAAAAAAAAAAGTAATGTCTGGAAGGCAATTGGGCCTTTGGGCCTGCCTGTTTGGAAAGTGGAAACTTATCAGTGGATAAGTGATGATGGCCCACAGATTTTAATTCCAGTTGATCCTTAGAGACAGTTGGCGAAGCTTTTAATAGACACAGGAGCAAAAAATTCAGTTCTAACACACCAAAATGCCAAGAAGCCGGGTGCGTGATCTGGACAGCAAAGAGTTAAGATTACCAGTGTGAACAGCTTGTAATCCTCATACTGATCTGGAAACCAAAATTTTAATAGGGACACGGCTAACAAACCTGTGATATTGTTTGAGATAATAGACTAAAACCACTTGTGTGTATTAAGGTGTTGATCTAAAATGCATGTGTTTGTATTATTAATTCGGAACTTCAGTTGTCATTTAACAAACAATAGTCCTAATACTATGTGTGAGTAGTTTTAGGTATATTTACAGTCCAAAGTTATCGTACCCAAATGAAACAAAGCTGTAGGCTGTGAGGTGAAGGATATAATTAGGGTAAGTTATGCTTTGGGTTAATATGCTTACGGATAATACTACACTTGGAATCAAAAGATACCCAGAGTAAAAACAGAACATCATCAGTCCAAGTCACCCATGGTTTTATAACTTAGTTCTAACCTTTACATAGGGATTTTCAGTTGCCTTCAATGAATCTATTATTCCTGCTTGTTTGCCTCTACCTAAATCTGTGGAAGACCCCCTTCCCATGGGTATTCTTCCCACAGACATAGCAGGGAGCTTGCTGAGATTGTGGAATATAATGGATACCCTCCAAACAGTGAATCTTCATTCCTCTGAAAAAAAAGTGTTGCTGTGCAATTCAGCTAGACATTTGATTTCCCCACCATTAGTAGCACAAAGTGTACGTGTTTTGAAGAGGAAAATGTAACTTTCCCTGACATCATATCATATGGGCAACAACAGATTTGTGACCGCGGATACAAGTAACCAACAGCCTGAACTATAATCAACTTGTAACTACATCCTGTGTGTACAGTGGAATAAAAGGCAAGATTGTCCCAAACCAGATATCTGTAATTATAATTGTGCCTGGTTCGGGTTTGATGAGAATGGACCTCAGGGTTTTATTCTGTTTGACCTGGGATTCTCTTTTGTCTCAGTGTCAAATGAGTCAGTGTTTTGGTCTTGCCAAAATGTGATAAATTGTTCTACTTGGAACCAACACGATTGGGTTAAATACTATTGGATGCTTTACATCACCCTAAAAATAGACTGTCTGTGCTGGAATCACAGTATAACATATAAGGCAGTAAATGTAGACTTTGCAGTGATTGCTGTGTTACCCCTGGTGACGCTCCAGATGGTTTGATCTGGGCCTGTAATGATGGTAATATGTATACCTCTTTATGGGCTGGGTGACCTGAACTCCAGTGTACCTTCAGCTTCCCAACATTGTGCTCCATGTGAAAAAGGACTAGTGTCCGACCCCACTGGGTGGTTCTCATGGAACAGATGAGAACAGAACTGAGAGGACATGTGGAGGGGTGGCAATACTCAGGAGCTGCCACCCGCATAACCTGGGGAATGGAAGGATCATGGGGATTTTGCTCTACTGAAGCCAGTTTTACAAGCTATGTCACAAATGGCTCTTTGGAATCACATGGCACTGGACTTTACGTTGTTACATCAAAATGGACTTTGTGGCTACCTAAACCTCCCCAGTACTGATTGCTGCATCTATATCCATGGTACACAGGACCTCAACATCCAACTAGAGAAGATATGACAGGTGGAGGAAGACACCTATGGACTTTGAGAATCAATGAGGAATAGCTGCCTTTCAAATGTGTTTCATTGGTTTGGGCTTGGTGTTACTAGTTGGATCCAAAGTTTAATACAATATGCTTTGATGTTTATTGTGATTATAATTATCATAACCATAGCAATATCTTGCATAAAATCAGCTATAATGAAAGCTGTTAACATTAAGATGATTCAACTTACTAATTATACACCTTTACTGGGAAAAGATGAAAACATGGGAGAGAGAGACAGACTCCTCAGTCTGTCTAAATCCACATTATATGGTGGTCCGCTTGGTGAGTTGTGACTAAAGTCCACAGGGTGGGATGTGGTGGTGTGCTCCCCACCTCCACCATCTTGACCTAACAATGAATGGCTGTATTCAGCTCGAAGTGGAGTGCGGAGTTTGACCTGAGCAGCAGCTCTATCCCACCAAACAGATAATGGATGCAGTCTGACAAGTAGGCTAACTGAGTGACACCCCAGGTAGGCAGGGACCTCACAGCCTGGTGTTGCTTCAGTGAAGACCAGGAAGACTCCTGCACATCTGTAACCATAAATCTGTGTCTGTACTGAATCCTTCCCACTCATGCACTGAGTCACTGGGCCCAACTGACCTTCCCGAACTGACACCTTGTTAAGGGCCAACTGGCACACCATCTTGACTTAGTCCCACCCTGCCATAAGTATAAAAACTGGCATTTTAGATTTTTTTTTTTTTTTTTTTTTTTGAGGATGAGAACTCTTAACTACGTGACAGACTGACATGCCTGGACCTCTCTCCTCACCAAGAAGAGATGCCTCTTTGGTAAGATTTGCACCACTGACTACGTCAAATGTTACTTGGGATAATATTACTAACAGAAGTGCTCTACTCTTAACTCAAGCTCTATTTTTGCAGCAAGTGTATTTACCAACAGCAATTCCACACTTCTTGTATCTGTCACTTTAATAAATCATCTATTTGTTCAACTTTGTGAAACTGTTTCAGTGAAAGTCTTTAATGGGACTCTGACAGGCAAATGTTGACTCTCAGTGAAAGTCCTTAAACTGGGCTCTAACACGCAAATATTAAGTCTGATGAGTGGCTGTACATATAATCCTTTAGACTTAAACACATCGACCAAGTCTGAGACTAGGATTGGATCTAGCTGCACCTAGAGTCCTCTCTGAGGAGTTCAGAAAGCAAGGGGACCCTTTCTGAACCTCATGGTTCAACAGAAGGGCTGTCTAAAGTCTGTCTCCCTCCCCATCCTAGACGTATAATCCTTTAGGCCAAAATACCAACCAAATCTAAGACTAGGATTGGATCTATCTGCACATAGACTCCTCTCTGAGAAGGTGTCTAGAAAGCATGGGGATCCTCTCTGAACCTCATGACTCAACAGGAGGGCTGTATCGTCATGCTCGTCCACTCATCAGACACCCCATCTTTATTTATTTGATCTCATGTCAGCTGTTCTGTTGTTTTTACCAAGACTAATGCCCAGGTCACCAGCTTAGAGTAACCCAAGTAATCTCATTTGATCTTCTAGAAAACAGACATAATACCAGAATTCATCCAGTCCTCTAGAATCTCTGTGTTACTCAAGATCTACTGCAGTGGGTTAACCACAGCCATTATCTTGCAGCAGTCTTAAGTGCTAGTACAAATGCTCTAAGAAAATGTAAAGTTAAACACTGACAATTTTGACTGAAAACCTTTCCTAAAATAGATCTGAGCCTGAATTGTGATTAGACCAAGACTGGGGATGAGCACAAAAAATTTAATACTGCATACTGTTGTTCCGATTCCCACAATCTGATCCTGATAAGGACCAGAAATGAAGGTAATTAATTAAATTATACTGGCACTAAAAGTCCCTTTTAAGGCTTCCAGTGGTCAGAGATATGGTCAGTGCAATCCAATCTTTCTGGAATGCATGAGATTGGGAAAGGATGAAAAGACAGCAAAAGATAGCATAAAGCAGGATATGGCAACTCTCACCACTTCTCGGGAATTTTTCTTCCTAAGGACAGTGCTCTGTCTTTTGACAAACAGGAGGCTTAGTTGGGAAGATGCTCATAGAATTTACGTCTGAAACAGCTCAGATGAGAAACTACTTTCTAAAGCTTTGACTCTATTTGGTCAAAATTTAAAAAAAAAAAAAAAAGGATATATGTAACCTCTCATTTCTTTAACAAAGATAGGTAATTTTGCCAAAGCAGACTGTTAGTGTACAATACCCATTATTTAATGAAACTATTTAATAAGCAAATATTTTAATAAAAATAATAGGAGTTATTTTGCATATCATGTCTGCACTGGGCATGAGACTGATTCACCATTCCTTACAAGGAGTCACATTTTTACCTCTAAGGATACTACCTTAAAGGAAGATCAAACCTATAATCCTGAACCTCACACACAGTCTGAGATGCCTGGCATTACCTTGAGCAAAGAACCAGGAAAACAACCCTGCCTTCCAGCCCACTGCAAGCACAACGAATCATACCCACATTCTCCTCCTCTGTTGTTTTTTTTCCTTACCAAGCTCATTGAGGTAGCCACCATGTTTCCAGTCTGCAGGCAGTGTTCCTGTGTAGTCCATGACGGTGCCTCGTTTTCCAGGTTCCACATTTTTAAGGTTCACAAATAGCTGATTGTTTTTTGCCTGTTTCAAAGAAAGACAGGTAATAGAAATTAAAACCAATGGGAATTTGCTGAATTTCCATGTTATAATCAGGGAAAGCAAAAATAAACCAAATATGAAAAATTAGGGAAAAATGTAAAATAAACCAAAGGCTGGTTTACTCAGAAGCATCCAGATTTTTATGCTTTACCTTTGCCAGGGTCAGTCTGTCCATGTTGTTGACATGGGGGGGGGTAGTGCATTGAGTTAGAGTATGATAACTAGGGTTAGAGAAATAGTGACTGTTAGCATTTCCTCCATTACCGTGAGGGATGGTTTCTGAAAAGAAGAAGAAAGGAAAATGAACAACTAAAAATAACGTGCCATTTCTTTCTTAAGACGTTTTTGGCAGTGCTGCACTGATTTCAGAATCTGAATTAGTTTCTTGAAAAAAAAATCTAAAAATCTTGGACTCACTGAAAGAAATTAGAGATACAGTGCAGAAACTGACTAGTCATGCTCTTGCTTTCAGCAAAGTGCGCTCACAAGTGTTACTTGCTAACTTCTCTTTCTGCTGCGATGTCTTGCTCTCTTTTGCCTCTGTAGTCATAGCATTGTCCTAATGATATACACTTTTACCATCGAGTTCACAGCAGTATTTTTTAGTGCTTCAAGAGCATCACCACCTTTGCTGACACATCTTCCTTGACTCTGAAAACTGTTTCTGTTGGCTGCTGCTTTTCTTAATACCTGTGTGCAAAAAACACAGTATTGCCTGAAGTTTCACGTACCCATTGCATCCCAACTCAAATTCACTTTCATAGGTCGAAAGCGCCTGCTTTGTTTCAGAAGCATTGCTCCTTCCCTTCGTTTCAAACTTGAGCTACTCTGCAATCTGCCTGTCTACAGAATCTTGCCACAGCTAGTGTAAAATCCTGATTTTCTACAGCTAAAGCAGTCTTTCGGTATTCAAGCTGTTGGCATTAAATTTAAAGTCTCGGTAGGAACCATATTTCACCACACTTTTCAATTCTGTTTAAAAACAGGCACAAAGGAATAGAAATGCCCATAGTTCTACTGTTTCATGCAGAAAAACATTTGAGGATGCAAAATGTTACGTAATAAAGTGAGGTATCTGGTCACTTGTTCCTTATAAGTAACACATTTTACCAGGGTAAGCCACCTTCACAGTTTCAAAAGCAGAGATTAAAAGACTATGATGCAGAACAAACTAAGCAGCTACAGATATAGGGGCAGCATCTTTCTGAACTCAGATAAACTGTCTCTGATAGCTGAAAGGTAAGCACACAGGTCTACCATCACATCCCACTGGTCTCATGTCCCAGTTTACCAGCACCACTGTCAGTTTGATCTCAGGGGCTTCTTTCCTGTGAAAAGCAGTTGAAGGCACTATATTAGTCTTCCGCTTCCTAAAGAGGGCAATGCTTCCCTGCCTCTCTTTCCAGGAAGGCTTCCAAGGCAAAACTGTAGACACCCTTTTTGAAATCGAGTATGTCCTGTTCACAGCAGTCCTCGCTAATACAAAAAGGTGAAACATGCATATTCAAGCCCTGTTAGGGGCAGATCTGAACCCCTTCAGAGCTTAGCTAAAACAGCACAAAAAAAAAAAAAAAAAAAAAAAAAAAGAGAGAGATAGAGAAAAAAAACCTGTTCTAAATATAGCTTACCTGAAATGGTATAATCTGCATTGATGACCCTCATAGCAGGGGTATAGGTCACTGCGGGCATATTTGTTTCTTTTCCTTTCTGCTTATGTCTGTAAATGATGAACAGCACTAGCAGGAAAAGCACAACCAGGACAAGAATGATGATGCCTGCTATAGCCCCTATCTGGTAAGAATCAGCAGGGATGGCAGTACTGGTACGGCTTAAACTGTTCAAGTTTCCCACTATAATTACACCAGCTGAAATACAAGAAGAAATGAAAATATGTGGCAGAAATTCAGAGACTTACGTGTCAAAGGCTGAAGAAAATATTTCACTTCTAAATCTTTCTCCTAATTTAACTCAATTTTTAATGCCAAAATGGAACTATGTCAGAAACCAGTGTGAAGACAATCCTAGCCTTAAGGAAAAGCACTCATCTTCTTCATAGAAAGAGATATTTTCATAGAGTTTAAAATGTAAAGAATATTCCCTACTCAAAAGCACAGAGCAGGTACAACACACGCTCTTATCAGCAGGTTTGGACAGCACAGCACTAAAACATTTCATGCAACCTACATTCGAGTGCTTCATTCCAATAACCTATCACTGAGGCATCTAATATTTACAAAATCTATAGAACATTTATAATTTAATAGCATGGACTATTTAAACACACATGCCTTATCAGATCGATTTAATTTACAATAATTTCATTGCATCTAGGGTTTACCTTGGTCACACCTAGCCCCTTTCCAGCCTGGGCTGCAGTAACATGTTCCCGTGATGTGATCACAGGTTGAGTTGTTCAGACAGTCACATATCTGCCGGCATCCATACCCATATGTACCTTGAGGACATTCTGCACAAAATAAGTGTGAATAAAAATCAGACATAGTCAATATTTCTTGAATCTTTTGGTGTTACAGATCTACAGCACCCTACGAGGTAGCATTTGTTTCTAACCCCATACGTTTCTGTACAGGGCCAGCAGATGGCAATGTGTTATTAGAGATAGACCTCTATGGAAAAGATTTTCTTAAGAGGGTATCTTATCTGTGTGTGTGTGTCTATGTATGTATGTGTGTGCTTGTAGGAGCAGGAAAAGGAGAAGGAAAAGGAGAAGGAAATAGTAATCAGAAGTGATTTTCCTTTACCTGCAAAGTTGCTGCCACTAAGACAGTGAAATTAGGGGGAAAATCGAAACAACAAAGATTAAAAGCGTAGAAGACAGTGAAGAAATGGTCAAAATGTGAACAAAGTACCAGTTCTACACAAGAATGTCAGCTCTAAACCACGTAATCGTATGAGTACAGCTAGACATGTGGACAGTGTTATGTCATATGACAGTTGTGCTGATGTAGTAACAGAGCAAGAGATTAAGTGCCATAACAACGAGTCTTATATTCACCACTCATTTACATAAAAATAAAACTGGTCCTAGGCTGCTTATAGCATACTTTGATATGTAATCTATACATTAAGAAACTACTTACAGGAGACTAATGCTAAACTATGAAGAATTAGATAACTGGAAGAGTTTTGCATGATTTTTTCTCTCCCAGAATGGTTTGAATACAATAATTAATTACTGATCAAAGTGTCTCTTACATCATGTAATTAGCATGGTAAAGAATTATCCTACACTGATAAAAATTCTTTCTTTTATACTGCTGCTTCTGTTACTGGGTGGCTTGTTACATTATTGTTCTCATGGTTTGAGGAAGTGTGGCATTTCTTCACCTTCTGAGACTCAATTTTCTGATATCTCTCAGGAGTTTTATAACTATACTACCTTGGTTTTGTTGTTTGTTTGTGTTTTTTTAAGAAGCTAACTCATCTTTAATGTATTCCTAATTTATAATAATTTGCAAGATAATGTAACACAATAGATGCCAGAGAAATGTTCTTGCAGTCTTGATAAATTGAGACTCAAGTGGAATTTCATGCTTATATACTTTCTCCTTTTGGTTACATTCAATAAAACAAGTTTATAACTACTGAAGTCAACGGCTGGGCAAAAACCATCACCCCATAATATATTTTGACATTTTGAAATCTCAGTTGGAATGACAAGTCACTTTTTAAAACTGACGTTCAATTCACTAATACCAAAACATTTGTTAAATATTACTAAATCATTATCAAATTATGGTATAAGATATAAATTCTATAAAACATAATCATAAAGTTAGATTTGCCAAAGTATTCAAAATTGTTTTTTGATATCATGACATCAAGAGAGGATCTTTAGAAGTTTATCTTTTCCCAAACATTATTGCTCTTTTGAAGTGAAACACTGAAATCATTGGAGTGGAATAAGAAACTATAAATAGGTAATAATTACATATTATCAGCTATTATTTCATTGAAATAAATATATTCCTCTAAACCATTCAGATTTTGTTGTAACTATATTTGTCTTAGAAAATAAAATCCACTTCCAAATTTTTAGTGGATTTATTATTTTTTTAAAATTTTTATTATTTATTGATTAGCCTGAACATATTTCCTGTTGCAGCTGGGGTTAGACCCAATGCCGGGGAAATAAAGTGTCTGTAAGGATGGTAACCTCCCCTCCCTTTTGTTACAGTGCTGCCAGGTGTGGCACATGCTATCTTGGCTACTGCACAGCCCTTCAGATCCAGGTGCTGCTAAATCAGTTCCAGTTACAGGTAATTCATAGTGTCCTACACACATCAAAAGCAAAGGCCTTTGCATGACACAAGGATAGGTTTAAACCTTCACAGTAGTGCGCTGAATGGATTGCTTTGCACTGCACTATAATGGATGAGGTGTGGGAGCACCACTCTGTGATGTTAGCAAAAGCTGGACTGAGTTCTGTGCTTATGAGACAGATTATTCTTTCAATGTTATACAATGTTATACCACCACTGATGTCAGTGATGTTATTCTTGATTTTCTTGGATAAAGAATGATACACATATGAAAACAAAATTCCATTTAATATGTTTTTATAATGCAATTGTATTGTAAAACCAAATTGCAGAGATTAATTTTATCCACGAGGATTGATGTGGTACTTGTTATCTTTAGTTTCCTAACTATCAGTTTTAGTTGTGGTTTATGCTAATGATAGTTACTTGGATTAATTTGTCGCTTTTACATGTCTAAGTTGTTGGGGTTTTCTTTAGTTTAAAAAAAAACCCAGAACATAATACAAATGACTCTTATGTGTACTTATAAATTGAAGTAAACAGCCATCAGAATCATAATCAGTCTTAATAACTACTTCTGTGGGCTTTTATGTTTGGAAAAAGCCTAGGTCCAACTCCTGAAACTATTTTGGCATCAAAATTCCCACTGAAGCCGAAGTGCTGTATCACAACACTGGCCAAAACAACAGAGGGTCAGCTCAGGGTTTAGTATTTGCTATCAGGCACAAACAATTCCCATCCCTACTCACTCTGCTCACAGTGCTTCCCCATGAACCCTGTGCGGCAAGTGCACTGCCCACTGATGTGGTCACAGTCCGCTCCGTTCTGACACTGGCATACCAATGCACAGTCCTTCCCGTAAAAACCTAGGGGGCACCCTGCAATACAAGGAGGGAGAGGAGAAAACGAGTGAAACAACCACTCTAGAAATAAAATGCAAATATTCTGGTTAAGTATGTTACCGAGAAGTCATTTCTGTAGCCCTGCTACTCAACATGGCATTCTATAAACACAATAGATCCAAGACCTACCCTATTTCAAGTGGTTTAAAATACACATTAGGCAAATGCTACATGAAAAAGAGGTTGGGGAATTGTGCAGACAGCAGATGTTCAGAAGAATGCAGCAAGAGGTGCTCCTTGAAGAAATGGGTTTAAGAAGATATTTGAAGGAGAAGAAAGAGGGCAGTTTGTGAACCAGAGCAGGGAGTCTGTTCAGTGATTAATGAACCTTTGGACATATTTTCTGGACAGTTGATGTTGAAACATAAAATAAATAAAAATAAAAACAAAATAAAAACAAAAACAAAAAAAACCAAACAAACCAAAAACCACCCCAAAACAAACCAAAACAAAAAGCCCAAACCATATTGTATCTCAGCTCCTCACAAAGATACCATTTCAGTATGAAGAAGACGTATCACTGCAAAGAGATCATTATTCACCAGCAGGAAGCAAAATAACCATGATAGCTGACAGCTGAATCAGTATAGTAAATGTCTTCCAGAGCTGCATCCATATGGCCTTATAATATACCTGTTATTTCCTGCCACTGACATTATTCAGTTGAAAAACAAGAGTTCTGTTTTTATGAAAAACTTGTATTTATACTCTGAATGCAAAACACAGTTAGCAGTCTTATTTTTCTTGAGTTCAAAGACAGTGATTGTGCCCAGATTACAAACAGTGGGGGTGCCTGGACTGAAGATAAACCAAACTGAAACTGTAATATAATAAAGATAAGAAGCCAACTTTATCAATATCTATCTAACAAATATTTATTTCTCAAACTTTGCATGAACTCTTACCCAGCATATAGTAAGTGCCATACACCTACACCCAGTCACTGTACAGCTTGTGCTTTTATTTTAATGAAAAGCTCCTGGAAAAAAACCATTATTAATACATTAATTACATGGGGAAAATTGCAAAATAAATTATAACATTACAGTCTAGTGAGGTGAAGTTTCTAAGTTCCAAATAAAATACCTTCTGTATCAGCATATGAATTGCAGCAAAGCTAAAGCTGTTGTTACAGTTGCCCCTGGGAGGCAGCAATTACAGATATGAGATGTACTGTACAATCACTTAGCAGTGACTCAGGGACTGTGCCTCAGTAGACCACAACCACAGCTAAGCTAGAAGCTATTCTCATGGCTTCAGTCAGCTCTGTGTTATCTGACAGTCTTGGTTGTTGGGTTCTTGCTGCTGGAATACTTCTTGGGGAGGTTTTGGAGAGAAATGTAATTAGATGCTACCATCATTCCACCCCGTGGGGAATGCCTGCAAAGCTGGCACCATCTACACTATGGACTACAGTCATAGCTGCCCATCTGCAGTGGTAACATCTGAATGTCAGTCATTCATTCTGCATGTGCACACGACACTCTATCCACAGGGATGCACAGCTCCAGCCAAAAGTTGTCTTCCTCTGAAGGATGGCTTAAGAGGAGCCCAAATGTAGTGGTACGCACTCTGCCAGGTTTACACAGGGGCCTCCCCTGCAGCTATGGAGTTAATGTTCACAATCAAAAAAGGCAACTTCACAATCAAAAAAGGTTCAGCAGCATCAGTGAATAAAGTATGAAAAAAACTGAAGGAAAATTCTGTCACGGATTTGTAGACCAAGAACGGATAACAAAAGTCACTTACTTTGTGTACAGTAAAGGCCAGTCCATCCTGGGGTACATTTGCACTCCCCATCATAGGCACTGCAGTAAGCTCCATTATGGCAGTTGCATGTATGGATGCAGTTTGGTCCCCAGTGGGAAGGTGGGCAAGCTAAAACAACCCAGAGCAATTAATTAACCACAAATGACAAAGATCCTTGATACCCATGAATAGAACTGCTTACATTCACATAGCAGCACTGCTTCATTTGGGGTTTGTTGCTTTTCTTTTGAACACATTTGTTGGGCTACTCCATTTTGAGCAAATAGCCACAGGTATTTTTCTTTAACTAAAAGATCATTTTACTCTAGATAAAGTTCTCGAAAAGATCCAATGTGTGAAAGAAACCAGTGATAATACTTGATACTGAGTAACTGGGACATTCACAGTAGCTTTCTCATAGAGAAGCCATGTAGGTTTCCTTTCCTAATTTATTTTTTAATCTGCAAACAGGTCAGTTGAGCACAGTCAAGGGATAAGCCTTCTAAGCCTCAAAACTGAAAGAGAACAGAGAAGGCTGAAACACATGCTATAGCCTACAGCTTTAGAACCAATACTAAGCTTACTTCTTTTACTTCCACTGTTAGATTCTACAAAATTGCCTATACATGGTGCATATAATCAGGACTATACCTTAATCAAGTTAAGTCAGTTGCTTCTGAAGGTCCATTAATCAATACAATATTTCTAAAAACCAAGTAATTATCTATAAAGTGGAGATTTTTTTCACTCACAATCATGTCAACATGTTATGAAATAGAATTTTACTAACTGCTTTGAAAAATGTCATGCTGAATGAATTTGATATTATGTGCTGCCATTACAATAGTGAAGTGGTTCCAAAATGCTAATTAGTATTCAGAGACAGCAAAAGATAATTTTCTTCATGTCAGAATATCACTAAATGCAGAGGGGACTCTAAGAATAGCCCCTTTCTACTGATTAGGATTCACATCCTTAAGTTTTGTTTGTCTTTTTAGTAAAGAGATGCATAATTTAAAAATAGTTTTGTGGAAGTACAACACAAGTATTTCACAGGAGAGAAGAAACAGGTCAGACACAGAAGCCTTGGCTTTATTCCTGTGTAAGTTTAAGAAGGTTGATACCTCCTTGTTGTTGTGTACTAATTTGGTTGTCCAGAGACCTGTCTGAGAGCAATAAAAATTCTTGAATCCTTTAAATGTTTCCATAAAGATTCATCTATGTGTGAGCTGTATTTTTGCAAAGTGTTATCTTTGCCCAGATTGTACTTCATTAGGAAATATACTATGTTGTATTGAAAAAAAAGTATACCAAGTTTGTTGTTTCCACTTCAATTGTGTGTTATAATGATTTTTATTATTGTTTTGTATTTGAAATTAGTGGCCAACTAAGAAGGAATGTAAATTACATATAGATGAAAGGTTAGAAGTTTCAAAAAGGTCACTAGTTCCAAAAAGAAATTAATGGAATCATTATTTTCCATGTGAACGAAAGGCCTTTATACAAAGCAAATAAACTTCCTCTGTTACGGTTCATGAGCACAGCCTCAATAGACGCTTCCATTCATATTGCTGGCACCATTCTCTTGTTATTGATTCAGTGAGTAAGTCCCTCCTCCTCCTAAATACCCCTATTCTGCTACTCTCCCAAGTACCTACTTATTTTACCATAAAAACAGGGACCTTTGTTGCTACTGCCGTCCAGAGGAATAGGCCCAAGATTTATTTTGGTATCATATTGAATTGTGCATGCTAATCACTTCACAGAATTTAGCCAGCAAAGGGTTTTTTTCCAAATTGACCAGATGTCACATTGCACTGGTACAGAGCCAGCTAACCTGGACCAGTCAAACCATAAATGATATAAACCAATGAGGCATGTTATTAGGAAATGCACCTCCCTGGAAACCCCAGCACAATGTCTTTAAATTTCTGACATATCAAGGTCTGGTATAGCTTCTTTTATTCATAAAAATGGGTTGACTAAAATTTTGGCATGTATGTGTTTCAGACTGTGCAGATTCTGGTACCTTATGGAATTGGATATGCTGTTTGTGAGAATTTTGCTTCAGATATTTCTTTCCTGTCATTGGTAATTTGCATAGACCCAGCAAGGCATCTGGAGAAAGCCTTATTATTTACTAAAATAACTCTATGAAACATAATAAAATCAGGGCCTAGCCCTTCCCATTTTTAAGTCTGTAACAAAGTCTTCACTGAGTTTATTGTACCAAAACAATACTCAGTGAGGTAGAATGACACTAAAAATGTGCATTGTGAAACATTTATAAAAGAAAAAAAGAGAAATATCCACCAAAAAGTTGTAAGCACTTAAAAAAAGTTATAGTGAAAAATTTCTTAACAAAATGTTCAAATGTTTAACAAGAATAAGGATGGTCTTGCAGCCAAAGCACTAACTTGCATCTGAGAAAATCTTGGCTTTGTTCTGAGCCTTGCCAGTTGCTCTCTATGCAATTGTAGTAAGAAAAAAATCCCCTGTATTTCAGTGCCTCAGCTCCTGATTTGTAAAATAATACCTTTGTTATTCATGACTGTCCTGAAGCCCTGGTACATTCACAACACTAGTGTGATAAAACTAAATAATTACACACAAGCAAACAACAGATCAAGAACCCTCTTTGCAATGCAAGATTCATCAACTCACAGACTTTTTCATGTTGGAAGAGACCTCTAGCATCACTTAGTTCAGCATCCTACTCAAAGGATCTTCAATGACAATAATTTCACAGCCTTTTCCAGGCTGGAGACTTCAGAGACACTCTGGACAGTTGCTATGCTTGACCACTTTCACAGTAATTTTATTTTTCTTTTCTCTAGTAAAAGTCACTCTTGCTGCAACCTGTGCGCATTGCCTCTTGTCTTTTCACAGTGCATTTCTGAAACAAGTCTGACCCAGCTTCTCTACAACTCCTCTTTGGACAGTGGAAGACTGGGAATTGATCCCTTCTAGGAACTCTTCATTACATACCATAAGGTCCTCATTTCTGACTTAATGTTTCTTTACCAAAAGGTAGAGAATTTAAATAGCTGAACCCTGATTAATGGTTGTAAAAATGAATAAAAAAAGTGGATACTTACGCTGAGAGCAGTCACTACCGATCCAGCCAGGGTAGCACTGACAGGATCTATCAATAGGATTACACGTTCCATTATTGGTGCAGGTGCATATTCCAATGCAGTTCTTGCCAAATCTGCCACTGGGACACACTAAGAACATATTGTCAGAATTAGAATTCCTTAGCAATCAGAAGAAGATTGTATTTTCTTTATTTCAAGAGAAAGCAACTGATGTTTGGATCAAGAAGCATATTGCTTAGTATAAAGTAAGGCATTATAAATTCTGGTAAGCCCATTATACACATTCATTATACAAATCATACAAATAAGAATACAGTGGGTTTCATACTTAAGGATCAGATGTTTAAGCAACTTAAACCTGCTTAAGATTCCTAATTTATAAACTGCACACACTAACCCTGAAATTATTTCTGATTTTATAGTTTCCAAGTGATGGAATGTAAATGATTACAGTGCTTGGTCTCTGGATCCCACAGAGTCTTTATTACAACTTGTACCTTCATTACAGAGGGCTCCTGTAAATCCAGGTAAACAGTCACATAAGCCGGTAATATGGTGGCAGGGACCACTACTGTGTACACACTGGGGGCACGTCTGGCTGCAGCGGTGTCCATAAAACCCAGGGGAACAAACTGGAATCAGAAAGAACAAACTGTCACTGCTTCCTGCACCTTCTATACAGCCATGAACTACTCTTCAGTGCACTTGTTCCTGATGTTGAATTAGCTCTGTTTTCTTTCTTTTTTTTTTTTTCTTCCAGTAGTGATTGTCATTATTAATACAATTCAATGCTTTACACTCATGAAAGGAGATCCGCTTGTTTTCCTCAAGGGTTTAATATATTCTGGTTAGTAATGACTTAGTTGACATTCTATTACTTGTGAGACCACACTGTACTTGGGTTATGTTTGAAATGCATATATACTTCATATATTATACATATTTGGCTATACATTATATGTCCTCTACAATATGAACATATTTTAAAGCATATTTGAAGAAAAGTAATTAAAAACCCCAGAGTGAATAGTTTTATCTGTGGATGAGTAATCTTAGACTTTGACTTCTTATGTGCTTCCCGACTTGGAATACAAATAGCCATTACTTCACAGACAAGAACGTAAATGTTTTCTAGTCATCCTTTTGTTTAGGTATTCACCGTACTCATTACATGATACAGACATCTATGCATCACCTAATATTTAGAGAACCTGAGACAAGAAATGCAGAGTTGTCCACTTAATACTTATGCTAAAGTCCCTAGTTTCTTAAAAAAAAAAGGGGGGGGAATGCTGTAACATAAAATCTCTTGCTCTTTTGGCATTTATTTCCTGATACGTTAGAATATTAGGTAATGCACCAAGAGAAATACCTGTTGCACAGCAGCAATTAACACTGACAAAAACTAACTCGGAATCTTTTCAATATTTTAATTTCATTCAAGATTCAGACTTTTAATTACACGCTTGATACGAGTTATGTGGCCAAATCTCTAGAGAGATTAACTTTTCCAAGTGAAACAGTGCCAAAAGGTCTTCCTGTTTACTGAAAGGCACTTTCTGACTGGGATCCAAATTATTCGTGTGACCTTTGTCTTCTTGGCCTCCAGACTGTGCATCAGAGAGGGGCACTGAGAGCCACTGGACTGGAAGCCTCTTCTCCAGGTTATAGGCACAGTTCCAAAACATAGGGAACATTTTTACATGTAGTGTTACACTTAGTCTGCCTTTGGATTAACTGATTAACTGCAAGGCCTTTAGAGATGAGATAGTGAGAATAATTACTGCACTTAGTTAGAAATGCTTAAGGAACACTAATGCCATACTAATGTGGGATTTAGTAGTGCCATAGGCAATCACATTCTTCAGCTTGAAATCTTGCTGTTCCCAGACTGTTAGGACTTTGCCCTCCTCTGGTTCTCCTACCTTCTAGTAATCATTTCATGTCATCTCCTGCCTTTTAAGCCTCTTGGAGGATGTAGTAGCATCTCTGCTTGGCCCTACTCCACCTGCTTTTGTACCTGGCTTCTGGGACACTTCTGAAAACAGGGCTACCCTCCAAGGGCAGAGGACTCACATTTCTCTTCTCTGAACACCTTTCCCTCACAGCTTGAACAACTCAAGCTGAAGATGGCTAGACTGCTGGTGAACTCAGACAAATCTTCTTGGGAGGCTAGATATTTTGCACATCATCCTATTTTTGCCTCCCTGTTTCTGGTATGATTTGCCTCAGTTCATCTGTAACTCTTCTTGTGACATTTAAACTTTAGAGAGACAAATTTTTCAAATGCAGCTATGGCTACCTATGATATCTTCTACTGACTGTGAGGCCCTGTACTGGTTCTCTTCATGGAAGCTGGTATGGGGCTATGTTTCGGATTTGTGCTGGAAACGTGCTGCTAACACAGGGATGTTCAGTCACTGCTGAGCAGCGCTTACACAGAGTCAGGGCCTTTTCTGCCCCTCGCCCCACCCCACCAGCGAGCGGGCTGGGGGTGCACAGGAACCTGGGAGGGGACACAGCCGGGACAGCTGACCCCAACTGATAGTCCATACTGTATGACACCACAATCAGCATACACAGTTGGGGGAAGAAGAAGGAAGAGAGGGAGGGACATTCAGAGTGATAGTGTTTGTCTTCCCAAGTCACTGTTAGACGTGACGGAGCCCTGTTCTCCTGGAGATGGCTGAACACCTGCCTGCCGATGGAAGTGGTGAATGAATTCCTTGTTTTGTTTTGCTTGTGCATGTGGCTTTTGCTTTACTTATTAAGCTGTCTCCATCTCAACCCATGAGTTTTCTCACTTTTACCCTTCCACTTCTAACCCCATCCCACAGGAGGGGGAGCGAGCGAGTGGCCACATGGTGCTCAGTTGCCAGATGGGGCTGAACTACAACAGGCCTGATCCCACTAGCCACTCTTTGCTGCTTCAAAGTAAGTGCTAAAAAAGTAGTAATTAAGCCAATGATTGCTACCGGACAACAGGCAGCTAAGGATTCTAGCTTCTAAAACTCATGCATGTTTTATTTGCCTACCAAAATACGTATTACAAAATTCATGTTCATCAATCACATTTGGAAATGCTTTCCTTTAGAATGGAATCCCCTACTAAATTCATTTCTTAGAAAGTCACGTGCACAATAATGTCATGGCACAGACAGTGAAAAAATGTAAAGTTGTACCATGACAAGAAGAGCACTACTAGCTGGAAACATCTACTAATTCCAGATAACAACTCACTTCTGTATATTCACACATTTTGACAAAACGTTCAACCAAGGAGTGTTTCATAGTACTTCATACTACAATTAACAAAGCATCATGGTGTTAGATCATATGTATTCAACGATCAATCAATGATTCAATGCATTAAAAAATCAAGAGATTTTAAAGCATTTATCTTGTTCTTACTTCTCTGACAAGTGGTGCCTCTGTATCCTGGTGCACACTCACAGATTCCATCATCTGGAGAGCAGGATGCTCCATTTTTGCAGTAACAAGACAATGAGCAATTTGGACCCCACTGTCCCTCAGCACACACGCTGTCACAGTGGATGCCTGCAACATAAATAAACAAAACTGTCAGCCTTTGCAAAGAACTCTTATGCATAGTTAGGTTAAACCGTTGGTCCTCAGAGGTCCTCAGAGGACCCATTTTAAAACACAGCTCACAAAACCTGTTTATGAAAGTATCACTAATATCTGGAACATAGAACAAGAACATGGTAAACTTGCATCTCTGTTCCTGCCTTCCCCCCAAAACAGTGAATTTCTTTTGTATTCTAGTTTTAACGATATGTACATGAAGGCTGATCCTGAGCTCTGTAGTAGGGAAGCACTTCTGCAGATTTACATGGAAGATAAGAGCTCCATGGGATGCTACCTCCAGGCTTCCTGCCTGCCGATATTTTAAGATCTCCAAAGATGAATGCAAACCTCTCAATAGCATAAAGAGTTCCATAATTTTCCAAGTCCTTTACACATACAAAATTTTAAAAAGGTCTTTTATTCCTCTCACTTTCACTGCTGGTATCAATAGAGAGAACTGAAAGAAGAAATTAATTTAAATGCAGCAAAATAATGGCTTTTGCCTTCTCCATAACGGCTGTTTCAAAAGAGCAAAAGCTTATTTTCAAATTTTATGTTGGAGAAATGCATGACAAAAGGTATTGCAGAAACTTTTCCTTCTGAATGTAAAAATTCTTAAGGTCTGACATAATTTTCTGTAATAATGGGGCACAGGACATGGAATGATTTCTAATTAGTGGTGAGCTGATTACTGCTCAGTCTCATACCAAATGGAAAAATGTAGAGCACACAAAAGGTTTCCAAACACACCATGTGAGCATTCCAAAATGCTTAGCTGCAACAGTGTTAAGGATGCTGGTCAGTCAGTGCTTTGTCTAACCATTTTGGCATAAAATTGATTACAGAGGCCACAACCTGAACCCTGTGCATAAATCACAATACAAACCACTAATTTTAATCATCCAATCATGGGATGTTGTTTTTCTTTGCAATGCAGCAACATTAATTATAACTTTCCTGTTTGTTTTTTCCACTATCTGCTTTTAAATAGCATGCTGCATGTTAAATGCCAGCAGGCACCACTGTGGAACTCAGACCATATTGTGTCTACAGTACTTTGCATTAACAATTAAGTATTATGGTAGTGCCTCTACTGAATGAAGCCCTTTGCTACGGGAAAAGTGGACTGAATCCAACCACAAGCATGTCTTGCTTTGTAAGTATTTCCAGCAAAATATGACACAGGCTTACTAGTTGCCAGAGTCCTAAAAAAGTAAAACAGTTTCACGTGTGACAAGAAAATAATCTTTTTAACTTTGAAGAACAAAACTTACTGTTCTTCACAATACTGAAAAATAATTACACTGTTTACTGATAGACCAGACTCAGAGGTGATTGACTCCTCAACCACCACAGCCTGTGCTTTGTAAATCTGTGTATATTCAAAGACTAACTCTCTAATCAGAGGAAAGGTAAAACTCCAGACTCTCACAATGTTTGTTTCTCTGCAAGACAATCAACAGATAGAATAATCAAATATGTTTCAGCAGACTGCACCAACTAATGCCAGCAAGAAAGAAAACACTTGTCTTTCAGAATCTAGATGCTAACTAGCAGCAGACAGTACATGGGGCACCTAAAAGCCCCAATTGTTCAATGATCATTGATTAATACTGACCTAAAACAAACTGTCAGAAAATGAAAGGCTTCTTATATTCTTACTTTTTCTTTATTGCCTGCATTGGCAATGTCATTCTCCTATCTTTATCTACATTTGAGAGGCAGTGTAGACTTGCTTCTCAGTAGCCTGGGTCAATTTTTTCATTAACTACCTATTTGTGGATAAATAGATAAAAGAGAGTGGTTTGATTTTGAGAGATGCTGATGTACATGAGCAGGATGAGACCACAGCATATTTTTTTTGAAACAAGACCACTTATTTCAGCTGCATAAGACTGCTCTGCTTGAGGTTCCCAAATTTGAGAACTCAGGTTTGTAAGTCTGTGAAAGCACAAGCAGACACATGCAGAGCATTTCAGCATTAAGCCTGACATTCTCTTCACATGTTATCTGTCATATCATACATAGCTTCATTCAGTGAACCCTGCTAGAGAAAAGACATGTTTCACGGAGTCTTAATGGGTTTCAGTGGTGTTCGGTACACAATGGTCACTATTAACAAGTCAGCGGTTGCCAAGAGTTACCATAGTGCATTATCTGAGATTATGTAGACCAGTGACATACAATAACACCAGGCTCAATTATATTATCTTGATCTGTGCACAGAGGATGCTTTATGACAGCATGGTGTCAAAGGGTGATACTGGGTACACTGGGATGTAAAAGACAAGGGGCCCTGTGCTGCATAGAGTCATGATACTTAAAAAAGCCAACAACTACCATTAAAAAAGGAAGAAGTTCCTCCAGTGCACATCAGGGAAAATGATCCATTAGGGTAACGGAAAAAATTAGCTTTTCTTTCCCACTTCCACCCCTTATGAGGAGGCAGTCAGGTGAAGAATATCCCTCTACTTAGCCAAGAAACAGCGTATCCTAAATACCACTGAATAATAATTATGACAATATATTGAGAGAGTGCTGAACATTACTTCTGTCTCACTGTAAAAGGAATTTTATTACATAGTCATTATTAATCATAAGCAAAACCAATTTCACTCCTTTGTGTGTCAAGAATGAATGTAGCAATGCAGAAACACTAATTTAATGATTTATTGCATCTCTACTTATAAAAGTAGTTTAAAGTCTCATTCACTCACTGTTAGGTAAGTTCACAAGGCACTTAAAAATGAGAAACTGAGTTTCACATCTTATAGCTGTAAAAATCAAATATGTTTATTTTTGAGAAAATTTAGAAATATTAAAATGACTAAAAAATAAAAAGACATTTTCAGACTGATGTTTCATATGAAATTTCAGCAAAGCAAGCTACTTTTTGTAGAAAAACTAGAAATTAGTGAGGAAAAAGAAACATTTTTACTAGAACTTACAAAGCAAGATTAGGCTTAGCTTTTACAACAGTCGTATCAACAGTGTACTGGCTTACGATTGCCACAATTTCAAGTGAATATTAATCTTTTATGCAATAAAATTGTTTTTTGTAAGTTTTCACATTGATTTTGATACTGATAAGGATATCTGTGAGGAAATGTTTTCGCCAGAGCTATGGACAAAGAGCTCTTTGATGGCCTTCACGAGTTGCTAGGCAATAGCTGAATGGTCATGATAAACTTCAGCTAAGCTGCTCTGAAGAAATGCTCATGCATTTAATGCCCAGTGCTTTATGCTGGGGGCCTCACATCTAAATCAGCATTCCACCAGCATTTGTAATTGCATGAATGAAGTAAATAATTATTTAGAGATACCAGTGTTTCTGCCCATGCTAGCAGAGTGTTTAGATACTCCCTATGCTATACTTTTAAGTTGAGACTCCATGGTCCAGCCAAGTCAGATCAACAGAGAGCTAATTTGTTTTAGCACTCAAAGGGGAAAAAATCTACCAATTATTTCTTACAATCTTCCCAGGCAAATTTATTACTGGACTAAGTGCAATTTTCCATCTTAGGAGTCCATTAATCTGATTAAAAGTTATCAAAACTTTAAAAAAAACCTATTTTTTTCATATAGAATATGTATTTGCTATACAACCTATCTCCATGACTCATGGAACTTTCCAGTATAGTCTCATAGAATTAAAACCTCTTTGTATATTGGTATACTTCCTATATGTCAGAGCTAAATAGAGCATACAACAGCTTAAACCAGACAAGGATCAAGTCCTCAAAACTGGGGGAAATGTTGGTGTCATTAAAGCTAATGATACATTTCCATCATGGTCCAAGATCTCAACCTTCATATTTGAGAGAAACAAACACTTGATCATTACTGTTCAAGGACGCTGAGACTCACTGTGAGAATTGCTTCCCTACTTCTCTGTCAAATGATGGATGAGCAGCCTAAAGAAAGGGGAGAAAGAGCACAGAGAAGAGGTGAAAACTTCATAGGCACTATTCAGAAGTACTCTTATTGTCTTTAAGGGAAGAGAAGTACGCTGCTCCCTAACTGAAGATATCCAGAAGACTCAAAGTAAGGAGCTAATTGAACGTATCAAAGATTTTTCTCTAGGAATTCAGACCGCTGCTTCTTCACTGCAGCAGCAGGAGAGTTTGTGCCCATGAGTTTTGGTAGGAAGCCAGCTGCAAAAGCTTGTCAAAAAAACCAGCCCTGTATCAGAATTTGAGGACAAAAATCAGCATCTGCAAATTTTAGTGGCAGGATCACTTTTGAGATATCCCTGGTATCCTTCTGAAGGCCATACTGTTGCTACATACTGTTATCCACTCCAGTGGTGCTCTGCTTTTCATTTACTTCTTTTAGGTAGCCACAAGAAAGTACTACTTCTCCTTTTCTTATCTTCTTGATAGGCAGAAAATAAATTTACTTAATCTACTGATTTAAAGTTCTTCTTCTAAAAGGGTGGTATATCTTCCACATAAAGGACCACCACAACACACAGGCAATAAAGATACAGACACGGTGAAGTCCAGACATAGGGGCAGGCCAAACCTCTTATTGAAGAATTCATCTTCCTAAGATTGGTAAGTAAATAATACTGCTTATCACGACACAGTGCCCACATATGATATCATTTTGCAGTACACTGCATATCCATCACAATGGGACCTTGTGCTTCAGGAGCCATGGGGAAATTGGACAAGGTGGAGGTAGCCCATGTTCTTGCAGGAGGTTCTCAGCTTGGGTGCATTGGCGTGCCAGCACCATGCACGCCACTCCAGCAGCGGCTCGTTTCGCAGTCTTAAGATGAGGAAGATCATTGACAGTACTTTTATGCCTTTTTTCTTCTATGTAGCAGGGGGAAAATATACGCACACATTAAAAGCTAAGGAGCAAGGGAGAGTTCTAGTTGACACTTCCCAGGGGACCTGGTTATTTGCATCAGCAGGGCAGGTGTCAGATGACAGTTCTCCCTGTTATAATCCAGCAACAAATGTGCCTCTTAGAAATAATGTCAGGAGCACATGGAAAGACACAGCACTTCCTCACAGAAACAACACATCTGGTGATGGGCAATCTGACTAGTGTCAGCAGGTGTCCGGCACAGCAAAAAGTCACCAACACCCTATCTGCTGTAGCATATGGATGAATACTATGCATGCTGGTAAAATGTAGGCTGATATTACTGCATCTGTCTTTTCCAAAAACCAACGCTATTGTTTTGGTACAGATAGCAGACTAGTGGTATTTCATAATCCCTGGCACTGCATAACCTTTAAATTGATTTTAAAAATAACAAATGTTGTATCAGTATGACAGGACATTTCTTCACAAACAGAAAGGTCCAGCAGAACCGCACTCAAGAAAGCACAAAAGTGATGTGTTATCCTAACACCCACATTACCATAATACAGTAATAAACAAACTCTGAAGAAAAACCTCTGCCCTTTTTACAATGCTTTAATGTGAAATCTCAGTTTGCAAGAATATGAATTCTCTAATCTTTTAGGTAATTTGGAAAAATCGTATTTTGACAGCTGCTTGCAGAACAGATAAGATTAAGGGATGAAATGAACAGTTACTGTGGTGCTTGCTGGGTTGTGGTCACTGAAAGAAGCAGTAGAGGTGGCTCTTTAATGGAAGTTAACAAACTTTTGGTATAAATCATTAGGAGAATTAATTATCATCACCTACTAGGAGAGTACATTTTCTGCACCTTTCTTCTGCTTTCTATTTTAATGGTTCTTACTTTTTTCCACTGTCTAGTTATTGCACTCCCTTCCAATGAAGAAAAGTTATTTATAAGATACAGTGAAAATGTCAAGGGATGAGAGCGTTTGGGGCAGACATCATCCTCTGCGTGGGCAGATGTTTCTCTTTTGTGCCATCCTGTCATGTGGCTCCTGGAACATGATGGAATGGTCAGATTGCCAGGAAAAAAACATCACCCTTAACTCTTGCTTTTCTATGCAGAATTAAGCTGCTGTATAGGGAGCACTTGGTGTACACTACAGAGCAGGTAGGATTTCTAACAGGAGTCCTATAAACAAAGTCACTTTTAAGATGAAAAATCTAAGTATAATCCTACGAAACAGAATTTAAATTAAAAAAAGAAAATATGAATTAAAACAGAACCTCATTAAAACCATTTTTAATTATTTTGTGACTTTTGTAACAGGTCATGACAATGCAATAGTTAATAACTGAACTTACATTTTCATTCATAACTAGGACTTACAGAGTAAAAGATAATACATTGGGCACGTTAAAAACAAAACAAAACAAAACCCCTACATTAAAACCCTAAACTATATAATATCTTATTGTTGACCCAATGTCAGCTGCAGCTGTATTTTGAGACTAAAACACAGTAGCATGTTAACCAGGCTGCCCTTCAGTACATGACAACAGCACTTGTGCCCACTTCAGCAGCTCATAGTTCCCTCACTACCCAAGGGAGCATGCACTGTACGGGGCCAGTGACACCACCACCCCCACCCCCCCGGCCAGCATGTTTCCTGTTCCCCAGCATTATGGTACAACTATGTCATCCAGCAAGGGAAAAATCTTCCACTCTTTATTTATTTCTGCAAAGTTATACGAACTACTCCCTCTGATGAAACTCCCTGGGGAACATGTAGACAACTGCTCTGTTCACAAGGCTGAGAAAAATACTACATTTAAAGTATTTGTCTGGAAACGTCAGATAAATTTGGGAGCATCAAAACATTTGGGGAACTTTACTTTGGATCCATCAATTTATTCTTGTTGGAAAAGAAAAAAAGACTCACAAGTTCACATTTTTAAGCTTCCTCGAATGTATTTACTTTTTAATACTACCCTCCCAATGGTTATTAAACAACTAAATCCTTCATTTGGGTTAGATAAGTATTAGACTGATCCAAAATAAATTGCTCCCTCTCTCTCTCTTTTTTTTTGGTAAGTAATACTAAGCACCAAGAACTAGTAAGTCTGATGGTTACTTCAACAAATTTAACAGAAAAAATCTAAGCTGTTCTAATATAATTTGTTGCATTTTAGTACCTTTGTATGTTTTCACAAATCCTCCATCTGCTTGTCCACCTATTATGCATGCAAATATGTATACAACCTCCCTTCTTAATCCTACAATCTAATGCTATCTCTGCAATGTAACATTACAGTACAGCTATTTGGGAACCTGCTTCTAAAGTATTCTTTCCATTTTTTTAATCATTCTAAATATAAGTATCTACACAAAGACCAGATTCCTCATAGGCATTGCTCTAACATGTGAAGTGTAGGAGGAGGATTTTTTCAGACACTGAGTATAAAGCAAACTATGCCATTTATGTTCTGTTGTGTGTCTGGACATCACCAACATGTTGAAACTAGTCTGTTACACACACTGTTGTAATGACATCATCCAGGGACAGATGCTCAATTTTATCTTTCTGGTGAAATCTTTTTCCTTTCCAAATATGAACATGAAATCAGATTTCACTAAAGGCAAAAATATTGTCTCCTTCTCAATACCTGAGCTCAAGCACAATCAAGCTTCATGCTGTTCTTGAAGGCTTTGTCATGTCCCAGGCTAGTTTTATCACACTGGCTATGTAATTTTTATAATCTGTCATGAAAAGTTGCTAGATCTTTAGTATGGCCTTTCAAAACTACCTATTTTAATCTGGTTTCATTCATTAATGTACTTTTGGTTTCTCATGATTTCCCTTGATTTTAGAAAACTCACAAGCTGTAGTTTGAGCAGTACATCTGGAACTTTTGAACGGCTCTACTCCCTACACCATGGTTGCTCAAGATCAGCACCCGTTCACATGTTTTTTTAATATGGCTATTTGCTTAATAAATTTAAAAATTTAAGAAATTGTATTTTGAGCAGATCCAAATATAAGTTTGACAAAGTGTGCCCAAACACACACATTCACAATTACCTGAAGCTACCTGAAAGTAAGAACAGTCATCAAAGGCCATTAACATCATAACAGCATAATCACAGATTAGTGTCTCACAAAACAGTAATAGATCGCATAATGCTAGTAGTATTTTTTCATAATTGGCTCAATTAATTTTTATTATTTTTCCACGCTTGTGGCAGTCATTTCCCAGAGGTATCTCAGTGGCTGATGGTAAGTCACACTGCAGCCTGGGGGAACAGAATGAAATCAGCAAACTCCTGGCTCAGCTAGGTGAGTGCTAGCTCTGGAAGCTTCCATCTTTCACACTGAAAAGATGACAGTAGGGAGACTCAGCAGTGAGAGGGGCTCACTCAAAGAACTTGGCAGAAGCCTAACATACGGACAATTTGCACAAATAATAAATGGCTTGGTCTTTCAAAGCAAAGCAGGAGCTCTTCCTGCCCATGTCTGTTATCCCCTACAGACTTCCACTTCCTATCTCTCAATAATCATAAAAGTCATGTTCAGAACAGAAAAGTAGAAAAAATACTAGGTAAGCTGTAAACAACTGCAACTAATCAACCTGAACTGCAGACATAGAGTATTACCTACTTTGAACAAAATGCCTGTGATCCATCTCCAGAGCTAGAAAATAAAAGCACATAAAAATCTAAGTTGGTGAAAAAACTCAGTAAAGACTGGATCTGGGGGAGTCACAAGCTCTACACAAACTTTTGTGAGCACAATGATTTGCTAAACTTGTCAAATAAATGACTTGCTGCAGATTGTCTGCTCACCTCCACCTACTTCATATGGAAGCACCAGAGAAAAAAAAATATATATAATACATCATGAACCTGTACAAGTCAATTAGGAAAAATACTAATTTATAAATGAGTGAATGGATAATAAATAATACTGTTATATCTGAAATCTCAAGAAAGAAATAATCCTTTCTTTTCACAACAGAAACATGCTTTGTTCATTAAAGGCATGTTTTTCATGCTAATTCTAATTATTAAATGGAAGGAGTCCATACAGACAGGCAACATGTAATCTGACCCTTGCAACACTACAGTACCACAGTGAGACACCAAGTCCAAAACACTCTGAGATGCAAACTTATAGTGCTAATTAAACTGTATTGAAGATGGAACAGTCTTCCCTACACTTAGAGCTTAGAAATCTACATGAGAACTAAAACTACATTCCAGAGATAAAAGATAGCTTGCCCTTTGTCATAGTTTTATCACGTTTTCAAAAAAACTTGTTTTCCATAAACAAGAGTGCAACAACAGTCAAACACAAAGTTTGATGAATAATTAAAAAGATATATTTCTTAAAACAAGATTGAAAATGCTGGAGAAATTTTGTGAAAAAAGTGCAACAATTTTCATACAGAAAAAAGTATGTGCAGATAAACTTATTTTCTTCAAAAGTTTGAGAAACTCAAATGGCAGCAGAGCTTCTGCATGACTTACCCTCTTTATGGCTGCCTAAGGCAAAGTTTTCTGAGTGCTTGGATGTGGTGCTTTACCTACCAAAGCTGCCAGCACAGCCTTGAATATTTACAGTTATTTGCCACTTTCACAAGGAATCGTATTATGGAGGCACCCAAGTTTTAAGATTTCCCCTTCTGTTCCCAGTTTTCTGCACATCCCATGCTTCACAAAGTTTCCACAGTTGTGACTCACAGAAGGGACACAGCAGCCACAGAACTGGACCTTTTCTCTTTCCAACCCCACATACTCTCCTCAACCCCACATGCTCTTCTAAGCACAAAACTGAAAGTCAACACCAAGTACCACCACAATGGAAACTCTCTTTGTCCTTCATGACGGTCTCTTTTGTACCTGACCATCCTGGTAGACAGCGACAGTAACCCGTGGTGGGATGACAACCGTCTGCGTGGCTGCAGTCACAGCGTTCAGCACAATCCATACCATATGTGCCGTCCTGTGGCAACAACAACAACAACAAAAAACAGCTATGAGATGACGACAACTGGGAGTTAAGAGGAGAACAAGTTCTGGTCAGTACTGCCTCAAAAAGCAACCACAGACCTCTTCTGAACCCATGATCTACTTTCTTAATATAAAACATCTCTGCATTTTGGGAGATCTTAGTCTCCTACATTTTCATCCTTTCATTTAAGAGGGGAAGATAAACAATTAATTATATTCTCTTGAAAAACCCCAGACTAATGGACCTGGGGACAGTGATTCAGAACACAGTAACATAGACTATCAGAGGCTACAAGGAAAGTGTTCATGTAGCAGCCCTCTAATTTCCTTTACAGCTGAATTCCTACTCCAGGACCTGGGGGTCCCTTGATGGGAAAGCAATTCAGTCTCCTTTCTACCTCAGACCCTGAGCTCTCTGAGCTCTCTGTGTATTGCTCAAAAAGGATAACACATAAAGCCACAAAAAGCTTTCTAAAAAAAAGCAGTAAAACATTGGATTAAAATATATCTTCAGTGGGAAGTTTACTGCACAACAATGCAAACTGCATAACTTTCTTTTGATTAAGTCCTTCCCTCTGCACTACAGCATACACTGTGTCAAAAGGGAAGCTCTTTGACTATGAGACAGTACACAAAACAAAATTATTTTTTGACTATGCAACATTTTTGTTGCAAAGTGTCTCAAATGAGAGACTAAAATTACAAGTTGAACAACCCTCTTTGTGTATTCAGCTGTGCCAAAAAAGCACAGCTGATTTTCATGCAACTGCATCAAAACATTTGAATTTGCCTTTTCTGCTTCTTTCGTAGAAGGTGCCACATATATTTAGGGGTTATTCCATACAAAATCAATCTGAGAAACTAAAACATCTTTACAATTGCATTCTCAAAACAAGGCAAAGTACAACAGTAAATTGATCTGACAGAAAAAGTGTCAAAACCAAATTAAAAAACATGGAAAAAAGACAGTATAATCTAAGGTAATACTTCTGGGAAGTAGTAAAAAAAGGAAGAAGTAAAAAAAGTTAAAAAAACCACATCAGGTTTAAATCTCAATCATTTAAATTTGAGGCTAAAAATTTGTCTTAATCACATTAAAAATCAGAATGAAATCTATATGAAAATTCACCAGTTATTCTTCAATGTTTGTGCCTACATTTCTACTGAGTTCCACCAGATTTAGCTATTCAGTTCCATCTTTCAAGTCTCAAGTAGAACAAAATCTTACATTACTTGAGTATAAGGAGCCTTTTGCTTATCTCAAAAATACATTTTTATATCCAGAAAAAGAAAAGATTAAGTATTTCCTTTGCATATGATCAGGTTTGGAAAGAGTAAATCCTCAAATATGTTGTGGAAAAGCGGTATTTTTAGTCTGCTGTGTATTTGGACAGAAGTTCAAATCGGTCAAATTGCAGTAACAATCCGGGCAGTGATATTAATTTTCTGAAACTATTGAAACAAACTGAAATACACTGGACACAACAACTGGACACTGGCAGGGAGTGGTGGAATCACCATCCCCGGGGGTATTTAAAAACCACGTAGATGTGGTGCTTTAGCAACAGGGTTTAGTGGTGGACTCAGCAGCCCTGTGTTAAAGGTTGGACTTGATGATCTTAAAGGTGTTTTCCAACCTAAATGATTCTATGATTTGAATTAGTTTTCTGTTTATTCTCCTGCTCTGGAATTTTGAGGCAGAATATGAATTTGAAATATGTAAATTTTATGGCCATCATTTGACACAGACAGAGAGAGAGAACAAGACAACGAGCATGGGCATGCTAAATTATCTGATGTAGAAATACTAACACGCATTCTTTTGCTAAATTTGGAGCAGTGAAGGAAATGCCATGAAACTATAACTATCTTTTTTAATAAGTTAGTTTTGGAAGAGCTAATGGAGCTTGGAAGATCTCATCATCCTTCAGAAATAGACACTAAGTGATAAACAAAGCTCCTTTAGAAAAATTTAGTCTTCTGATGGAGATGCGTTATTGGAAACACTGCATAAACGTGTGCAGATAGTACACTGATTAGCTTTCCAGAGTATTTAGGAATTTGCTTGCCACTTCACTGACTATATTAGCGTAAGCTATAACTCATCTTAAAACCAAAACTAACTCCCCAAAAATAACTTCTGAGTATTCTGAGAGCAGATCAACAGAACAAATTTTCATTCAAAACAGAGGTGTAGTTTCCAGTCTTACGTTGTAGTTCAGCTACTGCTATAATTTCATTGCTCAGCAGAGCTAGTCCAAACTGACAGAAGCTTGAACATGATATAGGAGGGGAATTTACAACCTTTATGTTCAGTTCAGGTGATTCCTTTACAATTATATTAAAACAACAACCTGCTATGCAGATAGTATTGCACAGTGAAAGTATTGTGGAGAGAAGGAAAATGGAGAGAAGTTTATTAAAAAAATTAAGTTTGTTAATAATTTTCCAGGAAGTTGAAGTCCATCATTTGAAAAAATGGACTCTGGAAAACCCCATTTTTCATATATTTCATTTTTTGCATATGAAAGGTAACTGAAACCGAAATTACATAATAAAACAAATCAGTTCTGAATTTTACCATGTTTAGAATTTTGAAATTATATATTGTTATGGTGTCCCCAAACTACAGATTACAAGGTGGAAATTAATTGATGAGGAGTGTGCCTTTGTCAACACAATGATTTCTAATTATGCAGTTCTCAAAGTCTGGGAGGCAGTGGAAGTCAAAACCCTGGCAGAAATACAAAGACTGTCATGGGACTGGGTAACAAGAGTGCCTTCTCATGTCTGACTGAGAACGAATGACAGTTCTTCATTCATACTGTACTATAGATACAAGATAATTTAATTTAAACTGTGTTGTTAGATATGGAATTTATTTTTGGCCCCTTTTTTCTTTCATCTTTTTTTTTTTTTTAAAGTAATTTAACAGAAGCAGTTTGGATAGCATTTGATGCTGATAGACATGGAAAAAATGGATTCTGTGTTTTTCAACAAATTCTAAAGGATCTGCTGGAAAGTTTCAGGTCCACCCTTAAAAGTGTGAAAGCAGAAAAAGTGTTCTTATGGGCATTTTCATTTTGTGTAGTCATTTTCTGTGTTATCTGGTGTACTGCGCAGCAGAGTTCTTCCAGAAGAATTGTTGGTACATGTGTCTAATCTTGAACCCAGTCATATATAGGCTTGTGCAGTGCTCCTTAGGGACTTGTCCCCATGAAGTCAGAAGAATGACAGAAGCATCCACCTGCCCTATATTATCCTACAGTGCAAAAATCAGTGAAATTATTAAACTACCTGGCAAGGGAGTTCACATTTTTCTCCTCTCCAGCCTGGGGCACAGGTACAGGTTCCATCCAGAGCATTGCAAGCTCCTCCGTTAAGACACTGGCAAGTTAAGTTACAGCCAAGTCCCCAGGTACCACTGGGACAATTTATTGAGCAATCTACACCATGCCAACCTGCCAAAAATAAGAATTAAAGTAACAAATTAATCAGTTTTTTGTCCATTCCTAAGAACGTTTCACTCCGCCCAACATGTGGCCTCTCTTGGAGATGTGCAGTAGCAGGGTAACATTAACTACAGGCAAGTTATCAGCAGTTTCAGCTGCAGAATTGTCCAGGTTTGAACAAAGGTGCTCAAGGGCACCTTGTAACATCTGTGCACAGCACACGTTTTCAGATGGGTGCCAACACACAAAAGCAATTGATGGGAGATCTGGAATGAAAACAGAGACACCTTGAAATTTCACTGAGGAGCACTAAACTATACTGAACATTTTAAGGCATAGCCTGAAAAAAATTAGGAATATTTTCCCCAGACTTAAGCTGCTGCTTTCATAATATATGGTTTTAACAGAAATCTTCAACACACAAAAAAAGAGAAAACATGAAGAATTGTTCAAGTTGGATTTCTCCAAGGATATGTAAAAGACCTTTTAGATGATTTCTGTACTTCTCTCCAAATACAAAAAAGCATGAAATAGACAATGGTTCTAAAATGCAGCATTCATCACTGATGATGCCTGATAGCAATGATTCACAGACTCACACTGGACAAACAGAAATGTACATAGATTTTAAAAACTGCAACCACCTATTGGATGCAAGAGAAACAGCATGAGACAGTCATACATTATCATCAGTAATGACACAAGCCAAGTTTCTAATTTTATACATTGTTTACAGTAAGTGAAGGGAAAAATAATTCCGCACTGAGCCTAATCAATAGACTATGCAAAACACATGTACTGAAATGAAGCTGCCTCGTGCCCTGGATTGGTAACTTCAAATTTAGGGGTCATTTCAGGAAAAAATGTTATACTACATTAGCTAGAAAACTAAGACAGTTTCTCCCAAATGTTGTTCCAAGATTTATAAATTTCCTTCATTACATTACAAGTATCAGGGTTGAGTTTAATTTCATTTGCTGTCCTTTTTCATCATAGCATGACTAAAACTGCACAATGCACAAGAAGATAGGATTATGCATGGTTTACAGAATATTTTTTCTTCTCACCACCTAGCTACTTAGCAGTAGCTACTTTGCTACTTCTAACAGAGTTAAATCAGCTCCATTATCTCTGGCAAGAGTAGAAGCTGGAAACTCTCCACATGTGCTACACAACTGGTTTAATTGTATCAGTCCCTGACAAATTTTGTGGCTGTTTATCTAGGTAACTAACACTCCTCCCCTTCTCAACCTTTGAGGATTTTTACCAGAACATTTTCAAATGGGGTGTCTATAACACGGGCTAGGCATGGGATTTGCTTGGGAGCATTCAGCAGCTTGCCCTTCCCTTCTCAGCAATCCAGCATCACAGCTGAGGGACACTGAACTTTAAATGCTGAAAAACAGAACAGATGTATTGCAAGAGAGCATCCTTAAGTAAAGTTTAGTAGCATATTTTGGGTAGAACAGGAATATCATGTAGGCCTGCAGACCTTTATATGGGAAAAGATACAAAGATCTCTTTCTGCTAGCAGAACCAGTGCTAGAGGACATCTGAGATACGGTTCTTCCAGGCAAAGGCATGTGCTACTGGGAAAGGCAGAGGTGGGCAGGTACATACAGTTTCTCTCAGAAGTGCACTGGCCATCAAAATTACTGTTGGGAGGAGAGAGCCAAGCAGAGGGGTCAGGGAATGTGAGTCCACCTGCACTAATACTGGGACATTCAGCAAGTTTCTTGTGGAAGAAGGGAACAGTAAAGGACACAGGCTGGAAAGGGGGTTAGGCAATGTTTTGTCAGGGAATTGATGAGGAATAGAGCATTCAAATATAAATAATGCCAGTAGATACCAACATCAGTGCTAAACTGGCCGGAAGAAGTCTGTGATGATTAAAGGGGTGAGGGTGGCAGCCAGAGGTGGTGGCCACCCAGCCTGAGGGGAGACAGGGCTATGTACTTTGACTAGGAAGGCTGACATCAGATAAATTGCATACCAGTAGTCCTTCTAGCAGACCACGGCACTACCACAAGAGACAAGTGGTGGCCCATTTCAGGGTAAACACTAGTAATTCACCCAGCCACAGTACCCAGCCCACTGAGAACTGCCTCAAAGAAACACGAACACAAGGTATGCACACTCTTATGTGAGCAGATGTTTTCCTCATTTTCACCTCCCAGAGCAGCAGAAGCATAAAGTATTTTGTGATACGGCCTTCAAGGTGGTCTGCTTTTTATTGTTTCTTTCTTCTTCTCTACTTCAAAAACAAAATTTCATTTTATGATTACAGAAAAAGAAAATTAATCTTAAGAGAAGCTTACCTGCTTTGCAAGTACAAGAACCATCCACTGGTGAACAGATGGCTTCATTTTTGCAGTTGCACATGGATGAACAGTTTACTCCGTATGTCCCCAGAAGACAAGGAGTACCACAAGCAGCACCCTGAATTACACAAAAATAGAGTCTAAAAACTCTTTGATGAGATTCAGACAATACAACTAATAAATGACCTACACTGACTCAGATACTACAAAAGCCAGAAAACATAGAGCCCATGACTGTCCTAGGTTGGCACTAAGCTATCCTGAATTTAAGGGAGAGGGAGTCCTTCATCCTTCTTAAAGTCTACAGTAATCACTGGTTTTCTATTAGTTGCTGTGAGAGCTCAGGTCACATACATAACAGCACTTGGTTAGATCAATGGACATATTTTCAGTAATAAAGAAGCCCTTTATGAAACCAAAACACAGTAAGACAGCAGGTTAATGGAAAATAATATGGATATGTAAAATATATTTAAGAATTATTTGACTGAAGTTTTCACTGTTATTATTCCTAGAAAAAGTCATACTGTAAAACGTTTTTTATGTTAGATTATCATCCAATGCACAGGTAACAGCAAATGTACGCAAAAGCTGCAGAATAATCTGCCCTGAAATGCAAAAACAAATGTCTTTGTCTAGAGTTTCTCCAGATGGAGCATGAGGAGTTGATGTACAAGATAATGACTGGAACTTATCATTCTTCCCTTTATTTACACCTCAACAGCACACACTCATCTTATAAGACACATCACTTTTCTTTCTTAAAATGGCTTCATTTCAGTACTAAGAACCAATCACAAATTTGGCCTTCTCAGGGTCTTGCAACACACCCAGTGATACCTAAATATCTTTGCTTCTCTTTTACCATGGTGGGGAAAGGACACTCTGGCATCTTGAAGAATTTTGCACTTAACTAAAGGCAGTAGAGTCAAAAAAGGACTGTGAAAGTAAGACTTATTTACCTTAAATCCAGGGGCACAGGTGCATTTTCCAGTCACACTATCGCAGTCAGCACCGTTTTGGCAGCTGCAGATCTGCTGACATGACTCACCATAGAATCCCGGGGAACATGTCTCATTGCAGTAGAGTCCAGACCAGCCGGGCTTGCAGGAGCATTCCCCAGACATAGGGTGACAGCTGCCAGGAGGGGATGAAAGGATAAATAACTCAGGACTAAACATGACATCGTTTGTTTTTTTTTTCCCAGAGAACAAAATGCTGTTATAGATAGGTTGTATAAAAGATCTTGCATGCTATGTGTAGGGATGGTTATACTCCCCAGACCACAAAGCAAAGGGTTCTGTATATGTATATACAAATGCATTCCAATTAAGACAAGAAATGTAACATCATATGACATATGATTCTATGATATAGGCATTTGGGGAGGACATGGAAAGAAAAGAAGAGGTATCAGTCTTCCATAGCTAGTTGAAAATAAACTATCTGAAACAAAGTTTTTACCATAAAATAGATATCCACGGTTACAAAGATTAAGGTGATGAAACCATTAAATTCCCCAAAATGTATTGTTAGGGTTGCACTCCAAATATAATAGGATCATTTCCATAACAGTGCCCAAACTCAGCAGCATATTGTCTGAGAAATACGATGCTTTGGTAAAATAGCATGGCATAATAACACAGCACAAAATGGGTAGCATGCATGCTCTTTTCTTTAAATAGCTGGTTGAAAAGAGGATAACTGGCATCTTTCTGGGAATGAAACAAAATCATTTGCATTGGGCAGAAGTCAGATACACCATCATAGTGACCTTTTGCAGACTATCTCCCCTATGTTGGCCATACCTGGTGGCAGACCAGCTGTCTCTACCTGGAACAGCAGTTTCATTGAAGGGCCAGTCAGACAGCTGTTGCCTCAGAACAAATGGACATCATCAGCTGTGCAAAGATATATGTGCTGGAAAAGTGTACACAATGGGGTACTCTGTAGCACTCTGGCAGACAAAGCACTCACTTAATTCTCACCAAAGGAAAGCCTTAATATCCAAATCCAATATATTTACAATGGGAAGACTGTTTAAATATTTTTTTGCCACTGATTGAAGTTCATTTAAATGTGCTGGAAAAAAAATATGCCTTTGTCCAGGCACATTAAATGACCCATGACAAGAGCCTGATTTTGCAAGATTTGCTGACTCCTTGTGGGGGGGTATGTTTGAAACCGAGCATTTGAAACTTTGAAAAAATACGTACTGCATTTTTAGGTACCATAACATAAGTAATGACAATATTCTTTGAAAAAGTTGAAACACAACAAGGGAATGCAGTATTATTTGAAAATGCTCTTGGACTCACTGTTGTTAAACTTAGATTCTCCTGTTGCCAAACACAACCAATTGACAACACTCTGCTGATCAAGGAAAGTATGAATTACAAAGGTTCAAATGTTATTACGCATTCTGGTCTCTATATCTTATTGCATACAGTATGACATCATAAGAATTTGGGGGTCTTGTAGATATTAAAATCTCTTTAACAATATTAAGCTAGTTTACATAAAGTGAGAGGAAAGGTCTTTTCAACTAAATGATATATTCAGAAATGTTTCAAAACTCACGGTGTTCATAGTCAATAGTCCTAGTTATTTGTTCAGTTATAAGCATACCTGCCACAAAATAAGCTGAAATAGAGCTATTGTCATATAGAGTACATGAAAATTATGAAAACACATGATGCAGCAACATAATCAGATTTGTTGCCTGTTCCTAACTTCCTGTAGGCACCCACTGGAATTTTGGATCAAATTCCCATGTTTCTTATCAGTGGAAGAATACAGGGTAGCAGATATTAAAAAATGTTTCAATCCACAACTGAATAGTCATTAGGATACGAATTAGAATATATTTACAACATAAAATTAGTAGTGCTGTCATTTTAAGACCTAAATCCCAGTGTTTTTGTTGTTGGATGTTTTTTTCCTTTCAGGGGAGGGGGAGAACACACGCATGAGCAAGCATTGGCTATGAAGCAGAAGCATTGATATTCTGTGCCCCCCAGTGAGTGTTACTAAGGCATACTTGCACATATATTGATTGACACCAAAATTAGTATTCCGTAATTTGTAATTAGATGTAGGAAGCTGGAGCACTTCTGAGGCTTTTTGATGGGTTCTCATGCAGTTAGCTTAATTAGCAATAAGATTTATATATTAAGATAGAGAAATAAGCAGGTGTTGAGAGATATTGCCAGTACATCTGCTTTTATTCCTGGTCTTTTGTTCACACTTTCTGGAAATACAACTATACTCTGTATTCTGTACAGACACCAAAAATATACTTGTGGGTAGTTGATACTACTTATTTGAAGGTCTTAAATGAGCTTAATGATTTTAATATGATTTAAAGAGGTGTTTCATGATCACAATATCCACAATAAATTTTGTAGCACCCTATACAATAAAAAATTTCCATGAAAAACTCTTGTATATGTATGTACAAATCCATTATAAAAATGCAAAATTGCAAGATGCCATCATCTTGACTTCAAAACTAAAACCATACTGTATGAACTAAGCTTGTATCACACCATAAAATTCCACTCAACCCTATATATGTATCTCAGAAAAAGTACAAGACAAAAGAAACCCCATTAGAGCTCACATCATGAGTAAACCCTAATTCCAGCCTTAACTATACCAAATCAGTTGGTGATACAGAATGACCCCAGCTGATCTTACCTACAGGTGTGAAGCAGTGGTGGATGATCACCAGAAAGAGCTTACAAAAACAAAACAAAACAAAACAAAACAAAAAACTAACAACAGGGACATCTCAGATTTAGCTTGGATATCAACCTGAAACCAGTGCATATGCTGTAACACAGGTCTGACAAATATCCTTTGTAAACCTCCTAGATAAATATGCAGCTACAGACTGCCCTCTTTACATTTTCTGAATGATCATCATGCGTCACTTGAGTAAAGGCATGACAAAATCCAGTCTAAAAGTTTAGGCTAGAAGAACATTCCTGTGCAAAATGAAGTGACAATGTTAATGAAGGCAGATTAAGGTCTGACAAGTTTTTGTAAACCCCACAGGCTGTGGATAGAAGTGGCAGGGACACATGGGTCTGCTCATATCAGCTCACAGCGCTGCTGTTGTACCACACTAAGGAAACATGTTTTATGTGGTCTTAGTCTTAGTCAGCTAGCACTCACTCTAGTTTTTTTCTTGACTACCAAATAAAAAGAGAAAAATTGAGTGTCACCTAGTCACAGAGAACAGAGGTCTGTGTCTGATTTCCACTCTAGCTCAAATCCTTTTATGTACATCAAAGGTATCATAGAGAAGAACCATTTGTGAAAATACTCTTGGCACAAGAGGGTTGTTACCTGCTGCTGTCCTCCGGACCCCTCAAAAAGATTAAAATCTCTCACTTATATCTATATCTAGCCCTTCACAAAGCATTCAATAAAGGCTGCTGATACAACTAAGAACAAGGATGGGCTTGCCTTTCAGCCCCAGGAGCTGCCATCAATCAATAGCAGCAGTGAAATCCCTGTAGATTAGCCTACCCAAAATGCAAATTACAATTTATTGCCAAAGCTGGTTTGATGCCATTTCCTCAATCAAAAAACAGTAATAGAAATATGTATACATTTTTAAACTAAGATATACCATGTTTTTTCGTATTTGAAGAAAATGGCTAGATACATACTTGTATACTGCAACTTATGTACACATATTTTACAGCAATATTTTTTGGTGCTAAGTACTTTTTTAACTAAACTTTAGTTCATTTCCATATCTATGAATACTCAGAATGTTAAGTAATAACCTGGGGCTCTGAGCCTAGCAACAGCTCCTCCTCAAGGATATCTAAACTAGTGGTCATACCCAGATGAAAAATCTTTCATGTTACCAAGGCCCCTCAAAGTCCTAACAGAATTCTAGACCTACAGACACATGAAGTGTATTTGAAGAAGGAACTGCACCCCCTTTTTCATGCCCTGGGATCACTGGTTGTTACATTGCTGCTAAATGGGTTAGTGCTATAAAGAACCTTTGGCTACAGCCAGCCCAAACAGCACTCGTGGTAGGGCAAGTAAGGAATAAGGCCCGGATGTGCTTAAAAAGTTGTCTTCTGGCTGACTGATATTTAGTGAGAGATGAAGACTGCCAGACACCACAGACTTCTCAAAAGATTCTTAAAAGTGTAAAGTGTCTGCAAGGAGCTTTGTCTTCTATACTATTAAACACACACCCTTTGATTTCTGTTATTTGGTGGTCTTAATGACTAGGAGGAAGGAACCTATATATGAAAAATACACTTGTGAAGTCATGAAAATCTTTGTTTAACTCATGGATCATTATGCCCTTGCAAATATGCTCCTGTACCTACAGGGCTGTTATAAGTGCCTTTTGATTTGTCATACAGATGGGGAAATGTTCAAAAAAAGACAAGGCATATGCTGCTGTTTACGTGAACATTTGTGATCTGATTTGACCACAAGCTGTCTTCCAGCGGCATAAATGAAGGAACAGCTGTTTGAACATGAATCAGAAGTAATCCCTGTAGTATCAGAAATACTATACAGTGTAATGCATTCCTGTCAAACAAGTCTGCAGACAAATTTTCAGGAAAGCAGCTAACCATAATTCTTAATACAATAGTATTCAGTCTACTACCATAATTTGAGAACTAGATAGGTCAGCATTATGGTGCCATTTATTCTTGAATGCATTGCTCAAAGAATGAATTGCTTGATTTTATGTTAAAAGCTCTTGTGTTTTTTCAAAACACATTTCAAGTAAATGGGATCAACAGAAGTGCAAGCACAGAACTGTAAAAACATATGAATGGAAAGGGAAAACAATTCAGTTTGCTGTCACATGGTTTGTCAATGAAAGGTATGTTGAACAACTCAGACAATCCCCAAAGTAATTTTTCACAGAGGCCTAAAAGAATAGTTATTTCCATGTATGTGCTTGAGTGCTTTAACATCACTGCTAAATTCTAACTAAAGGCTTTTGTTTTATTTATGAGGAAAAGTGCAACTTATATACAACATACAGCAGCATTCTATGTGACAATCAACAGTTTCCACAAATTTCTTCCAGAGCTGTTTTCAACAGCAATAATTTAGATTATGGTCACAAACCTTATCTAAGGTACTGTGATTAATAATGCATTTAAGTATAAGTGAATGCACACTGAACAAAGTATTTAATCAAAAAACCCTGTGTTTTGTAACAAGAGAAAGCTGTCCAGAATTGTTCTACAAATATGTTGGCTTGCCTCGACTGACATCTGACGTTCCTCCCTCACAGCTGAAAGTTTGTCTCCAAATAGCTAGATTTTTCATAACAATATGCTGAAACACTGCAAAATCCCCAAAGAGAAACAAAACTCAAAATATAGGAGTCATTATGCCTGAATAAGGAGAGATGGTAAAAGGTAAGCCAGTAGGAAAGCTATTTTCATTTGACTTCCAGGGATCAGATTTTACCTGCTTTCTAGAAAAAATCACTTGAGTAACAACAAAAAAAATATGTATTTCTGACACCCAGACTTACAATTGGTAAAGCTTCAAAAATTTTGTATTAAAATAGTCACCTACAGCAATTCTTATACACGTATACAGAAAGAGAGAGAGAAATGGACTCTACTTTCATGCCCTACTCCTAAGATTATACATCCATTGATTTTAATTCAGTTATTTCTCACTTACAGTACACCAGAATATGCAAGGGATGTATGACATCTACTGATTTTATATGGTGAACAATACAATATTTATTCATGCAGTAAGTACAGACAAAGGTCACGCTTTGTCTTAACATTTATTTCAAGGGTCAGAGACCAAATAGGGTGGTGAATATTAAGATGAAATATAGCTGCAAGCACTAAACTGCAGACACTCCTTTGGGTGGCTATTTTCTTTCTTGATGTTTAGAGAACACCGAATACTCTTACAAGTCTTTAGTTGCTTCAGTTGGCATGCAAGTACTAGAGCACTCAGGAAATATTTATTTTAAGGGTTTTTTTAATTTCTATATTCTATATAGAAAAAGAAAACGGGCTAAAGAGTGCAAAGCCTACCTCCAGGTATTGGGCATGTGGCAGGGACATTTTTTATCACACTTGAGACCATAAATTCCTTCAGGGCAAAGCCTTGTTTCACAGTGCTCTCCAGTGTATCCCGGTTCACAGAGACAGGCACCACTAATATGGTAACATTTCCCACCATTCAAACACTTGCAGGTCTCAGCACACTGCACTCCGTAAGTGCCCACTGGACACTCATCTTGACATCTGTGAGAAATACAAACAAAAATTAGTTTTATTGCCCATAAACTACAACTTCTGGAGTTTTAAGGCAAATACTGTTTTATGAGGAATCTTACACTGGTCTAAAATGCCTCTTAAGTAGAGCAGGAATTTATGTAACTTCATATTTAAAAGTGCCTGTTTCTCTGGTTTCTTTTGCTACTCAGATAAACAGGCTTAAAAACGTTGGCTCTGCAAAATCCTTTGGAAAAGGAAAAGGAAAAGGTCTCCCACCCCTCCAACAAAGAGGACAATACACAGAACATTGCAATTCACGTTCAGCAACCAGAACAAAACTAAACTCTCTTAAATCAGACCTGAAGTATGAAGGAATCAAGTATTTTGTCCCAAAAGCCATCCATCTGTAACTTTTTAACGTGATCTAGATTGTCCCCTTAGCAATAGTGTGAACAGCCAGCAGATGTGCCCCTGCAGATGCTCAGGCAGGAAGTTCACTGGCAATCACGTTCAGCAGTTTCTGATGAGAGAATTTTCTGTATTTCCAAACACATGATATTTCCAGAATACCCTTCTTTGCAGAATTTTTTTCTAAATGTTTTTGGTTGGGTTTTTTTCTTTGTTGTTGGGTTTTTTATTAATTTTGCTCTTCAAAAATCCATAGGACATGGAAAAATCTTCAGGAACCCAAAACCCTTCTTTTCATCTGACTTTTCTAATAGATGAAAGTGAAAATTAGTGAAGACTTGAGTTTCACCAATATGGGAGAGTAGCAATGATTTTCCTTAAGGAAAATATATCCTAAGAGAGAGACTTCTTCATCAAACTTTTTCTCTCTCATTCACAGAGCTTTTAGAAGCTGACTTCTCTAGCTAACATTGCTTTGAAGTTCAACATGTGACAGACATTATTAAGTATCAAACTGTATGTTCAGCTGTCCAGCCTGGTTACTAAAAGACAGTTTTCAATATCCTGCTTCTGAAACTTGCAACTCATTTACTAATGAGTTTCCAGGTAGCAATTTCATTTGGTAATGTATTTAATATATACAATATAAAATGAGTTCGCTATTTTCAGCTTTAACTTCTCGTGTATAACTGAATTGTTAAAATTCAGAATGCCAGTACTGCTACAGCATTACTAAAGGGTCCAGCACTAAGTGCAATTAAATTATTCGATTATGACAGACCTCTCAGCTCAACAGGTTCATGCCTCAGAGCAAAGGATGATAACATCTCATTGCCTATGTGTCAGGGAAAATTCCCACATTTTTCAGTATAAGCATCTATAAACTCTGAATTAGGTTGACAAAAAGACAAATCAGATAAATCTCAAAGCTTTAGGGTCAGAACATGTTGGAGTCCTGAGGTATGCTGTGAACTCAACAGGTGATATCAGGCACATAACATTCTCTGCAATTTGGCTGCCTCGAAGTTTCACCAAATTATAGATTGTATGAAAATATTACTTGATAAAATAGCACACTAATGATGTGTCAGTTTATAACCTGCTTATTTCCCCAGTCCTATAAAAGAATTTCCTTGGTGGTCTCTTTCCATTTTTCTTATACACTTGGGAGTTTTTGTGGCTTTTTTTTGTTGGTTTTGGTTTTTTTGTGGGTTTTTTTTTTTTTGTATGATTAGTAGTTCATTACAGGAGAATTTCAAAGGCACGTGACACAAGGCACTGCAAAATGTAACAAAATTTGTCAGAACCCTCTGAGGTAAAATCAGTATACATGTTCATTTCATGCTTTTGCAGTATTTACCTCATTCTGATACTGTTACACAGAAGTTTCAAGGTATTCGTAACTCTGCCCTGACTGAAGCCAGCAATAAAATCTCCTTTCCTTCAGAGGTATAACATAATAATAGAGCTAATAACCCTGTCTAAATGTTTCCTAATGAAGTTATACAAATAAAGCTGAGAATAAATTTTCTCCAAATGACATTCAGGAATTCCAGACAAATTAGACAAAATTTAACCTTGCAATTTTTTACAGTTTTTTAATTGCATCTCCATCAGTTTCTGAAAGACCCTATTCCACTTCATCGTGAGGACAGATATCAATCAAAAAGTGTTAAGCAGAATTATAAATGTAGTTTAAACTAGATTCCCTTGTGTTAACTCAGATCATCTAGAAACTGTCAGATGCTCCAGGAGTCCTCTTTTTCTTGCTGACCGAGATGACCAAGTTCCAGGAGTCCACCACACCAAAAAACTCAGACAAATACTGTTAAGTTACACACAGAGGTAGAGAACAGCTTAGCACTTTTTAAAACCATCCTTTTGCTGCTGGTATGTACATGTTAGCTCAGCAAATGCCCACATATTTCTTGTCACAATTCCCTCCCTTGCCAGTCCACTGACATGAAATATGAACCAGATCTGCAACCTTGCTTCTGACCCATTCCTGCCCTTGAATTATCTTGAAAAAGAAAATAATTGCAATTATAGATTGTTTTGCAGGAAAATAGGGAGCTCAGACTTGCGACAGTGATCAAAATGCCTATAAGGCATCTCAGATTAAAGTCAGATTTAAATTCCGAGACAAAAAATTGAATTGCTTTTAGAAACACCAGTGCAGTGCATTGTATAGACTCATACAGATACTCCCTTGATTTCCCTGCTGACTTGTCTGTGTCTCTTTAAATGCATCTACCACCTTCTGCACTGTTTATTCACAGATGCAAATTTAATTTTGGCATCCAAGTAGCTCTGGACTAATTGTTTCTCTTCTTCATGAGGTTTTTTTCCCCCCTCATGTCTGGCACAGCTCTCTCCATGTCCTGTGAACACTTGCGTGGGAAGTGCATATGGTTATAATACCTACTATTGTTGGCAGAGATCCCCTGGACTGACCGCAGTGATTAAGCTGCTGCTGAGTTCAGCAAATGAGTCATGTGCTGTTTAAAATATATACAGGAAAACACTTCTTTCAACACTTTCTGCTGCCTTAAAAAATGGTGTCTTGCCACATTATCTTTCCAGTCTACCAAAGATGACTTTCTACAATCAAGTCAGAAAATCACGAAGTTTCACTTCTTCATTTGAATGAAATAATTTAGGAGACAGCTCTCCATCTTGCTCACTTTCAAGAGGAACCAAATGAGCTTCCCTTGCTACTATGATTGCCAAACATCTGCACAAAACCCAGCTTCCCTCCTCACTCCTTCACCATATCCCAAACTGCGTCATTCTGCAATCCACTGAAGTAAAGGCCCACCAGACACTGCCAGAGCATGAGCCACAGCAGGAAAATCCTGAAACCCAAGCAGTTCCTTCACAGGCACTTTTAACTTGTGACCCAGCATCAGCTAAGTGACACAGCAAACATTCCATAAGACTCTCTTAATTGTATCACAGGTATTTCCATTCTACTTCCTACCAGCTTCTCAACTTTCTCTGTCACAGCATACCCCTTGCAGTCTGGCAAAAAAAAATAATTTCCTTACCGTTCCCCCGTGTAACCTGGGCTGCAATGGCATTGACCTGTTGCTGAGTCACAAGTCCCTCCGTTGTGGCACTGGCACTCCTGGGAACAGTTTTTCCCATAACGACCCTCAGGACAAGGCTGACCACAGACCATGCCCTGTGTGTGCAGAAAAAAATCTTAATATTAGATTTGGTATCACAGTGTGAATGGACAAGGAATAAAGATTTGTAATGAAGGAAGATCAAGGAGATCTCATGCAGACGTCTGGTGCTGATCTTGGAAACGCCAGACTGTTCTCCAGCTTTAAACACAGAGTATGTTTCAGCACTGGAGGAATAATCTTCTAGGATTTCCATTTTGGAAGCCGAAGTTGATGAAAAATGCTATCTCTAAGTAACAGTGAAAACACTTAGACATTTAAGACTAATTGATGTCAAGCTCTTCTCAATTTATTTATCTGGAGTGGTATGTATCAAGACATCCGGAAATGCCCTCCAGTGAGTAGCAGTGTAGAAATCAGTAATTGCTCTAATGCCCCAATTATACTACTTTATGATAAGTTGTTTCTTTCTGATGAAAGGAAAAGCTGCTTGTAATTTCATTTAAAGCAGCACATCTTAAGAGCTTAGGTAGGATGTCTGCTTCCCTTCAGCGGGTTTTGAATTTCTGCACTGCTATTTAGATCCTTAGAATTAATTGCACCTGTGTAGTCAGGGAACCATCAGATCTTAAGACTTTTAAGAAGCCATTTCAAGAAAAACATATTTAAAGGCATTTCATCAGACAAAAGACATGCAAGTATTTCAGCGAACATAAGATACTGCAGAATTCATACCTGGCTACTTTAAACTTTCCTTACATGAAAAGCAAAAAACGTTATACTGTCACAATTGTGTTTTGCAGAATTGAAAAATCTAAAACTTAGGTTACGCTTAAGTTAACTTTAAGTTATGCTTAATAACTACTTGGAATGGAAAATTAGTCAAAGGGCTAAACGATAATTTGTTGGTTAAAACACACACTAGTATAAAATTGCTATCACTGCTTTATATGCTATCTCATTTTTCATTAGCTGTGTTTAGGCAGAGAAAGGGAGTCAGGAATTTATGCAAGCATTTTTATTCTATGACCAATAATTTCATTCTTCTAACACAAAGTGGAATAAGAAGTAGAAATGGCCATAATCCAAGTTAGGCAGTCAGGTGACTGGTGCTATTCAAATACACAGAGATGATAATTTTTAACTATGTTCTCTAGTTGGTAAAAAACTGACCTCTGCCATAGGTTATCCTAATATAATATCTCAATTACTGTCAGATAATTAAAGTTCAGTAAATGTGGATATTCACCCAAAATTGACATTTAAATAGAAAATATTATTAACAAATACTATTAATCAATATTATTTGCAAACGTATTTAAAGAAATTATTTGGGCCTTGATCACCTTCCACCTTCCAACTCCATTATTTGCCAACTCAGAGTCAGCAGCCTGGTAGCAGGGGAGGCTACTTGCAGCTCCGAGGTCAATTCTTTCTCTACTCACTGACAAAAGGGTAGAAAGTCTAAAGATAATATCAAAGTTCTGATGTCCCACTTCCATCACCAACATTTAACACAGTATCTGAAGGTTTGGGGGTTTTGCCACACATCCTAAACATATGAAAATAGGCACCAAACCCACTGCTAAAATACATAATGGTGTCACCTCCTCATAGTATCAAATTGTATCTAGAAATGAATGACTTCTAGACAAGATATAAAGGATGTTGCCTTGTCACAGTATGATTCATGTTTTCTGCTTCCCAGAATCTGGTGTGGTTAAAAAGGCAGCACAGAACTGGAGGATTTTCTGTAATACGTGGTTTTTTTATTCAGACAGTATTTTATTCCAATCCCTGATGACGAAATATGTTTCTCATTACTCCTGACTACAGGCAAACTGCATTTGCTATCCTCATTTGCTACCCTTTTCTGATGCTGCCCAAAATCTACAAATATGGAAGTTTTAAGGGGTTGTGTAGATTTCAGAGAGTGTTTTTACCATCCATCCAGGCGGGCAGGCACACTCCCCAGTGACGTGGTGACAGACACCTCCATTCTGGCATGGGCACCTCTCCTCGCACTGTGACCCGTGCTTCCCGGGGGGACAAAGGTCCTCGCAGCTGGGGAGGTGGTGGTATACAACAGAGACAACCATTACTTTAGCATACGCTCCAGTCTCCAGCCACCTCTTTGTTTCTAATGCTATCATTAACGTTTCTAGCCAAAAGTATGAAACATAAAGCTGTCCAACATAAAGAGACACACACTGAATACTGTATAGCATCCATGCAACAAATCTAAGGAAACAGACCTAGCAATCTAGGAATTATTTCTTCTTAAAGATATTTCATTCTACACTGGTTGGTGCTCATCCATTATTATTGACAAAGCTCAAAATCTATTCTGGAATGACGAAGTCAAGTAGCTCCATGTTTCAATACGGTTTTCCAAACTTGCAGCCAAACCATTTTCATGGTGGTCATGAAGAAGCTCCTGCTGCTATTTTTTGTGGCTTTCATTTAGCAGTCCAGATCGAGGGCTTTCTCTCAGCTACATGTCTGTGTATTGCAACACAGTTTGCCTAGCTGCTTCTTAGCCAGTAGCCCTGCTTCCCTGCATTACAGAGCAGCCAGACCAACAGCTTAGTGTTAAAAGTTAATCTAAACTTGGTTTCTCTTGTTAACACTGTTTAAAACTTGTATCTCTTTCCCATAAATAATATACCCACTGCTTACAAGGCACCAGTGTATCCAGGAGGACATCTGCACTCTCCAGTCACGTGGTCACAGGTGGCTCCATTTTGACACTGGCATTTCTGATGGCAATCATTTCCATATGTCCCCTGATCACAGCGTTCCTCGCAGCGCCAACCTTTGAAACCAGATGCACAGTGGCAGGCTCCAGTGATGGGGTTGCACAAGGCTCCGTTTTTGCACTGGCAGCGGCTGCTGCAGTGAGGTCCCCAGTGGTCACTGTCACATGCTGCAGGGGTAGAAGGAAAAATTTAGTGTTTTTGTAACTGCTCATGTTGCAGCACTGAAGATACTATGAGTCAACAAAAAAAAAAGGTTACAAAATTGAACTAGTTATATAGTACATCTTCAGTTCTCTTTGGTCCTCAAGGATCTTGTCAGGTAGACAGAATTTAATTTATGCATACAAATTAATTTCTTAAACATAAAAGCAAACACTTTACAATGTGAAGCTCTGAAGTAAATGCAAGTTCTAGTCTCCATTTTCAAAACTCTTCATTATGACTCTCCATCATCAAATGACACTTATGGCTCCAGGGAGCTTCCATTTACACAGAGAAGTCTTGCTAAATTTAAAAAGTAAAAAAATACAGTCTAAATCCATAAACAACTGCCTGAATCCCACAGGGAAGTTGTAAGACTTACTCATTATAAGATCATGATTTCTTTCAAATCCAGAAATTCCTACTTGTTGAAATAATTGCAAATATTTCCTTGTCAATCTTGCAATATACTGACAGGGCAAAAGAAAATACAAGCAGCGTTTCACCAAGCAATAGAAATTAACACTTATATGGTTAAACTTCATCTGGATGTTACAAATGTGGTTATCCAATGTGTCTTCACGATCATTCAGATGCATCTTTTCTCATCTACCCCAATGCAGCCCATTAAAACCACCCAGAGGTTATTTCAGCATCAAAAGAAAAACCTTACTGTTAAGGAATACATTTTTCTTCAGTAAGAAACACAGCAGTTCTGTAAAAAGCCAGAAGATTAAGGTCACCTAGAGTTCAACAGGAATGTGCTAATCATATGGTCAAATGATCTGATTTTACTTTTATGTTCTGTTGATAACAGCAGTACGACGGGAAGGCCTCAATTGCAGCAACTGGAAGCCCAGGATCTCCCCTTGAAGACTGACAACTATTGTTCTCCCAGTCTTTTCCTGGGGCGAAAAAAGCCAGGCAGAGAACAGGCACACTTTCCTAGACTAATGCCCAGTAATTCAAGAATCCTCCTCAGGGCAGGAATTATTCAGCTATAGGAGCTGTTCACTCAGGCTACACAAATAAGAAGAGATTAGGGTCTTTTAAAGAACCTACTCCTTAAGATATTTTTTTTTCCAGGAGAGGTCACTAGAACATGCATCCATAATGGAGATATTGTGAGCTCCAACAGACAATAAAATACAGAGCACTGGGAAGTACCGTATGCATCCTAAACACCCAGCAATACCGTCAAACTGACGGAACAAATGTCCGTCTCCTTACTGGCCTTTCTTTTTGAAGATGTATGGGTTTTGTTCTGGAGTATACTACAACACACTGTTGTTTACAGCACACAGCATCTTACAAGTTGCCTTTCCCCATGATAACTCACATTTATTCTGAACTGCTGTATGTTTATTTTCAACATTTCTGCATGGAATAGAAAGTGTAATCCTCATGCTTAACCAGTCCTCAAACTGTTGTCAGGAAACAAGCTATTTCAGGATATATATAAATATAAATGCATGTATGGGTAGTGAGACCTCTGAAACAGTCACATGTTCTATCACGGTTGCACAGACACTCTTACTTTCTGGGTTTTTTGCTTAACACATTAGTCTAGATTCAGACAACAGTCTTCCTCCTGCTCCTAGACAGAATAGACAACTTCAATTTCAGCTATTCATCATGGAGTAATTCAAAATAGTAATTGTAATGATGATGATGACGATGATGATATTAATTAAAAAAAAACAAAACAAAACAAAACAACCAAAACCACCCTGCCCTGGTATGTCTGAGAAACAGAAGAATTCAGACTGATTGCCAGACTATGACTGTTTCAGTGCAGATACCCATCAAGGGTGAATGTGGCCTGACATGCTACAGATACAAAGACATGACAGGCAAAAGAAGACTTACAAGCTTGCATTCTTTCACCAGTCACTGGAAATGGGATATCTGGTACAGTGCAACAACTTGCAGGTAGCTGCTTGAAGGCCCAGTGTAATGAGTCTCAGAGCCACAGGGATCAGAAACATCTACTACCACACATCTGCCATTGCATCCAACACCCAGGCACTGAGACTGCCTTTCTAGAAACCACAACACTTGTGAAGCAGTGGAGGCCTTGTACTCCCTCTGCTCTTTTTACAATCCCATCCTCAGAATGTCTCCCTGGAACGCACCCCGCTGTCTCCTGCAGATCTACTGATGTCCAAGGTGAACATGCTGTGTCTGTGAACTTGAACCTTTCTTGACTATTTTACCGTAAAAGCATGTACCACACAGTACATGATAATTTATTAGTTTCCTGGTGTGATCTTCTCTGTATGTTTTCAGGAAATCATTGAAATGAAAAGCATCATGTGGCTGCTGATAGGATTTCCAGTCTCACGACCATTCTCCTAGCAACACCCAGGTGGATAACAAATATTGACTATGCAATTTTTCACTACAGCATGATGGCGAAGCATTCCACCAGGACAACGGTGGTTCCACCATAGTATGACAGCACAATAGCCCTTTACGCAAGGTCTGTCACCAGCCTAGGATCCATCTGTGAGTTATAGGCAGAACTGCAGAGAAATTTGCAGGATTAATAACAATAAATATTAATTTTGAATGAGAGGGATAAATCACATTTTTTACCTCTGTGTCCCCTGACTAATAATCAATAATGTTCCCCATAGGAAATGAAAGTGTTTTGTCAGAAACTGGTGCTCAGTATACTATTAAAAAAGAAGAGTGCGAAGGGTAAAAATGTTTCCTATGGTGTGTTTGGTTTATTTTAAATTAGTTTTTGATACTAAATTTACCAGCTATTATATCAGACTGTTTCTGCTGCTTCCTAGTATTCAGACACTGAGAAAGCCGGGCTAGAAGTTGAACAGCTGCTAATCTGGTGGAATGGGATAGTCTTTGAGTTAATGACTACGGTCAGGTTACAGGCTGTCAGCTGGACTTTAATCAGAATAGCTGCTCTGACTGTCCTGACTGCAGCAAGGTCACAGGCACATGCACACAGGCAAACACTACAGGCACACACACAGAGAAGTGTCAGCTACTGGCTTCTGAACAGATTTGGCCTTGTAAATCATTGTCTCAACACAGGGTATATGCAAAAGGGAAGCAAATTACAGAGACAAGAGTCCCACGTTCAGAATGGGTTTGGTACAAGGACGATGCATCTCAGCCCAAGTAACTCCTGGAAACAGTCTGAATCCAATCCCGAAGAAATACAAAACCCAGTCAGTAAAGCACAGTTAATTTTCTCTAGATCCGTTCTGCCTTCACCTGATGCTGGGGCCGGGAGGAGGTGGGGGGTGGGGGTGGCGAATCGAAGTAAATGTTGAACAAACACTGTGGCATGAATGCCACATCTTCTTGCCATTTTTCTTTTTATACTTTCTGTTCACCTGGGAATATCCTTTTTGTCAGCGCAGTACATGCTGTACACATCACACAATGCCAGAAATACAGGACAGAGAACTTTTTTCTCCAAAGGTTACTCAATGAAAGCAAAAGTTTGCCTTTGGGAAGAAGGGCACTGCACTTTATAAACCCTCATTTCAAATGAGCAAGTATGGTATGAAACTCTAAGACAAGACAGGTCTACTACCATAAAGAAATGTTTGCTGAAACTAAGTGCCAAACAACAACTTTAGAAACATAGAGAAACTCAAGCATTGAGCAGTGAAAAACATCCTTCAAAAAGAAATCGAAATATGTGATGCAAATTGCTAGCATTTTGAGACCTTTTGTAGCATCTTTTAAGATGTAAAGTTCTGTATTTCCTAGTATAACTTTAATGCACATTGTTGTTATGCTGGGCTAGATGTGGTTTTATGTACATGTTTCTGTGAGTGGCTGGTGATTTGCAAATTGGAATAGTGGGACACCTGACATTTTATAGCACAAGGTATGAATTTTTATAATAACCTGAAGCACATCTGAAAAATTTGGTAACTCTTTTATTGCCCCTTATAAACAAAGACATTTTTAACTAAATGTGGTTACATACTTGTAAGGCAGTTTTCTGCAATTTTTTTTACTGATTTTTTTAAAGGGCAACAAAAATAGAAGTGCAAATGAGTCTGAGTTTATTCTTGACAAACCCACCTTGATCACCTACAGTTCTGTACTTCTCTAAAGAATGGCCTATAATGAGAACAAAATAAGGCTATCAAATCAAGTCAAAGAACAGTTCAGAAGAAAAACCTCCTTAGAAAGTCTAACTTGCAACTATATTTTAAGTATGCTACAGTTTCCTTTATAACACAATATTCAAGGGAGACAATGTTTATTTGAATGCTTTTTTTAAGATCTTTCTTCTCTTTTTGTCTTTCTTTTTTTGATAATGAGAAGGTGAAAGTGAAGAATCACAGCAAAACTAAGATTTACTTTTCTTGCTATCATTTTTTGTAGCTGTCTTATACGCAGCACCAAGACAACGGAATGAGATTTTATTCTGGTTAACACATCTTCCTGCAACACACACTGCTGTGTGTTTCTGGAATTATGTACCACTATCACCAAACCAGAGGAGATTCTTACCGCAGCATTAGCCTTATGTATTTTTATGGCCTTTTAAAACAACTGAAAACAAAATTCCAGACATAGAGTGAATGATATCTCACTTGGAATGCAATATTGTGAAGTGCACATTTAAATAAGCAAACCGTGGCAAATATGCAGAATTTCTGCCTCACCATCTCCTCAGAACTCCCAACATAATTTTGTCAGATAGGTTCAAGGAGCCACAGCCTTCAGTAAGTGAAAGCTGATTTTCCTTGCTCCAGCATGTATAACAAACTGAAACTTTGTTTTCAACTGTTTTCAACTCTAACTTGCGCATCATCTGTGACTAACCTTTCATCCTTTCCAGTTTGTCACATCAAGGACAAGTCTAAATCTGTTTGCCTTCCTTTGCATCCCTCCTTTGACTCTCATATCTCTATTGTCTTGTCCTTACTTTCACAGCCTTCATGGTCTATCCCTGACCTATAATTTCTCATTCAGTATCCAAATATCAACCTTCACATTTACATCACCAGTGGCATTAGCCCCTTTGTTGCATTTTCAGACTATCATCTTTCTTGTTTCTTGTCGAGTTGCTCTCCATACCCCAAGCCATAAAACTGCCATGATATCCTCCTTCACACCCCTACCTTATCATACCTCCTTCCTCTGAAGTCCACAGAAAGTTGATGTAGCAGGTGTGTTAAAACCTCTACCTGCATGGTCATTTATCAGTGTTTGCTTCTTTCCTCATTACCTACATGTTTCCAGCTTTGTGTTATCTCTTTTCTTTTCCTTCAACCACAGGTTCTCTAGGGCAGAGGCAACCTGTTCTGTATTTTTACTTGCAGAAGGAGTCCACAAATCCCCAGCAGGGACAGCTGTGAGGTCCACCAAAAAGCAAGAATGATCTTCATCTACAACTAAAAGTAGATCAACTGCAACTTGCCCTGTTTATAAACTACTCGACTTTTGGAGCAGAGGATATAAATAAGAAAAGAGTAATATTTCTAGGTGGGCCCACAAGTGACCTACATTATCAGGGAATGACCACCACAAATAGCCAAGCATAGCCAGTGTAAGTAAAATAGGCCAATATTGAGAAACTTTGATTTATCCAAAGCAGTAGCCCACTGACAATTTTTTTTATTATAAATTGCCCTAAGGCTGTTCATCATTTAGTGTTTGGAAGAATTACTCTTCCCTCTGTTCTAGAAACAAGAAACATGCTTGTCCTGACATAAATATACATTAGTGGAACTAATAATTCAGGTATCTAACTGGCAGTAAGTAAAATCTGATTAATCATTGTAAGAATTTCACAACAAAACAATAATTTTTTATGAAGATGGCATTTAATTTTGCAGGTGAGAGAAGCCATTCACCTTAACTCTCTCGTGACCTTAGTAAGGAAGCACAACCAGGACGAGTCCTCCCATTTCTCCATCAACAACAGATGCCCATCTAACTTTCAAGTGTCAACAGAAGGGAAATTTAGCTTTAATCCATGTGTTATGTAGTCTTGTATATTGCATACCTGAAAATGTGTTTATTGTTTTGGCCAAAAAGAGTGCCATAATTACAATATGAAGGCTTGCAAAGACATGGCATACACCCCATTCCAGATTAAAATTTCGTCAGAAAACTGGATGTCCTTCTTTGACAGAAAAGAAGGTATATCATATACCATGACAACAGTCAAATAGGTCATATATTACATTAAGGCATCATATACCTTCAGTCTATACAAAACTAGACTTGGATAATCCCTCATGGATCCTCAGTTCCTCTTAACTGATAAGGACATGAAAAGTCATAGCCATGTAAATGCTACTCTTAAATATCTTCACTTCTGAGTGTGTTTGTGTTCTGAACAACATTCATTGATTAATTCACTAAGTAAAAACTATGATAAAAATACAAATGTTGTCACTAACCTAAATCCACATTGCCCTGACTGAAAAGTTTAGACAGTATTCTTGAAACTACTCTCTGCTATCATGATTTGTTTAGCTTCAGACGTAAATTGATGGCATGTGTTTCCTTTAGTACATACAGGTAATAATTCTCCCAACTGGAATTTAATCCAAAAAAAAGTAAATTCTCACTGATCCTGAAAGTTATAAGTATTTAAGAGTGTTCAAAATTTGGCAAGATGCATTAAGACACTAGTGACATCAATCCGTATGTCAGCCTGGATTGCAAGACAGTAAATGTAGAACACAGCAAACAGAAATGTCAGAGATAAGTCAAAAAAGCCAGAAAACAAAGTCAGATATTCTGAAAAGTAGAATAAAAACATCCTATAGGAAACCTTTGAAGTTTTATTTAATATAAACATCAGTTTATTCTCCATATATTTTTTTATATGCTGTGTTCTACTCACCTCTGGATGTTATGAAAATACATGCACATGCCTATCAGAAATTTTTTTTTTTCCTTTAGAGAATCATCCATAATTATATAAAATCTTAATGCCTTTTAGCAAAAGACTTCTTTTAACTACATCCCAGACACAGAAATGCATCGTAGTGGGTTTTTTCAGAACACATTTTCTATTAAATTTGGATTTTCTTTCAGCCTTTTGTTTCTATCTTTTTTCATTTGTTATACTGTAGGCTTTTTACCCTGTGGCATATTTCTCATTCTTACTTTTTGTTTTGTATAAGAAAGGATTTTTATTCAAAATGCTAAGCTTTAATTTAATTTAGCAATTTTTTATTATTATTTTTACTTTGTAAAAGCCTTTTGATCCGTGAAGTGGAAGAACAATGAAAATGTGTTTTTCAGATCCCATAAAAGACTGGAACTACATGCCTTTCACATGTCATAAATTTCAGAAGACTCTTTAAAGTGCTTTGGACATCAGAACAAGGTTGGAAAATTGCTAAGGAAAACAAACACAGATGGTTCTTGGTGTTCATTTTATTGTGCTACTGAGATAAAACCTGTTAAAAATAATCCTTATTATAGGAAAAGTTACAAAATTATAGGAATATGATTGTGCTACATAAAATGGACTTTTGTCCACGATCCTGACTTTGTACAGATCTCCTTGTAAGATCATAAATTAGCCTTTCTCCTTTTTTGCAATGACTTGAAGGCCATCTTAATTTTTAAGCAACAAATGTTACCCTTCATATCCTTGAAAACTTGCTAAGTGAGCCACTAACAATACACAGCTCCACCAATATACAAGGCAGATTGAAATCAAACCAATACTAAAACCATGTTACTAGAAACACTGTAACTAGAAAAAAAAAAATTACACAGATATTATTCAAGAAATCAACTTAGGTAAATTTCACAAATATACGGAGTTTCTGAAATGGTGAAAAGCAGAAATGAAAAGCATCTCTGATACAGAAAATGTTTGTGAATGAATAAAACTATCACCATTTACTGTAATGCCTTCCTTCGGTAAATCTCAACATAAGTAAATATAACTTTATTTTGTAGAAAATATATTTTTGTTTCTGCTTTTGCTTAAAGATCGGAACTGTAATTCAGCAAAATGCTGAAGCACATCCATAAAAATCTATTAATTTTCCTAAAACTTCAAAACCAGAATACTTTATAGGGCAGAAAGTATATTAAATGTAAGAATACTTTAATTTCAATCACATCATTGTACTGGACTCCAGAAAAGCACAGCTGCTACACAGCTCTGGGACTTTTGATACTACCTACCACAGTGACACTGTAGTGACTGTCAATAATGAAGGTGATGGCAACTTCCATTAATACGTGTTTCCCTGTTTCCCTATATTGATTTAACTTGCTGATGGGTTGGTTTCTTGATACAATGATATTCAGCCTTGGTAGAGGAGAAAATAGAGTTCAGCTGGCAAAACTGAGAAGTCAGTTAGGGGAATTACAGAACTAATAATTACAGAAAAATCAAAGGTAGTGAAAAGCATGGCAAGACACATGTAATAAGAAAAGGTTAAGTTTAAGACTGTTAAATGACCTGCTGTCACTTTTGCTAACACAGGACCCATTTGCACATGTTGTTGGTTGGGAGCCAGAGCCAGGGTCAGTTCTGCATTACTTGAATGAGCTATTTCTCTACGTTTGCCATAAAAGCAAATAGCTCTCTGTCAGGACACTCTGCAGTTTCACTTGTGGGTTTAGCAGTTTCCTGGTTCTGGGAATCAAGCCTTTCTGATGCAAGCATGTGGTTATAACCAGAACCTATTTCTACAGCCTGTTGAATGGGTTGGAAAACTTAAGGACGAGCTAGCTCTTTAAGCGTATCTTGCAAGCTCTGTTAGTCAGAAAGCTTTTAACAAACAAAATCCCAAAGCAATGCCTTGGTTAAAGCAGCTCAATTCAAGATTCACAAGCTGTGCCGTCAGAGTATACAAGATGCTCCCAGGCACCTTGCAAGCTTTACCTAGGGGGCTGTTTTGCCTGGGGTGAAAGTGTGTCTGTGGAAAACAGTCACACACCCACCGCTGCAGGGTTAATGGAAATTACAAGCTCCACTGAGAAACTGGCAGTGGTTGTAACTCACGTGAGTGTCTCACACAAACTATGCCAAGGGATCCAGTTTCTGCCATCTTCTGTATCTGCCAAGTCCCATGAAGAAAACAGTGAGATTTTCATGGGATTTGCAAACTTTACAAACACCCATGACAGTAAAGGAAATTTGACAGCAGCAGAACTACAGTACCTTAGAAGTTTCCTTAACAATTAAGTGCATTTAAAGGTAAGATGTTTCTCTAAGATGCCAGCTTTAAACACTCAGCTTAATGTATTAAGGAAAAAGCCAGTTCTTTTCTCATGCTTTATAAAACCCTGGAGCCAAATTACACCTTAGTGCCTCTTGCTCTACTCCCATGCTTTGACTACAGTCCCAATGAAACTGTTAATCACCAACAGAATCAAATTACAAATTAAAATCCAGTGATTCAAACAAACCTCAGATTATTTGAATACAGTAAAAACAGAAAATACCTATTCATATTTCCACAAACAATCCTAACATACTTGTCATAAACTAAAAACATGTCATTCCCTTTTTCCTTTACTGTTCAGGCTAGCTGGGGGCATCACAAAGGCTATAACCTTTGCAGACAAGTCAGTGTAATATTGATTTTGGCCTTCTGCCTCTGCTCCAGCTTATTCAGAAAGTGTCCTATTGATTTTGAAGGAATTATTTGTGGACTACTAGGCATGAGAAGAAAAACAAAGATAGTGTCCTGATTGCTCAGCGGGGCTCTGCGTTAGGCTGCATGTGTATCTTGCGCACACATTCAAAACTGACAATCAGATCCATCCATGTATTATGTATTACAGCAAATACCATTGCAAGAGTGTGAGCAGAAAACAGGCGGAAAACATAATCTACAAATTTAGAACACTGATCATCTCTCAACTATCACTACATATAGCAACTTTTACAGAAGACTGCTTTACACACAGCCTGTAGTAAAAATGCTCTTATAACATATAACAAACCAATCCGATACAAGTTTAAAAATATAAACAATAATCCAGTTTGGGAGGGAAAGGTTGTGTTGGTTAGTTTGTTTTTCAATAAAATCTATTTGTTTACAATTTTAATATGTAAACATACCTATCTTTATTACTGTCTCCTTTTTTCTAAATTTTGTCCTTGTGGCCAGCCCAGAACTGATCAATTTATACTTCCGAAGTTCACAAACACTTCTTCAAAGGGGTGCTGACAGCAATGCTGGTTGTGCTGATTCACTTACTCCAAGGGATAGTTCAACACATCTTCCATCTGCTCCTACGCCACTGACCTGACTACTGTTTTAGGTCAATAAATATTTATTAGAATAAGTTGTTTCACATGACTGTCATCTCTCCCGCTAGAATGGAAGTGTTCTGCAAATGAGTGATATCTCAGTCCAATTAGTATTTCTTTTCAGCTGTATGTATATTATCATCATCTCCCCCATCACTTCCCATTGAAATTCATGGCAAGCAAACACTGCCAAATACTGTAAATTTCCTTTAACTAAAAAGAAAAAGCCTAAAGAAAGAATACGTCTCACATAGCTCCCCAAGGAGGTATTATGTAATTAGCCAAATTCCAAGACCACCACTCTGGTTTTACTCACAGAAGAATACATCAAAGCCCATTTTCCTCTCAGGTGGGACGCAAAGCATTCAGAAAAGCAGAGGATGTGATGGAGAGGAGAGTTATGGGCTGCGCTAGAACTAAGCACTGAAAGAGGACAGCCTCGGTAGTCTAGTCAAATCCTCCTCTCTCCTCCCCCTGAACTGAAAGCAGCCACTGACCTAGGCTCTTAGGAACTGGGTATGACTCATCACAAAAAGGAGTTAATGGTTGGTACAAAAGGAAATGGGAGTCTCCCAAAAAGTTCAGTCCCTTAGAAAGGTTATTAAGTGATAGCGCACAGTGATATGCAAAGATACGGGAGGAAGCTTGCCGATTCAGCTTTTACTGCACCATGCATGCATTTAGTCCATGCAATCACTGTCATTTTTGGAGAGAACATTACAGCATTTAGGAAGCACTTCTCTACAATTACCACCCAGAAAGCCAGTGTCACATAGAAGCTGTGCCATATGGTTTAAATTATATATTTTTTTAAACACACTGGGTAAATATAACTGAGAAACAACAGATAAAATCAAGCTGGGGGTTGGCAGATGGACAGCTACTGCAACAGGACTAACTGTTCTCAGAGACTTACAGACGAAATTCCTTTGTAATGAGAATAATCAATCCTAACAGAGAAAGAATAGTACTTTGGAAGAAAAAGTTCAGTCCTGCAGTTTTACAAAAAGTTTACTGCTTAGGTAGAACAGTTGCTTCCAACATGTTTGTGTCCATGAAAATGAACAGATTACTAAATCTGGAAGTTTGCCTAATGTCTCACACTTTAAGAATAACCTCTCCCTTTCAGTCACATCATTTTATTTGGTCATCAGTAACCATTAAACCCATGAGTGTCTGCCTTATAAAAATCCTGGCCTGCCTTGTAATCATTGTTCTTTCTCCATTGTTTAGTTAGCTAGTTACATAGTTAAAATGTTTATATGACACACATTATCACAGTATGGCAATTTGTGTATGTTTTTCTTGAATAAATAACTTGCCATATCAACAAAATTATTATTTTTTTAAAAAAGTATCTATTTTATCTCATCATACCTTGCTGCTACTAAAGCTAGTCAAGTTGGAGATCATGCAGGAAATACAGGTAAAGGCAAAATATGAAAATCTCCTACGCAGAGCAAGCAACAATAAAAAGCATTGCCAGAAAGCCAAAACGCTATCACTTAGTGTCTTTACAACACTACCCATAGCTCTTCAGTTTGATCTGCTCTCAGAAACACGGATAAGGAAAGCATGCACAGCTAGCAACAAACAGCAGCACTCAAACTCAGAAAGACAATCTGGTGAAAGCAACATCTTTCTTAAGTTTGCCCACACCAAATGGGATAAATTCCAAAACAAACGTCCCTGTAGCACACGCACAAAAATTTCTTCTTCCTCAGCCTACCTCCTTCTCCTAGGACTACACTAGTGATCCGAAACAAATTTCAGCATTTCCAGTTAGCTCTAACGTCACACAGAAACCTTTAGAGCATCAGCAACCTCTCCAGAGACCACATTGTTCAAACGTACATGAACAAAGGCTCTTTAAGCTTTGGTCTGTTGTGTACACACACCAGAGAGTAGTTTTGCTGTTGAGGCTGCTGTAACAAGCAATCAAAGGCAACCAACTGAGGAAGAAACAGAGGAAAAGAGCTGCTCATATATTCAAAATGAATTATACCCGACAGGTAAGGGAAATGGACCCTGGAAAATCCTGTGAGAGGAAGGATTATTTCCAAAGGCAGATTTAGATGTTTCTCTCTCACCTGAAGTGCCCTTTCAGCAAGTTTTGAACTTGGAAATCTCAACAAATACCAGTATCTCCCAAATCTACATTGTTTAGTGATACATGTTTTTTTCTGCAGGTTTCAGTAGTTACAGAAGAGCTTGATATATAAGACTTTCAGAAAGAAAGATAACATTTTTTGACAATTCAGCACACTAGATTATGATCAGTACTACAGTAACAGTGCATTACTAAGTCTTTCAGTTTTATGTCTTACACAAAACTTGGTGTTTCTTCAGAGCTGTTTATGAAAAGAGTAACATGTAAGTATATACAAAGATATACAATAAATTTAATAGTTTCTAAATGGTTAAGTTCTTCCTCATGTAACTTATCATCAATTATTTTTAACTGTCTCTCAAATTTCATGAAATATGCTGCCTGAATCAGTCCCAGATGAAGAGTCACTATAGCACCTTGTTTGCAAAAACCAGAACATCTCCCTATTTTTGTTAAGCAGAAGAAAATGAGGGTGAAAATACAGCCATATTAATTTTGTCCTGATCATGATCTAGGTTTTTCACAGTTGTTATTTTTATAGAAATCCCATACTAGGTAAACTAGCAACATAATTATCTTTGCAAGACATCAAGCTCTGGTTTATGAATTAGAATTTTATATGGTCTGTTAAATTTAAATTATAAGCATATTTTTTATTGTTGACTAAAATCTATTCCTTTCAAGGGGACAGTCACTAGTGGTGACCCACTTGTAACTTGATTGTAACAAAATATATGGTTGTAATGTCAGCCTAAGCATTAAATTTCCGAAGAACTTATAAAGGGGAACAGAAAGATGGAATAAGTAACACATTATAATGAATAAAAAAATCATTAATTACTCTGAGAAACTCAATTTCAAGCAAAGGGAAGAAAAAATAATAATTCATGGTCTGCACAAATGACTACCTTTGACGGAGGAAGGGACAGTGCACAAACACGCCAGCCCTGCCACTGAGGGGTTTCTACCCTCTGTTCAGACCTTATTTACTTCTGCAGCCTGCAGCACCTGGTTTTACGCTCAGTCTAGAAAAGAGCAGTGACTAAAAAGGTCATGAAGCAGTATTATTTTACTGCTTCGCTTTGTGTTTCTGACATCTTGCTGTTCTTGCATCAAGTGTGTGATGGCCTTGATCTTTGTAATTTCTTTACTGAGCGTGGTCACCTGCTCTCTGGGTTGCATGTGACTGCACCCACACACACCAAGCAGGGAAGATGCCAATCTGCCCCTGTCTCCTGGCACACGTGTCCTCAACACTCCTCTCTTGCTCCCCTCATCTCCTGCAGGCACTCTTAGGGCAAACGGGAAGAGGAAGGAAGTTGGAGAAACTTATCTAGTACATGAAAGTAAAATGGAAACAGACTGAGCAGACAAGGGAGCAACTAATAATGCAAGAGGGGGAAAATGCAAGTGGGAAAAAGGACAAGTTAGCAGCAGAGTGAAAAAGGAGGACAGAGTTGTGAGGAAGGCTTTGCTTATAGCTTTTAAGCATGTCTTAGCACCATCATTCTTTGTGTATCAAGAAAATAAATTTTAAAATAGAGTTTTTTCTTATAGTTAAAACATAATTTTATCTACTTTACTCCAGACACTAAGTTCTGTATTATCTGCATGTTTCTGAGCACAAAATAGCTCATAACATTTAGTAGTTGCTACGGGGTAACACTGTTTGCAAGTTCAGGTCACACAAAGTAACCTGACCAGAAAGCAGGAGCTCAAGCACGGGATCAATGATCATCTGTCCAAAAGAGAGGACAACACTGTAGAAAGAGCACAAGACAGGCAGAAGCAGGTGAAAACTCACCACTGGAGCAGTTGGGTCCTCCCCAGCCAGGCTCACACTGACAGGTGTTCGGAGCAATACAACGACCATGGACACATTTATCAGCACAATGAGCTGTCAGAGAAGGAAATAATAAAAGAATTAATGAACTCCTAGCACTAGCAAAAATATTCAAAACTTATTCCTCATTCAGATCTTCCATGTCTCAAACATCTTTTAAAAGCAAAACAAGCATGGGCGTATGAATGTTTGATGATATCTCTTCAGAATAAAATTTCTTACTTCACTCTCTTCTATTTCTCCAAAGTTTGAAGGCTCCAGCTAAAACCAAGTTGGTGCTACTAAAATACTTAAGCATTTGATGAAAACTGTCCACATTTAATGGCAAAAGAGTCACACTATGATATAGGTTAGAAACACATCTTAACATGGTCCTGGCCAAGAGGTTCTAGGTGGCCCTGCCTGAGCAGGGAAGCTCGACTTCCACATGTCCTTTCCAACCTCAATCATCCTGTGATTCTCTGAAGAAAACTCTCATGCCAAGAAAAGGAGGCGAACTTCTGCACATATAAAAAGAGGGGTTCTCCTGCAACAGCATGGATAAAATACAATTTTCAACACATCAGTATTTTAATATTGATTTTTCTGAATGACTGCACAGTCCATATGAAGCACAACAAAACAGTGATGAAGACTAAGGTAAGGCATGAGATATAAACCCTATGAATCACTGCAACCTTTATTCTAAGTGCTAAGCAGAGCTGCTTGAAATTTTTCTCTACAAATTTTTGTTTTAGTATTTTCAAGCTTCTACTGTTAAGGCTTACTTTGAAACAGAGCTCTTATTTGAAACCTTTAAGAAAAGCTTGAAATAGCTTTGATATCCAGCACATTGATGTAGATGACTCAGAATACTATACATTGAAGAGGAAGAATCTGCAATCAGCAACCATTTACTGGCATTATATTCACCACAAAACACCCTTAACTTTCAAAAATATATACACTGTAATATTTTCCTTCCAGTTTGAACAACAATAAAACTTAAAAAATGTGCACAGGATGGAAATTTTCTTTGTACCATTTCCAGAGGAATGACAACAGGAATCTGATCAGTGTACCAATGAATACAAGGCGAACAATGGGAAAAAGTTGGTGTTTATGTGAAGTTTAATGGGACTACACGTGAATCATTTTGGTTCTGAACAGACTGAAAATGCTCTACATTAATTAGGAAAAATACCTGCAAAATGTTATGGGTTTGTCCTAATTAAACATGATAAAGCATGTTGGCCATCTTTACATTTTGTGTGCCCAAGAAAAAGGAAAGGCACACTGGTATCAATCATGCATACTATTAATATTACTATCTTTGGTTATCTGGGATCCCAGCTATTAAATGCATGTTTTACAGCCTTTAATTTTCATTCTCAACTTTTATTTCTAATAAGCTACTTTTCAGATGTGCATTAAAATTATCTTCATTAGAAATCAACCAGGACACCGATTTTTAAACGGTACATGACACAAGGTACAAAGCTATTTCATTGTTCTCTATTTATTTATTATGAAAAGAATGACTTGAAATAATACATGACAATTTTCAGTTAGTCTTATAACTAGACATTAATTACTTGTATCTTTGAAGATTCTTGCCTAGTAAGTGCTTCCTTGGGCACTGAAGCTCTCCCTAAACCAAATGTGTGAAAAATCTTACCGGTAACCTGTAAGACAACAGATGGTAGCTGTACACATACACTTCTCTGCATGTGCACATGTATGAATAACTTAGTCTGTACCAACATACTCAACCCAAATTCCTGAGCAATAAGGCTAAATACAATAAAGTGACATTCCACCACATACTCTGTGAGACAGGTGGAAAAAAAATAAAAATCAAAATGTAAGAAAGGGGACCCATTGAAAGGTACAGAAGTTCTTTGAGCATCTCCTTGCACAGCCCCTCATGCCATGCTGAGCACATAGGTCCTTCCTATAATCCCTGCATAACAGCACGTGCTATGGCACTGTGCAAACAATCACCAATTACTTCCAATAGTTAAACAGAGTTATCTTAGAGCAAATGTAAACAGATGAAACTTTGGGTCAGAGCGTTCACAAAGCAGAGTCATCTCACAAATTAGAGCTGTGTTCCTTTCTTAGCCGCAATAGTATAAATCAACAGTAGCTTCTCTTCAGCCACTGGTGTTTCAGTTTTCCAGTAGCAGAATGTAAATCAAACACAATTCTTAAAAACAGGCTACCACTACTAAATCTCTATGGAAGTCATCTATAGGTAGGAATGTCAGGGGTTTTGACAGGCAAAACTCTGCTGACTCTAATGACAAAGAAATATGGGATAAGGACCACTGAAGAAAGTTGTATAATATAAATATTGCTGCTTCTAAGTAAATTCAATTAAGATATATACATACATATATATATATATATACACGGCACACAAATACACAATTTTTTCCCAAAGCCAGGGTATATGTAATTCTTTACTTTGAAGAAGCTAAAGCCAAGAATATTCAAAAAACTGTTCAAGATATACAAAAGAATTAAAGATATCCAGTGTTTTCTTTTTTAAAAAAAAAGTTTCTTCTCTTAGTTTTGTATGGAATTATTGGACATGAAATAAGAAAATACTTACATGCAAAAGCAGGTGAAAAAATTAACATGAAGTCTTTTTGATACTTAGCAGTGTAAAGAAGCACCAAAAAATTCACTGGCAGCAGCAAATCACAAAACTCTTATGTTCTTTTGTAAGGGAAAAATAAATTATCATATGAAAAGCAATCTCATCTTAGTCTTGTGTATTTCTTTTTACATCCTATTTCCCCTTTTCTTCTGTGTCTTACTGTTTCCTTCAAAACTGTGTCTAAAACCTTGCCTTGTCCAACTTACAGGTCTGTTTTGGCATATCATATCCTTTCATTTTCTTAAGAAACAAAAGGCAGATTTGCTCTTTCTGATTATAGAGTATCAGCCTGCTTGAAGTATCTATAAAATATCTGCTGGAGTGTGGCAATTCCCTGTAGCAGCCCTTTCTGCACCACAGAAGGAGCTGCCCCAACGCCTGGACACAAGTCCACCAGGCTGCTTGAGCTCTGCTCCCAACACGTTTGTAGGCGCTGGTACTTCTGTAACCAGCTGAAGGAATATGCTCTGCTAAGGAAGCATAGCAAAGTGAATCATTGTGAAAAGGCATGTGCAACCCACCCAGACCACCACCAGCACTATTAAGCGATGTGAGGCAAGGGCTTGGCCAACAAGCTCGCAGACATGCCTTAGCACCACAGCTTTGCAAGGGGAGCTCATACCAGGGGGATTAAGCCATTCATGCTAGAGGCATAGAACATATAATACAGTTTTGGGTCAAGTTGCCACTTTCAAACACTGATGTGTCTCATACTGATATCAATGAAGAGAGGGAGAGAGTCCTCCAGCTCAAGAGAAGGTTGCAATCCAGATGTCTACTTATATGCTGATGGGCTCCAACATACTCCCTGCAGTGCAAATGCAGATTGCTCCTCCATTGTTATACCTACTTAAAGTATTACAGCTGAGTGGAGTAATTCCTGTGTCCTCCACTTCCACTTCTGAACTAGTGTATATACCAACATTGTAAAACTTGAAATTTCTGAATGGCATTTTATGAATTTGCTCTCCATGATTAAGAAAGTGACGTGAAGTTATTTCATTATAAGTGACCATGGACAACACTTAGACAGCTGTGCATTGCATTATCTGATGTTAAAAGAAGATACAGAACTTCCAGTAACAAAATTTGAAAAAATGTATTTTTATCTTTAATGAAAGTTTATGCAAGCATTTGAGGATTTGTTACTTTTTCATTTTGAAAAGCCAGACCTAAATAAATAAACATGCACGAAGCTTGAAATGTTTTGTTTGTAATTATGCACATAAATAAATGATCAGGAGAATCAACTCTGGTTCTACAATTAGACGTCCACCTTTTGAACAAATTAATCACATCATCAAATGAGCAGACACCTGAAATTATACTTGACTTCATGAGATTTCATACCTGAAATCTATTAAATAAAATTCCTATCAATTTTACAAAAAAAAAAAACACCTTTGAAATCTTTCATTTCAGAATCACGCTAAAAATTGAACAAACTTTGTAAACCAAAGAAAATTAAATAGAAGATTGCACTTTTTTTTTATAAAAACTTTTCAGTCTGTAGCTCAGCCTACTATCTATATGGCCAATCTCCTAGGGATTGCCACTGATATTAGGAGATTAGTGACAGTAAATTATTTGGAGTAAATAAGAGACTAAGTCAATCACTCAAGCTGGTATGGGCATTTTAAGGCCAGGAGTAAGTTCCTTTACAGAACTTAACTGAATGGTTCTAGCTTTGTATCTGCCTATGAACTGCATTCAGATTATCTCAGAAAGTCCATCAGATCTAAACATTTAGTACATTCACTATAATTTTTAAGATCAAAAATAAATAATCACCTGAACTCCAGTTAGCCTACTCTTCTGCGAAGACGGTGCACAACAGTGAAGTCAGAAATTGGCACATTACTCATATCCTTTATAAACAGTAGTTGTATGAGGAGAGCACAAACCAGGGTGATACTGGAAGTACTAACAGATATCTTCATGTTTATAAAACAGTCCAAGTACTAACCCCATATAATGTTGGAATTAAAGTATAATTTCTTTTAACCATCTGAAGACAAATCCAAATGGCACAACTAATAAAACACAGAATGATTTTTCTGTTCAGTGTGACTAAACGTTGCTTGCCATAATAAACTCAATCTGCAAGAAAATATAACTGTACTGGCCAAAAGTTACACACAAAAAATGTGCTTATTATAATATTTATTTACATCATTCAAAACTTCCCAAGAGGTTCCCTGGAAATCTTCCAAGGGCTGCAGATGGGGGCTGATTTCTGATGTCACTTTGTTGCTTACCAATAGTGATGTCAATGCAGCATCATTTCAACATACTCAGAAACACTGGTAAGAGAGGTATCTGAGTTGCTTAACAGACTTTTTTAAATTTATCATAGCTGTAATGGTGTGGTCTTTTCCATAAAGCTCTTAACAGATTATCTACTTCTAGTGTGATTGTCATCTTATCAGCAGCATTAGTAGAAAGAAGGGGATGCTAAAATTCTGTATGAGTTTGGACAGTTTACAGTACAATGGTTGTTTTTAATCTAGAGAAGAACAAACAGAACAAATATTTCCACACGAGGATGAAAAAGGCCTGTTTGTATATTTTCCATATATAGAGAGGACACATATATTCCAAATACATATTCCACATATACATATATATATATGTATGTATGTATGTATGTTTAGATACATATACTGAATCCAAAGAAAACACAAAAGAGATTTTCTTCAAAAAGTTAAAACATAACACAAGTTTCACCTGTAGAAAGTTTTCAGGAACAAGTATGGAAATTAGAGTCACAATTCCACAGAAATCTTGTATCCTAAGATTAATTCAAATTAATCTGTTCAAACTGGACTCCAAAAGACTAAAAAAAAATCTCACTTAAATTTCAGCCAAGGCTTTTCTCTGGCTGTTGGTCATTCTTTTCCTTTGTAAATACAACATTTACAGACTTCAGCAACATGAGGCTGGCACATTTTTGCAATTCTTTTTGCACTGACAAATAATTCTCTTGCCACTGTAGACAGTGAAATGGCATTACCTCTAGTAAGTACTATCTCTAGAGGAAGAGTGACTGGTGAGAATTCACACTGTAGGTTCCTAATTATTTTTAAAAGGAAGTCACAAGATTTCAATTCATCACTATGTACTGAAGCGTTGAGTCATTCCAAAATCATCTACCATTAGAATTTTCTAATAGAGTTTTCTAAATTGAGAAGTCAAATGAGGTAACAAACAAACAAACTAAAAAAATATCAACAGCACCACAAATATTTTAGCCTTTCAGAAGCATTCTACACTCTCCACTAAGTAAAACATACATTGCATGGAAAATAAAACTACTCTAATGGAAAAGCTGTATGCATTGTGGAGCAGCAACTGTATAAAAGCAGATATCCACAACACTTCAAATGGCTTTGACTCTTTTGCATATAAAAAAGGGGGGAGGTGCATGTGTGTTTTCCAATGCAGTTGCCATTTTCTTGCAGAAAAAGATTTTGTGTTGGCTTTCTGCCAATGATATTTCTGCTATGATAACAGTCCTCCCCATATCACTATCTTACTATTTGATCTCAGCTGACTACATCACACTTGCTTTCCACGTTAAACTGGATGACTAGTATTATCGCAGTATATGCAGGCATCACCTCTCCTAGTACATACAAGTCCACTATGAAGAAAGCTGGTTGGAACGATGGACAGTATGAAGTACTTGCTGCCTTCTGTTAACTAATGGGCTCCCTCATTGCCCTGAATCCTCAGCTCCAACTGAAGATCATAAGGACTGAAGGTCTCTCTATGCCTTCCAGGGCCAGCTATTACAGAATCAAATAAATGCAAGTTAGCTCCACTGAATGATCTTCACTTTTACATAATTTGAAGTCTCAGGGATTCCAAAGTTGCTTCAAAAGTCTCAGCAAATATGTTCCGAATATCAGCATTTGGTAACTTCTTATGTAATAACTAAAAAATTAGTACATCCAATGTGGTCTGAATGTACTAGATTCTGTAATTACTACATATACTATAGCTATGTAAAAGCTGTAGCCACGAGTCTCATCATCAGACCTCTCACTATCAAACTGTTATATACTTCAAGAAGTATACTAATTAATAAAAAAAATAAATATGACATTCATATATGCTGCATAATAACCAAATGTAGTTACAAATTGGTTCTTACAGGTCTAATGCATACACATTAAAAACAAAAAGGTTAAAAAAATTGCCAATCTGATCTCAGATAATCCATTTTTTTAAAGTTCTTTTTTTAAAAATATCATTTTGACCTTGCTTTTTCATGTGCATAAAACACTTTAAATCAAAGAGCATACTGCTGCATTTTCAAATTCCAGGAAGTGCTGTAAAAGAAAAATATAAATTAGGATAGCATGAGATGTTATGACATTGACAGGGTATAATTTTCCAGGGATACAAATAAATCCTGTTGGTCATTTTCAGTATGCGCCTCACAACAAGCAGAGAAGCACAAATTAAGAAACTATTTTGCATTTGTATTGAAAAAATAAATTTAATGTACATACTGATCCTGATTTTCAGGCTCAGGGAAGACCAGAGAATTACCCACAGCACTGCCATCTCCTAAACTGGGTTGCAAAATCCAGTGGCAATGAAAAATCTGTTATACATCATTCCAGAGAACATCTTCCTGGACAAGCTTTTCCATACCTTGATTGCTATGCTTCACCACTGTCATTATAGCCATAAGGCAGACAAAAAAGCAATGAGTATATCTCCAATTTTCTTATTCTCAGCTGTTAAAAAACCCACCAGGTAAAGCAGTGGACCTCAACAAGTCAGGCTGAAAGTGCACTGTTAGAGGGCCAGCCTTTTGCACGCACCTCAGTCCAGGCCCTGCCCCAGGGCTGGTGGGCTCCCATTTGACTTGGGGACATGACACAGAGCTTCACGTGAGAGGAGCCAAAGCAGCTGCTGAAACAGCTCACACGCTGTAGCTTTCCCAAAAAGCTGGCTTTTCACTTTTTCCTCTTGGCAAGACTTGTCCGTTGGTTACCTGTTCGGAAACTGGGTGGCAAGCCCAAGCACAGCCGCTGCATGCCAGAGGCCCCAGCCCCTCACCAGTCCGCTCTCACAGGGCCCAGCATTTCCAGAAAAAATCCAGCTATACTGCCTCAGTCCTTCTGACATTGTTCGATAAGGTTCTGCAGGTTTTTAAGATCTGGTTATTAGAAGAGCTGAAGCAAAACCAAGGAATGGTCAACACCACAAATTACATGAGAGATGAAAGATTGCCCCTGATGAGCCCAGTTTTTCAAGGAGATGAAAAGATGAAGAAATTTCATACCCTGACTTCTGAAAAACTTCACCGTTGCAGTCTGTGCTGCGCATGTGCATTCACAGGGACAAACAATTTGAAATACTATTGATTTCATTTTGCTTTTAGCCCTACACATTTGCCCATCCCTAAGGATACGCTATCCTTCACCACCAGTTACCTGTCACAAGTTCCCTGCTGCCGGTCCTGCCAGCACCAGCAGACACTAGCTGCTCATCCCACTGCATGGCTTCAAACAACCCTGTGTTAAACTATCACACGCTTCCAGGGCTCTGGATTAACACCTCCTCTACATCCATTCTGCCTTTCTAACAGGCTCTTGAATGAATACCATTTTAAGAATCAGACCTTCCTAGGTCTGCACAAGGTTGTACACGACAAAGAAAGCGAGCTGAGCTAAGGCCACCACCAGGCTCTGGACACAGCTCTTCCCTCTTTAGACTTAGGAAGATGTGGAGAGACAGGAGCACGTGCCACACGAAAAGGCAGCGCTGCCGCCTTCAGTACACTTGTCCTGTGCACTTTCCATATGGTCATCAGTTAGTATCACACCAAGGCTGGTTACTTAAGACATCTAAAATCCAATTATCCTGCCATTTGCATATGCAGAGCACCAACTGACTTCAACAAGAGCTGCATGTGCACCACTGATGAATAACCAAGTCCCCATAACTCAGCGTCCTCAAGTCGCCCATCAAAGGGGAGTCAAACCAGCATTGTGAAAAACAAGGAATTTCAAAGCAAAAAGAAGCTAAACTTACGGACACACATTTCCCTGCTTTCATAAAATCCAGGGCAGCACTGGGATTTACGCCTGTACATTGTTTTTTCACCATGTCTGTAGGCAGTACGGTAACTGATCCTAAAGAAAAGAAGGAATGGCTGTTTACATACAATTCATGGTTCAGAAACAAAACAATATATATTCTTACACATTTTAAAAAAACATTCAGGTATCAGTAAGAAGAGAGAAAAAAGGCTCAGAGAGACCTTGATTTATCTGTTGTTGAGTTTAAGAGTCTTAGTGGTTCCCCAGCAAGCCTTATGTCCGTGGGTGGCCAGACAGCAGGAAAAAAAGTTAAGGATTTTGGCTACTTAATTAATATGCAAACCAGAGCATCACTGCCTTCTCCATTAGCATCCCCTATGGAGGCTAAAAGCTGAAAGTACAAATCAGTTTGCTGGATTATTACAGCTATTGGTTTCCAAGGGAAAGACTTCTGGGGACCATCCTCCCCTGAGCGAGTCAATTTTCTAGGGGCAGAGGCGTCATGAGAAAAGAAGTTCTGGCTAAGGCAGGAGATGAGAGGACTCAAAGGAGAGCTGGGGCCTCTGAGCAGTCAGCATCACCACATGCCCCTCTCCAGGGGGGCGGCTGCATTTTGCTGAATGAAGCCCTGCAGGGCTGTGGTGCACAGCACACAGAGAAATCAGCACATAAACCCATCAAGAACTGCAGAAAATATAGCCTCCTTCCAACAGGAGCAAGTAGTATTTACCAGAAGCAGGCTCTCCCACCGCTGTCTCCTCTCTGCTCCCCACTGTGTTCATAAATCTCCACCCCCAGCTCTCCTGGCTGCTGACCACATACTCCACCAAGCAGTACACACATCCCCACACCGCCTCAGACAGCATGAACTCCCAGCAGAGAACAGTTCATATATAAACGGTGTCATAGGTAGGCAAAGTATAATCTCTCTTTGAACTCAGTATCTGCTTTTTACATACTATCTGATCCGTCTCCTCCAGCTGCTCTGCCCCAGGGAGCCTTTCCCACTGCTGATGGCTCATACTTTATGAGCATATCCCTCTAAGGAAAATGCCTTTTACAACTATCATCAGCTTTTAATCATTCACCCCTTGCCTACTTTTTGCAAGCACAAGGAGTTTCCTTTAACAAACCTTTTTATTTTCCTTTCAAGCAGCACACTTTCCCCAGAACATAAGGTAGCAAGCAACAAGGGGTCTCTCATGACATTGCTTAACAAATACACCTTACAGGGTCTGGGGAACTTTTGCACGTTTTCCCAACCCATTTGTTTTCTATTAGCACTCCACAGGATGATACACCCCGATCTGATAATAAAACATACATGACATTGCTTGGACAAGCATTTTACAGTTGACACAGACCACGGCAGTTAGAGACTAGTTACTATAGCTAAAATATCCTACATATCATGCTTGATTTTGACAGACACAAAATCTGTACAAATATCTACACTTAACAGTTTGATAGTATTATCAATTATACATCACCTGTGTCGTGTGCACTTAAACCAGTTTAGGATGTCAGTACAACTAGTGTAGTAAATTTGATCAAAAGGATGCGGATATGACTCTTGCACTGTAACTGAGTAACTGAGGGGAGAAAGAGAGAGACAGCAGAAAGATTATCAAGCAAATCCTTTCTACTCCAGTCTGATTTAAGTCATTTACAGAGTCCTGGTCTAGAACATAATAAATATAACAAAATATTCATGTGTAACAAAAACACACAGGTAGTTCAGGTTTAAATAAATCATGAATCAGCTAACTTTATAAAATAGAAGATATCAATTGAAAGGTTTTCCTTCCACGAAGCAAAGAAAAATATATATGTGGAGAGCCATCATGTCTCTACTGTCTAGCACATTTGATGAAATAGTACTACTAGACATTTAAATAAAAGTAATGTGAGACTAATTCAAGGAAAAAAACAAACACCTGTGTCTTAAATGAGCAGCAAATTGAAGTAGTGTGTAGTACATGTTCTCCCGTGGCAATAAACTTTTACTAACATCACTGGATAGCTGGAAAACTAATTAGGAGCCAGAAATATAGGTTTCTTCTGTTATCATACAAAATAGAAAAATCTCACCAGATTTCCTGAGGAATTTCTTTTAAAAACTGTAGCTGTATCCATAGCAAAACATATTTATCAGTAGTGGAAAAGTTTGCTAGTGTACTTGGATACTAACTAGGTGTTAGCAGAGAAACAGACCTAAGTAATAATTACTGAAAAATTATATAACCATTATACCATAAAACACTGTCTATTCAGCAATCAGAAATGATAAAATATTAAAGTCCATACCTTATTTTGTTTACCAGCTAATTTTTAACAGAAAAACTTTTCTTTTTCCAGAAATGGTACACTGAAGTCCTACCGTTATTTTCTGCCAAATTATGAGCACAGTGTCCTAGAAATAAATTCACATTCTGAAGTCCGGGGCCTGCAGAAATGTCAGTGGGGCAAGAGGAACAGAGCCCTGATGCAAAAGGAAAAATATTGAATCCTAGAAAACTCTCCTGCAAGCTGTTTGTGCTTGCAGTCAGTCAGTCCTTGATTGCACAAGGGGCTAGAAAACAGAGACGCATGGCACATTAGTGCAGTGGACTAATTCCCAGGACCAGCCAAAACACTTACTAACTGTGTAGCCGGCTCAGTTTTCATTCACTTTCACTCACGTCCTTTCCGACCTCTTAGCACCTATTGCAGCGTAACAGCTACAATCTCCCCTTCTACTGTCATCACCTATACTGAGGGAACACACATCCAGACCCACTTACTCTGACCAGAACGTACTCTCTGCTTTTCCTACATCCATGTGAAGGCAAACAACCCTAATCCATCCAGCTGTCCGACTTGGTCCAACAAAACATCAGTGGGGTGCCAAGGCTTGCCCAAGGCTCTGCGCTCTTTGTTCAAGGCAGGGCACACTCTACCCCTTCTTGCTGCGATTGCGGTTCATTTGTAAAGACCATTTTACTACCAGCTGGGGTAGATTATTTAAAGTATATAGCACTTCCAGTGACAACAGCAGTGAAGAGCTTGTAACTGGGGTTTTACTTTTTCATACCTGCATACCTTTGTCACCTACTCTGAGCAGAAGTGTGAATGTTTCGGTGAGTTTACTTGGGAGTTCCTCCCCATTTCTGAAACTCATCAGAAGGAAAAAAGTTCATGCAACAAAATGGGTACGCTTGCTAGATATATTTTTCTTTCTGTAGATCTTGACTAGCTTGTTTTAAAATATATTATGCAATGTAAATAGTTGGGGGGGGAGGTGTCCCATTTTGCTTTTGCTACATTGTAGCTTCCCTCAAAACCACTTTTATCTATAAGAACAGTAAATAAATCATACAAAAATACAGAGCAATTTCCTGTAACATTGTGTCTGAAGACTGTAAACAGCTATTTGGTATGGTAACTACTTCATATACACATTGTTGTATCAGCCAAATTGTAGACAATGGTAGGTGCAGAGACTCCAAATGCTTCACATGAAGCTCAGATAACTTGCTGTGGAAAGTTCTTAAGTGATTTTTTTAGACGGAGGGAGGGAGAGAGAGAGAAAAACTTCACAAAAAAGTAAACAAAAACTTTCTTTGTAAAGACTGAGCCATACAACCACAAATAAATGTATAGTGTCTTAGCAGCACTCCCACAGATTAAAGATAAAACAGAGTTTACCTTAAATGCAGGAAATACTGATGTCCTCAAGTGAACAGTTAAGCCTGTCTTAAGGACTAGCTGATCAATTACTGGCGTAATAATAACAATGAGACCATAAGGCTTTGTTTCACTATTGTAACCTTTACACAAGAAAAGAAGCACTGCTAACCCTTGTGGCTCAAAGTCTCCTACTCACTGTGGCATTCTCCTTGCAATTAACATGAAATCGGGTGAACAAACAGACTGACTAAATTGATAAATTTCTGTATGTTATAAATTTCTGAACCTCATCAAGGAATTAAACAAATCTTAATTCAGATTCTGTGAATGTTGAATAGGAAAGAATCAGCATAATCAAATTTGGCCAAACTCCAATCTGGTTAATTATATTTTGCATATGTAAAAGATTTTCATTTAAATTGAAGAAAGCTATTTTTATTCACTTCTTGTACCCAGATGGTTGTGTAACATTACTGGTGCCACTGTAGAGGTTTTTGCATTCTAAACCCTACAGCAAAGACTGCATTTCAGTCCAGTATGAAAGAGCCTTTTATATATCCATGAACTTACCTTGCCCATGCAGTAATGCACTTTTTTTTCCTAGTTCATAACTAAAAGCTTTAAATAATTTAAAATGTGCCAAGTGAAATAAAACAAACTTATTACAATCAGAATTTGTGTCATGAGTTTTCCAGAAGAACATATTACCTTTCCCAGTGGCTACACACATTGGGATCTTCCAGATTCAAAGATAAAGCTGTCCCCATCCAATGGTACAGGAGTATGACAGGGAAGCCAAAAAAGGAGTTCAAATGAAGAACCATCTTTCCAAAAAAGTGTCTGTAAGAGAAAATATTTATAATATGTCAACAACAGTATACAAATTATAAACAAGCTAAAAGTATTGACCCATATATAATCTACATATATGATACAAAGCAACAGTTACTTCAAGAAACACACATTGCTTGCCTAGCAGCAGCTGTACCCTGCCCATGTTGGAAGACGAACCCAAATCTAGTAGTTTCACATGAGTGGCAGGGCAGTCAGCTGATAAATAAACTACATTTTAGAGGCCCCGCTGTGCCATTAAAGTGCAGACAGCCAGGCTCAAACTCCACACCAAAACACAGACCTTCAACTTAAAATAAGGGCTGTCCTTTGCTCATGACCACAGGTTCAGCTGATGGCACACCATCAGAAATCCTACACATCACTTACTCACAGGAAGGGTTTCTGCTACTCCATTCATTGCCAGCAGCACTCCCAATCCCTGCAGCTTACACCAACTTCTTAAAAAAAACCAGATGCCGCTTCTTAAGCAGCATCTTTTGTAAAATACTCTTCCCCAAAATTACACAGACTTCATTACTTGGCCTCCCTAAGGATGCCTGAGCACACAGGACCCAGGCTAGCAAGGTGGGTGATGCTCAGGGTCTGTTTGGGAAAGGCTGCACACTAACACATGGGCACTACCTCAAGCTGGGTATCTCCATAAACTACCTTCTACCAGCACCCAGGCAGCAGCACCACGTGGACAGATGCAAGTTAAAGGAAAAAAAAAGTAAAGTATGTTCTCCAAGACTCAGAGGGTGGGGTTTTTTTAAATTTAAATATATAAATGAAATTATATATGTCCGTGAATACTCCTTATCAATTCTTCAAGATGCTAAACAATGCTACTGGAAGGTGCAATGCAAGCTCAGGACTTGCAAAAAATTGTGTGGTGTCTTTACTCTACACAACTTTTAATTCTCAGGCAAACAGTTAATCAGGGGGAGGGTTTAAATGACTGCTTTACACTGATAACAGACAGCCTCACATGTTATCATGCATTGTTACTGATCTTTAAAGTTGAATTCCCAATATATATATTCCCAAAAATACCCCCTGCTCTGCCAGTCATACAATTTCCAAATAGAATAAAAATTCTGCTTATAAAAAAAGTTATTCTAATAACATAAAAATCTAAAAGATAATCCAAACACTTTGACTAGGTCAGTCTTTGTTTTCAAGCAAATGATTGTAATTTGCATAACAAAACACTTTTAATCCAACCTGCTATTAATCAAAAAATACCAGAATGAATGCTGGTAACCAGTACTTAGTGAACATTTGACGTTACGTCATTATTTTCACACTAACTTTAACACTATGTGGCTAGAGAGATTAAAAAAATAATAATCATTGAGTCCAATCTGTAGTATAATAAGAAAAGTTTCTAATGAATGTATTTGTTTTGAAATAATACAAATACTTTAACAATGTAAATTAATCAGAAATAGGGTGTTTTTTTTACTTTAAATATTACTGAACAGAATAAAGCAAACCACACCAATAAGTTTAAGAGAAACAAGTCCACTGAGCCATGAAAAAAGAAATTATTGCATAGTCTTATTTTACAATACCTTCTTAAGAAGTCAACATAAAAAGGCTCACAAAAACCCAAACTATTATATTTAAGATATCTGAGGATACAGAGATGATCCCATTTTGCTAAATCCCTCTGGAAAAATCAGAGCTGCTGAAAGACAGTTCATGGTCTGTAACTGTTTCTCTGCAATCACACTGCATAACAGAGCAGTCAATGTGCAGTTGTATAAAACGCAGTAAAAGCAGCTGTATATTCAGCTAATAATTTCAACAAAGTGGTGATTTCCCTCAGTGAAAATAGTCACTTTGATTATGCAGACTGTAAACTATATTTCCTTTTTTTTCTTTTATTCTCAACTTCAGTAACTTTCCTCTTGGATACATTTAACAAAATTTAAAATTAAAAAAAATAATTTGCATGAACCCCCTAGAGTAAAACTTGATTGCATTCCAGATCTTTTGCTTAATTATTAAGGAAAATCAAAACAGAAAATCAGTACAACTGATTAGCATTGCTAAAGTGTTTATATTAGCTATAAAAATGTATATGACTCACTTAACTCTTGCTGTCTACAGTTCACACTGAGATACCCTGTTCAGAGACTGACTTTTCATATTATATATTGCTTAAATTATCTCACCGAATAATACATCAGTATCTTCACCATCTACATGTACATAGTACCTGGGGTTTACATACTGAAAATGCTCATGTTGGAGAATGCCTTCTCTGCGAAAATTAGTAATTAGTACATGATGAGAGAGCAACTCGTGCTGAAACACAAAGCTCCTCCGGTCTCCTACAGCATACTGTATAATTTATGTTCCTGAGCCATAAATGGGAATTTTGCTGCCAGGCATTGAGCATTCTACTGTGAGTAGCCCTGTTGACCCCCTTAAAAAAGAACTTCAGACAGGCAAATGGTTGTTCCCAAAATGCTCTCCAGCAACACGTTTGCTTATATGGGGAGGGGGAAGGTGTTTCTGAAACTTCATACAGGCATTAGCAATACATGTTTTCCAGTCATTTTGAGGGTTAACCAGCATGTACAACTCTCTTGATGCTGACGAATTCTCTGACTTCACAACCCAACACACCACACGACAAATTTAACCTAGCCCATGGCATTTTACTGCCAGGTCTTTCTTCCACTAAAGTGCATGACAGAACATGTACATCTCAACAGAACACTAAAATCTTATGGCTCCTTAGCATTTGTTATGCTCTTTGAGGCAAAACCTTTTTTTAAAAAGTGGTTTTTTTAAAGATGACAAAGCTGCATCTTTACCCTCAACTGGCAGGACCTTCAAGGCAGGTCCTGTGCAATATGAGTTCTGTTTACCTCAGAGACTTCTCTCTTCCCCTGGACTTTAATACAGTCCCATAGTTTAAAAAGGTTAACAGGAAAGCAATGCAGCTCCATGAAGCAACCACAGACTACTCTCTTAAATTTCTGTAATCTAATTAAGGAAATTTAACTCATTATACATGTATTATATCAAAGGAAGATATTAACGAACATCAATAATAGTAACATTTAAAAATTAATCTGATCATCCCACAGCATATTATAATTACTAACAAGCTCATTTTCAAATGGTGTAACAGGTGCACAGGTATCCCAAAAATATACTCCCATAATTTACAGGTACTCCCCTAACATACATTTTAATGTGAGCAGCTACACAAACTAAATTCATCTCGCTAGTACGTACATGAAAAAAACCTGCATATGCACCATATAAACACAGGTGGTTAACCATTACTACCCATCATCTGAGATTTGTAGGCACTTTTTCTGCCACTAACATGCTGATAGTTTTGCACACATTTTGCCTTGGTTTGGGTTTTTCTTCGTATAGAGTTCAGCATCCAAACCAGAGAAAGAATAGATAACAAAAAAAAAAAAAAGGCAAACAAATGCTTCTCCTCTATGTAGAAAACTGAGACATGATTACAAATTAACCTCTCAACTCCCCCAGAGCAGAGCCACAAGCAAAACTCAGGGCACACAGCTCGCCCTCAGATTTGTTGCAACAAAAGGTAAATAAATACAAGTGGAACTGGGAAAGCAGGGGAAGGTAAAACAATGCAAAACGTAAAAGAAGTGAAGGTTGCAAAGTCAAGGTTGTGAACAAGTATTTTTTTGGTCAGCAAAATCAAGTGCTGCTGATGAATTAAGCAGGATTAGAACTGCATGAGCAACAGAGAATAATACGATACAGTTGCTAACACGACACAATGGACCCAAGACCAAGGGAAATGCTGATGTAGCTTTCTCATTACCGTTGCAAAAGCATTTTTACCAATGCAACATAAAAAATGCAGCAGGAGCATGCTATTTAGTTAGAAGACGAACTTCAGAATAGTAAGAGACTTTCATACTCTGTTGGGGTATCTCTAAGGTTTTACAACACTTGTGTCTGCCTTTCTGCAGTGATACAGCACAGGTATGTTGAAGTGTTCTCTGGGCTGTAAATCCCATAGGCTGTTCTTAATTACAAAGCATTAACCTGCATATATACTGAATCCTATTTTAAAAAATCTTCATTCTGTCCATCACAGTTAAACTTTCAGACTGAACTAAACCACACAATCATTACTGCAGGGTCCCTTGCTGGTGCCTCTGCCTCCACACTCTCCAGAGCATGACAAAGCCAGCACCCTGTAATAGACTTAGCGCCTGCTACCCACAACTGGAAATCACAGCTCCAGACAAGATAAAGACTTCCTCTAAAGATTTTCTGATGAAGAATTGTTTGGCCCTTCTCTTCCTGCGCAGTGTTTTTCATAACATTATACTCTCCTCACTCCTGAGGTTCAGCTCCAGCTGCTCTATCAAGGGCATAATTTGTTTATAAAATCATCTCTTGCACTACCAATGTCAGGCAAAGCAAAATCTGAACCTGACCTAATCTTGTCAATGATGATTAGTCCTGTGTTAACATCTCTGAGAAAAAACCTGATTGCTTTTATTGATTACATTAGAGAATTAATGGGTGAAGAGCAGAAGGCTTTTTTCCTTTGGAAATCAGTATATCAGTTTGATGCTGCATCACATGAAACCTCACTCATAAACAAGTATGAATTAATCTGAACAGAGGCATTATCACACAGGCCCTAGACTGGCTGAAGAAGTATAATCACAGCAAATGTAAATAAAGTAACTGGTCTTTTCTCAAATCCTTAAAATATTTCACTCCGAAGGCATCACCAGTTAGGGGAGTTCAGAACAACTGACACACAGACAATCTGGCAAGGCTGAGACTGACAGAAAATGCGTGGGATCTGGACAGCCAATACAACAGTTTGCTAAATGACAACCCAATAGTGCCCTAAACTGAACGACCCTTTCACACCCCTCATGATCAGAGATTACAAGGGCCCTTGTTGATGCAGCTTAATCAAATCTGACCCTCTTAGATTCTGCTTCTTTACTTTTAAACCTCACTGCTCATCCAAACCTGTGCTAACGAACAGGTATGGCCTTAGCCATGCACTCATTGACAACGTGAACCTGCTGGATGAATTTGCTAAATATATGACCAGACATAAAATTTACTAACCCAATCACTGAGCCCTCCCTCAAAACCCTGTATTACCCTAGCACATAAAACGAAGAGCCCCTCCAGTTTTCCTCTTCACATGTTTGTTCTTCTGCAACCTTTTTCACTCCTGAAGTCCCTTTGGGGGTGGCAGCCCCTTATGCCTATTAAGACAAGTTCAGACCTACAAGCCAACACAGCCGCACCCCACGCTTCCCTTCTCACATGCTAGCGGGTCTTGGATGGAGAATCCCACGGAGTCACTCAAACACCAGTTACATCACAGACTCAAATTTGTGTTGGTATCTAAGATTCAGTGAAACAAACTGACACATCTCAAGACTCCAAAGATGTTTAAGATGGACTAAGCACACAAAATGGAAAACCAACTAATTTAGACAGGTACCAGAAGAATAACCAAGTCAGAGGCTGACTGTGCTGCAACAAGTCTCCTTTATGGATACAGATATACTGATACTTTTTTCAAGTGTCATGTTATTAAGAAAACTAAATCACTAACAAATTGTCATTTTTCTTCAGTTAATAGATTATTTTTATTTTTCTCTCTCTCTTCAATTACCAGAGGTTTCTAGGAAAATGAGGTTTATGTAATCACAGTGTCTGTGTATGTGTTCTGGCCTCATGCTCAGTAACTTCTAAATGCATTGGCCATTTAAACTGGAGTTTGCAGAAGTGAAGAAGTCTTGAATTTTCAAATTCCAGAAAATCCACTGATACCTCACAAGTCTGGAGACCAGGCATTATTTACCCATAAGTCATGGAAATATCTGTTTTGAAAGCTATAGCATCACAATTCTTGAAGTAACATTATCACTTCACAGGCTGCACATCTGTACCATTCCTTCTAAATATAAGAGTAATAACACATGGTCTGATCTTAAGTTACAGAGAGCACCTGTTGAACGATTTTGGAGTACGTACCTCCTAATTAAATACAAGAACTTTCAGGTGGAAGCCTGGAGAGTTTGGGAGCTGTCACACTACACATTGCTTTTTAAGTGTCAAACAATCTCTTCGACTGCAATTACAAGGACAATTCCATTTCCGGAATGAAATAAGGTAATGATGAACATTGGAGGAAAAAGAAATCTTTAACTCTCAGTGAACATCTGGTTTACACTAGCAATGTCACCCTGTGCCACAGAGTGGACCCAGATGGCTGGCCCCTCCATAGCACTCATGCCACAGCATCATGCTGCAGTACAGACCCAAAAGCACAGGGCTGTTCCATCACCTGCATAAACTGGGTCCTTGAGGACTCCATATTTCCCTGCAAGTCACTCAGCAGTATCTTTGACAAGACTTGTTCTTACTGTAAAAGATCAGATGGGAGTTTCCCTAGGATCTTCTGGCCTTTTGAAAAGCAAGACTCTTCTTGGTGCACCAATTTCACTTACTACCATGTGAAACTCTCGCTGTATAGTGAGTGAGAGTTTCCGTAGCTGCAAGTTGGCAGGGATGACATACCCATTTATCAGTCCTCTTCTCCCTCAAATCAGTATTAAAAGGAGAGTGAAAGAAAGTTCAGTGGAAGTCAAATTTGCACAAGGCAAGGAGGCACAGTAAAGACAAATGCCAGCATGCCAGATCCTTTGCAGATGGACTCATTATTATTCCTCAGGGGCAGGCTGCCAAACATCACAGGCATGGGGTCACTTCACTGTAGATGTCATTGTCCACTAAATCAGAGTACTGTTCACATTAAAAGATTTTTTTATAGGTCTTTAACATGCAAACTGTTATCATTAAGGTTACCTACAGCACATGGTACTATACATTTAAAGATTATTCACATGGGAAGTCGACAGGATGAACTGTCAACAAAAATCTTTTGCTTAAATGTGCTGTCCAGTCATTTTCCACTCAAATGAAAAGTTACCAAATAAAGACAGTCAAAGCTGTCCAGAATCCAAACCAAAGCATCTGAAAAGCACACTTTCAGAACATGAAACAGCAGCTAGAACATAAACACTGATATACTTATTTTACACAAGATGTTTAAGTGAACCATACAAAACTATGTCAGGTAAGTATACTGGCTATATATTTCTGTCCGGGGTATTAGTGGGCAATAATTTATTGCTTTAACTTCAGGCTCTTATACCAAAAAAAATGGGAAAATTCCTCAAGATGCTTAATGCTCCTTTGCCCCAAGCCAAATAACGAAACCAGAGAAAGCAATGGACAGAGAAGCTCTATCTGAGATGAGGAAGGACAAACAAAAGGAAATTGTTTCTAGAAAGAATTTATAATAAACTGATTTTTGTAGGCACAGACAACTGAAAATCTTCACAGGGTGTGTCTGTACTGTTGATGGTAGTAGCATTGCCTGAGAGGTGTATTTTTGGGTAATGGCAACGTGCAGCTTGTCACCAGGGGATGACTTGGGATCAACACTAGTTCCCCTGTCCACACATAGGGAAGGGCACCCAGGAGTTTGGTTTTAGAAAGGCCACCCTCAATCACCATCTCTTTCCGTTAAGCATGTGTAGATCTTCGGAGGTCGCCATTTCCCAGCTGACTGCCCATTTGCAGGCGAGCTATTGCAGCTGTTTGTTGGCTGCACCCTCCAGCCAGACCTTCAAGGTCTTCCTCCTCCCCTTCCAGCCCCTCTCCACAGCTGCAGACTGCCCCAGAGCTGGCCAGCTGCTCTCAGGGAAGCCATAGGCCACATTTTGTAAGAAAACAGTAGTGGGATGCAGAGACGTGTGGGAGACAGGGGCTGCCTAGTGATGTCACCTGGCTGGGATGAGGCTGTTGACAAGGAGACCAGCAGCTTTCAGTCTGTACAAAGATGGTAACTATCAGCCCTGGGCATCTTTCCCAGGGTGGCTGTTGACAGTTAACAATGAAAGCAAATAACACATATTTTAAGACAGGCTACAGGGCTCGATACAAAAATCTTACCCACACAGACTTCTTCCCTGCCCTTTCCCTATTTTTATTCAAGTAATGTAACCTGTTAGTGGACCATCAGTCCATATATTAATCACAGGGCTGTTTTAATACTACAGGTGAAGGCTAGAAAGCTAAAAGTAAAAATGGCTGGATGTATGTGTTTAAGGAAAGTTGTTCCTCAAGTTAGATGTTAGCGGCGTGTAACAAAGCTCTGTTTAATACAGAATAACATGATAAATCTGTATCGAATTTTTAGCACAGCCCTTTAAACAGACAGCATCACTGAACATCTGATACTTCATTTTCTTCTAATTGGAATCTCAAGAAAGGATATTGTATTCATGGATACAACCGTGAAAACTTTGTGGTTGCTGACCAGATGCCTGGGACAATCCTGTGGTTGCCTAAATACAAATGCCCTGGTTCCACTTCTGCGGAAATTCTCATTCATGGTTTTACCCTCTTGACTGTAGTTTTTGTGACCCCTTTTCTCCTACTATCTCAACTACCAGCCTTCCAGACACTGTGTCACTTCCAGTTTATTGCCAGTGTATAAGGAAGTACAATCACAGGACTCAGGCAATTCCTTTAGCTTCCTGGCCAATTTAGGATCCATTTCAAGTGTGCACGCCTTTCTTTAAAAGTCTTCTGCTTTCTTGCTTTAGGCCTCTTCAAAGACAACCTCTGTTTCCTTCCTTCCCCCATTACATACACACTCTCTTTTTGCACATACATTTCCATCATACGTTAGATTCTTCCCTTTCCCAGACACAGCCTCTGTTATCACAGGCAAAATTCTTCAGTCTGCAGCTCCCGACACTTGTCACAGCCTTTCGCTGGACCTTTAAGCTACAAAAATCAGACATACAAATACCCAGATTTGTTTATACCTTCTAGTTGCTAACAAGCTGTTATAATTTGCGCACAAATTTGTTGGTAACACTGCTTCAGTACATTTATCTTTGTAAATCATCCAAGGAAATGCCATTTTGTATATAATGCTCTAGAGAAAATAGTTGTCCTTTCAGTCAGCTCCTGTTTTGATGATTTAGACTGAGCATTTCACTCCTGTAAATCCTTATAACAGAACTTTGTTAGATTTCAATTTTCAAATTATCTCCTTTTTAAAAAAAAAAAAAGTTAATTAACTCTGATGCCATCTCATTTTAAAAGCTTCTGAACATTTCAGTGCATTACTCAACAGCTTTTCCACCTCCAGCAATCTAGTTCAAAGTATCTATGATTCATTGCACAAGCCTCCCACATCCCCACAAAGTAAATCCAAAACACTCTGGTAGAAGGATGGGGAACCCAGAAGTGTTTCCTTTGACATTTCATTCATTTACTACTTCCATCTTTTAGTTTGGTGTTTGCAAAGGTTAGAATGGATGTAGTACTTCTGCATTCTTTCCTCAATGGGGAAAATGGAAGATCACAATGCAAAACCAAAAGAGACTGGTTAATTCCAGATTTTTAACAAAACAACAATTAAAGGGACAAATCCTATTCCCATTAAAGTCAATGAGAATTCCGCCTTGAACAGCTTGCAGTGAGACTGCAATATAACCTGATGGAGGCCATCCTACAGGGTGAGCAACATCAAAGACTCTGGTTTTCACAGCAAAATGACTCAACAACATTGGAAGACCCTTTCAGTGCATCTTTTGAAGATGCTGCTAGCTGGAATAAATGGAAGGAGCTCTACAAACCATGTGCAACACCATACCCATTTTCCCACCTACTCACTTAAATTCTCACCCATGTCCCTGCCTCTGTCTACCACAGTTAATTTACTGCTGCTGAAGGCCCTAACAAGATGCCAGTAAGTGATCATAGTGTGTCCATTTATACTAATGGCAGCTGTGTATCATTGCTACTGCCCCAGCAGAAATGGGACAAGACTTAAGTTTTATTCTACCTGTACACTTTTCACAATGCTTGCACACATAAGTAGTTATAGAAACAATACCTACACCTGTGAGTGTTCTCCCTGACCTTTACTTACTAGCTTGTTTGATTTGCACTGCTCCCTGGCATTACAGGGTGACAATTTGATCTCATTATCCCATCTGTGGCCTGTAATATGTACAGATGTAACATGAACAACAGGTTAAGAAGCAGCTGAATATTTACAACACACAAACTCAATCTTACATTCTTTTTTAAAAACATTACAAACTTAAAACCATGTTTGCAGTTGTATAGTTTTAGTGCCTAGTCTCTCTGTCAGCAGAGGAAAAAAAATATATTCCTAGGGAGAAATTCAGCTTGCCAGGTGCCAATGGTGTCTGCAGGTCTTCCCTCTTTCATGTGTGTGCATGCGCCCGCACACACCTGCACACTAGTGCACATATATACATGCAGGTAAAGGTACACAGACACAGAGAAAGTGAGTATACTCCCAATAAATGCTTGAAGCTCTAAGACTAAAGCTGTGCTTTAGTAAATAAAAAAAAAAAGAAATACAACTGCTACCAACACTCATGATGGGCAGTAAGAAAGCATGTTTTTTCCACCAATGACAAAGTAAACAACTCTGTATTTTATGCACAAAAACACTCTGATACTAAAACAGTAATTTCATATCAAAGTTTCCAGTTCTGATTTATGTCAGTTTCAGTTTTCCCTTACATAATTTTGAAGACATCTCAAATAATTACATTCTTAAATTAATTTATTTTAATGATGAATCAGACTGTCCTTTAAAAAGAATGCCTGGTGCATCATTAAAACAAACTAATGAAGGCAAATGCCTTTGAAACCCTAACAATCAAAAGACTTTTCTGGTTGCAATTAGTATTTTTTCAAGATAATGTCTCTTATTAAAATATGTTAATTTACTTTGCCTACAGGTTATCTGAAACCTTCCTAAATGTCTGGGCTAATTCCAGCTGAAGGCAGTGTAATTTGAACCCAGAAGAATCAAGACCAAGTTTTTATTAACTTGAGCACAAGGCCCTAAATCCCTCAAAATGTTATCCTTCAGGACACATGTTGCCTTCTTTAAACCCATACCTCTTTGCAGTAAGGGTTGTAAAAGGACAACAGTAGCAGGAGCATATATCTGTCATTGCAAAAATGGTTTATTCATAGCACTGCCTGACAAAGCACTTCTAGTAACAAGGCACCCTATTCAGAGACCTGAGTTTTGTATGCCAAATTAAAAAAATAATAATCTCTATGATGGTGGGTTTAATGAGGTATTTTGTTACTTTCGCTAGTAAAAATTAAAAGAGAGAGACAGAATTCTTCAGTTTAATTGCCACATCTGTTATTAGGCACTTTACTGTGATTGACTGGAGTGTATGTGTCAGAGCCTGTGCCAGAAAACAGGCAAACTTTATAAGCAAACTTACAACTTATCGCTCAACTGGCATTAGCAGCATCTCTGTTACAACTTATGCTGCCACTCAGTTAAAACTAAGGAACGTTGGCCTTGGTTCACTTGTTCATTAAAAATAAAAAGTATTGCAAATTGTGCATGGGTGGTTTTTTTAAGGGAAATTAAAAGCATTCACTATTTGCAGAAGGTGTAAATGTGCCATCTCTCATTAACGGATGAGCCACATAAGCAACCCAGAGTTTGGAAACTGTTCAGGATGAAATTTCACATTCAGCAGTACATCTGCTGCCTTCCTGTGCTAGCAAACAACGAACCAGCCAAGAGGGCAGTGAAGAACAGCGCAGCATTTGCAGAGAGGCTGGACCATCACAGTGAGGGAGCTTCTGGAAGGGCAAAAACTGAATGGACGCTCTTCTGATCTGCATGGAAATCCGGGATGAAATGCAAACTCACTCATGAAACTGCTTGTTCTCTGTGAAATCCCGAACAGCCTAAGAGCCCAACACTGCCAGCGTCTGCCAGGTCACCTCACAGGCTGCAGCGGGGACACTCCAAGCAGCTCAGCAGGGTGCTTCGTGCACAGATAGCAAACCTGATTGCAGCTCCCTGGCAGACAGTGCAAAGAAGTAGGGGAAAGCAAAGCCCATGTAAAAGGCAGAGATCAGAGGAGCAGTGATGACAGGAGGGAGCACATCCTTCCTCCTGCCCAAGGTTACACGCTGGGTGGTACCGACAATTGATTTCTGAAGGCTGAAGACTCAGGTTCACAATCAAGACACCTGGTGAAAACTCCATGTTTGGGCTGACCAACAACTGCTATTACACCATTTTTACTACCAGCTGATCTTCTTTTGGCTCTAAAAACCAAGCTTTTAGTATCTACTAGTCCTGACATAGCAAAACAACTCTGATCTTACACACACTTTTTCCCTCAACTAACTGCTTCTTTCCAATTTCACACAGGCTTTCTACTAGGAGCACAGAAATGTATGTTGCTATTGTCAGCAGGGAAGATGGACAGGCCAGCTGCCATATTACTTAAAATTACTCCTTTTCATCCATTTTATCCAGTAAGGAGCAAGGGATTATTTGGCCTTCCCTAACAATATTCTGTGCTGCTCTAGAGTACAAAGACAGGCAAGAATGTGTAGGAGACCAACAAAAACTGTACTAATATCCATTGCATCCACTCCTGAAAGGCAGAAGGATGCCCCTGTGTTGAAAGCTAAAGCAAAGCTCTGTACCATGGGCTGGGGCAAGTGACAGGCGCTTCATCGGACCCAACCTATCAGCTGCCCAGTGAACTAAGCCATGAATAAATCTTTCTTCTCTCTGGAGGGCAGGTTGGGACACTCTAATTCTCTCCCTCCAGGAAAGCAAGTGACCACTTTTTGGAAAGAGTCTACTCTGATGGGTGAGATGAGCCAGGGCAGATGCTCTCTGTCACTGTTTGAAGGTCTTTGTTGTGCTCTCAGGAGTCCAAGGTTGCTCCATGCTGCAAGGGGTTCCAGCAACCTTCATGTGGCTCTCTGTTTTTGTGGTTTCTTTCCTGTCATGTTTGCGAACGCTCCATCTCCCTCAGACTCTTTAATTTAGCAAAAGATAAGATTTGCTTACTTAAGCACACTTATTTTTAGGTGTATGTTATGTAATAATCTCACATTAGTATTTTTATCAACAACGCACTACAAGATCTAAAACACTTTCCAACACGAGAAGGTTTTTTACTCTTAAGACTACTCAACACTGTATGTGGAAAATATTTAGACTCCTATCTAAATGTTTTACCTCATTTCATAAAACAAATCAACAACAGAGCTGAAAACAGGATTTAGGTCTGCTAGTCTCCATTTTCATCATACCCTTAGGAACCATGCTGCCAGTTCAATATTTTGCCACAGTGGCAATAATCTGCACATTGTGCTTACAGTACTAACCATAGGTGCAGCGTCTGAATTGTGAAATACAGACTTTGGGGCCTTAAGACATTTACAAGAAATCACCACAGGCAATACAACAGAGAGAATTTTTAACAGATTTCAGTCACCTCTGAAAAGGCCAATGACTTCTTGTCTTTCTGGCTTTTTATTTATTTTTTTTTATTTTTTCCCCATTGGTATTCTTGTTGTAAACTGCAATTTTGAAAAACACACACATATGCCTAAAAGAAAACATCAGTGTTCTAAAACTTTGGTATTTTCCTGGAAATAGGCAATACAACAGAAAGCAGACTAACTTTTGGAAGTGTAGTGAGAAACTCCAACAAGGGAAGAAGAGGAAGCTTAAAGCAAATCCTAGGATGCAGTCTCCAGAGATGTTTCTGAATGTCACTAGCCATTTTTTGAGTGACTGCAATTGATTTCTACTTAATTCCAAAAACTTCCTACTGCAGACCAACAGGCAGAAACCTCAGACTTTTTTTACATCTTCTCTCATTGTTAGATGAGAAAGAGCATCTGTTCCCTCCATCCCAGCACTACTTCACCAAATCAGCCCAAGCAAAACAAAAATCTATTGTCTGAAGTTGATCCGCTGTCAAAATATAAATCAACTTGTAAAAGGGTGTGGTACACACAGTAAGGTTGACAGTCTGCAAAGACATGCACAAATTCTTCTGTATTTTAGTGGCACAGACCAGAACCCCAAATCACTGCACCCTTTGAGGTTCACTTACCATGAATGCATATCCTGGATGGTGTTACTCATACATAATGCAAATTGGCATGAACTAGTGTTCAGCAAGAAAGAATGGAGCATATCCTAGAAGTGCATTAAAGTTGCAGCAGAACAATATTGTTCCAGAGATGAGATTAAGTCCCCCAGTTCTCTGAAATGGGTTATGGAGATGGAAAAATCTACCGACAGCAGTGGGGACACTTAAAGCAAGGAAGCATCTCCCTTGCTGTGTTTTTGTTTCATTTTTCAACAACTACTCACCCAATCTTCTCATTCAATAATTAAAAATGCACTCTTTTGTAGGTTCAGAGTCTAATCAACTTCCCCAGAACTAGTGAAATTTCTGTTCAGTACTATCTTCTGTCTTAAAGCCATGAAACCCTGTGGGATACCTGCATAGCAGAATTTGCAATATGTAATGCCTTTGATCCAAAACAACGTTAAAGCATAAAGAACACTAATATTGCTAAGCATTCTCAGCAGAGCCCATTACAGAGCTGGAAATTCAGCTAAAAGAAAATGTAATAATCTATTAGAGGCCAGTTCTAGCTTTTGGGGAAGCAGCTTTGGGATATCTGGATGACACAGATGTGCGTGTGTTCACAGATGCTACAATTCATTACCCAGGTGATGCACAAGGGATCTGTGTTCATGCGCCTCACCTCAGTTACTCTGAAAGTCCACTGGTCTCATTTGAGTTATTCCTGGATTACTCAATGCAAGTAAGAAAATCAGTCTCTCAGCCTCCCTTCTCACGTCTTGTATTTTAAAATAAATGAAACTAGATAAAAATATTGGAAAAAAAAAAAAAGCAGCACATTCTTTGTATGTGGCTAAAATCTTAATGAAATCTACTCCTCAAATTAAAATATGCATTTCAACCTCACTGGCAGGTACCCTTCAGAAACAGCTGTTATTTACAATATCAGTTGTGGCAGGGAGGGAAGAAAAAAAAGATTAAAAGATCAAATTACTCTTCACTTCCAAACAAGCCCGGCCACAGCTGTACATCATCTTCCGAGCAACTGCTCTGCAAACACACAACAGGGCTTCTGTCTTCCCACAGGGTTTGCTCGGGTCACCCGCATGTGGCATGGATTAAAGCAGCACTAAAGCTCCATTACAGAGCAGGCGGAGGAGTTAGTTAAACGAACAAGTCTGCAGTGCCACTGGTAAACGTCCCGTGCAGCGCTCTGCCCCATGGTATCTCTGCCAGTGCCAGAAGGAGCCCACTCACAGCTCTCCCACGGTCTGTGGCTGGGGTGGAAAAAAGGACCCAAATGATTTTCTTTGCTTTTATGTTCTCACTGTCTAAACAGAAGGAAGTCGGAGGCAAGGAGAGAACTGTGTTAAGAGAAGGTTTTGTAAGCAAAAAGAGTATAGTGAAGCAGCAGCCTATGATTTCGGTGGTGATAGAGCAAGAGTCAGGCAGTCTGTGCAAATTGTGATTTTTTTCTTTAGAAACACCATTGTCAAAACTGAGAACCTGAGGAAGGTGCAGTGCCCAGATCAAACACCTGAGTACGTGGCACAAAGACTCTCAGCACTGGCATGCCTCCTCAACCCACCGGAAAGGCAGAGCTCATCCCTCAGTGCTTGGGAGGGCTACAGCCAGAGGGCTGTAAACCCTGGCCAAGGTTTAAGACATCAGATCCCTTCGTGGTAAAGGAAGGAGACAGTTTAACCAGGACTGTTACACTTGGTAAACCACCAGCCTTCACACACCTCAGCAGACAAGCTTTTCATAAACATGACATGGAGAAACTGCAAAGCGTTACGTTTTTTTCTTTCCTATGGGTCATGCCAGGAAGACAACACCAGCGCAAAGCAGCAGCAGCTGTCCAGCCACAGGTGCCCAGACCTTCATCATGACAGGAAAAAAAAAAAAAAAAAAAAAAATCAATTTCAAATCAACTGGCATTCCTCTGCATAAAAAGCAATCATGTGGTTAATCAGAATTCACAAAAATAAATAAATAAATAAAAATAGTAATAATGGTAATAGTGAACTGCAGCCAGTGAAACACTCCTTACCTAAAGAGTATCACAAACTCCCACCAAAGGGAAAACCAACACCACCCTGCAGGAATACTGGCACCAAACAGTATTCTGCCTCTTCCAAACCCTCCAACCAACATACAGCTAATGTGGACAGCTATTAATTACTTCTTAAGTACCTAAATTTGCTGTTTTGGCAAATGGCCTTTGTCTGGTAGAAGGTACTGTCAAGTAGCAGCAGAGGACATGCAGTTTCTGATGAAAGAACCACCGAGGGTTTATGGGCATTCACCTGCTCACTCACAAAGCATGGCAAGAACTCACAAAGCAGGTGAGTAACAATTCTGGATGCAGCATCACAAAATCAGGGGCAAACAGGAAAATGGTACAACTGGGCAAATGGGACTCCCATTTAGTAGTTCACTCTGCTTAGACTGAAGTGTCTGTTTATTCCTATTACAATTATTTAGATTTCCTATGAAAGCAAACACCGCTCTAGAGGCAACATAAAGACTTGCTGAATACAACTGATAAATCTCCTTCCTATCTTCCCATGAAATTGTTGAGGTGCTTAGATTCCTGGAAGTCTCCTAGTTGCATCATGAAAACCAAAATTTTGCAAGTTTCAAAGTTCCCATATTTTGATGTCACTGAATACAGTAATTTGAATACTTCTAATGCATCAGAAAATTCCACAACAATGGCAGGACCTGACAACATCACACAGGACTGCCACAGCTTACATCATGACAGAGAGCAATGCCTATACCAAACCGTATAGAGCAGGCAAGAATCATACAGCACCATCTCAGCATTAAGCGCCATGCATAATTTTTAAAATATATACTCAAATGTCCTTGTCTTTTGTGGTCTCATAACCAAACGTAGTACAGGTGGATGCGATTTGAATAGTAAAGCACTCCTGGGACATGAGCTCATTCACACAAATCCAAACATTAGTGTATGGAGCAATAATTTCCTGTTGCTGAGTTAAAAGGCCACATGAGAGATGGGATTTCAGATTCAGAGGTGCTGTTTGCTTTGCTGTCTTTAGGAGACGGACAACGTGCTGTTTCACATTACATGCACTTTCAGGACACTCATAGTGACATTATAATTGAAGAGATCCTTACGCACAAAGAAGTAATTATATGGATAATTAAAATCTACTGCTGTCATAAGGCTGCGCAGTGGCCTACAAACATCCTTTAATGGCAGCACATACAGAGATCACAAGCATCATTTCTATAGAGCTTGCAAGAGAAAAGGAAACCCTAACTTCTGTGCAGTCTGGCACCCTCCTAACACAATTTTTAAAAATTGAGTACCGATCCTTTTCTTGAGGACTGGGGAAAAACAGCCCATCTAGCCCAGCTTTACCCTCAGCAAGCATTTATTCACCTGACTTAATTGGATCACTAATTTCTTACACCAACAGCTCATTCTCCCTCTGAGACCAGCTGGGCTGTATCCTCAGTATTTATTTCTATCAAAAAGATTTACTAAAACCTCTAAGGTACGCATTGGAGATAGAAGGTGGTCAGGCATCTAACTACGCCAGCCTTCCTGTCCACATCAAACACCTCCTGTTTTTTCACCAGGAGCAATGAGAGTCTTCATGCACGCTAAGGTTAAAGAAAGAACCAACAACCACCAAAAAACCATCCAAATGTCAGGCCAAAACTGGCTGGGATTTTTACTGACATGGCAAATTCAGACAAAATCATTAAGCTCTCTAGTTTTGACCCTCAACCACAAGCAACTTGGCATAAAAAAGAATTTGGCAGCAAAAGTGCCAAGTTCACAGAAAACCTGCAACAACTCCTGAGTCATGTTTTTGGAGGAGGGGGGTGAGCGTGAGGAAGGGCTGGCTGCTGGGGGCAGCCCTCAGCACATGCTGGATGCTTGGCCCTTCATTGGTGCAGGCACGAGTAACGAAATCATCAGCTCTTCAGGCACGTGTATTGTGCATTTAAATAAAGCTACCAATATACCATGCTTCATCATTTATCATTTGCACCCCAAACACAAAATACAGCCTGACCCTCTTCGGATTAATTCTTGATGACACAAAACACTTAATATAGGCATAAGTAATTTTGGTGATCACCTCTCCCAAAGGTATAGACAAAAAACCCTCCAAAGAAAAGTCTAATGACAGAGAACTGAATAAATAAAAAAAATGAATTATTTACTACTACTCTGGCACCAGTTGCAAAAAATGATCTGTCCCTTTTTGCACTTCAAAAGTAAAATATTCACTCAGAAAGTGTAAAAAAAGTAGGAAAAATGTGTCAGTATAAACAAAACACAACTGAATATGAATATTAATTATGAAATAATTCTGTATTTTGTGTATTTTGTATATTTTTATTTTGAATTTCTGTATTCAGAAAGTATAACAGTGAGAGCAAAATTAAAAAAAAACACCTATGTCACATTAAAGAAATTGAACTCATGGTGCTTTCTTTTTATACCAGTATCAATATGCCAAAACACAGGCAAAGACTGCCCTGTAAATTACATGTTTCCCTTAAGTTTTTAGGAAGTTTAGGAGCAAATACGTTCAAAAGCAAATGCTAGTTTAATATGGTCCTCTATGTAAAAGGAAAAATGGAAGAAATGGGGGAAAAAAGCTGCTTACAGCAGTAGCTAGGGAATGAGGCCAAAATGCCTTTGCCAGGTGTGATCACCAGTGACTCCAGTCATCATTGGGTGCTACGTCCTGTGTGCTGGAGAAGACAATCCAGCCCTCAGGGCTGCAAAGGCGAAACAGTTGTTTTTAAACAAACACACTTCTAATTGAAGAGCTTTCCCCTCCAGCTGCTGTATCCTATTTTTTAAGTAGATTTACAATGGCTGATGAAAGTATACTGCCTTTGAGGCCAAGACTGCCACAGCTGAAAAGTTGTCAGGGACATTTCTTCATGTATCAAGTGCCCTGATTCTTGCCGGTGGTCTTGAATCCTTTGAAGGGGGTTTGCAAGTAATCAAACAAATGCTTCCCACAAATACACATGAGCATTACTTGTGCCCAAGTTCCAGTGATCATAGTATGTGTCTGTTGACAGACCAGTGCGGTCCAAACTTTTGTAAACACTCTAGAGGAAACTAAAACTCAGTTATAAATGCTTGAAAGCACACTGTAGGAAGCAATCTTGTAGCACGGAGGAAAGGAACTGAAAGATCTACTTGGTCTGTTGACATACTCTGTCTTTTTCCCACCATGTCTGTCCTCAGTGCTGCGTTCCATGGTTTTTGCTGATTCCTGACAGCAACTTCTAAAAAACCCAAACAATTATGACATTTTGTACTTACAACTTAACTGGACCTTGGCACGCACACACTTATGTGTGTACACACACACACACACACACATCTTTTTCTTCTTCTTTAACATGCAAGTGCTTCCAGCGTATTCACATTCTCGGGGTGACCAAGCTTAGTGTGACTATTGGCTTTGGGAGGAATCTGATGCCAGCCAGCCGAGCATAATGGCCTCTTTGTCTGGCTGTCAGATGAACAGCGTTGTGTTACAATCATTGTCACCCTGGGCTTAAACTGCAAGGCATACTTTCACACAAAACATTCACTTTGGGGGCTCTTTTTAGCAGAGCCCTGTGATCGAAACTCTTTTGCTCCTCTTCAGTTAATCAGTTCAGCAACGCCGAAACTTCAAAAGTCAGGATTCAAAAGCTCTCATCCAAATCAACTGATTCTGAAACTTCCTTATGGCTCACATGAAGAAGAGGCAAGTAACAGAAAATAGCCATCATCTAAATCACTCTGCATGAATCAACACCAAAATCAAGTGTTGAGCAACACGTTTAATAAAAAATAGACTGCCATAGTACAAGAGGTCTGAATGAAACCAACAATAGTTAGAACAGAAATAAATTTGATTTAGTTCACATTTGCAGTATGTGAGGCCAGAGGGACACCAGCATGGTAGCCGGATCTCCCTAAAAGCCAGTTTAGGAGAAGACAAGCACAGCATTGCAGCTGCAAATGCCTCACCTTTATTCAACAACCTGACCTTGCAGTTCCTGCCTGTGTCTACAATGCAAGACAGACACACCCTGTAGCTCTGAGCTTCAGATATGAATTATGAAGGTCAAAACTGCACATCAAAATGAGACTGCAGCACACAACTCCCTCCAGCACACGCTGGCTAACCATGGGAAACCCCAATGCATGGGTAGAGCCAGAGCTAGGGAGCTCTCAGACAGCTCCTGCACCCTGGGCTGGCACCGTGGCAGAGCTGCAGCACAACTGCAGAGTATAGATGGTCCACAGCACTGCCAGATCCACTGCAAACCATGAATAAGGTTCTCATCGTGACATTACCTAAGCCCTTTGATAGGAGAGTATTTTGTTTCACATTAACAGCTGGGGACCGGAAGAATCCCAAGTCAAAGTTATCTCCACCTTGAATATTTTTATGTTTCACGTTAACAGCTGGGGACCGGAAGAATCCCAAGTCAAAGTTATCTCCACCTTGAATATTTTTATCCTGCGCTTCAGAAAAATGTCTGCAAGATAAAATCAAAACATTTCCACAAGACAAATATGAGTAACTTACCAAGTGACAATGCTATTACTTGCTGTGTAAATCCTTTAAGTTCACCAAGTGCCCCCAAAAAATCCTGAAAAATAGATAAACAAGACTCCTGTATAGGAGAAACTTCAAAAGATGCTGTGAACATGCTGAACCCCTTGAAACCCTGAACGGATGTCTTTTTTTTTTTTTTATTAATAGAAATATTCTCGCAGGGTTAAGACCAAAGTATGCCAAGAATGACATCCTCCTGCCCTTACTGTCTCTCTTAACCATTTTGTGTTGCATCTATCTCTCATAGAGTTACTTATGGAATATAGCACTACTCACTTAGAAAAGGATCTACTCCTCAAGAAGGTAAGCACAACATGGCAAGAACTCACAGCATAATGCTTGCAATGTGCAGAAAACTTTACAAAGCCATGGCTTCTTTACAAAAGAAATGGGAATGTGCATGGAAAAACAAACTACCAGCTTGCTGTTTTCTTTCCCATTCATTTTCCTTTCCTTTGCAGTCCATCAAAGTAACATAACTTCTGCCAAACTCTGGTTTAGTATTCCACCCTGCCACTGCTCACAGATGTGTCAGTTGCCCTAAACACACATTATCACTGTCTTGATGATTTTAATTTCTTGGGCAGCCTTGACCAGCCCTCCTTCTCTACATCCTTCACCACTGCTTCGAGCACACTGTCCCAGACCAGCACTGCACAGGAGAAACACCACCAGGCTGGGTCAGGGCCCCCCAGTCTCATGCCTGGACAACTTCATCCAAACCACAAAACCCTACTGGTCTTCTCTTCCCCAGCCTGACAAACCCACCTTCTGCACTGCCTTAAGGTCATAACTTCTCCAAGCTTCTCCTTGCCTTTCATGGTCTCTTCACATACCCAGAATTTTTCATACTTAACAAGATGTTGATCCCTTCTTTGGCAGGGCCATGGTACCCACCTTCATTGGTGGTCTTTCAGAGAAATAGTTCCATACTGTCTCCTATTTGAAGACTCACCTTAAAAAAAACCCTAAAGGGATTAATGATAAACGTTTTCATTTCCATGATTTTTGATGAATAATAATATGACTGTGGTTTGACAGCTGTTTTCATGAGTTCATTGTCCTTCCTTATTTCCTGTTGTCTTTTGTCATAAATTTTAGATTATAAAAGGCAAGATAATTTCTACTATTGTTTTGTGCTGTTCTACAGCTCCTGTGATGGTAGTGGTGGGACGCTAGAGCCATACAACCTACAGCTGTTAGTGCTAGTGTTTCTATTTTAAATATGGCACATTAACATGCAGTCTTTATATTCAAGTTTCTTTGCAAGAGTTAACTTGCATCTCTGCATGCTCAACAAAAATAATTTGTTAGGCTTAGAAGAGTGTTCTTTTACAGCAGCAGAAAAAAAAAGATTCAATTGCATTCCTGAGGTCACACAGCAACTTAATGTCAAAGTTAAAATTATGCTTTCTGCTTCCCAATCTGTATTTTTTTGTTGTCTTACACATCCAAAGAGCTCAGAATTAGCACCTTGTTGCCCACTATGTGCTAATTTCTCTGACAATCAGATACAAAACAGATAAAACATGAAGAGCTGGCTGTCTACATTTTAATATAAACCTAATGTGCACATCCAAAGGCATGAACCACAAATCCTTACAAAAGCAAAACATCAATTAAAGACCAGACAGTTTGAATAGGTTAATTAACAAGAATGCTGACACAATCAATAAAACTATTCTAGTAAAGCAAATCCATCCCTCCACAGAATACTACTCCTATTTTTCTAAGAGACGGTTTTCAATGATACATACTCTTTTCATAAGAAAAACATTTGGAATATCAAGGTACAGATTCTTCTCATAGATGAAAAAATAACGCAGTTATATCTAAGTTCATGCTATGCTAATTCTAGCTTCTGTTTCAAATCTTAAAAGGGGTATATGAGTACCAATTACTGGTAAACTTATCTCTTAATATTAAAAATCAGGGTCAAATTCCATTGCTGACTGAGAGTTGATAGCATAACTTCTATACAGTGAAATCTGGTGCCACTGGCATCATTCATCAAGGAAGACACTGCTTAGTGGGAATAAGGATGTAAGAACTTTGGCTGTAATTCCACTCCACATCTAAAAAGAGGTTTATAGTGGATCTTTACTGCTCCACACCGTGTTACATTAAAAAAAATTAATATACTGGATCACATCCATGTTACGGTATTGTTTATGAAGGAATCAATGTTTCTTAGCTTTGACTAAAACTGTAGCACATATGCAAAGAATCTGTTTATTTTTTTCCTTCCTAAAAGCCACTTACTTCCCCTAATGAGAAGAAGTAAAAATACCTAGCAGAGCAAAAGCTATGTAGAGACACCGTGCAAAACTCCTGCCAAATAATCTGAATATAAATTCAAGGGATTCTTACCAGCTGCAGTCAAAAGCCCACTCCAAACTCTGTTAGATGTTAATCACACTTAAGTATGTTAATGCACGGTTCCTGTGTTCTTTGCATAGATGAGTTAACTGCTTTTGTTAAACAGCATTTGCTTCTTTAGGTGTATGTCCCCATACAGTAGAACACATCCCTTTGTGGAAAACGTGGTTATGAGTCACTGAAGGACTGTTCACACCATCAAACTCCTCTGATCGCCTGCAGGGCAGGAACAGCTCATTTAACGCTGTAACCACTGTATAGGTCCTCCTGGTGCCCAACCTACGAGGATGCAAGCCCACACCTCCAGCTGCCTTTAAAGTACTGGCAATTAGCTATGCACATTTTAGCTAGAGCAGCTAAATGGTAATATATATGGTATATAAAGGGCTATAGCATCATGCTATTGAGGCAAAGGCACTGCAGTTTCCACCTATTGGGGCTGTCTGGGGTGACCTGAAACTGGCATGGACAGCCCTGCCCCTAGTGCAGGCTAGAAGGCACCCTAGAACAGCGCAGGCTCTTGACCGTTTCACCAGCTGGTACGCAAAACTGGGCAAGTCTGGTAAGTGATTTCCAGGGAAATTAAACAGACACAACCACCTTACTTCACACAAGTCCCTGAGCAGCCAGCAGCTGAGATTTTTTTTTGCAACGCGTGGATTGTAATAGTGAGCAAGACACAGAAACATCATTGCCAATCCAGTGAATTGCTCATCATAAAAGTCAGCAGAGACTTGTAACATTCCAGGCTCGCAACTGCTTCATCTTAGAAGCCAAACGCAAAGCCATGCCATCTCCACAGCACATTAACAATCAATACTGACACGATGCAACTGATCCTTCTCTTGTGGGAGTGATAAACATTTAAATTTGATTATATGACAAGGTCTCATGGTGATTACAATTGTCTGTCTAAGAAAAGTTAAATAAATTTTACTAGATAAAAGTCCCATGTTTTGATGCTGTGCAAGTGCATGAGTTATGTGAGCAAACAAGCAGAAACTTGGGCTTAAGTTATGTTGTTTATCCAGTTTATTAAAAATCTGGAGCACACCTGCCCAGCTGGCCTTTCTGACTTGAGAGGGAAAATAAAAATAGGCTTCCTAAGATCATTTCATTTGCCGGGCCATTGAGTAGCAACTGAAACTGATAATTTGGCCGCCCAGGCTGTTATTCTCCTAAATTTCATCTTCAGCCCAGACAGTTGCATGCCCCCCCCTGCATTTAAAGAACGCACATACCTAATTACGTATGCTTTCCACCCAATATTGTGTTATTTGGCACAAATGCCATTTAGGGGTGTTGACAAGGGAACTGAAGCTTGAAGCCAGCTTTCAGTTTCAGTCTCACGTCAGACATGCTGCTCAGTCAAAGCATCTAAGACTTTTCAGCATAGGTCTGTAGCTTATCTACTGGTAAACAAATGCTGCTCTCCAAACTTCAGTTTTTCGACTTTGTTCTTTCAAGTTGCTGGATAGAAACATTTTTTGCTAAATAGTGTCATTGTGTTAATCTGCTTTCTAAACTGCTGCTGCCAAAGCTTAGTTACAAACCTGAGAAAGTATGCCATAAAACACCTTCAGTACTGATGGCGTGTTTCAAACTGAAGTTTTAAACTCACTTGATAATTAGAAGTTGGTACTTGACAAAAACTTCAGAGCTGTGCATGATTCTGGGAAATACATGTCTGCTTTGAATACATTTAAGTACTCATAATTGGCAGCAACATCCAATTTGTAAGATTACCAAGAAGTCCCGCATTCCCAGCTCATTCTAGGAAAAACAGCTGCTTATTTTTTCCTAATTGATTGGGCCTGGATTTCCAGATCGAGCCTACTTGGCTGAAACGGAGAATAGGAAATATTTACACTGCTATGACTGTCGCCAAAAGAAAAATCTGTGCAGGATACCACACAACTGAGAATTTCTCTAGGCAGCTTCTTCTGAAAGACACACGCTGGAACGAAGTCGAGTTATTAAAGAGATGTGCATTTTCACGTGCAGGTCATTGCTTATTTACACGTACCCACAAACACCCCTCCACCTCGGCGCGTACGCTCGTCCCAGGCTCTGACCAGGGCTGCCAGCAGCTGTCCGCGGGAGCGCACGGCAGCCTGCCCGAAAAGATCCCCCGCGCAAATCCTCTGCTCTGCGGTGCGCCTGAACCGACCCGTCGCGGCGCCGCACCGCTAGCGCGGAGACGGAGCGATGCGGGACGCGGAGCACGGGAGGAGCCTGCCCTCAGCCCCCACGCCGCCCCACCGCCGCGGCCACCCACCGGCGACAGCGCGGAGCAAGGCGCGGCGCCCGGCTGCTCTGCCACGGCGGCGGCACCGCCGAGCGGGCCGGCCCCCAGCGCTGCCCGAGGGGCGATGCCGCCTCGGCCCCCCCGCCCAAGGGCGCCGCCGCGCTGCTCCGCCGCACCCGCACCCGCGCCCGGCACCGCGGCTTCCCGGCGCCGCACCTGCGGGGCGGGCCGGTCCCTGTCCCTGCCTACCTGTCCCGTAGGCGCCCGCCCCGTCCCACTGGGCGCCGGGTGCCGCCGGGTGCCGCCGCCGCTGCGCCGAGCGAGGGGCGGTGTGTGCGGCGGGGCCGGCGGGGCACAGCCCCTCCCCCGCCCGGGCCGCCCCCGCTCCCGCCCCCGCCCCGGCCCCAGCCCCCGGCCCAGCCCCGCCGCCGGGGCGGGTAGCGTCCTGCAGCGGCGTTCGGTGGCCGCGGGCGGGCGGGCCGGGCCGAGCCACTTACACGCTTCTCGGGCTGGTGTCGCCTGTGGGGCGCTCCTCGCCGCGAAGGCTGCCCCCCCCCGCTGCCCCCACCCCGAAATACCCTCCCTCCAGTCACTCGCAGGCAAAGTGAAAGCCGCATGGGGGGCCCCAGAGGTCGTTCGTTCAGCCCGGTGGAGGATGGTACCTACCGAACGGGTGACAGAGGAATAAAATCGTGAAAGCTCCTTGGGTCCCGCGAGCTCGAGCTGCTCGGCTCCTCCGTCAGAAGACCCAAATCCTCACAAAAACAAACGTAATTTGCTGCCCTGCGGTACTGCTTGAGAGAGGAAGGACACCGTTACTTTTCCACTTCGGTATATATTTTTGCATAGTTAACCGGAGATACCTTCTACTCCCCAGATATTTCAGGTAAATCAGACCTGTGAGCCTGCTTCGTCGCTAAAGTTGCAGCATGGAGCACGGAAAAAGAAAATGTTCCGTGAAACCAAGCAACCGCGACATGTGTCTTTATACGCAAGAGACTGACAAATGTCGTCGTCATTCCCCCACTTTTTTAGCACAGCCTCTGCACAATACACAAATGTTAGTACGTTTTAGACGTGAAAAGTAATCACAGATAATGAGGACAGTAGCTAATCTACCAAATCAGCTTTTCGAAGGGGAAGTCTCCCTGGCGTAACTGGTAAATATTTTTGCCTATAGATGGGATTTTGCTCTTTGCCCTTCACATACTGGGAAGTTATGCCGTTAAAGCATCTTTGCCTTACCGAAGAGCGGGCATGTTTTACTGCTGGCGGTGGGCCAGGCCGGGGTGCTGAAGCAGCGCCCCGTTTGCGGGGCGGGGGGGGGAAGCCCCGGCCGGGCTGGGGGGTGCTCGGGCTGAGGCGGGATGTGCGGGAAAGCAGAGACACCTGCTGTTGCTGCAGGAGTACAGGTCTGAGAAACCCGTTCGAGTACAGTACGGCAGCTACACAGCTGTAACAGCTGTAAACCTGTCCGTGGATGATGTCTTCGATTTACCGAAAAATCGATAACCCAAATATTCTCGTGGCGTGTATTCCTAATCCTTGCACCTAACCTTGGTAGAACTGATGGCAGTTTTGCTCTGATCTCAAGCCTAAATGATTAAAAAGCACTAAGAAAAAGCATTAAGATGGCAAATGCAAACAAACAAAACAAAACGCAATCGAGCTGATTCAAATTAAGTACCCTAATTACAGCCATCTATTTTTAGGCAATCAAGAGCAAAATGCTAATTGTCTGTACAAGGAGCTGATCTGACCAGCTGAAGATCACCAGTGGTGTTTATATGCTTGTTGCTTAAATTTGGTTAGCTTCATAACTCCACTGTCCTATCTGTTTGCTCCTTCTCAATGGGTGTACGTTAAGACTCATCAGTGTTTTAGAACACTACAGTTTGTCCAAAGCAGTAAGTTTGTAATTTAGTTGCACATGATTGTTTCTCCAGTTTTGGTGTCAGAAAGATATATTCATTCTCACATCCCCAGTTAACACATCAAATGAAGTCATGCCAATTGTGTTACTCCTTTTTGACATCTCTTAGAACCTGAAGAACTTCCTGTGTCTTTTAATCATTTGCTCATCTGTAATCTATGCATATAAAAGTTAAATAGTAAAAAACATATATTTATATATCTTGTCCTCTTCTGCACTGAGAACCACATTCTTCTGTGAATTTTCTTTAAGGGAGGTTGTGGAAGAATAAGTAAGTAAATAAGTAAATACTTTATAAGAATATGCTCATTTGAAGATAACTTCCTATGTACTACACTTGTCATGGTACATATACCAGGCAGAAAATGAACAACCTTAGCATAAAATGATGCAGACATGTTCTACCAATTAACTGGGTCACTTTTGACAAGAAGCTCGTTCTTTTGTTTGTTGGTTGTTTTGGTTTTTTTTGGCAGGGGAGTGGTGCCTCTCTTCAAGCTGAACTTTTCAAAGTACTCTGAAGCCAATAACCCTGTCTTACTATCAAGATAAGAATTAGTTTAGAGATGTGCAAGATGAACAAATCAGGGCCAAAGCCAAAACTATTTGCTTTAGAAGCCAGTTTCCACATCTCTCCTCAGTCTGAACATCCACACTATTTCCCAGTTGCTTGAAACATTGTTCTCACTGATAACAAATGGAGAACAACAGTACAGTTTGTTTCCACTGTCCTAAACTGATCTTCTTAATCAGACAAAGTTGGAAAGTTGAAATTGTTGTTCAGTGAATATGCTCAAAACCCATCTGAAATACAATGGCAAGTGTCTTTCTATAAAAATTTGTGAACCTGCAGAGGATTATACTAAAACCTAGTGATCCCTAAAACTCAAACATCAAGTTAAGCTAGTCATCGATGCAAAGGGCTATTAAGCTGTCTTGGGATGGGGTAACGTAGCCTCTAAAGATGTTTGTCCATCACTACTGACTAGCCATGACTTAGATATGTTAACTTTTACACTGCAACAGCTGACATGAAATGAAAGCCACCCTGTGTTGCGTACTCAGAGATGTGCTAGGCAGCGTATCCAGATTGTTGACCAGAAGCACACACAAAGCTACAAAGCCTTTCTGTGAAGAAGTTTCTATCAAGAAGTCAAGATTCTCAACAATTGATTGCAGCAATCAAGAAGTAATTCCTGTTCTGAGTGGAGGAGAGAGCTACTTATCTTGAATACCACGAGATAATAAAAATCTCTGACTTGTTAATGAAACCCAAATAGTCTTAAATAATCTGAGGACTACAGGGCAAAGAATGAGACATTATGTTGGCACTCTGCTGTTACCACTTACGCTCTTCAATTAAGCCAATAAGGCTTCATTTCAAAACACTACATGTTTTAAAGTATGTATATGGTTCACATGATTTCTATGCAAGCACTATTATTTCTCCACACAAGTAACACCTTAAAATAAGTATTAGCCAGTCTCACCCTCTGACTCCCTAAGAAAAATTAATTGTATGATGATGTCTTTGATCTGGTTTCTCTTTGTATATGGAAAACCTCGAAAATATTGTGTGGAACATCTGGATTCTAGACAAGAGGAGAAATCACAGGGGAGATTGTCTTTGACCATATCAGCATCTCAAGGCTTTTGAGCACACCCACAACATTATGAGTACACATAAGTGACACTAGGTAGTAGCAAACCTTCAAAACAAAGAGCCTAGTTCCAGAAGAGGAAAGGTATTGAAAACTGTCTATTAAGAAAAAGAGTGAAATAAGCATAAAATATGCACAGAAACTGTTATCTACAGTTATACAATATTTTCCACTTCTGTTTACTGCTATGCCAGCCAAATATTATCTGAGAAAAAAAAAAAAACTGTATAGGAAAATACGTAACATGACTGATTCAGCTGATACACAGAAACACAATTGCATTAGAACACAGAACTTTTACTCACAGTCCAGACTGTGTCTACAGTTTGACAGCTGTCAGGATTTCTGGATGATATATTCCTTCTCAGAAAATGAAGAATGAAGGAGAGAAGTGGCATGACTGTGAGTTACAACTGGTTTCATCATTCTTAACTTCGAAGAGACAGGATCACAAAGTAACCTGCTGCATTCCCTGAGTACCTCGTGCATATGCTGTTTATAAGGGGAGGAGTGCTGTCTGCTTTCAAACTATAATTGTAGGGAAAAGGAAAAGAGAAAAAAGGGGATCACTGAAATCAGGATGACTGTTCTTATTCGTGCTTTGGCCTTCAGAAGGCTACGGTGAAATGAAGGGGTGATCGTAGGCTGGCCCTAGGCTTGAAAGTAAAACGTTCTGGGGAGTGGAGACAGGAAACTGGAGAACAAAAAGGGGTGAAGCATTAGGGGTTGGGGAAGAAAGGATGAAAGTGAGGGAAAAATACAAAGATAGTAAGGAAAAAAGTCCAAAATAAAACACAGAATGAGGAAGGAGAAAGGCAAAAGCAAGATAATATGAAATAAATAATGCAAGAATGGTTTTTGAATTGTCAGGAACTTCAAAGACGTCCCTCCTGCATTTCAAGACAGGCAATATTTTTAACAATTCCTCATCACTTTGTAAGAAAAGTATTTTGGCCCTAGTTCTGGTCATTAGCACAAGTGGTAATGCTGCTATGGAATGTGATAATGATGTGATATCAGAGAGAAGCAGGACAAGTTCAACATCACTGACTCTTCATTTCTTTTTGGTGTAGATTTTGGGACATATTACAACAGGTTTTCAAATAAATCTGTAAATGATAAAGATGATGAAAACCTAAGTATGAAAATGAAACTGTCTATGTCTTGAAGACATAGGTAAAAAAGGCAGGCAATCAGTATTGGAATTCCTAAGTTTTCTTCCGTGTAAGAGTTAAAATACATTTTATGTTTACCTTTGAAAACAATTTTTCTTCACTTTACAGTAGTGACCAGGAACACTATCAGGTGGAAAAAAATACCTCCTGTGGCCAGCAGACAACTAGGTAACATTTCAGGCACAAGAAAATATGTACTGCAGACCCAAGCAGTCTTGTAAGATCATCTCAGCAAAACTAATTAAACTTATACTTAATAAAAATACACTTAAGGTATAACTTACAGTATTGGCTTTTGGAGAAGTACAGCATTCCCTGTGTACAAAAGTTACCTTTACATTGCAGTGTTCCTCTTTAGAAAAATACTAGTGTTGCTTTGCTTGAGTAATGTAATAGGAAAATGCAGAATTGTTCACCTTACTGCTAATAAAAGGGCAAGTAAAAATAGCTTAAATATAGTTCTCCAAAATTACTCTTTAGTCTTTTACAACACTATATACTTAAAAATTCTCAACTTCTTGAAAGCATTACTTCAGTAAATGTTGAGGTACTTATACTTCTCATATATACACTGGTAAACTGAGGCTCAGACTGGCTGACTGACAGAGCTTAAAACTGAGCTTAAAAGTTTTGAATCGTGGTTCCGTACTTGCCAGTATCAAATGATGACTCTAAAGTGCTCCAAATGTAACCTTTGTCCCCAGAACTCAGAATAAGTTAGTCTTATGATCTAAAATCTCAGTATGAAGTAAGTTCCCTTGCGTTTCTTGGTAAACCTGTAATTTTTACACAGTGATGAAAAGGACAGCTGTAACATCATCTTCAGTCTTATCAACAGGCATACACTCTCTGTTAAAGAACAGCCTAATGACAATGCTTTTTCTTTTCCAAAATAAGATTTTGTTCTGTAACTTTCTAGCATGCAAAGATCATAATGCCACAGGGAGGTATTATACTCCATTCAGAAGCAACAGCATCATGTACATTAACAGACCACTGAGCAGAAATGAATATAATAGATTATCATAACTGCAGAAAATAAAAGACTTAATTTTTCATTTCATAGTTTCTCAGTATCACCTCTTAAAAACAGGTTTTCCCCCCTATTACAAATAAATGTTGGTGCTTTGAAAAACAACCCAAAATCTTGGATTGCATAGGCTCTGATAAACCTGCCACTTCAAATTCTTGAAGTTTGCCAATAAAGTCTTCAAATTTAATTTCTGGGAAAATGCTTGCTCTTCTGCAACGATAATTGCAGGTTTTCAGCCTGATAGATTACACATGAGTGAAAAAGAATATATGTAAAGGTCAACCATATCAAGACACCACTCTAACCCAATAAAGTAATTTTCATTTACATGGTGACAATAGAGGAACCTTTGCTCTCTGTACTTAGAATCATAGAATCATTTAGGTTGGAAAAGGCACTTAAAATCATCAAGTCCAACTGCATAGAAATAATTAAGTGTTGTCTGCCGAATTACAAAACAGGGATCTTTTTAATGTGAGGCAAATGTGGTAGCCACTACATTACAGAAACAGTCCTTAGGTACTTGCTCTCGTATTCTGGGAGAAGCGCCTATAGTCAAAAGTCATGGCACACAATTTTATTTGCTCAATGTTTAGTGTAAAACTGTAATTTCTCCTGTTTAAATATTAGATCCTGTGTGTATAAATGCCACATATTAGTGTATTTGTTTGAAGTGACAGAAATAAGCTCTATAATTTTCAGAAAGTTTGCTCATATGGCTCTTTAATGGTGTTTTCAATATAGATTAAGAAGTTAGTGTTGCCATACATGCATTTAGACCCCACAGTAAGAAAAAAGAAAAACACTCACATAAATGAAGAGCCTTATGTGAAGTTAGATCTGATTTATATAAGTAACATTTAAACACTTACGTTTGTTGCACTACATAAAGGCAAATGGTTTTCTTGAACCCACAAGAAGATATAGTGCTTCTGTAGCAGGTTTTAGGATCTTATGAGAACATAAAAATAATTTTTCCAGTTCATTATGACCCCTTGATAATGTAGACTTCACTTGCATATGGAAGAAAAAGAAACTGAGGTTTGGTGTCAGAGGTATTCATGTAAAAATCTTGACATACAACTTCGCTATAAAAACCCTGAGGTTGATATGTTAAGTAATTTAACATTAAAGAGAACTTAGAAAAGAGATAAATGAGGCAAACCCATATGTAAATTGGCTTTTAACAATTTCTTCACTTTATGCTCTTTTTTAAAATCTAATTTGTTTTACAGAAAACTAAAAACAAAATAATAAATTACACCCTTATAGACAAATTCATCCTCAGAATTTGGAGCAAAAAATGAAGATGTCCAGAGCCTCATAAAACTAAGCACACTCTAAATCAATTACACCTCTTATATGCAGTGAACAGAAGAAAAGTATCGCTCAATTATGTCCACAGTCTCTGGAGTGTTATGCGCTGCCTGGTGCTGAATGCTGCCCTACAAGCTTGTGTTGGGAATTGTCAGAGATGCCTCATATGTTTAGCTCAGAGTTTAAATACAACAGATTCTGTAGCACTTTTTTGTAGTCACTCTTTTTTAAAAAGAGTGGAGGGTTTAAGTAACCATCCTTAAAGATTTAGTGCTTTTTTATTTACTTTTTAAATAAAACTATGTTTGGGGATTACTTCTTTTGCATTGCAAACTTAGCTTAAACAGCTTCTTAGTTTTCCTCACTAGGGGGATGTTCTTCAAAGTTAATGCAGGCTGTATTAGCAGCTACCTTTTCTGGCAAATTTGGGAATTTGAAAGGCTGGAAAAGCCTGCCAGGCTAGAAAAACAAAAGTGGGAAATACTACTGCATTCCTTCCAATGTAGTGCAGTAGCCTGAAATTCCATTAGATGCTGCTGGGTATTTCCTACCAGCACTTTGCTTCACCTCAAGTCCTGAAGGCTTATTTCATTATGGAGTTGTGAATTGCCAATTTTTTAGCATGGTGGATATCTAGAAGTGTGGCCCACTGCCCTGAATGCAGTGAACCAGGAATGGTTGTATTGCAAAGGGTATATGGAAACAGAATTACAAAGAAAACATGCAGATGTTGCGTGCAACTCCAAGACATTGCAGATGTGTCTGTTTAGCAGAGCTCACCTCTGCTGCTGCACACATTGATATCTAAGGCAAGAGAAATCAGTAACGTAATTAGATTTGCAGCTATGCAGTCTTGCTAGCAAAATCCCTATGCTGATGAGGGCAATAGATCAGCACAGAAGCGTCAGTGTGTCTCAGACTGAACACAGCAGGTCAGTATGTTTTTATGGTATTATTAATTATCATTGGGTTTTATTTATGGGGGGGTTCTTTTTTTTATGATGTAGTATATCCTCACAACCCGCTGGAAACTAGGCTACAACCTTTGCTTTCCCCCACATAATAAAGTAGAAACGACATGCTATTTTTACACTTCAGCATTTGAAAGACGCAGAAGCTGATGTGGTGCCTGTTAATATGTGGTCCATCAAACATTTTATACATCCACAACCAGAAAAGGCATAATACAGTAAGAGGGGAACTCTTGCATGGTACTTTATTCTATAGTTCACTGCACTGTCTCAAGAATGATTGCAGTGACTCCAGCCACTGTGATGCATTTAAGTACACATATCGAGCAAAGTAAATGGAAACCACAAGTCCTAGAGGCAAAGTAGACTTTTTCTGTAGGTTTTTCCAGGAAAAGGAAGTCAAGGCTATTATGCAGTTTTAGGTACATTCAGAGAAAGTAGGACTTCATACCCAACATTGCAATCAAAAGCATCTAATGGAGGTAATAATGTCAGCATGAATATCTTGTGTGTTGATTTTTAAGTTGAGGTGACCTGCACTGAAAGCCAAACTTTTTACTGAAATTGTTCTCCTCTGCCTTTGCAGTGCACAGTTAGGAGTGCACTGGTTGAAAGTCGGAGATAGTCATCTAACAGGGACACTGTCTCCACACATTCTTTCTCCTGGCCATACTCTCAATGACAGTTTAGAGAAGGCTAACATAAGGCTATTCAGGGGCATGTCTGAAGGACATCTTTAACTGTTGTGTAGGTGTAAAGCAGCCTATGCACATCAGCACAGAGCCTGGCGAAGGGCACCATCTGTAATGGATTATATTTGTTTAAGCAGAGCATCAGATGAAAAAAAAATTGTTAGCATGCAAGAATCTGCTCAGAGCTACCCCAGGTATGTATGCATGGCCCTGAACTGACAATGCAAAACGTTCCTCCATCTCTGTCCCTTGCTAGGGGACCAAGCAAGGCAATAAGCACGAGCTGAACCTAGGGTCAAGCACTTGCAGCAGCACTTGCCTGGGAAAGATTCCAGGAGTGTTCATATACTCCAAGACTCATTTTGTCATAGTCTTTTCCATAATGTTACCAGAAGGATTACTAAAATTCTGAACTTAAAGTTTCCTCATGTCCTGGCCCTTTGGCTGTATAGCTTCCAAAATACATTTTGAAGCAGATATACCTGTCATATGTAGAAGTCTAGGTGAAAAAAAGGTATTCGAGAGCAAGCGTTTTTATTCTGAAAGACATTTATTTAGCATTTTGATACCTACAGCAGAAGGATACTTAAACAGCTTTAGTCTCAGTTCTCTGCAAGAGTTTACGAACAGAATATTACGACTGATAAAGAAATATGCTAATTCTTATAAAACCACTGTTATGATTAAGCAGGAATGACTCTATAGATAGAACTATACTCTGTTAAGCAGCTATTTACATTTGACTTTTATAAAATCATATTTTCCTCTCTAAATTTCTTAGGTATAGTCTTGTACTGAGTAAAGTTCCCGTGGAAAGATTTCTTAAAGTAAGACAAGAGTTTAATGACTTTTATTTTCCTCCTTCAGAAAAATTTTCAGTGCCATATAGTATCTGAAAAGAATATCTACTTCTGCCTTAAAATGTTTCTCTGCTTTATGGGAACAGAGTTTCTGATGAAACCTCCATCTCGTTCAGTTCATTGTTAGCTTTCCTAAAACTGGACGTCCAGACTTGAATGACAAGCTACGCTCCACAAGTATACAGGCTTCTTCCAGTTATAATGCATACATCCCATTACAGTAGTATATATTTTCCCAACCAAATTGATGAAATGGTAATACTTCACATAGCTTGATTTTTTTTCCTATAGAATAACATGTTCAAAAGGTAGCTAGGATTATGAACAAAAAAAAGTAATACTTCTGCAGTTTTATTATTAATCAGGGAATTTTGAGAGATAACATCTAAGGCAAAGTAAGTTTATAAATATTCTATTATTAAAAAATACTTGAAGGTTAAAAATCAGCTGTTAGGCTTATGGAATGGATATATATATATATAAATCAGATTATCATAAAACTGTAGTATTTTTTCAGAAAGTAGGTTGGTATGTTAGACAGTTTAAGAATCTTCATTCAAGTTTCCAAAAATTTTTGCAATAAACTAGCCAGCCTCTCAGCTAGGTACCCCTTGCATGTTGCACAGCACAGGAAGCTGTATGTACCTGTAAATAGTAAAACGTCTTTTAACATGAAGCACAACACATATTTTGCAAAAATGTGTATATCCTACATAACATATCTTGAGTATTTGGATCTTTTTTTTTAATTTCACTATCACCTTTGTACATTTTAGATTAAATACAAGCACACTTGATCTAGAAACCTCTCTATACCATTTACATAATTTTCAGACTTCTATTAATGTTCAAAGGACCTAATTATAGAAGGTCTTGAACTGCTAACAACTCCGTCCAACACTAACTGCAGACAGGATATAGCACAGTTACTGAAAAGTTGTACTGACAGATTTCAGTCATGTTTTTTTCTCATGTGCCAAAATCATTACTTCTGTTCTGTATTAAAGTTAAATGGATAAATGATTGCAAATGTATTTATGAAGCCTGTTGTTCATTTCAGAGGCCAAAATCATTCCTTTCTTTCACAAATCCCCTTGAAAGGTCAGGACAGTGCAATATTTTCTCAAGATCTCTTAATTAAATTTCCTGCTATATAGTTGTATCATTCTAAAGGAATTGGTTCCCAAGCCTTTGACAGAATATCTAACAGCTCAAACCTGAAAGATGTTATTGGCATTATTGAGTATTGATAATATGTACCTGTTAGTACTATTGATAACAACACTCAGTAGCTATTAGTACATTAAAATGCCAGTTAACTTCCCATTAGGGCAAATTCCCCGCTGAGTTCTACAACGGTGTAGCTAACCTGCTAAGTATTCAGTGAGGTCAATTTAAAGCAAGCTCAGGTATCTCTACTGTGCTGCTGTCATTTTTCTGCATGGAAAGATAATCTGATAGATAGCTGTCAAAAATGAAGAACAAAATACAAGGATCTTCTTTCTTGCCATTTGTTCACCTGTACACCCACCAACCCATTTTCACTGCCATTTCCCTTTGTTTACTTACACTTGCCTGCCAAGTTGTTGTGGGTTTTCTTGCTTCAGCACTGTTGCCTCCATCCCAGCCACCACCAGACTGTCAATTGCTCACTCTGAAATGGTAGTTCTTATTTGAATGGGTCTGAAAAATAATGTCAGCTAGCAGAGGCTAAATGGTTGTTGTTTCAGTACCTAAGGCAAACCCCTGAAATATGGGTGAAAAATTAGCATGCATGGGATATGGCAATGAAATAAGCACCTCCAGCATTACCAATGTGTAAATGTAATAACCAACAGATACTACTAGAAGTGTTTCATAGACTGGTCTGGTTTTGGACAGCATGCCCTAGTTAAGCCCTACTTCAATCTATACAACCAAAATTCCATCCCAAACTCAGCCCAACTAACATCCTTTATACTTCCCTAGGTGCTTTAGATAATATTTCAGTCATCAGGAAACACTGCCTATTGTTTCTAGTGCATGATCAAGACTAGGATTTGTAGGTCTGTGTTGCTGGAACAAAATCCGTTACCTGAGAATTCCATTGTTTGAGCCCAACTGAGCACCAAAAATCTGGTGGCTGGCAAAACAGAACCACATCAATGTTTTCATTTCTTTCCAAGTGGAGCACCAATCTTTGGAGTGATTTATTAATACAGGAATATCATTACACAGGCTGTGAAACAAACTGCAATGATTTTTCAGACTGGTTTACAAAGAATAAATAAAACAATAGAGTCAGTGCAAACAATTACATTCTCTGTTATCATGTCACCGTCTCACTTTTGTTACAGGTATGGCAGGATTTTGTCAAAATGCCATGAGTGGCAGTGACACTCAAAGGTGTCACAGAGCACCTCCCCCCAGTCCTGGTCCCAGGGGCCAGATGCACAGAGGCCCAGTAGGTGTAATACTAGAAGGTGCTCAGGATACTGTCTCATTATTGAGAGACCGTTACACTAGCAGAAAGGGGTGTATACAGGACCTCCAGAAATTACTAGCAGGGCCCTTATTTCAAAACTGAATTGAAATAATACACGTTAGTGCTTTCTAAGTATCAGGAAACTAGGTTGGCAAAGACCTACATCAGGCACTACTCGAGGTCCAGGTCAATTTGATCCATTTTAATCCATATTGTTGGATATAGACATGTCTGTCTATGAGCTCAGAGATGGCTTCGCAGCTTTCTGTCAATAACAAAAAAAGTAGACACAAAGTAGTAAAGGTTAGTAGCAGAGGGTGAAAACTATTGGTTTTTAATAACTTTTTGAAGACGGATTTGTATTCTTCCTCCCAATACACTCTCTCTCCCATGCAGAGAATCAAGGTTTCTAAAACAAAATCCACTGTCTTTCATGAGCTAAATAAATTTGTGTATTTTCGTGTGCATTATAGGAATAACCAGCGCCCATCAGAGGGAGTCAGTTTACTGCAGGATTTTAAATATTGCAAAGTCAAGCACAAGCCACAGGGTGCCGCTATTCTCACTGTCAAATAAACGAGATTTTCTGCATTTTACTCGCCCAATAAATTTAGGACAATAGGAAAAGTTATAATGATGCTAGAAATGCAGTTAGAAGAGCCGATTTTTCATCCTGATGACTCTCCTTAAGGAATTGCGAAGTATGTTACAATTGCTTCACTGCAGTCAAACCCATTAAAACACGAAATGAAATTTAGCATGAACAGAAAAACAGCAGGGGAGTACAACACAGAGACAGACAAACTCCCCACAACTCTTTGTTTTTCTCCACTCCATCATCACACAAAATTCTGATCAGCTGCTTTAGTCTATGGTGTAATTAGCTTGTACCATCTTTAAGCAGGCTCTTCACTTTTTGGAGTTGATCTCCCAAGATCATGGTGCTCCACCTGCTATGGTGTTATGCACAGACTTCTCCTTAATTTAAAATCTGTCTCATTCATCAGCTGCAAATGCTTTCTGTCAGTCTTATCCTTCTGTACCTGTTAAGTATATAAGGTTAAGTAGCTAATGACTCTTTCCAGTGCTTGCTTCAAGAAAAACTGGTCTGCACCGATTGGTTTAAAATCCATAATGAAATGGCCTTGCCAGAGATTAGCTCTGCTTGATCAATAAAAATCATTGATTCATTTGCTTTGTAAGGAAAGTTTTAGTACCCTGTTAAGGGAATTACAATGCTTTGCAGTTTCTTCTTGTAGTAACCCCAAAGTGCTGAAGTGCTTGCTGAAAGGTATGCTGATTTTGTAATAGCTTGCAGTGATAATTCTCAAGAATAACAGATTCTCATGGGTTTTAGGAGCTACCTTGCTGAGGAAAATTTCATTCCTTCTCCATCAGCTACTGTAGAAACATGACAAACAAAAGACTGTCCTACTTCAACTACTGTAAGACCTTGGTTTTGTTGGGGTTTTTCCCCTGTTGCTTACGCTTCTTATTTTAGTTCTCAGCTAGGAACTGGAACCTACTTCCTGTTCCTTTTTCTGAGGTTCTGACATATGAATGGAGACCAGTCATTATCCTCCCAGAAATGTAAAACCAACAGCAAAGCTGAATAAAAAAATTACATATCAACTAACATTAGTACAGGTACAACAGTGCAATATTTATTTCCAAAATAGTCGCTAGGAATAAGTTATGGAGTGCAGCAGAAAGAGATTAGCTGAGTTAAAATATACTAAAGCCATCTATGTAGGATTTGGTATTAAAAAAATAAAGGGCGGTAAATGCTAGAATAAGTATTGAAGCATAAACAGATAAAATTATTTTAATCTCATACTCATTCCTATATAAAGATGCAATCATCTTCCTTACAAGCTTCCCACCTGTCTGTGAAACTACACATAAATACCATTAAGAGAGTCTGTGCTTTGATTACATTCAGTATAATACCATATTTCCAGTATCATTCTATAAATTACCCAGACCTCCAAATGTATTAGGCACCTGTTATAGTACTGCTACTACTAATAAAATTATAATAACCCATTAGAGACTGTATGTGCACACCATCTCACTATTGAAAGTAATCAGGGGTGGAAAAACAGTCAGTGTGAAAAACGTTACACCACTGAACTAGAGTGCTTACTATATTGGCGGACAGGATCAAAATATCACTGAGAAAGAGTGGACTGACTGTAGGTTATTTATTAGCTTTTTCTTAGCATATATGGTATGATAGTCAGTAGATTTATCATCCAGCTTTAAAAGGGCAAGCGTTCATAGCCCTTAGGCTCACTTCTTAAATTTTTAAAGAGTGTATGGTAATTCTTACCATACAGTTATCATTATTTAACAATGGGGGGATGGTGGTGGTGGTGGAACTAAGGAAAAAAGATCTGACTGTTCCCAAAATGGCCTAGTTTTAAAGGGATCTGATTTTCAGACAAACTATTGAAAACTTCATGGAAATCACTCTTGGAAATCTCCAGTACCTCCATGGAATTCAGAAATTCCCTGCTGTGACATGGGAAGTTTTCTTCAAGTTTGTGGGTAATATTTGTTTTCAAAAAATCAGTGACAAGTAATGATTGATTAATTGTAACACGAGACAAGACGAGGCTCCTCATGAAGATCAGGTAGGTCAATGCAGTCAGTGCAATTACTGAAGATTCTAAGTGTTTGAATGAAAAGAATGCAGAAAAGTTGGGAATAAAGTAAAACTCACCAATATGTTGTCCTGGTAAAGGCTTATGATGTCAAAGCATTTTTAGGCATACCTTTCCATAGAACATTTTCAAAAGGAACAAGCATTGGATAGTTCATCAAATTTGCAAATGCATTTAAACTTGCAGTTCATCTTAGGCTACTTTGCACTGTTTTGGCAAGGACACAAATGAAATTTGCTGATCAAATGTCAGGTCGAGAAGGCTCAACATGAAAGGAAAACTTTTAACAGCTGTGAGACAGCTACAAACTTCTGCTGCATTGCAGAATACACTACTGCTATATGGAGTCAAGTATACAGTTAATTTATGTCTCAGGAACAGATAATTTTATCTCATATTGTGAAATTACTTTTCACCGGTTCATCTGCATCACAGAATGACTTGCAAGTAGATTTGACACTTAAAAAAATATTGTAAAGGTACTGTACAAATTCTGAGGTTGTAATAAGTAGGTCCTGCAAGCTGCAATAGGAAAAATATTCAATCTCTTTGCCCTTGCCATTTGAAGACAGTATTTACAAGCACTTCCATGCAAATAGTTTAATGTTAGCAGAAGAATAAAGCAATACAGTACCAGCTCATCTTTAATATGCAGTGTTGGAGCAGTATTTGTGGGACCAATCAATAAGTCAAAGCTCAAACTTTCCTCAGCTGCTGTGAAGAGGGAACAGCAAATCACTAAGGACACTCCAGGCACAAGTAATACTGCACAAAACCACCTGTTCAAAAAGTTCGGAGTTTTGCAGCCGGGTTATCTTCTAAAATAGTTTTCAAATAGTCACAAAATAGTTTTCAGAACTCTTCCATTTCTGTTTATACAGCTATTGATTTGTTATTTTTTACGTAAAGCTGAGACTTCCCATTTTCTTTTCTTCTGTCAACTGGTGTACTTTGTTGTTTATATGAAACTCTTTGGGCAGAGACTCTGCACCTGAATTTGTTTAAAACATTATAATTTGTTTCATATATTTTCCACAAAGTTGAACAACAGTTTCCAGTGACTCTATTGAACTTGTGATTTTAAGGATTAAAAATAAGAATTCAGAGGTTTTCAAGATTATTTAATTGCCAACTATTTAACTGGCTGGTTTTTCAGACAATGTTAATTTAGAACCAAAGAAAATGTCTACAGGTCTGATGTCCTTCTTTATTCATGCTAGTACACTGATTAAACCTAAGATAAAAAGTACTTAAAACTTTATATGGCTTTATGAAAACTTGACCAAAAAAAAGAAACATTTGGAAGTTCATTACACTGAAGAATTGTTAATTTTAATGAAATATTACACCTGTAAAATTTGATTGCTTGTTTCAAAGTCTTTGATGGATTTATACTGCCTGGCTGAAGAATCATAGGCACATTTTAAAAGAATTAGATCTGTGCTGGTTACAGCCTTTGAATCGTGGTGCATTATTCTGTTCTGACAAACTGGAAGTCCTTGACCAGGTAATTATATACAACATCTTGAGGCTCAATTTTGCCTCCTGACAAGCACTCCGCTTAGCTGAAACCAAAGGAACATCACAGCATATCTTCCAAATCAATATTCAACTTCCTTGAAACATAGGGAAAACTTTAAAAGAGAGCCTGAATGTTGCATGTCACTCACACCAATTTAATGTTATTTTTCAGAGCAAAGGAAAGAAGTGACTACAACAAATTACTAATATAATATTTCAAATTTATCGTCATCATCATGAATCCAGATTTGCTACTTCATCTGTTACTTAATTTCTTTGATCGGTAATATTGCATTGACCATGTAAGTACTCATGCACCATCCTTAGCACCCAACTAAGAAATAAAAATATATGAAGCGACATGAACTCATCCTGTCCATACCGAACAGTTTTCCCAAAATACTTGTTTTCTACTAGTTGACAGAAAGATAGTAAAATAGGACTGAAGTTCTTCCCCTTTTACCCAAAACTGCACTCAAAGAAGTAAGATTTGCAGCATGTCTGAGAGATTAATAAATTAGATAAACCAAGAAAGTAAAAAACTTTCCATGAGAAAGCTCTGATGGATCTCCTTTTCCATTTCAACAGACTCACCAAATCCCTGTCTACCCAGCCCCACTGAAGCCAAAGCAAGTTATGCATTTTCTTTTAAAACTTTCTGTGTTTACCGCTCGGGAAAAACTAACTTGTCCTTTGCACTGCAGGACTAAAATTGAGTTACTTAATTATCCTTCCCTCCTATGGAATCTTTTTACCTTGTTCAGAACAACTCTTTTATTATCTTTTCATCTCTTTCTTTCACCAAGAAGAAATATAATGGAACACACCATACTGAAACGAAGTCTCAACTGCAAGAAGCTTCTGCATTTGTTCTCAGAAACCAGTTTTGTTGTATATCTACTGTATTATTTAGATGCCTGTGCAGTTTTCAGTCACATTCCAGCCTTGTTTAGCATCATACACATGTACCTAAAAGAGCCACAATTTTTCTTGAGGTACAATCTGCCTGACAGCAGAGTTTGTTGTTGTTGTTTTTTTAATATGAAACAACAGTTGAAGGAAGTGGAAGAAAACCACAGAAAATGAGGGCACACGTATGAATAGTACAGGCACCAATGGACTACATGTTATGTGTCCAGTTAGTTTCTGAAAAAATGAAAATAGCTGTCTTCAACACAAATAGGCTGCTCTGTTTTTCTAATCTTTCTATTATTTCTAATGAACTGCATCATTGTCTTGAGCAAAGTTGAGAAACTGTCAACACTTGAATCTCTTTTGCTGGCCAGTGTACAACAGATAATATTATTCATATTAACATTACTGTAGCAGTTTTGGAGACCTAATCAAGGGTGAAAGCTGACATATATAAGGATGAAAAGTATTAAAGATACCTGCATGTCCACAGTCACAAACATCTGCACACCAAGCCTCACCCATCTGGCTTGTGCCCACACTCCAACTGAGCTGAGCTTGTGAGATTTGGACCTTTCACTACAGCTGTCATACTTGGGGAGCTGTTCCGTGCAGCTCTCGGTGCCCGACCCAGAGCCATCGGAGGGTTTCCCCCGGCCCTGCCAGCTTCAGGCAGCCGGGGCACCCAGGAGGGGCGCTCGCAGCAGCAGAGGTGAGCTGGCAGGGGACACCTCGCCCTGGGGAGCGGGGAGGCTTTCCTTCTGGGGGCGCCTGGGCATGTCTTCCACCCCTCCCCGGGCCAGCCAGTGACCGTGGCCTCTCTTCCCTTTCTAGCGTGACACCCGCTGCTGCAGCGCCAGTGAGAGGGAGCTGCTCACCATCCCCGGCTCCCCCCAGCCCACCACAGAACGTGGAGAGCACGGCCACAGAGCTGGAGAACTGCTGTCTGATCTGCCTGGACAGCTGCAAGAAGGCCAGCTATGTGATGCCGTGCCTCCATCAATTCTGCTACCCATGTTGTACCACCAGTTCTGCTACAAAGGGCTGAGAGCAAGCCCAAGCGCCCCCTCTGCAAGGGAAGAGTGCAATCCATTGTGCACTTGGTGTGGACTTTGAGGAGCATGTCATTACACCACACATAGCATCATCAGTTGTCAGCCACCAGGCAAGAGGAGCTCCTGGCTGTCTAGCTACCCACAGACCTGCGGTAACAGAGTGACAGCCTGTGGGAATGGTGCCCACGGCTCCTCCCGATGGTATCCAGCCCAGCACCTAGGTCTTTCTTTTCCAGGACCACCCATCTCTCCTCCAGCCCCTTCTGACCTGCATGCCTGGAGCTGGGACTGATCTTTTGGAAACAGCACTGGCAGGTAGCCATAGTAGAGGACTTCATCATGCCCCTCCAGGTCCTCTTCAGCTGAATGAGGATCTACTGGGGTCTCTCCTCCCAAGCCATACAGTGACATTTGTGTACCAGTTTATTGATGTCACTATGCAATGGTGCAGCAGGGAGGCCCAGCATCCGCTAGGCCTGGAGGATGGCCATGCTGCTGGGCAGTGGGAGGGTGGCCCTGCAGCTGCCCCCCACCCTGCTGCATCCCCAGGAAGGTCTCCCACATCTGGCCCAGCCCCTTCGTGTTGCAGCACAAGAAAGCTATCAGGCTGCAAAAAGACTTTACCATCAGCCAGGTTCTACTGTCTGTGCTGTTTCTCCTTTCTCCAGAGGCCAGACCTCACTGCTCTTCCTCTGTCCAGCCAGCCTCTCCTCATCTAGGCCTCCTTCTTCTCTCTGCTTCTCCTGGGGCCTCTCCTACATCTGGGATGCGCGCTCTCTCTCTCCTTCCTCTGCTTCTGCCAGGTCTCTCTTCATCCAAAGCTCCTCTTCTATACCCCTTAGAGCTATTTAACTACTTAGCAGGAACCAGCCACAGCTGCACATTATCCACATCAGCCAACCCACCGCCCCTGAAGCAAGCCCACAGCTGTATATTATCAATGTTACTCAACCCACCAACTCAACTCAATGCCTTCATTCCTCTACATCTTCCCACAGCCCTGCAGGAGACAACATGAACGACCTCCCCAGAGCCTCAGCAGCTGCTCTCTGTGGATGTCCTGGCAGCTATCTCTCTGCCCCTGCTTCTATCCCCAGGGAGCAAGAAAAGCCCCAGGAGGAGCCCCAAGGGGCTGCAGCATGTCCATCTACTTCCAGCTGGGACAGGGAATGCTCCCCGGAGGGGCTGCGGAGACCCCCTGAGAGGAGGGCCAGCAGCCCCAAGGCCTCTTCTCCAGCCAAGAAGAGCTCACCCCACCAGCAGCACTAGAAGATGCCCCAGGTGCTGCCAAAACCAGGGCTGGGCCAGCAGCTGGGGCACGTGCCGGCTGTCAAGGGCTCCTGGCACTTTAAGTCTAATTCTCAGGCAGTAAAAGAAAATAAAGGCCTGAAAACTGCAGAAAAAGTCTCGGTGTTACTGACAGTGCAGGTGGCGATCCTCTTGTCCATAGCAGGCTGCCATGGGGTTTCTCCTGCTGGACTGGCAAAGCCACACTGCCCTGCTTTGACCGTTGTGGGCTGGACCTGTGCTCTCAGAGTGCGTCTCTCCGAGAGCACTGCACTGTGGGTTTTGGCCCTCTGCTCTTGCAGGACCCCTTTCCCTTCAGCAAGGTGCCATGGCGTCTAGCCCTCCGCTCTCGCAGGGACCCTTTCCCCTGATTCAAGCACTGTGGGGCCTGGCCCTATGCACCTGATGGGCCTCTTTGTGATGATCTAAGCACCTCTGAGTTCTATTGTCTGGTCTTGCTGGGCCCACTTTCCCCTCATTCAAGCGCTATGGGCACTTGAGCCGAGAAAGGTGGACATGCTGCTGCCCTCAAGCACAGGCTTTCTTCCCAGTCTTCCACATCTAGCCTTGATGCTGGCATTTCTTCTCCTCCACTTGGAAACAACCACTCTTTAGTAGATGGGCACTGCCAGTTCCCCCAGCACCTGTCACCACCACCACCACCAGCCCTCCCTATTGCATGCTCTCTGCAGGACTTCCCACAGCACAGCTCCTCTCTGCTGTGAGTGAACCCTGCAGAAACAGCAGCCCATCTTCTCCATGCTCCCCAGGACCCCTCACGCTCCTTTCACACTCTGCTCTGTGACCCCTTCTGCAGCCAAGCTGGCCACAGAAGATAAGGGACGGGACAAAAGGAGACTGTTGGGTTTGGTACCAAGAGCTGCTGCTGCACCCCAAAGGAAGACCCAGGTCCAAACGGCACAAAAGGCCAAAGCTCAACTAGAGATTAAACTGGCAGACAACAAGAAAGGGTTTTTACATATGTTAATAGCAAGAGGAAGAAAACACTGGATTGATTCTTGATGAACTGGAACTATCCTGTTCTCTTCTATTTCTTTTAGTGCCTTTTTACTGAAGAGAGGTGTGGACAGTTAATCTCTTAACAGTGTTGTACTGCATTTCAAATACAGTATTTATTGTCTAAATAACAGAAAGTGTGCAAGGTAATGAAAAGCATATTGTGATATATACCAGACAGAAAAATGTGAAGCTGTACATTAAGTCAAAATACCAAGGAAATAACCAAGTAGTCTGGAAGACAGCCTAATTGAAGGCTGTTGGGGACAGCAATCCATCACAACATATGTTCTTTGTAGTCCAAATTTATGGAAGCGGTTTCCCACATTATTTAAAAGAGATGCAAAAAAAGACAGGGAGACCTGTGTACCATAGCAGGATGCCTGTACAGCAGCAGATTTAACCATTGAGTCATAACTGTCCTTGATATTTAAAGACATCCTTTAGAATGAAGAATAGGGTGGAGTTGCACTACTTTCAGATCTTAGAACATATTTGTAAATAGCAAACTTTGCAGTAATCCATCTTATTCCTAATCACAGCAATAGTGATGCATGTTCTAAGGTAATAATTCTTTCTGCACCTATAATATTTTTCTTCTCAAATTGCTATGAACATTAAAAAAGATTCATCACACAACTAATGTATTAAAACCAAAGGTAATTTTGTGCTAAACTAAATGGTACAGCAGAAAGCTGCCAAAACAAAACTGGTCAGTTGCAAAGTACTCTAAATAGTAAATTGACTTTCTTTTTTTTTTTTTTTAAAGATACTTATCCCAGATTATAAACAATCTGGTTTAAGATGAAACCAGCCCACAACAGATACACCTTAGTACAGAACAAATAAACATGAGTGACAACGCTAAGACCAAAAGCTCTTGAAAGTTACTTTCCTCTTGCCAACAGCACACAATCAAATGCATGCTGTTCTGAACAGTTACCCTGCAGTTAGTGGTCTGGTTAGTAATTGAACTCAGTTAGGCAATATGCTGCTCACATTGAAATCAGGAAAGGAACATGGCTGGAGCACCACTTAGCTTCAGCAGCAATTCTGTTTGAAAAAACTGACCAGTTTGGGAACTGTGTACCTATCTGCTCCACGTTCCTTTGGAAATCCTAGACACGTATCCTGAAGTAGGCTAGACTTGTTTTTGGAATGAGAGGGATAAAACTAATCTGGGACCTGAGATGTCAAGAACATGCTCTTTACTTACCCCTGCTTTTCAGTCAGCCTCTGCTAAAATTGCCCTCTCCCCAAACGTTTTCCTTCCACCCCATCTCAGACATTACTAGCCAGGTGAAAGCCAGTTTAGCAATTCCCTCATGTGAGGCTTGACAGATCTAGGCATATACCAGTGTCAAACCTCAAGGTCTGATACTGAGTTTTCTGATTCTGACACAAAAACAAGCAGGTGGTATCAGCTGCCAGCATTACATCTCTATTCAACAGAAGGGGTTAAGATAGCGGTTGAAAATGAATCACTAGGATCTGGAGCTGACTAATCCTCATGTTAGTTTAGTCTGCTAGTTAATTAGATATGTCACATCAGCAGGATAAGACTGCTGTCCTGGAAGGCCTTCCCACTAAATCCTGCTGTACTTCTCAAATCATAAATGAAGAGGGGAAGCTGACTGGAGTCTATATCCTAGAAGATCTGTCACCCAGCCTCAGCCTAGGAACAACTACAAAAGCACAACCAATATCCCAACAGAAATAAAGAAACTAAAGGAACACGAGTTTACAGCTTTCATTCCCCAGCATGAAAACTTGCTTTTTTTTATTGGAAACACTTTCCTGGAGAAAGGAAAATGAACAGGTCTGATAACTAAAACACTGCACAGTAGGCAAATAGAGCATCAGAGGCAAAGAAGAAAGGCACACTACATATTTCTTTGTGCAGGGGCCAAGTGTTTGTCACAACAGGAGGGACAAAAAGCTCATCGTTTCAGACAAGAATGCGGCAATTCATTTCAGCAGGGAAAGAGTTCTCCCCGGGAGTGTCAGTTTGATAACTCCTTTGAATTAATCTCTTTCCTGTTTTTATTGAATCCCATTGTGTCAATTTGAGCCTACTTCAATTTTAATTTGGATTTATTTACATACTCCAAAATATTCTTGTTTGATCCCAGCTTCATATCAACCTCTGATTTGCTTAGCATACATACCATGTAATGCTTCAAGCTGTTACAAAAAAAGTAGAGTACCATGTTCAGAATGGATATCTGTAGTTTCCCACTCTTTTTTCCCAGCGTTATGCTCCATCATGACTATACTTGCTGCCTGCATTAGATTTAAAAAGGTAAAAACTAATAAAGCAACATATCACATCTTTAACAAAAATCTGTTTTATTTACAGTGCTGCTGCTTGAGTCACATGGAAGTGGAAAGTCTCAATAAAACTGAAACACGCACTGTCAAAAAAACAATCTAGACCCATTTTCTTTTACTACATTAAACTTATCGCAGTTTCAAAGGAAAGAAACTAAATTAAAGCCCCCTTACTCCCTTTGGATCCAACAGAAGCAGCACAAGCAAAAGAACTGCAGGACTGGTCCTTTGCTTAGGGGAAATTTCTGCCTTTCTATACCTATGCTGCCTATGATTTCTCAGTGTATTTCCCCCACACCTTTCTCTTACCACCCCTAGGTGCTTTCATTACTGTCACCTTCTGTGCTGTAATGATACACCCTGATAATGGGGATAGGGGGTGGGGTGGGGGGTGGGGGTGGGGTGAGGGTGGGGGGTGTGTGTCCATTCTACCCAGAGCTATTCCTTTGTCAGCCTGCGTGGGTGGCCAAAATTAAGGTCTCGCACATCCATCCGGGACCGAGAAGACGACGAGGCAGCTGGCCGCTTTTTGATACACAACGGAGGGCCCGGAGTAAGAGGAGCAGAGGGCTAGAGCGGCGCAGGGCTGATACTGCAAGCCAAAAACCCTGTGCCGCAGGAAAGAAGGGCGTCCGGCCCCGGCTGCGCTCTCAGCCCCTGGCACGCTGGGCAGCGCCGGCCGCAGGGATCCCGCGGCCCGGGGAGAACGTGGGCGGGAGTCAGAGCAGCGCCCCCCGCCGGCAGGGCCTGAGCGGGGCTGTGTCGTACCAGGAGGCGCGCTCGGGGAGACGGAGGCGCCGGGGGAGCTGGGAGCTCGCGAGAGGCCCCAGGCGAGGGGCGGGGCGGGGCGGGGCGGAGGCGAAGGGCGGCCGACCGACCGACGGGCCTATCAGCGCGGGGCGCCGAAGGAGCGGAGGGCACCGCCCCCCGCCAGGCCGGCCTCGCCAGGCAGCGCGTCCTTCGCGGCAGGGCCTCGCCCGCCACCCCTCGGAGTGTGCCGGGGGACGGACGGAGGCGGCAGGCCGCCGCCGCTAGGTGGGTGCCCGCAGCCCCGGCCCTTGCCGCAAGCCCAGCCCGGCGCGCAGCGCCCCGTCCGCGCCCGCGGCCCGCCCGGCCTAACGCCGCCTGGTGCCGAGCGCCGCGCCAGGCCGCGGGGCCCGGACCGCCGCCGCAGGGGCCTTCCCGGTGCTGGCGGTGCGGGCCGTGCGGCAGGCCGGGGACGGGTCCCCCGCCCGCACCGGGCCCGAGGCGGCCGCCGCGGAGGGCTGAAGCCGGGCGGGGGCGAGCGGGCCGCCGCGCTGCAGGCTGCGCCCCGGGCAGCCGGCGCGGGCGAGCCCCCGGCGCTCGCTGGTGTTGCGGTGGGCTCTGACCCACCTGTCTGTAGAGGGCGCTGCTGTTACAGGCAAGCCCATGGCCAGCGACGGGCACGCTGTCACGGGAGGGAGCGGGAGACCGCGGGATACGCTTTGACCGGTTTTTGGCTCGGCCCCGGCCCGGGGGGGGCCAAAGGGTCATTTAGCTGAGGAGTTTGCAAATGGAAGTGTTTTAAACAGGCTTTTAAACTCTATTATCATTTTACTTTGTGATAATGGTCCATTGTCTATGCAAGTTCCTTAGTCTCCAGGAGTGGTCTCGTGGCCATTACAGCAACCTACTGATTGTTTTTCAAACTGAATGATGAATGATCAAACTGAATGAATGAATGAAGTATGAGTAGCCTGTATAAAGAAGGGACTGAAAAGGCCCCTCGGTGTGCATGACTTTGGTGGAGTGATCCCCCATGCACCCAGCGCTGCCGAATAAAGATATCTTCAGCTCGCGTATTGATGACTGATTCTTTAAATCAAAACTGAAACTTGGAGCATATGCCTTGGACCAGAGTCTAGAATGGACACCTCTAGAGGCATCACAAAGCAAAATTTTTTTAATATTAGGGTGAAATTGTACTTTTCGTCTTTTTTGGGGGTGGAATGCAATGGGTTTGTGGCATTTACCTCAGATTACTGTAGTTTGGAGGAGAAAATGTGTAGAAATATGCATTGATTATTATATAACATCACCTCATGGAACCAGGTGATATTATTGATGTTTTTGAATTTTAGGTTGATGTAAAAACCTGATTCTTCCTTAAAGACCTTTAGAATTATGTGCATTTGCAAAAAGAAGTTCAAGATTTTCCTGTATTTTGCATGCCTCCTCTGAAAAGCTGCTGATGTAAAAGCTTTGTGTGGATCTCGACTACAGGACTTGGTGTCCCTACTCACTTGTGCTCCTCCATCTCTTGCTGTGGCACCGTATTTTGTTGTTCAGCATTTCCCTGGTAAGTAATCAAACTGATAACAGCAGGCTCTTACATTTGCACCCGCTTACTGTCCCCATTTGCTTTCCTTTGATACGCCTTTTGTCATGCTAGAATGAGGATTAAATGGAGAGTAGGAGTCAGTTTAATACACACTTACAAAGTTTCTTGAGGACAAAGAGCTGAATACCTCTAGGACATTTTCAATGTAACATTTCCCATGTTTCTGATGTGTTATTGTTATCTTGCAAAAAGAGGTGTGATTTGTCCAGACAAATCCATTTATTCGGTCAAACCCAGGTTAGGCTTCCAAAATCAAATACTCCATTAATGCAAAGTGTATACAGACAGATGCCTGCAAGTTCATAATAATTTCATCCTTGTGTATATGTATACAAATCCATGGGAAACAAGACATAAATATATCGATAATTATGCCTGTAAAACATTGAGAACCACAGAGCAAGAGTATGTTGGTGACTTGAAGCTAAGGTTTAAGAGTATATAGCATCATTAAAAGTTACATTGTTAGTGAAAAAGACAGCCATGCTTGCCTTTCCTTGATTGATGCCAGGATAAGGTTTATATAGATAATTATCTCATCTAAGTCTTGGTTAGTTTTAGTGTCACATTTTATTTTTGCAGCAGATAAGAATTCATTAGGTGATGGAAATTCTGTTAACAGGAAATGAGTCCAGTTTGGCTTTGCGAAGTACAGCATGGGCCAAGTCCAGACTTGGACGCATCATTTGTTAAATAATTTTGTGGCATTGTAGTATAGGGGAGGGAAAGTTCTGAAGTTTGCAAGCATCCTTCTTTACATCTGCGTATTAATTTTTTTCCTCAAACAAATCTTTATAATTACTTGGGGATAGGCTAAAGAGAGCTCTAGAATAATCATGCTGAAAGATTTTGTCTATGCTTATAGCATTTTAGTTCCTCCATAACAAAAGACAGATCTGCTACAGATATGAGCAGGATGTGAACACCTTAGCATATCTGTGAGACACTTTCCTTCCTCTTTGTCAGTGATGAAACCAGCATGGAAATGACCTCTGACACTGGAGCTCTGCATTCCAGCAATGTTGCTCAGCTTAGTGCAGGCCAGTATTGGGAACCTGCTTGTTCACACGATGGTAGTATGCACACACTAAACACCCATGTGGCTCTGGGATGCTGTTCAGACAGATTGAGCTGCTGCACTAGATTTGCCTGATGAGTGATTGGATATTCACTTTCATCAGCTCCTGATCACAAGCAACTATACTTAACCCTTCACAATATTAGAACCCTTCAGTGTCTGTGCAAAACCCCTGCTATTTGGTTTTATGCATGATGTTTTTACTTCATCTTACGGGGGCAGAGCCATAGTTGCAATTCTGTGAGGCTGGAGTTGCACCGTTTTTTAGCCCAGATTAGATGCAGCAGGTCTGACTGCTGGCCTTCCTAATGATGCTGTCTGGCAGCTGTGGGCTTCAGAAACATAGGGAGGTCAAGCTGTATCATCTATACAGTGGGAACATGATGCCATCTGACAGAATCTTGCCCTCCCTCAAGGTTAGAAGTGTCAGACTCCTTTTTGCTGATGAAATAGCAGAGCTTAACAGGGGCCTGGATGGAGAGTGGTATCATTTTATGAATTAGGTTTACTCCTTTTAGTCTTTTTGTAACTGGCATTACAGTATGGCCTTAGCGTCATTCTACATAGGTGATTATATTGGCAGCCAGGATTCTGTTTTTCTTAGCTTAGTTATAAAAACATTCAGGCAGTCTTATGCTAACTCTGGAAACAACTTCCTCTTGCTTCAGTAGTAGTACACAGCAATGAAGATTTGCTCCTGAATTCCAAAGACATTATTGCTTATAAGTCTTTAAAATTTTTAAAGAAGTAAGACACTGTGTTAGCTTCTTTCTTTTTGTGAGATCTTGAAGCTTAGCTACTGATACTGCCTTGCTTGTGCCCCTTCAGTTGATGTTTTGTTAGGAATTGTCCACTGGACTCAAATTTACCAGAGGGTGGAGGGATCAAAAAAGGAGGCATAAAGAGTGAACCAGAGACATTTTATACACATACATGTATATATGGGGGAATAAGGTACATGGAAATCTAGGCTTTATTAATTCCACTGTTCACAGAACATTTTGGGAGTGCTTTCCTTGTTTTTAAGGCACAAAATTTGGCTTGCTAGGCTGGCAACAAAAGTATTCATTTAAAAACTTGCAAGAATGCAAATTATTTGTTTTGACATTTTTATCATGCATGTGAGTAAGCTGACATGTTGTGATTTTTTTATTTTCTTTTTTTTTTTTAATGCCAAGATCACATCCATTCCGGGCACCTATTTCCTGTGGATGTAAAAATCTCCAAGTATGACTGAGAATGAGGCTATTTACTGGCATCCAGATTTGCATTTTTCCAAAAGGTTCCAAGCTTATTTTTGCACTTATTGTGTAAAATCCTGGACAATCAGATTTCGACCTGGCTAAGTAAAACAACAGCAGTAACTTCCAAGGTCTATGACCAATGGCAGTGTGTGCTGTGCCGGTCACCAGCAACTTTGCACTAACAGCAAGCATACCACTCTGCCCTGCAGCTGACTTTTACTAGTATCAAGCCTGACACATCCAGATGAAGAACCCTTTCTGTTCCAAACTAAACAGTAAACACAAATCCCATTCATTGCAGAATACTCTGGTTTAGACAACTTTATTTTTACATGGTCAAACAAATTGAAAAAGAAAATAATTATTTCCTAGCATCTGAAATTTGATAATTCAGACTATAATTTTCGAAGGGTAGTACCTTTTCTTTGTATTTTCTCTGTTGAAGCTTCTTCTAGAAATATGGCAAGTTACCCTTACCAGGGTCCTTTGGGGAAAAAAGGTGTCTTTGACACTGCAATAAGGCTGGTGAAGCAGTGTCATGTCACCCATGTGATTTTCCTTGTGGTTGTTGCTTAGAAACATAACAATTAAGCACCCTTAATTTTAGAGTCCACTGCAATATTTTGTCCTTCCTTAGCAGTTATGCTAGCTAAACTGTCTTTCTTAAAACAAAACTGTGTAATATTAGTACTGAGAGGTTCTGTAAATGCACTAGGCTCTTTTTTACTGAACATCCTAAAACGTGATTGTCAGTCACAATGTAGTCCTGCTTGCACTTAAGTTGTTTGAACTTGTGCCATTACATTGCGTGTTTGTGGTTAGCTGTAGTTAGAACTATGGGTAAGTCATGCCTGAACAGATACGGTACAGAAGCAGTTTGGCATCTGTAAAAGGACTTGATTTCCGGGGTGTAAATTCTGATGTCAAGTGTCGCATCTGCCAGTAGTCTCTATGCAAACTCCCTTTTGCTCTGGTTTTTGCTTTCAGTCCTAAAATGCCTTGTAAAGGTCCCATTAAGACACGAGTTTGGAGAAAGCACTGTTGTTAGTGTTATTATGAATAGGTGCCTTCAGGGCTCCAGTGTGGCATCCCTCAACAACACTAAATTTACTTAAACTCTCCCAAAGAAATCACAAATCCATCAACATCTTTCATTAATTAATTTTATGTTGCAGGAAGGCCTCAGGGTAATGCGTGTGCTTTTAATATTACCAAGTTAAATTGCCTTTGCTGCAGCTTTTTATTCACTAGCAAAAAGCATTGTATTCATCTTCTGATTAGGTACAGATCAGTTTTTTCATGGAATAATTTGAGTAAGTAGAATATGTCAAGCAGTGCAGCAAGATTACGAATGTTCAAAGCACAGCACTTTGCATTTTGTTAATATCATGTAATTTTTACAGGCATCTATGCAGTTGAAACAGTGGAATGCATTTATGTCAGCATTTTTGTTAAGAAATTTAAAAGAGGCATTTAAGCAAGGTAGCATTGGTGGTTTTTTCTAAATTGAACTACACTTTTTGAGCTATGCAGTGTTTCTGGCCTGCTGCAGAGTAAACCATTTTTCTGATTAATATGTTGGTACCGTGAACATAAAAATCCTGAGAAAATGGTTTGATTGTGTGTATTTTAGAACTGCGTTTGAAGTATCATATTTATCTTAACATTAAATTTCATGAGCTATGGATTGCCACAAAACAATTGAACATTTTCTTTTTTCCTTAACAGGACAATGGTGCTGTGTTTTCTGAGCAGAACATTGCAACTAGCAAGTCATTTATCCAGTCCGCTGGGGAGACAACTCTGTTCAGCCAGCACAAATAAGCCAGTGCTGACTTTATTCACCAAGGTAAAAGTTGTTTACAGAATAAAGCTAGGCAAGACTGCATATTTATCAGTGGATTCCTGATGAAATGGCTTGTCTTTGCTTTTTGTCCACTTCAAACTTTTATAGTATTGTGCAGTTTGCTCTGGGGGTGTCTTTTACACCAGGCTTTATAGCACAGTCATACTCTTAGTGTAGCAAGCCAGTAGTTACAACCAACAAGAAGATTTCAGCGTAGTTGTGTCTCAGTGACACTACAGTCCGTTTACAAATAAAAGCTCACCATCTGTTTATTAATCAGAGCAATGCAAGCTGCCACAGCTCGCTCTCCTGCCTGATTCAGCATCAACTCATTCATAATCCAAATGTGATAAGGTAGGAAATAATGAGCTTACCTTTGGGTTAATAATTGGAAAAAAGTTACTTGTATTACTTTTGTGTCTTAAAATTTCTAACTAGTTAAGACACTATATGAAATCAATTTTTCTAATAGCGTTCAAGTTCTGATAGAGTTCAAGTAGTTCTCCAAGGTGGGCTATTGTTGAATGTGTTTTTAACTTAAAATGTTTTTGATGTCTGATACCACTGGCAATTGCAAAGCAAAATCTACTTTAAAATAATCTAATCCACTCTTATTCCAATTAACTCCTTTTTCCCTCATCCCTGTTCTTAAGAATAAGGAGAAAAGAGAAGGCAGGAGGGAGCTATGACTTCTGCAGCCAGCAGAAGCTAGCACTGCCAAATGGTTTTCCCCTGGCAGACTCCTTTTATGCCAATGCAAACATTCATGCAACAGCTGCTCCAAGTTAAAAAAATCTTTTTTGCAAGGTTACTGTTAACTCAGATCACTTGTCCTGTCTAGCCTTGCTGTGCAGCTGTTTGATTAGCTGTTTGATTACTTACGGCAGCACAAAAGAAGCAGTGACAGGAAGATGGATCTGCTTCCTTCAGCATCATTGCCAGCTTAAAATGACCACAAACCTGCAGTCTAAGTATGCAGCACAAATGGCAGTTATCTGTAGAAATGAAACTGTCCCTTCCACATGTGTATTGTCTAACAGATCTAGCTATCAGCACAGCATATGTCAGTTTGGGAAGGGATTTTTTACTACCTCAGCAGTAGGAATCCTTTTTGCCACCGTAATACACATATGAGAGAGAAGGTTGTCCAGGACAGCTTTATCCAGGCAGCCCTATTACAAATTAACATAAATTTTTTTAAAAAAACATAAAAATTACAAATTAACAAAAAAAAAAGTGATGGCAGAGACCTACTATTGCACTGTTCTACTGAAGAATATGTACTAATATAAATGGACTGTCTATTTTTAAGTATTTATTTATTATTAAACAGATTTCACTGATAGTTGAAATGGTTCACTATCTGATTTTAAACCAGTTTCAATGTTATTAGTACTACATAGTGCTTAATCTTGCCATCAGAGCAATAAAAACATATTCTTTGCTAAAAGTCAGCTTAGTTTGTCGAATGCTTTATGTGACTGCTACGTTAGAAGGCTCTCTACAGCCCTAGTGGAACTGATTATATCCTGCTTTAACTGTAAGGAGCTTGGCACGTTACAAAACTGATGTGCAGGATTCTGGGACGTTCCTTTCAGTCACCAGTATGAGGTATATCAGTCCCTCCAAAAGCAACAAGAACTAGTAAGAATGCAGCACTGTTGATATTTAACATCTTACACAGGTTTTCAGAGCACAAGGACTTGTCTGTATGGGAAAGACAATTTAGATTAGATGTGAATTAAAAGTAGAGTATTTAATCCAAATTAATTCACGCGAAGGAGATAAGAAGTAGCTGTTTCAGATTGATTCCATGTTTAAACAAGACTTAGGAAGACTTTTAAGTGGGAGGGAGAGGAGGTCTTTTCCAGCTGTGAGAGGTACTTCATAGGAGAATGACAGAGCCATCACCTTCACCACTGTATGCTTTGCTACATGAATTACAGGATAAATTCTGCCATTACAAACACTGAAGCAACACACTTTCATGTGAGTCACCTTGTCAGGTATGAACTGCTCTAATGATCATGATGTGTGATCAGCAGAAGTCAGCTGCATAACTATAGTGGAAGATCAGGGAGTTTTCAAAATGAGAGGTTTTCTTTGACTCCGTCACTGGTCAAAACAATGCAGCTGTTTGCTAGATCTCCCTGCTGGAGTTTACTGTCCTCCCAGCTCTGCAGGTTGGAGAATCATGATTAATTCCTTTCAGGCAAAGTCAGCCAGATTGTCTTAAATCACCTTCTTTTGCTATATGAACTGACCCAAGTGACTCAGTCTGAAACAGATTAGAAATTACTCATGCGACTTCCTCATTCACCTTCTGCCAAGGGACATTCTTCTGTCAGAGTGGTACCTGCAGTTGTTTTCAGCTAGTGATGGCAATGCTTTGGATAGTCATTGTTGCTGACCAAAAGAAGGGGTCAGTAAATGTCCTTCCAAATCATGCCCTTGAATCAGCCTTTGGAAGAGCTGTTGAAAACTGTTAATTTGTATCATGAGAAAAATAAAAGCAAGTGAGAAATAATTAAATTCTGTGACTGAATAATTTATTTTCTTCTCAACCATGCTGCACTGATAATGATTTAGAAAGCAGTAAGACAGGGTGGTATGGGGGAGGGAACCCACATTTATAGTAGTGATCACTCCAGTCTGAGCACGTTACTTTATGGTACAAATGATCTTTGTGTTTTACTGCATGCTTTAAGTTGGTCTGAATATTTTCTTTTAGAAACCATGCCCTCTATGTGATGAAGCAAAAGAGGTGCTTGAGCCATATAAGAGAAGGGTAATGTATTACAATACTGTATGTATTTTCTGTATATAAAGGACAGTTAATCAGGATTCGTTCTTTGTAAAAGAAAATGGCTTGGATTTATTTGCATCTGTTATTATTTCTTGGGTGACCTCATCAAGACAATTTCAGCACTGATTTCCCTAAAACTCATTATCCAAAACCATTCTGTGACAATGCTACTCACAAGTATAGGCAAACTAAACCAATATACACTTTGTCACAACTATTTTTAAAATCTCCGCTTTTGTAAATACTGTTGCCTTTTCTGATAGAGGAATTTACAACTGTTATGAAGCAGGCAATGATATCATTTGGGAAGGATGTTAGTGAGTGGGACTTCAAATATTTAAACTATAGGTGATTGCCATTCTTCAGGTGGGTTTTGATCACTTTCTTGAAGGAAGAAACTTAACAGACCATTAAGAGGGTTGCACTATGCTGCCCAACAGGCAACTGTTGTGTTGCCAGAGGCATATTTGTTGGTGGTGCTCACAGGGGGGTGGTTCTGCACAGAGGATGAGGAGTGTTGTTCTGGACTAGGTAGGGAGTCCTTTTCAGATATGCAGCCAAGGATTGTGGCTATGTGCCTTTTGTATCCACAAAATGGGCAGTTGTCTACAACATGGAAGAATAAATGTAAAAACACCAATAAACAACCCTTGTATTTCTGAAAAAAAATATTGATCAAAAGACAAGCAGGTATGGTTTTTCAGTGTCCAGTAGCTACTAACATACTTATTTTCCGTCACAGTTTATCTTGCAAGAAGTGGATATTACCCTTCCAGAGAACTCAGCATGGTTTGATGAATATAAATATGACATACCTGTTTTTCATTTAAATGGGAAGTTCCTGATGAAGCATCAAGTAGACATTCAAAAGTTTGAGGACCAGCTTATGAAGCTGGAGTTGCAAAATGATGGAAACCAGTGAAGAAAATTCAGCTGCTCTGGTGTGTATCTGAAAGGACTGTGCAAACATAAATTGTGTGAAAAAGCAGTATTTGTTATATGGCCTTACATTTCTTAGAACATATAGTACCAGTGTAATAAAAAACTTGAGTGACTTGTATTCTATTTTGTATTAATCATCCAGCCCAGCTGCACCTGTAGCAACATCTTCTGTTCCATTCATTTGCTGCTATCCTAGGCTGGCTTTTTATTGACAGAATAAATGCTGCTCCATCACGGCAGATAAAGTGAAATGTGTTTGTATTGGATTTGTAGGGCAGGGTGCTGGTAGTGGGTGAACTACAGGGGTGGCTTCTGTGAGAAGCTGCTTGAAGCTTCCCATGTGTCTGACAGAGCCAGTGCCAGCTGGCTCCAGAACAGACCTGCCGCTGGCCAAGGCCGAGCCCACCAGCGACTGTGGCATGCCGCTGTGATAACATATTTCAGAAGGGAGAAAAAACCTGGGCAGCTGCAGCTGAGAGAGAAGTGAGAATATGTGAGAGGAACAGCTCTGCAGACACCAAGGTCAGTGAAGAAGGAGGGGGAGAAGGTGCTTCAGCTGCTGGAGCAGAGAATCCCCTGCAACCCAGTGAGGTCCACGGTGCAGCAGATGGCCGCCCACAGCTCGTGGAAGACCCCACACTGGAGTAGGTGGATGCCTAAAGGAGACTGTGACCCCACGGGAAGCCCACGATGGAGCAGGCTCCTGGCAGGACTTGTGGCTCTGTGGAGGACCCACGCTGGAGCAGTCTGTTTGTGAAGCGCTGCACCCCATGGAAGGGACCCACGCTGGAGCAGTTTGTGAAGAACTGTAGCCTGTGGGAGGGACTCATGTTGAGGAAGTTTGTGCAGGACTGCCTCCTGTGGGAAGGATCCTGGAGCATGGGAGGAGTGTGAGGAGTCCTCCCCCTGAGGAGGAAGGAGCAGTAGAGACAATATGGAACTGATCACAATCTCCAGTCCCTGTCGCCCTGCGTTGCTGGGGGAGAGAAGGCAGAGAAGTCGGGAGTGCAGCTGAGCCTGGGAGGAAGGGTGGGAAGAAGGTGTTTTTAAATTGGGGTGGGGTTTTTTTGTTTTAGTTTCTCATTATCCTACTCTGATTTGAATGGTAGTTTTCCCAAGCTGAGTCTGTTTTGTCCGTGACAGGAACTGATCTCTCCCGACCCACAGGACTTTTATTATTTTATTTATTTTTTTAATTTATTATTTTATTTATTATTTTATTTATTTTCTCTTGCCTGTCCAGCTGAGAAGGTGCAGTGATGGAGCAACTTCGATGGGCACCTGGTGTCCAGCCAGGGTCAACCCACCATGGTGTTTAAGATTGTTACTATGTGTAAGCTGTAGGTCTGTAAGAGACTTCTTTGAAGAAGTCTGTAAGACTAGCTGAAATGTTCATTTGAAACAGACAAGAAACAGGGCATTTACTGTAAATTAAAAGGGTGATTGATTAAAGACAGCACACTCACTGAAAAAGAGTCATATCTATAGAACAATTACCACAATCTGGTACAGCTGTCACAAACACATGAACACTGAATAGTTTATTTTTCTTCTAATGGGATGTACATATGTTGTACTTAAGGTTGTTTTATCTACTCAAGCAAGTGTTGTTCTCCTTAGTACTTGAGTTACTGCCAGAAACAAGAAAAAATAGTGAATGATAATTGAGCCAAAAGAACCAAGTCAGTAATGAAAATGGCATTTATTAACTCCAAACATGTCTTTCTGAGTGCTACTACTTTCATAGTATAAAATGAAAGTGAGAAATGTTAAGCGTGTCTTTAAAAATTTCCTGGCCAAAGATATTGGACTTTTCCCTTAGAGTTCAGTTATGTTCTTAAAAAATCCTTGGTCATACGTGGTGTTTTGCCCTCCTTAGGGATGCTTGTGACCTCATTCTCTGTCATAAATCCAGTGAACAGAGAAAACATGTATCACTGGTAGGGGATCACAGTGCTCAGAATTCTGTTGTAACTGAGTCCAGTTGTTACGCTTTCTGACAGAAAGGAATCACATTTCAGTTGTCTGCATGTATCATACGACAATACCTTTTTATCAAGGGTTACTGCAGTTCTGTTAATGCATTATTGGCAACGAAGGGATGTGAAGTAGGCAGACAATGCCTAAGTTAAATATATTTTCAGGAAGAGAAGAAAGATTAAGGAAAAGTCAGCTATTTGAGTAGAATAGTCTGTAATAAGCGCTAGAGAAACTTGTTGGTATTTTTTATCTACTTAATAGATCTCAACACAGAAACTAATACCTACCTGATGCATTTCTGTTCTTTCTACAATGACAGTATTCAATCTTCTGTCATCACCAGGAATTTCAGAAAACAAGGACACTTACCAGATGTGTTTTTGCAGGGGGGAGAATCCAGACACACCAGCTACCCAGTTAGACAGCAGTAAACTGAAATTCACTAGGATTTGTTACGGAGTTCAGGTTTTGGAGTATGGTTCAATAAGGTGGCAGCTGATCTGCTATGGTCAGTTCCTATATGTTCTCATCCTACAGTGTCTTTAGCATTTGACAGATCATTTCCAGCTCAGTTCCACAAGATAAAAGATTTCTGGGCAGTGGGGGTGAGAAATTAAATCTGCCTTGCAGTTCAAGCAACATGAGTCCACTCAGAAAGGGATCTGATAGCATCCAAGAGCTCCAGGAGGGAGAGCTGTGCCCTTTTTACAGCAGAGAGCTTTAGGTAAGTTTAGCCGCATCATCAAACTATACCCTGTGATTTATAGGACTTCAGAAACTTCCATTTCACCACATGTCACCTTCTTTAAGGAGGTCTGCGGAAAGAGAGTGCCATCAAACAATGGATTTACTACATTTGCAAGAGCTAAAGAGAAGCTTAGAAGTTTAAGCATCTCCTTAAATCTGTTTAAGGCTTTTCTTCACCAATTCTGTAAATGATCCAAATCCAAAATCACAGCCTACTGATGCTTCTAAAGGAAAACACTCATCGTGTTGTTAAGTAACCAGTATATTGTTTTTGTAGCTTTACTTTACCTTTAGAGCCTGCTGCTTTACCCTGATGTGGTCATTTACACTGTAGAGGAAGAGTAAATTGAGGAGACACAAAAAAAGAAGCTGAAGTTTCTCAGGAGTAAGTGACTGAACTTGAATAACCTGGCGAATGTGAAGTGTGATGCTTTCCCCAACATGAGGGGAAAAAAAAAAGAAAAAAAAAAAGGACAAAACTTGAAATAGCAAGATACTTCTTGAATTGTATGTTGCCGCATAGCTTTGTGCTATCAACAGTGCTTTTCATCACCACTGATAGAAGAACAGGACCTTAGAGACATAAAACTTCTATACCTTCTGCAATTCATGATGCTACAGTCGAATTTGTAAGTGTACCAGAAGCTACTGTTAAATAACACGCCTGAATTACCTCTGTATGAGCAAGTGCCATTTTCTTTCCTTCAATAGCCTGAGATGGTTTCAGAAGGCCCAAGTTTTTCCATAGTAAGTTTTTGTAATGAGAGAGCTGGCATACAGCACTTGTCACCCATAGTTCAAGGACTTCTTCCAAAATACACCATTATTATCTCAAAGCTATGGAGGACAGAGGTCACATGGACTTGCTCCATTTCCCAATATACATCACTGACAGAGGCTGGAATAGCCATCAGAGCAATTTGCCTTTGTTTTATTTTTAATAAGGCCAGTTTTGGGAAGAAAAAAAAATGGAAGCTAAAAGCAAACTTCTTAATCATGCAGGAGATGATGAATTCCTTTTTCTTTATTCACTCAGACTGTGGAGGCTTTCTTCGATAGCCAGTGCCAGATTTTTGCCCCCACTCCCCCTTTGTTTTGTAAAGTGAATGATAACAGGATTTTTATAATAGCTTCTATCTATGGCATAGCCTTTATCAGTGAGATGGAGGTTTTCCCTTAGCTCTGGCTGTGGGTGTTAGTTGCATATAATGTACAGAGAAGGGGTGACTGCTTCTTCCAACTCTTCTTCTGGTGTACAGTCAAACACAACACTGCATTGTGCATGCCTCGATCTATTTTACCTGCCAACAAACACAAGTAGCAGATTCAGGTGTGTAAGAAAGGTCATTGTAGACCCATGTTGCAAGCAACAAGCCTGGACTCCAGGGTTAGTGTTCTATGGTATGGAAAGATGACTGCCAGCCATTCCTCTCCAAATACCACGTTGTCCTTCCAAAGCCAAAACACGGTATACACTGCCAAAACCTTCTAGCAGTATCTGAGATGTACTGATCTACTGTTTTAAGGGAGTGGAAGCCCTGTTCTCATTAGTTTGAACACAAAGATAGGAAGTAGAAACATGTCAATATGGAGTGTTGGTGGCACACCTCGAAGAAGGAGCTGTGCTATAATCATTTCCAGATAAAAGCACCACAGGACAAGGTGATGAGCAAGAGCGTGACTGTTCATTTTGGACCATAGATGCTGCTTTCTCCTTACAAAATTAGGTGGTGTCAAGGTTACTGAAGATCTTATCTCTATTACCTTCTCTGAGGAATACAAAATACTGACATAAAAAACTCCAGGAGGCCGCCTTCTCTTCCAAAGCCAGCAGCCCTGCGCAGTAGAATAAGGCATTCAGTGACTATCTCCATATGTGAACACTAAGAGTTCACATATTCTGAGTAGCGGATCAGACAGAGAAGTGTTTCAGCAGCATCTTCCATTTTCCTGCCATTATCAGTCCTAAAAAATCATGTGAATTTGTGATTCTATAGGCAAAATAATTTACTAATCTCATTGGGACCAGAATTTTACCTCAAATAGTTAACTACTTTCCATTTCCTTTGACGTGGGGAGATAGAACAAGTGTTTGGGTGACTTAACATGACTAGTAGGTCTGCCACCTTCATTTTCCAAAACCAAGAAAAAATGTATCATATGTAAATTGGAGGAATTTTTCTTCTTTTTGAATATAATAAATGCAGCAGGGTCCCAGCACATGCATCTCTCTAACCAAATGTGTCAGAAGTATAACCCTAAAACAAGAAGGCATATGCCCCTGCTGAATATATATTTACAGAGGCATATGTGACTTCGTGAAAACTGGCAATTTACTCCTTGACAGTGAATGCTGGCAGGAGTGCAAAGCTCCACAATATACTCTCCCTGTAATATAAAAAAAGCTTGAACACAAGATGAACTTATTTCCTGTTTCTGGACAATTAAAAAGCACATACACAGTGTTCCATCTCCTTTCAGTAACCATAAATAACAAATACACACCAGGCTTACTTGCTTATGTGTTCTGCTTCTCCGGGTCTTTATTTGTGTCTTTTAAATAACACACAGTACATAGAAGGAACTGTCTCATTTCTTTAAGCATAGGACTCCTAGCACAGTGTCTTCCCGTCCAAATGGCCTGTGAGACATAGCCTCAGATTCCCTCCCTAGCTCTTGAAGTAAGCTCTTTCTGTAAGGCATGGTTCTCTTTTTACCTCTTATTAGCACCTTACTCCCCAAAGTAACACAAAAATCCACGCGTAGGCTTAGCCAATTCTGTAAGTATTCAACTCTGTTTCAGTCTTGTGCATGCATTCGTCTTTAATCACATGGCCACCTGGATTAACTGTGAGTGCAGCAACACATGGAAGTAAACAAATTCACAAGTGCAAGTGTCTGAAAATCACAGGTCATTTTTTTGCTCAGTGACAGCATCACTTTCCAGACAGCTTTGCTTCGTACTGTACCAATATCATGTCTGTTTCCTACCATGTCCTGCTGGCAAGAAGGCTCCATTCCATTCTTGTGAAGTTGCTTGACCTTGGATACCCAAACCTGAACTCTTGCAGGGCAGGGCTGGAGCTGTGAGACACACCTGAAATGGAAAATTTCAGCAGTTTGGGAACTCAAACTGAATACTAACTTGTGCTTGGCAAAGGCATAGTAAGAACAATAAAACCACCCTCTGTTCTCTGCCCTCACTTCTCATAGCATTTCAGATCAAATTCTATTTCTCGGTCTTCATCTTCAGGTGATACATAACATATGCCCAGGATATCTAAAGGGTAAAATGATACCCTCAAGTGTCTGTCTTGTCTCTGGAATGAACTGCATGGGTAGAGGACGCTCCAGATCATCCACATTTCCCTTTAAGTTGCCTTCTGGACCATATACAGCTGATCAAAACTCTGTGCACAGAATATGAAATAAGTGGCCCCCAGTCATACAGACACACAAATCTTCCTGCAATGAGCCACAACTACACCCACCCACTTCTCTCAGGGAGAAGATGAAAGAACAGCATGTGACATGCCTTACTGGAATGCACCTAGATAGTATGGCAATCAGGGAATATAAAGCTGTCAGCTTTAATTCAGAGCCTTACCATATGCCATATATTTTTAGCCTATCTCCTAAAGAAATGAAGCTTGGACCATATAATCATGTATGAGTCCAGTTCTTCTCCTTCCCTTCTCCCCCTCCTCTCCGACTCCTTCCAAGGAATGTTTAACCCAGGGACCAGTTCTTCAGCTATTACATGATGGTTGGTCTTGATGATCTCAAAGGTCTTTTCCAACCTAAACGATTCTATGATTCTACATTCCCACAAATTTCCTGAACATCTGCTCCCAGGAAAATGACAGAAATCTCTCCATCCATGTCCACTGAGGGGTAGGGGGGGGGAGGAACCGTGCTGAAGGAAGTCCCCATCCATTTTGGCCAGCTGGCTGCTCCTAAGGAAACAGCAGAAGGGTAGTTCAGTACTGACCATGACATCGAACATCTCTCATCCAGAAGGCCTATCACAGCAGATTCTTCAAGAAGTCACACTGCTGCAGTGGAAGGAAGTTTATGAGATAAGGGATGACAATCCTCTGGTAACCAGCCTCATTAACTTTGTTTCTCACAAGACTGTTTAGTTGGAGACAAGTGCTTGAAAAACATTACTGCAAAATTCAGATGCTTAAAGAGAAAAAAGTGGTCAGAAACCACATTTATCCACATAGGTTTTATGTGTGTATAGGTTAGATGCATATTTACACTTCTACTCTTAAGAGGTGAGGCATCCATTGCACGAAGGTTTCCGTGGTGGTAAGGGTTGTCACTGCAGGTATGTTTGTAAGATGTTATTAACATTCCAACTCCACTGAAGATCTATAATTCTGCTTAATTTATCTCACCTGCCTTCTGCCAAGGTTTGCAGAGTGACTCCAGCAACCAGTGCTGGGCCCTCTCCTTTTATTTTATTACACAGGTAGCACCTGTGTGCACCTTCTGTTTCCAGCTGGAAGAGCATCTCTGTCACTGCGGGTGAGCAGGCAGCCAGGTCCAAAGATTAGGTGACTTTTTTTCTCCACTGATGGAAAAGCAGACCAAAGGCAAAACACCCATGTGATTAGGCTTTCTAGCAAAATTTAAGTGTATCTTGGTGTTTTAATTTGCAATTTTATCAAGAGAACAGAGTGGTTTTACAAAAATACAGCAAAGTGGCTGCTACCTCAGCCCTACAATGTGCATTTATTTTTGAACCAAGTAAACAAGGTTGCTTGAGAAAGGCCATGAAATAAACTATGATTAAGCAAATAAAAATTTGAGCCCGCAGGTTTCCTTTAGGTTATTCCTTACTGCCTTAGGAACTCGGAGCTGTCATTTTAGATACAGCTTTAACTGAGTTTCAATGACTTGGATGTTTTCCTTGCCATCAACACGAGGTTCGCAGCCACAAGCCGGAGCGGGGCACAGAAGAGCTTTTTCTCTCGAAGTGGAGGGGCGGGTGTTCTGAGGTTGTAACTTCTGGCACGAAACCGGTGAGTTGTTTGTCCATGTTCGCTCCTTTTAACTCAGACCGGGGTCTCGCACCGCTCCCGTTAGCACCGAGGCTTCCGGGCGGCGCACCGCGGCTGGGCGCGGGGCCAGCCCCGCTGACGGGGCAGGGGCGGCCACGGCCGGGGGAGCGCCCGTGGGGGCCGTGTCTCGCCGCCCGGCCCGCCAGTGCCGCCAGGGCAGGCTGGGCCGTGCGGGCGGCGGCGCTGCCCGGCGGGACCGGGGCCGGGGCCGGGGCCGGACCGCGCCGCCGCCGCCGCCGCCCCGCTGCCGCCCTCCCGCCCGGCTCCGCGCTGCGCGGCGGGGCGTGAGCGAGTGCGCGCGGGCGGGGCCGCCGTCGGCGGCGGGGGGCGGCGGCGGGGGGCGGCGGCGGGGGGCGGCGGCGGGGGCGGCGGCGGGGGGCGGCGGCGGGGGGCGGCGGCGGGCGGCGGGCGGCGGCGGGGGGCGGCGCCGGGCGGCGGGCGGCGGCGGCGGGGGGCGGCGGCGGCGGGGGGCGGCGGCGGGCGGCGGGCGGCGGCGGCGGGCGGCGGGAGCGCCCCGGCGGCCGTGGGGGGAACGTCCCGCGTTCGCAGGCGGCGGCGGCGAGTCACGGCGGCGGGAGGCGGCCCCCCGGGAGCGCGTGGCAGGCGCGGCGGTGCCGAACGGCGTCGGCGTGACCGTGGGGCGGGCGGGCGGCGCGGTGCGTGTGGCCGTGCCCGCCGCCGCGGAGCGCCGCTCCTCGCGTTTCTGCCCGCGGATCCGCCGAGCACTCCCTGCGGCCCCGCGGGGCGGCGGCCCGCCGCGTCCCCACGCACGTCGCGGGCCTCCCGTGGGGGCTCCCTCGCCGCCTCCCGGAGCCCGGCTGCGCCCCTGAACTTCGCGAGCAGAGTCCGCAGCGCCCGCCCCCGCCGGTGCGGTGCAGCCCCTCCGCGGCGGTACGGCCACAGCCCCTCCGTGGCGGTGCGCCGCCCGCGCCGGGGCAGGCAGCAGCCGGGCAGGGCGCGCCGCGTCCCCGCCGGGAGGAGGCCTGTGCCCGAGCGTCTGCCCGCGTGTTGGCGGCAGCGGAGCGGCGGCAGCGGAGAGCCCCGCAGCGGCGGCCGAGCCGAGGGCACCGTACGTGGGGCGCGCGGGGCTGGCGGCGGCGCGCGGCCGGTGTGAGCTTTGTTGGGCGGCTCGGTGGGTTCTGCGGGGGGGCGGCCGGGGCGCGGGTGGGTGAAGTAAGTGTAGTTGCACACGTGCAAATAAAAATGCCCGGCTCTGGGAGGAGCGCGTTACCTGTGCAAGAGGAATTACTACTGTTTTATCTCTTTGTTTGGGTTTGGGTTTTGTTTTGTAGTATAGCTGAGGTTTAATTTTAACTCTGTTATTAAAAAAAAAATAAAATCAAAACCAGTGCCACTTGCAACAATGCCCAGGTTGAAGTGATCGCGCTCTGAGACTCTTTTTATCCAGAATTACCTACAGGACTTTCCAGAGGTGGGTGGTGGGGGGAGAAGAAACACAGTTTCTTTCTGTTACAGAGGTTGTGACGAACCCTAGTCCTCTGTGAGATCCAGCCTTGGAGCATCCTATCCCTTCGCCTCCACCCCCACCCCTTCCTTTCCCTTTCCCTTGCCAGGGATTCTATAGCGCTTTGCAGGTATAAGGGATTATGAAACTGCCCAGTACTAATACCCATATATTTCAGAGTAGTTTTAACTTTTAATGTCAACACATTTTAAAACTTAATTTTATCCCTGTGTTGTGCTCATCTTTGGACGTGGGCTGTTGACAGTGCATGCCAGGAGGTATGCCGAGTAATGTCTCAAACTCTGACTGTACACCGCAATCTAGCCATTTCAAAGTCCTGAAACCAGTGAAAGCAGAGGATGTTTATCTGTTAGAAATTACTGGTTTTGGCAAGGATATTTACAGCCCACCCAGCGCCCACTGAAATACACAGAAGACTCTCGATGATGACTCATGTCTGTGGGCTTCAGACCAGGCTGCCCGTGCAGTGCTGGCTGGTGCTGATCCCAGGCAGAGCACTCCTGGAGGTAACCCTCCTACAGTTCCCAAGGTTTGTAAAGGGAGGGGGGATAAGGGAGAAGCGGCAGGAAACATCGGCTACTGGGATTATCGTTTGCTTTATCTAAGTGTATTTGCCAATTATAAATAGTGTGGCATGTGCATTCTTTAAGGCTTTAGGTGTCGTTGACCTAATTAATTGCTAGTGGCTTAGTCTGTTGCTGTGTTAGGCTGGAAGCAGCCGACTTGCAACTTGTCTCTCCCATGCTAATGACTACTCTGACAGTGTCTCGGGGTATATGATGTCCGTTTTTAAAATTCCAGATGGTGGCTTGTGTGCGGTGGTTGCAGGCTTTTTTGTATAGTAAACTCATCAGGGAATGTATAGACTAGGTGACTGCCAGATTTCCCAGCCAGAAGGGACCTTGTGTGTCATCTGTTCTGATCTCTTGCTTATAGGCCACAGCATTTCATAAGTAAGTTCTGTATCTAAAGGCTGTAACTTCTGTGTGGTGTTCACTTGCTATTAAAGACAGGCTCCATTCTCAGCAGGAGTTCAAGCATGTTTCAAAGTGCCTAGCAGCTCACAGACTTGAGCTTTAAATGGGTGAGTAATATCTACTACTTCAGATGTCTGTAATTAGGATAAGAGCTATTTTGGTCTATCAATAACGATTTTGCATATAATGCTTATTAAAACACATCAGGATAATTATAGTTCTTGTGGCATATGTACTGGTGGAGCCTTCTCCTTTGCATGAGGATGAAACACTGTTGGGGGCTTCTCAAAGTGCCTTTGGACTTGCTATTGGAAAGTTCTTTGTCCTCTCTGAGCTGTGGTGCAAAAACGAGACCCTGGTTTCTGCTGCTTTCTTCTGCCTTTCTGAATTTGCCTGTCATACAACAGTCAGATTCTGTCAGAAAGGGGCTTTCTGCCTTACCCTGCCATGGCTTTCTGCAGAAAGAGGAGAAAGTGCTTTGTGTCCCATCTGGACTTCTCAGCCCTGGGTAGCAGGTTGGGAAGGTTGGCTGCCTCTGCTACCCCATGGCATGCTGATGGCCGTTATTGCTTCCCATTAGTTGTAGCTTGTTAGATGATTCCCACTATTTTTCCCCCTTGGCTGAACCTTGCTGTAGGGCTTTCATCAGAGCAGCCAGAATGATGTAACACCACCTCTGTGTGAGCAGACAGTTGAGACTCTTGGAGCATGTTGAAATGGCATAAGGCAGTGGGTATTACAGTACCTGAGAGACCTCCTTCAAATACAGCACAGCAAATTAACGCAGATATGATAGCACATTCTGTGTTGTAGCTACAAATTCTCTTCTAAAATTCCTACTTCCATTGCTGGTTAGCTGCAGATACTGTGGATACTGACCTTCAGGACCCTGCCTGAGATCAGTTTGTCTGTCTGCAGTGGCTGAACAGTAGAGAGGGGTGCTGTTTGTTTTGCATCCTCCTTTGACACTACTGGAGTTGGATTACCTTCAAATGTTTCATATGCGGTTGAAGATTAAAGAGGTTACAACAGCTATATAGAACAGGTCTCTGGCAGAGTCCTGCCAAACAAATATCACAGCCTAGTGTCATGCTGTTGCAGGGGGAAGCCCTGCCTTTGAGAGACAAGAGGAGAAAACATGGAAAGTAAGGGGGAATTTGGGGGTACAATTTTCTGGCTTGCTCAGCTGCTTTTCCCCACAGCTCAGGACCAGTGCAGCATGCAGATGAAGCAGGACCTCATGGAGAGAAAAAAGCCATTCCTGCTTCGCCAAACTGCTGGCTGCAGGACTAGGTAGAAATGGGCAAGGTCAAGTACTGGCTGTGCTTTTATCATGGCCTTCACACATGCCAATTTATCTTCTCTATTAACATGACTATTGCTGTTTCTGGTGCCTCAGCTGACTCCTATAACACTAGTTGTAATGTGTATGTTCACAGCCCGCAGGGTTGCACAGGAGAACATCAGAAGGAAAAGCTGGAGGGAAAGAGAAAACAATGCAGACAGAGGAAAGAGAGGAAAGAAATTCGGCATGTTGCTGCTGAGATATGCAGCTTATCTGAAAGGAAAATTGTCATATTTCTTCCCTCTCTCTCCCAACACCTTCCTGAATTTGTATAGAGTATTACTTGTTCCCTCTCTGCAGTCGATAAAACTCTTTCAGACATGTGCGTAATATTAGGAACCTCATCTACATTTGAAAACACAGCTTTTGCATACATGTTCTTTGCAATTAGTTTTTTCTCTACGTCGCTTGATACAAATTTTGGAGGAGTTGTTTTTACCAGCCTTCTGAATGGATTCATTCTCAGACCATCGCTGATTGAATGACATATTACCCTAAAGATAAGTCCAACTAGTTAGAGCAAGCCCCGAGGAGCCATTGTGGGCATCCTTCATTTAAACTAGAACATGCATTATAGGCTGAGAAAGAGTATGTGGGAGCATTACAAAGTTAGGCACAGCAGATTTCCACTGCTGAAGGGGGTGCCTGCCTTTTCTTCTCTGACAGGAAGAAATACTGCTGCTGCTTAGAGCCACGGTCTTAAAGGGAGGAAAAATATTAATGACACAGTGCAGGAAGGCTTGTCACAGAATTGAAGTACAGAAAATCACCAAAGTGATAATACGGAGTAGAACGCTTTTCAAGGAATTCTCACTTACTTGTATGTCATCCTTGCTGTGTCAGCCTACTTGGTGCTGTGCTGTAGTTATTCTTCAATTACCTTACTACGGTACATCCCTTCCCACAGCACAGTGTCTTGGATCTTTTTCTTCTGATTCCTGAACCTTTTTTCACATGGGTATAAAATAACAGGAAAGGAAAAAGTGCTGCAGTATCTCGCTATGCTCTCAGTTAAGGTTCATGCAAGGAACTGTAGACCAGAATTAATTATTAATTACAATTATATTTTGTGTCTTAGAGATATTGATGATATTTTCAGTTCCAGATTGATGCCTCTCTAATTTCCTTTTTTCCACTGCAGCAACAAAGCCAGCAAAGCTCTTAAACACATGCCTATTTTTAAGCTTGCCAGAAGTCCCTTTGACTTAATTCAGCTGAACGGGCCAGGATGGCCAAGGGCAGTCATTTAATATAAAACTGTTGCCGGCCTGATGGTAGTCTAAGTTGTGGGTTTGTTGTGGTTTTGAGGGAGAAGGAGGGAGGGAGAGATGGAGGAGCTCTTTCCTTCTGAAGACTAGCACGACTGCCACAGCTTTCCTGAGTAAACTCTCAACATGTGAATTCTTGTTATGTCAAAAATTCTAGTTTCTTGGAACTTGCTTCCATCCTGCAGTTAAGGTCTTTAATGAAAAATTCAAAAATTTTACCCTTGGAAGCATCAGAACTTGTAAGGTGAAATGTTTAGTTTCCAAACTATGTGTTTGAGGTCAGCGCTGATCCCAGCATGAATCTGTCTCAGCCCAACAGGGTGCTCCTCAGTCTCTTGTGTACCCTTGGTGCCCCTGCCTGGTAGAGGTCTGGAGCAAGGCTGCCTTTCCCATGGGACACTGGCATCTCAGCGGTACTCACAGATTGGTAACTCCCAGAAACTAAATGCTTAGATTCAGATTAAGACCCGAGATGAAATGCCGTAGTAAGTTCTTCCCAGTGTAAGGAGGTGGTATCCTGTGGGCAGATTTCATGTTGAATAACCTCCATTTTCAATGTGAGACTCATTCATTCAAAATAGTTTTACCAGGCCTTGCTCATTCCCACTGAAGAATCTGAGGAACAGCATTTTAAGATGGGGTTTTAAATGGTAACATCCACACATTTAATTGTAACAAAACCACGTGTTAAATGTGTCTCAGGTGTGTCTGTTTCTGACCCGGAGTTTGTCTACATCCCCATTCTTGGCACTTTAACATCCTTTCACTCTGCCTTGTCTTCACCTTTTTTTCTGCCTTGAGCTCTTGTGCTTTCCTCTTTTATCATTTTGCTGATACTTACCTGACACTTTTTCTTTCCTCACTGGCCTTCCTCTTCTAAAACATAGGTGGTAGAACCAGTATATTTGCCACACCATCATTCTGCTTTTGATTTTTACCCTTTTCTCTACTCACTGTCAGCTTGCACACTCTAAACAATTCAGGACAAGGATTTCAGTTTTTTAACAGTGCCTGGTGCAGTAAGTCCCCATGCTTGGACATCGGCACGCACTACTGTAGTAATCATGGTGATACCTCTTTGATTATGTCAGGGAGACAGTAAAGGAAGTAAACTTCCATGTTCCATGTGTGTGATTGATATTTCCCCTTGTCTGCAGTTTGTTTTGAATTGTGTCCCCTTCTCACCAGTGTGTTTTACATGAAGAACAAAGAAAACCTTTTATTATGTGGAGAAATGGCAAACATGGAGCATGTTATGCTTGGGACTGTTGAATCATACAGAGCTTTTCAATGCCCAAGGAATTTGTACTTGTAAATATGAAACAGGAATGAAACAGTTTGGCTAAGCATCATGAACTGGCTGATGTCCTTTCTGCATTGCACCAGAGGTGGGCTTCTGGGGTTGGGGAACTGGCTTCCTGAGCTGCCGATGTGGGGAACATCTACTCCTGTTGTATGGAAACATACACAGATATAAACTGGTAGAGAAACTCGTGGAAAATACGTATACCACAGGAGAAGACTAGGGCTGTTCCTTAATCTGTTCCCCACAACCTCCATTGTCTTGCTGTGATGGAGCCAGTCCTGGAGGTTTGTGGGAATTTGAACAAGGGATATGCCAGACTTCAGCTCCATGCTCTGAGTTTGTCTCTTTTCCCTGTAAGCCAAGGGAGCATTCAAACATCATCGTGCTCAAGGACACCTCCACTGCAGCTGCGTAGAAGGACACCCTCCTTCCTTCCCTCTGGAGCTGAAACAATCCTGCTGTGCCTGAGGCTTTGCAGAAGCTGGAGGGCTCACAGCATTGCTTGCAAGAAGCAAGCTGGCCCCTTGTAAGTGGGAAGGAGCCTTGTCAAAGGAGCTGGTCCAGAGAAATGGGCCAGGACTGGTACTCGGCTGGCTTATTGGTGAGCTGACTCAGAGACGTATGCCAGCAGAAAACTGTAGTTTGTAGTAGGACTGGTGTGGGGATAATGCAGCACACAGAGTTGGATCACTAAGTTACCAACGAAAGGGAGGGAACAGGAATCAGTACCAGGGTTAAAGGGGGAAGGAATGTAGTCCTAACACTGCCATAATTTGGTTTAAATGGGGGAACTGTGGCCCATGCGGTTTGCTGAATGTCACCTAGAAAATATATGTCTCCTGGGACTATGGCACTTTAATTGCTGGCTGCACCTTCCTATTCTTATTTTTTTTGTTCTCAGCAGTGATGTTATTTAAGACTTCAGTTGGCGCATGCCAGTGAATAGTCTGTTCACAAATTTATATTGCTTAATGCAAAGTAAGGGCTAGTAACATCATCCGGACGGTATTCATGGATAAGGCAGCTAACAACCTGGCTGGTGAAGTTTAACAAGCCGTGCCATTTCTAGTTAACCCCAGAAAGCAAGACTGAGAGCTGACAGCCTCATAGCTCCTATGCAGAGGTTGCTCAGCTCTACAAACATCAGCTATTTAACAAAGCTGAACAAGCTTAGGCCCTGGGTTGTGGTTAGGCTGGAAGCAACTGCAGTGTATACATGCATTCCTGAATTACTCCTCAGGCCGATTAGGTTTTATCTAAATAGGAGTGGAAATAGTGTTTATTTGCTGGTGAAAACCACAACTTGCTTAAGGTCTTCTGAAAGTACAGTGTGCCTGTAAGACCAGTGGGTATGGGTACATCCTTGGGTATGGGCAGGTGTCTCCTCTCTCTCCCCATGCTCAGAGCTGCAGAGAGAAGCCGGCTTTATTTCTGAAGCATGCTACCCAGCCCCATCTAATGGGCCCTCAGGGTACATTTAAGGGTTTTTTTACAAGCAGGGGCAAAATTGTTCTGCCCCTGCTCCAGGCTGCATTAGAGTTGTTACTTCATATTTGTCCACGTGCCAAGAAACAGTCATACAGTTCTGGCTTGGCTGAGAGCATTAGCTAGATTGAGGTTCCTCTTTGCCCACAAAAGCCTATGTAAACATACTCTCCTTTGGCACCATCCCTGGTGCAGTGTCCCACACTGACCCCAGACTGGAGCTTTTTCAGGCTCCAGAAGCACCAATGTGATGGGCAGATAAGCATGTGCCTGTGAATACCAGCCTACAGATGCAAGGTGTAGGGCGTTTATCCTTTGGAGAGCCTGAAACATTACTAACCCTGCTAACATGTGTTGTCACATCTGGCTAGTCTAATGAAACATAAAGGTATAAGGCAAAAGACAACCCTGGCCGTAGGCATGGGAAGTGGCCATTTTACCTGTAACCACAAATGTAATCTTCACACCCTGAGTCTATAGAACGAGATCCACAGCATGCTCAGCAATGTATGCGTGTGGACACAACACATTGTAGTCACAACATAAACTTGTAGACAGAGTTTTACAAATGTCACAGCAGCCATCAAAGTATTTGGAGAGGGCTCCTGTGCACAGACACACAAGTTGGTGTGTCTCTGCACCTGGTACAGCCAGAAGGGACAACACCACAAGCTGGTCTGAAGCATTTTTCTGAGCCCTGCCCCAGTGCGCGTACATTGTCCTGTTGTTGCCCTTTTCCTTGGGTTATTTCACTCCGTTACCGTTGGTTGGCTGCTGCCAGCCAGGTTGTTATAAGCTGATTTTTTTAAAAAAGGCCATAATTGTGTGAATGTTATTTGATACATGGGTGTTGTAACAAATTTCCACCTAACAGCAATGCATTTATTATGTTTTGTTCTGAGAAGTGCTGGTTACTAGCATGCTTGTTTCCTGAACAACCAGCTTTCTGTTCTGGTTGCCACTCAGTTTGATTTCCTTATACCACAGATAGTCATTAACAATATTTGACTTATTCCTTCTGGCAGAACACGGTGCTTTGACATCATGATATCTCAAAATAAACAGAAAGGATGAGGGGCCCATTTATAAAATAGATTATAGCCAAAAGACTTGTAACCAATATGGGCTGACAATGAAAACAAGGCATACTTGAAAGACGTGATGGCAAAAGTGTCCACAGTTTATTAGTCTTTAATGTCAGTATTTCCATAAATGAAAGTTATGAATGAATCTGTCCCTCATAGCTGCCATGTGGCAACATGCACAGATACCTGTAAATCTTTTGGCTCCTTTGTAATGTTCTTTCATTTTTTGGTAAAATCATATGCAAACCTGAACACCGAAGCTATTAGCATAAGGTGTCTGTATTAATTTTAAGAATATCTCCATCCAATTTAACAAATTAAAATTATGTTTTGCAAATGGAAATTATTCTTCTGAGAACATTGTTCTTCTAGGCATGCAAATTTAGTTTTTTACCCTTTTGTTCCACAATATCTAGAAGGCTGAACCATTTTTTTTGTGACAGAATAGCAAATGTGTTTTTTCAGATCTTGACAAATGGAGTATTGTCACTTCTCCCCAGGTTCTTGAGTGTGCTGCCAAAAATGATTATGTTTCTTACCATGTCTGCCAGAGCCATTTAAGGAACGTCCTCTTCTTCAGTAAAGTCCTAATTCTGGAAAGAGTGAGTATGGGAGGAAGAGTTAGAGCAGATTGTCTCAACCAGACATGTTTTGCATTCCGTGTAAGGAAAGTTTCTTGTTAACCACAATTTATTTTGTATCCAGCTATTCCATAAAAGCCAGGTTAACCATGGGGTGTTAGAACTTGCCTAATTCATTTAGGTTTCTGATCAGAGTTTCCAGTCATTATATGTATTATGATTAACAGTTTTAAAATGCCATTTCCTAATGGGTTTGTTAGAATAGACAGATCCTGGAGCACTTGTGTAAAAAAATCCCTGTTTTTCTAAGGATGACTCCAGCCTGTATGTACGTTTCAGTATTTGGTAAGATGGCCCTGTGAAGTTTGACGGGGTGGCGTTTGCATCCTGTGTGGCTGGAAAACAGCAGGGGCTGATAGAAAATGTGTAACAGAACAGTTGCAATTAGAAGCAATCTGTGATGGTTACACACATGTAGCTGACGTAACATGAGTCTACTCTATTGAAGCCAGAGCTCGGTATACACTTTTCTATGTGTGCCTGGTGTGCTTTGAAAGCTCTTGGGATCTGCAAAGGCAGCTGCTTTATGGCAGAAGTGGCCCTAGGGTTTCAGAAATAAATTTAAACAGGTGTATTGCAAGCTGCTTCCATCTTGTTGTGAAGGTTTGGGAGAATGGAGTTCTGGGAATGCATTTGTGCGCTGGCAGTAGTGGCATGGGAGGTACAGTACTGTTACTCATTCATAGTGAAGTAGTCCTTTCTCACCTTGCTTACAGTCTGCAGATCAAAGCTCGCAAAAAAAAAAAAGAAAGGTTTGGAGTACGTCTCACCAGATGAGTAATCAACATCTCTTCAGCAAGTCAGAAAGGTAATTTGAATTCAACCATGTATTTAAAAGGAGTGAGATTTCTGAACTACAGTATTTTGGATATCTCTGATAAAAGGTATTAGCATTGTAATGTAGTCTGTTAATCCCAGTTATTAATTAAAAGTGGGTTTTAATCTTTTCATTTTGCTTTCCAGCGTTGTAACAGTTCCTTTTCTTTGTGCGTTTGCCCCTTTGGATTGAATTGTGCTGTTTGTACTTCCAGTGATTAGGCTAGGAAGTTTGCTTTCATGCAGCCATGCCTAATGTAAACACAAGGCACAATTTTAAGACAGTTTTTAACATTATGCCCATTATATCAAAAACACAAGAAAACTGCAATTCTGCTATCTCTGTGAAGATAATATTAGCAGAATTCTCATCATCTTTACACTGTGCTTGTTTGAGTCTTGGCTTTGTGTAAGAGCTCTTGTGGAAGCATTCCATAAAATTGAATGGAGATTAATTGGTTTCTATGTAAGCCACTGTAAAAATTTGAGTAATAAGTTGAAGTAATTGTCTTTTTGTAAGGCTTTTTTTCCTGCTGTTGAAAAACTTTGTCACAAAGTAGTTATTTTCCTCTCTCATTCTGTAAGATACTTCATGATGGAAAGCATCATTAATTGCATGTTTTTTAAAAAAACATAAACAATGGAAATAGGAAGGAATGTGATTATTGAGCATCATCTGTATCCCCAAATCTTCAGTGATGCAAAAGCAAATTACAGGAGCACTTCCAGTATCTCAAAGATTTTTGCTGCTATTAGTCATAGTGGGTTTCTGGCCAAGAACTAGTGAAGATGTGAAATACAGTTTTCAGATTTCAGGTCTGAGCTTTAAGCTTTGAAAATCCCATGTAAGAATTGAGCAAGAAGGTTAGTCAGTAGTGTAACATGAGATGAGAAACATCACAGTGTTAGCAGTTAGGTTTTGGCGTGGTGTACTTGTGGTATTATTAGCAATTTTAAAGGACTGCTGTGACATATTGGAAGATATTACAAATGGGAAACTTGACTTCTGCAGAGTAAAAGGGAGTAATGAAGCTTCCCTGTTGGGTTGTACTTTGAAACATTGGAGTAATTTTGGAGGTGATCCAGTAACATGTTAGAAGTTAATAGAATATTGTAACAAATGGTGGCCAGTATACATATTAGAAAACCAAGCAAATGGCACTTTGAATTATAATATTGTACTGCAATTAATGTTTTTTTGTAGAAGGGAAGGAAAATGAGATGAAGTACCACATGTGGAGATGTGAATGTTTTGGCTTTAGGACAATTTCAAGACAAACCGCCTAGACATTGTTGTTCTGCAGGTAGTATTGGTAAAAGATGCAAAACGTGTAAGGAACCAGTAGAGGAAGATTTGTCAAAATTGTATCAGGTGGTACAAGGGAAAGATGAAACTCCATCAGCTTTCTTTGAGCTATTATGCAATGTGGCTAGGAAATGGACAGATGTGGATTCAGAGAGGGGAAGTGATGCATTGACATTTGTGACTGTGTGAAGTTCACTCTGTCGATGGGAGGAAACTGCAAAAGATAGAGTGAGCAGATGCAATATCTGTCAATAAGTTATTAGAGGTATCATGGAAAGTGTAGAATAATAGAGGGGAAGAGGAGAAGAAACAACAGGAGAAAGATCAGGTTAAGAAGGAAAACCAAAAAGCCTAATTATTGGCTGCAGCAATAGTGGAAGGCAATCAAAATAGTAGAAGATGAAATGAGGGAGGCAGGCTTAGTCGCCCTCCTATTTGAAAAAATAATGGGACCCCCTTGAGAGCTGGGGTAAACAAACGTTTGGATAGAGAGTAGAGTGCTTTTTGTAAACAAAAAGAGCATTGGAAGAGGGAATACCCTCAAAATCAGTTTCAGAGGAATTTTGTAAGGAAACAGGAAAATCCCAAGGTGGCAGAATTGCTTATGCTAGATCAAGGTTCAGATTGATGTGGACCAGGGGTTGAATGAAAAGTTTCCCCAAGAGAACCCCTCATTACCTTAAAGTTGGGGAATAAGAAAACAGATTTTTTTAATCGATACAGGGGCAGCCTATTCAGTATTACATACCTGTAAAGGTAAATTGAGTAGACAAAATCTGTCTATTATTGGGACCACAGGAAAAAATGGAGGTGAGGCCATTTTTCCATCTGATTAAATGTGGAATTGGAAATGGAGTCTTTACTCAAAAATGTCTATACATTCCCAATTGTCTGATACCTTTGTTCAGAAGAGATTTACTCAGGAAAGTAAATGCACAAATTGTTTTTGAAAAAGGAAATATACAGGTACAAATACTGGAAGAGAAAGCCCTGGAAGTGCAAATGTTTACATTACAGGAAAAGGTACAAGAAACACCAGAACATGAAATGAGCCCAGAAGAGGTATTGAATGCAGTAACCCCTCTAGTATAGGCCTCCAGGATCCTCGGACTCTCCCACATGGCTGAACCAGTAATCATCCCATTGAAACCTAGAGCACAACCAGTAAGGCAAAAGCAATATTCTATGTAGGTAGAAGTAAAAGTTGTTTAGAGCCTTTCATAGAAAACTTCATGACTCATGGACTACTACAAGAATGCCAATCAGAATATAACACTCTAATTTTGCCAGTAAAGAAACCTAATTTCAATGAATAAAGATTGGTCCAAGACCTGAGAGCAGTGAATCAGATTGTGCCAGGTGTCCACCCAGTTGTGGCAAACCTTTATGTGTTACTGACAACAATTAAAAAGACTGATGGATGGTTTACTCTATTAGATCTAAACAATATCTTCTTTAGATCCCCTTGGAGCTTGAAAGTCAAAAGATACTTGCCTTTGAGTGGGAGAATCCAAAAACTAATTGAAAGACCCAACAATGTTGGACCATTCTTCCACAGAGAATTAAGGATAGCCCAACAATCTTTGGAAATCAGCTTGCCAGAGAATTGAAAAGTTGGCAAAAGTAGAATATGGAAATAACTTTACTGCAGTATGTGGATGATCTCCTCCTGGAAACACGAACACTAGAGCATTCTATACGGTATACTGTTGACCTTTTGAATTTTCTAGGAGCAGCAGGACATCGAGTGTCAAAGAAAAAGGCACAAATTGTGCAAAAGACCATGACTTATTTGGGGTTCGCCATTACTCAAGGCCAATGGAGCCTTCATTCCAAAAGACATGAGGCAATTTGCCAGTCTAAATGAGAACTGAGAACTTTTCTAGGAACGGCCAGATGGCGTCGCCTTTGGATCGTCAACTTTGGGCTGATGGCTAAACCCCTTTATGAGGCCCTGAAAGGTACAGGAGAATTTCTTGAACCGACTCGAGTGCCAGACTGCTTTCCATCAGTTAAAAGAAGCCCTGGTGTCAGCACCAGCATTAGGACTTCCCGATCTGGAAAAACATTTTGAGATTTTTGTGAATGAAAGACAGCATGTCGCACTTGGAGTTTTAGTACAAAGGGTTGGATCTTGGAAAACAACAGTTGGGTATTTTTCCAAACAATTAGATCAAGTAAGTAAAGGATGGCCTTCTTGTTACTGTAACCATACTACTCCTACAGGAGGCTAGAAAATTGTCTTTGGGACAGAGAATAACAGTGCAGGTACCTCATGCTGTGAGAACAGTTTTGGAACAAAAGTGGGGACATTGATTGTCCCCCAGCTGAATGATGAAATACCAGGCTGTGCTGTTGGAAAAAGATGATGTGGAACTGTGACTGACAACTACTTTGAATCCAGCCACCCTACTGCTGTTGTCTGGGGAAACTGAACTGGAACATGATTATTTGAAAACAATTGAACATGATTGTTTGAAAACAATATTTTCAAGTAGGATTGATCTGAAAGACAGACCTATGGATTCGGCTGATTTTAATTTGTTTATAGATGGGAACAGCCAAGTGACTGATGGGGTTCAAAGGGCAGGATATGCAATTATTTCTGGAGAAGATGAAATGGAAGCAAAAGCCCTTCCTATTAATGCTTCTGCTCAAAAGATGGAGATGATTGCTCTAGTTTGAACCTTGGAACTAGCAGAAGACTATGAATATATGGACAGATTCTAAATATGTTTTTGGAGTAGTTCATGCACATGGAGCAATTTGGAAGGAAAGATGTCTCCTTTTGTCACAAGGAACACCAGTCAAATAAGGAGAACTAATAAGAAAATTATTACAGGTCATAAGTTTACCTAAACAAGTGGCAATAATACATTGTAAAGCACATCAATTTGGGAATTGACAGGCAGATTCGTCAGCAAAAAGAGCAGTGGAAGAAAAGATCTTGGGAATGTGGCCTGAAAATTTGAAAGGACCACTGATCTACAGCAAGGAAGTTGATCAGTTAGCTAAATTGCTAAATGCAGAAGGAAATAAAGGAGGATGGTGGATCAAGGAAGACGATCAGGTGGTAGTACCTTCAAATATCATGACAGAACTCATAGAAAAGGAATACAGAGGAACACATTGTGGAGCAAAAGCTCTTACGGACAACATTAAACTTCACACTTTCAGTAAAGGAATGGGAAGTGTAGCTAGGAGTATTGTCAAGAAGTGTGAAATTTGTCAGTAAAATAATCCCCAGATACATCAGAAAAACCAAAAAGGGAATACTCCTGGTGGCTATTGGCAAATAGACTTTTCAGAACTTCCCCAGAAAAATGGGTATCAGTATTTATTGGTATTAGTAGATACCTTCTCTGGGTGGCCAGAAGCCTTTCCCTCTTGCTCCAATCAGGCTAGAGAAGTAAAGTATTGTTGAAAGAAATAATTCCTCATTTTGGAATTTCAATTGGAATATCTTCAAGTTGAGGACCTCATTTTGTAGCAAAAGTGATTCAATCACTGGCAAGAACTTTAGAGATAAGGTGCCATTTACATATACCATCGGGGTATATGGTAGTCTAGTGGAGGCTGCTAGTCTAGTGGGAAAGTAGAAAGAATGAATCAAATTATTAAAAGGCAATTGAATAAAATTGATCAGGAAACTTATTTAAAATGGCCAGATACTCTCCTGTTAGCATTATTGAGAGCCAGAATTACAACCTTATCAAAGTGTGAATCATGAGCCAGGATCTACAGAATTTATAGGGAAACAGTGTCTTAAAGAATATGTGATTTCTCTAGGGAAGCTTCTGCCTTCTTTCAACAGGTATCTACAATTAAGAACACCTTTGGGCCTGGACACTGCAGTTCATGAAATTCAGCCAGGAGATTGGGTTTACTTAAGAACTTGGAAGGATGAACCTCTGAAGGAAGTTGGAAAGGACTCCTTCACGTTCTCCTGACCACATATACTGCAGCCAAACTTGATAGAATAGGACCCTGGATTCATTACATCTGAATCAAGAAAGGACTTCCACCAGTTAGGTGGACTGTGGAAAAACAAAAAGAAAAATATTTGCACGTGAAACTTGAAAGAGTTAATTTGTGAATTGTACATGGGTACAGGGCTTCTCTTCTACTGATTTAGAGTGTCCTCAAGGAATATTAGTTTTTGTTGCAGATTGTGTATTAGTATGTGTTCTAATCACTTTATGGAAACTGAAATTTTGGTATTTGTTATCCTTGTGGGAGAAATACTGTCCTTAGAGGACAATTCAGTTTTGAAACTGATACAAGGATTCAGATGGTTACAGAATGTAATGAGTATAACTGCCTGCCTACTGTTGCCAAAATCTATTAAAAATTCTCTAAAATGGGGAATTTTCCTGTTAAAGGACACTGCAATGGTTGATCTTAGTAAGGCCCTAGCTGCAGATACCACTTGCTATTTGATACAAAATAGAACTTATTTACTGGATCTGACTAATAAAACTGGGGAAAGGTGTTAGGCTTATGAGATAGAAACTTATCCATGATCAGGTATTATGCAGACTCTTGCAGCCTGTGATGGAGAGCCAGAGGCATATGGTACAGTGATAACAACTGAGACAAAAAAGGTTGAATGTCCCTGGCAGAGTACAAAAAACAATTGGTAAAACCCTATGTGAGATAAATGGAAATATATTAATTCTACCTCTTGGTGTTTTGAATGGAAGGGAGAACTAGCATCCTCAGATAGTTCTAACTATAAGAATATTCTCAGAGAACCCAAAGAAGGAGTGAAAATTCCTGCTTGGAATTGCATACATGTATTTAACTGTACTAATATAGGAATACTACAAAATATGATCAGAGTTTATGATGCTATTGCAATTGAATGTGCCTGTAGAAATTTGAGTACTACGGTTGGATCTGGAGGAAAAATACCTTGTAGCAGCACACTTCCATCCCCTGTTTACACTGTCTTGGTTTTAAGTGGTGGAACATGGACAAACATCACCAATTTCAATGCCCAATCATCACATTACCTCCTAAGCTCTTGCACTATGCCTGTTATGGAAAAAGAATCCATTAACCTCAACTATGGGGTAAGATATAAAAAGAAAGAAATTCAGATCAGTGGAATAGCCCTTTGATAGTTACTACTGTAGGATGGGGATTTGAAGCTTTCTTTGCTCTTGAGGTAATGGCATTTGAAAACTGAGTGGTGTTGACAAATTTAAGATGGCAAATTGAAACATTAGCAGATGCAACTGAAAAAGGTTTAATGCCAGTAAATAAACAAGTCCAGGCAAATAACCGAGTGACCATACAAAATAGATTATCTTTAGACTTCATGTTGGCTCAGGAACATGGGTTATGTGGATATCTAGATTTAGATTCTGAACGTTGTTGTGTGCATATCCTAAACATAACAGAAGATTCAAATTAGTAGGATGAAAGAAGTGGCCCAGAATAGCAGAGAGTTAAGAGAATCCACAGAAAATAGTTGGATTAATAAAGATTTAAGAAATATAGGAGGATGGTCACTTATAGGATGGCTTACAAGTTTGGTACAGTTTGACAGTTATGGTAATCATGATAATTGTAATCATAACTATAACAGGATGTTTAAAACAAGAAATAATGTGAACTCTGTCAGAAACATAATGTTAATTAAAGAGTGTAGAAGTCTCAAATGAAATATTTGAAACTTCCAAAGGGAGGAATTGTTACTTCATAGACATACCTTTAGTTATATTTTATATATTTAGGTAAAACAAACTAACAGTTTAAAAATGAAGTTACAACTCTAGGGATAGATACTAACTCAGGAGAAATGTGGTATACGTGGTATTCCAGGACTGTTTAGATTGTTTGTAAAGTCTATCTAATTTATGGCCCTGTTATCCATCGATAAATCTTAGGAAGTAAGTTAATAGCTGTCAGTGTTACAGATAAGGAATCTTTCAGGGTTACACACCAGCTCAACCAAAGCCATTTATCTTCTTAACAAGAAGTTGTCAAGATAAGCAAGGACTCTGGTGTCCTCAGATGCTACGTAACCATAAAAGGACAAATTGAGATGGGATATTTTTCCACAAACAATGAACAAAGACCCTCCGAGACCCTTGCACAGGTGTAGAAGACTTTCCTTTCTCATCACAATTCATGCAGGCATTGAAAACTGTTCACTCACACCATAAGTATTAGGTAGGGGTTATAATTGCATTAGTTAGGTGGAGAGTTGTATGTTTTAAGTATTAATATTTGGTAAAGAATTCTAGTAGGTGTTCTTGCTTTGTAGAAAGCTTCCACCTTGCACCCCGTGCAGAACGAAACAATGTCTCCTCTCTAAACATACTTTATGTGTTTTGTGATTTATTTTGAACTGAAGGTAGCAACAGCTTTTAGAAGCCGAGCCAATGCATCTCACCACTCTTGCTATTGTCCAGTGTGCGTGGGCTGCAAAAGACTGCATGGGCTGAATTTCTCAGTTTGGGAAGAACTTTAGGAAGAACTTTTTTTTTTTTTTTTTTTTGGTCATTCCCCATTGTCTCCAGACAGCCCAGTTGCACAGTGAGAAAAATTAAGAGTTATGTACGTTTGTCCACTGCTGACCAACTCTCTACAGCAGAGTCTTCATTTGGCCACATCTGATTTTAAGTCTTCTTATTTCTGCCTCTGTTTCCTTGTGAAATAGCTAGGCCTTAGTATTTATCTGAGAATATATTTAGAAGGAATTAGTTAATGCATAGAAGTCACGACAGTATTGAAATGCATAGCCTTATCATCTGAAACAATTCTGTGCCCCTGTTAGGAACAGTTTTTAATTTAATCTACACACTATGAAAAGTATGGAATATGAAATTAAGGGGGAAAATACTTATATCTAATTGGATAAAACTATGTAGCTACTTTTACTTAAATTCCCAGGTTACCTTGACGAGCGAGGGAAAGCAAGCAGCCCACTCAATATGAGTGATAGAGCAAGCTTCGATTTATTACGGCGCGATTATGTCTTATATACAGTTCCAGTTAATTATGCCTACAAATCATCTGCTGATTGGCTAAGCTCTAAAGGATTACACTTTCATACGTCCTCCTATTTGCGGTTTCTGCGGATACCTAACTACATATATTTTTTTTCTCTCTTATCTACGCGAATTCCTCAAAGTTATTTACAACATTAGGTACAAGGTCAGCATGACCTTATCTCTCTTGCCTTATTAGCAAGCCTGGTAATTTTCCAGTTTTAGCAAGCCTGGTAATTTTCCATTTCTAGCAAGTCTGGTAATTTCTCGCTGCGGCCTAGCTTGGTTCACTCCAGACTTATGTCAAAAGCTGTATCACACAGTCCTTCTATGGAACCGTGGCCGTTCTCTTTCATCCATTCTGCAACATTACCTGACATAGTGTTTTACTTAGCTGATTTTAGCTGTTAGTCAGCTATTGCCCACCCCAAATATATGGCTTATGTTTAAGTTGAACTTGATGACTATAAATAGTCAGTGTTTTGTTTGCTCACTGATTAATCAGAGAATACCGTGACTATTCAGCTGTTTTTTTCTTTAAGATGTATGAGTCTCTTAAATTGAAATCCTTGCTAAAAAATATTTTTATAATAAATTTCAACAATGAATTACAAATTGACCTGTAAACCAGAAAAGAGAGAGGCAAGAGACACACGTACTTTCACAAATCCATGTGAATCCTCAACCTTCCATAGGAAAATCCTCAAGCTTCTATAGGAAGGGGGGAAAAAACAGCCCAGTTTATCTTTGAAAATTGTAATTCCTAAAAGAGAAAGGAAAAAAGCAGAAGAAAAAAAGAAAGTATGTTTGTTATTAACTTAAACAGAATTTTGAAATGGAACAGAAAACTTCTGCATCCCATCTGCTCACAGGAGTACATTTGCTGGTGCCAGACTGAGACCCGACTTTGGTTACTGATAGGAACCATCCTTTTATGCTAGATTAAGCAGTTGAATACATGCCCAAAAAGCCTGGGGTGATTTGGATGAGTAGACAGTCATGCAGCAATGATTGAATTTGCATCTGTTACGAGAACAAGTATTCATTCACTCACTAAAATTTCTGAGCAGAAATAACCTAAGCTTACAAATGCAGGGTACACCATGCAGACAGCTGCTGCAGTAACGTGCAGAAACTTCTGGACTCACATTTTCACGTACAGTTCTCTGGATTAAACACTTTTAACTTTAGGCAACGGGATTCAAACCAGTCTCTCGTGGCCTTTTGAAAGGAGCATTCAGGGGACATTTTTCTTGTCAAGGAGCTTCCAGCAGCATGTGACCCTTTAGCCAACTTTCAGATCCCTAATCTTTGTCGGGTCTATAGGTGTGACCTGGAATTCTCTCCCTCCCCAAGCAACAGATTTGTTGTAGGACTGTTAGAGGGAGTTTGAGGTCTGACAGAAACCAGTGTTGTGCAAGATGCTGTATGGATCACTGAGCAGCAGTGGGATTTTGCTGCATCTCTGTAGTAATCAGGCATCTCTCAGAGAAAATAGGAAGCCGGTCAATGGCGCTGTGCTGGTGAAATTCCTGTATGGACTGGCACAGCATTGCACCACTCCCTGTGGAGTGCAGAACTGTGATGTGTGATACAGCAGTGCTCTCTGGACAAAATCATCCTAACTGGGATGGCGCTACTGTAAGCACCTCAGTGGCTGGTCAGTCAGCTGCAGTTGTATGCTGCCTTCTGCCGCTTTTCATTTTTGTCTGTACTGGGTCTGGCTGAGATGGAAACAACTTTCTTTGTAGCAGACCATAAGGTGCGACATTTTGGGTTTGTGGGCTAGAAGAGTGTTGTCAAGGCTTTTGTTCTTCCCAATTCCCCTCCCCCCTCCCCATCCAGTAAGTAGGTTGTAGGTTTTGGGGGGAGACTGACCTAAGCTGGCCAAAGGGATTTTCCATAGCATATAGTGTCATGCCCAGCAATAAAACCTGGGTTAGGGCAGGATGGAGTGGGAGTGTTGTCCTCCAAGGTGATCATTGCTGGACATCTCTCTGCCTGTGGGAAGTGGCAACTGACCGCCTTTGTATTACTTCTTTTCTTTTTTTTTTTTTCCCCCTCTTTCCTTCACCTGTTAAACTGTCTTTATGTCTACCCTTGCTTTTTCTTGCTTTTGCTCTTCGTGTCCTCTCTCCCGTTTTTCAGGGAGCAGGTGGGGTGGAGAGTGCGCAAAGCTGTGTGGGCGCTTGGGTGCTAGGCAGGTTCAGCCCACCACAATGCTGTATGAAGGAATTGAGAACAGGAGTATTGGGCAGGCAATAGGATTGGTCTCCTACGGGGATGCTACTCTGCTTTCTTCTTGATGGGACAGAAAGCAATACAGATGATCATTTAATCCGGGTAAGGTAGAAGGCTCATAGTTCCTCCTTGAAAGCAGACATGAAAGTCATTAGCTGGGTGATAGGAAGCATGTGGGGATTTTTTGAGTCTTGTCCTTTGATTGAGTGCAGTCTAGGATCTTGCTGGCCTCAGCAGCACCTAGGAGTCACCCTGAGAACACAGGGGCAAAACAAAGCTTTGATTTTCTTTGCTCTTAAGTACTACTAGTAAACACAAGCTAAAACATGTTTCTGTTCTGTGAAGTGAGATAATGGACGGCAAGCAGTTAAATAGATGAGTACATATTTACATATATATACACATATATGCTTATGTATATATATGTGTATATATATATTATGTGTATATATATATTTACATATATATACACACACACATATATATATATATATACACATATAATAAATACATAGCATAAATACACATTTCCTAGAGGGAATAACTAAGTTCCCTCTTTTGTGTACACTGTAGTCAGACTTACTTTTTACAAATGATGTCACAATTTTAAGTAACTATGGCTGCTTAATGAACTCATTTTTTATTTCCCTATTATGCATTTTCTCAGAAAGAAAACCAACAGCCTTACCTTGCATACCTAGTATGAGGCTGCAATGAAAGGGTGACAGATTGGATCGGTGACTTGTGCTGCATTAGTGATCTTTTTAAGATATGTCAGTGCCTTATTTTTTCCCCATTTTTTCAAGGGGAAATTTCACCTTAGCTGATTTGGTTGTTTTGACCTCCTAAAGCATTTGACATTGTCCCAGTCCCAAAACCAGAGTCGCTATCACTACCCAGAGGCATTTCATGCTGAAAAATTTGCGCTGCAGTAGGTGAAGATGGCAAAACAGGAAAACTAGTTAAAAATGACTGAATAGGCTCTTCTTCTTCAGATAATGGAAGACTCAGAAGCTGAAGCCTTGTGTGCTTTTTCCTCTAAGAATGTACTAAACCAAGAGGTACAGTTTGGTTAGGTCATATGGAAGGAGTCCCCAGACTTGACTTTCCGACATTGGTGTCACCAAAGCCTAATGGAAATCACTCCATTTTAAATGAAGATCTTAAATGCATATTCTAGGCAACTCTTACCCTTTGGTCCTTCCTGCTTCATTAAATGATATTCATCTTCCTCATCATATTGATATGAGTCTCTTGGGTCATCTGTGGCTATCACAGTGTCTTCTAACAGACTATCATCTTTCTTTTTTGCTTGGCTCTGTATATTTGTCAGCACTCGAGGACAGAGCCAGTCTCCATTGAAAGAAACTTTGTCTGCAAGCAGGAAGGGTACTGCAGTGAGCTCCTAGAGGTGCCCCAGGGTGACTGGCCAGTGTGGCTGAGCTATGGGTAGTGCCTGTTTCACCATCAGGATCTGCTGGCGCATGCACCAAGACTAGAATTGCAGAGCAAAAAGATCAGTCCTGCCCTGCTCTGCAGACACAGTCTGTTTTGAGTCCTTTGTGGTCCTGCCTCTTGCCCTCCTTATCTTCTTTTGACTCCTGCAGTTGTCACTAATGAGTAACAGTTAAATCTGTTTCTCCTTTCTTAGCATTTATCCCTCTGTCATTTTCTCATTAGCATATCTGTCTGAGGATTTGTGAATGAGGGTCTCCAAAAACTTGAACACAAAAAATTAGACCACTTATCTTTTTCCTTGTATGTGAATTTGACTATTTAATTTAGCTATTGGTTTTGCTTCTCCTTGTTCTCAGTCTAGCTTGTCAGACTGGTAACCAAGACCTGCAATCTCCTGCTCAGTTGAACTGCAATCTCCTGCTCAGTTGTACTGCATACCAAGAACAGTGTTCTTAATTCTTTTATGTTACCTGTGACTGTTCATTTTCTTTCTGACCCTGTCCTGAAGGCAATTAACCGTAGATTGCTCTGACGTTGTTCTTCCTGATGGCCACAGCAGTCCTTGACACAGGTTTGTCACCTCCTCTTTGGATGCCTCCACAGAACCAAATTAAAATTCTCTTCAATCCTTGACACAGGTTTGCCATCTCCTCTTTGGATGCTTCCACAAAACCAAACTAAAATCCTCTTCAAAGACCCACATTACCTCCTTGATACCTGTCTTCTGTTATAACCACTTCTATTACCTGTTTGATCATTCAGGCCTGCCTCATTACATTCTTTGACTGAGTCTCTTGTAATCTTGGCTGTGTTTTCATTTGTACTCGTATGTGTGGAAAGTTGTTCATGGCTTTGTCCTCAAAAGGTCCTTGTCTCTCCTCCTCCAGACCCTTCTGGAAGATAGCCTGCCACAATGTCTACAAGGAAACTGGCTGATTGATAATGACATACAAAGGGTAATTGCAAATAGTTTATACGTTCCTGCTGGAACAGGGGGGATGGCAAAGATGACCTCTAGAGTTCCCTTCCAACTTCAACCCTTCTGTGATTCTGTGATTCCACTTGTAAGAGCTATCCTCGACCTCTTGTCCAGTAGTTTTCAGTGTTAGCTATATATAATTAGAGCTGACAGTCCATTTAAGCAACAGCCTTATCTTGTAAATAATCACTGTAGCACTATAAAAGGTAAATTATCTAGATGTGAGCACCTTTTACCTAAATAACTTTTCTTATTCTCCTCTAATTTACATTCTGTTGCTTTTCCACATTTATATCACAAATTCTTTAGGCCAAGCAGTTTACCTGTTTTTCCTTTGGAAAGTTCTTCATATATTTGCACAACCATTATCAAAGAAACAGCAAATCACCTTTGACTGTAATGCCACTATCAATACAGACTAAGTAGCTGTGGCATTCCAGAAGAGTTTTGCTGTAATTTTGCATGTGATGTCCTTGTTTTCACATGCTGCCAGATTCTGGAAAGCCATAACAAAACTGCAGCTTCAGAGCTAATGGAGGCTGAAGGTCTGACTGTTACCCATCACGCTGTCAGGTAGCAAACTGCTTCAAACCAATTGGGCGTTTTGAGAATCTTAACTTCATATGTTACCAAGGCCAAAACTAAGAGAGGCTGATACGCACTTCTGCAACTGGTAGTTTCCTCTTACTGTGTAGAAATTTGAAAAGTCACTGAGGACAAAGAGGATGTGGTTTGGGAAGAGTGACTTCATATTAATGTATGTGTCCTACCCTAGGTGCCTGATGTTTTGGATAGTAAAACGGTGGGGTCTCATTTAACCTGAAAAAAATGATAATTGAATTCTGTCTGGACTGCTGATTAGCCCTTTAATATTTGAGATGGTCAAGCAGCAACATGCAACAAACAACAGAAGCATAACATTGCTTAGAAATACAACTTTCAAGGCTGTTAAGTTCACTTTCCAGCAGCCTGCATTCAGCAACTGTACTGCAAAAGCCTGAGAATAAATTTTGTTCACTGAGGGAGTCTGTAACCCAGTGGTGCCTGTAAGTGATCAACTGTAATATGAATAGTCTCTGTTATGTGCGTATGTATATATGTATGTATGTATATATGTAGAATGTATGTAGGGAACTGTAAACATGTGAACACAGATTTCCTCTCTTTTTCTGCTCACTTTCTTACTGTAAGAAGGTAAAACCATTAATTTTCCTCCCTTTCTATACTTACCAGTAATACTAAAAATTTTTCTGACTTAGTGCTGTTTGTGACTAGATTAATTTTTGAAGGGAATCCTTATGAATAAAATGTTAGTACTGGCCTTAGAATTTAATATATTCCTTAATTGCAGGCATAATGCTAAAGAATATTTGCAGTATCCCTTTACTTTGGTTTGAACTGTGGATCTCAAACAACTTCTAGAGCTGTGCCTTTTTCAGACTGTAATCAGTGTAATCAAGCAGAGATCAGGCTTCTTCTGGACATTTGTCAATGAGACAGAGAGGCAGTTTGCAGTGGAGCTATATGTGAAAAATCTGTAAGAATTTCAGCGACAAACCTTTTCTGCAGCATCCTTGCCCCATGTAAAGGCTGGTTTGTGGCCAGAGTTACAGATATGTTGAATTTTCTGTCACAGCAGCTGCAAGTTACAATACAAATAGACCAATATGTCCCACCTCATTAAGTGAGCAGTGCTGTGTGGTCCAGATGGTCTCTTAAGCAAAACCTGAAACTCCCCCCGATTTGTGTCTGTTCATTTTCATGCAGCATATCGAAGCAGCTAGCAGAGAGCGGCACCGGAGAGAATGCAGGCTTTTGAAATGGGATAGAAAATCTTGGTCAGAAGAAGTCTTTCAGAAAACTGTTAATTAGTATAGGAAGAGATCCTGTGGACAAAACCACCCTATTCTTTAAGGAAAAGTTAAATCCTGACTCTGATCTTCCCCACTTTGTTGTGGCTTTGTAGACGTATTGTGAGAAAAAGCAGAAGGTAGGCATTTCTCCCTTAACCTGCGGTACATAAATGTTCTCAGACCCCTCTCCCTTCCTCTCTCCACGACAAAGGGAAATGCCAGGACTGAATCTAAGCCTTTGCAAATTTCTCTCTAGTACACAAAGTGTAGTAGTGGATATTTTTCCTTCTCTAGCCTCTTTCAGTTCTGAAACTGAAACTTCCTTGTGGAAAAGGGGTTCAGATCAGGCACGTGTGGTTTCATCCCAAAAGAAATCTGGGGAAGCATGTACAAACAGGCTGGCATGGAGACTGGAGTTAAAGCCTAGCAGCAGTGAACAGGAACTGTGCTCAGTAAGATTTAAGGTGGAAAAGAAGGCTCCATCTAAAGCTGCTTTGGAATTGACCGTGTAACATGTTTCACAACTGATCTTAGTGGGGTCCTGAGCTAACACTTGGTTATGGTGTTTGGAGGACAACGCAGCTACGTCATGCTCTGAGGTGCAGCCTATGAAAGTGATGCCAAATTTTCCTTGTAGGTTGACAGAGCCCTGCTGCTATATAAACTAACGTACTTTTACACTTCACGCTTCAGCTGTACTGAATATTGCTGCTGTGCCAGCATAGCCTCTGGAGAGAGCAAGTTCAGCCTAGCAGGTGAAAGGGGGAAACGTGGCAGCCAGGGCTTCCTATTCCCATCACTGCCATTCATTCTGTGTGCAAGTGGCAGAAAGCCAGGCAGTACTTCTTTCTGCTTCAGTTTTATTATTTGTAAAATGAAAATTACTGTCTTAAAATGATTATTTAAGTAATATTTTAGTATTGATATTCCTTGCTAGAAAGGCATGGTGGGTTTGTATGCTACGAATAACTTCAGTAAACTGGCAATAGGAGTGTTGTTTGTCTGTGATGGTTGAAGGACCATATTCTTTCAGGATATCTTCTAAAGTTGTACCAGGTATGCTGATTTACTTTAGGTAGCCTGCATGACACATCTGTTGATAGAGATACCCCTTTTGGCAGTGATCACCAATCACTAGATTTTCCTTAATGATAGCTGAAGGGAAGTGGTTTGTCTTTTCTTTAGCTTTACATTTTACTTCCCTGTGCTGAAGCACTTGCACCGTTCATTCCACTTCAAGGTTGCTTCAGTGTTCTAAATAAAATGATTGTGATCAAAGCTTCACTTCAGAAGGGAGTTTGTAAGGGTCATTAACAAGGACAGAATAGCATTTCTTGATTTTTACACTTTGCCAGCTCTCAGTTTATTTTCATAGTCTTACAAATGTATTTTCCCTTCCAGAAAAAGCTTTCCTTTTTTTTTCTCCTTTTTTTTCCCCCGGAACTCTGGGTTGGCTTTTGTAATTGATGAGTTACTTTGGTTGATTACTATTTCATTGTCTTCCTTTTCTCTGTATTTGCCTTGCTTTGTTACCTGCTTTCTCTACTGCTTCCCGCTGTCTTCTTCACTGCTGCCATTGGTGGTCTCCCCATCCATGCCACTCAGGGGTTCTTAGCATGACCTGCTACCAACACTTCTCACTTCTAACTCCAGTAATTTGTGTTGGCTAGGCAGGCACTGGAACAAAAGGCTGCCTGCAGAACCTTCAGACTGCATTTTTCATGCTGACAGGTTCTTCAGATGAACATGGCACTCACCTGTAAAGTCAACTGCATATACACTAAACAACAGGAGACAGCACTGTGGTCTTAGTGTTTTGGATTCTGGTAAGCAGAGCTCTGTAGCAGTACACAAAAGCTGTTAAATTACACCCAGAAAAATAAATAAATAAATGCAAATTGAAATAAATAAATGCAAGCTTGTCATTTATCTCTGTTTAGCTGAAATGAGACAAGAAGTATTTGAAAGTTGAGGAAAATCTGATGGCGAATATCCAAGGTAGCTGATGCTAATGGTCTGCGTCTTTAAGAACTCAATATGTTCACAGAAGGTATTGACGTGGGGTTTGGGTTCAGTGTGCACACTCTATGAGAACAGACTGGCAAGATGGGAACCTGCTGTGAAACATTTTAAGGCTGATTACTACACCTTTTTTGTAGTATAGCTAATGCCTCATCCTACCAGAAACAGTGCAGTGAGCAGAATTTATTTCATTATTCATTGGTGGAAAAAAATTGTCCTCTGTAGCTGTCTGCTTCTGATAAAATCTGGTTATGGATCTGCGGACCTTTCCAGAATGAGGACTAGAAATATAAACACAATGTCTGCTTTATTCAATGTGGTCATGGATTCAGGCTACCCTCCGTAGAGAATTCAGTTACGTATATGAAACTCCAGCCATCTGCACTAGGTCTGTTCATGGTGACAACAGGTAAGACTGTGTCATCACAGATTCGGGATTTGGTCAGATAGAGAGAAAGCCTGTAGGTAAAGGAAAGCTCTTCCAGCAGACCTGCTTTTTGTCAACAGGGACGTGTTCCTGGGCAGCTGCTTGATACGCTACCTCTGTCCCAAACTGCTGGTGGGCTCCAGAACCACAGTTAGATATTTGGGCCTTTTTACTTGAAGGGAGGAACACTGCAGGTAAAGAAGCAATGATAAATCTCTTATCTAAGGCTGTCATGAGCATACACTGAGTCTTTATATAGGAAGGTTAGGCTTTTGGTTTGTAGGTTTAATTATTTCCTCTCAGCACACGTGCAAGGTGAACTCCAGATGGAAATGCTATTAAATTCATTATCCCATGGCAGCAAGCAAATGGAGAGATTGGTGCAGTATTTACCATGTTTTCAAGGTCAGTTATTTTCTTTCTGCGTTTTGAATATAAATTCATGAAAAGATGACTTTTTAGTAGTAAACCAATTCCTGAATCTCAACCTTATACACCTCTCCTCTTGTCTTGTGTCACCATCATGATGCATTACTCCAATACAGAGAGCATGAGAGCAGGATCTCCTGCTCTGGAAGCTGTGACCAGAGAGTATTTTGGGTGCTGCTCTACTCTGATGCAGCTTGGCAAATGGTTGTTCAGCACAAATTATTAAAGTATGCAACTGATTAACAAAAGGGGGATAAGAATACTGTTTGGAAGGGGTCTTGAGTTGTTTTGGGTAGTTTATAGGAACAAGAATAACATTTATAAATCCTCGGGTTTAGAATTGTAGATAAGCAATAGCGTGCATGTGATGGTGTTCGGTTATGACTGGAGGTTTGTAGTAGTTCTATAAAGAACCAAAGGTGGAGTAATTAGCTTTGCATGATATAGAGGTAAAGATAATTGCATGCTTGTATTGACTGTTCTGGCTAAATAACAGGAGTAGAGCCATTCAATTACACTGTAGGTGCTGGATGAGGAACCAATGCTCCTCTTTTAGGCTGAGTAAACAGTTTTTCTAGAACTGTTAGTGTTTTCACAGGAAGGTAAGTAAATGGCTTCTCCATATTCCACATGTTGTGAATAAAATACCTATGACATAAGCTATAAATCCTTTCTGAATGATCATTAGTACACAGAAAAATCTAAGGAGAGTTGTGTTAGCTTGGTGTGTAAAGCCTGCACTCTGCTGGGAACATTTGCCACTGTCGGGAATGTGTTTAACATGAAACATAAGACAGCACTAATGAATATTGGGGAAATGGACAATGCAAGTAGCTATCAGCTGTTAATTTTTGTTATTTGATACAGACAAGTTTATACCATATTAAAGATTTTTAAAGTGTTATGTAATAATACAGAGGTTTTTAAAAGTGTATGTGTTCCTTGGCAAAAGTATCTTTTTCTTCCCCTGTGTGTTATGTTTTGTGGGTTGGTTCACTTTTATCAGCACTACTGGCAGCTCTTCAAACCCTGCACTCCACCCAGAAGAAGCAGCTGAAGCGAAGCTGTGCCAAACCAGAACTAACGTAGTGTTCGTTTGTTCAGTCTTCTTACAGGTGCAATTTACAGTACTTTGCAAGCAGTCATGCACAGACATTCACAGCAGTGGTGGAGTTTCTCAGTACGTATGCTGAAAAAAAAAAAAAAGAAAAACCAGGGAAGTCCCAAAGCAAAGTCTTGGACCATAGTACTACCTGTGACTTAGATATGATCTGAACCTGAATCTACTCCATGATTTTGGGTCTGTTCTCATTTTTCTTGTGTTTGGTAAGATGATGTCACTTGTAACCTTGGGGGGAAAATGTATTGCCCCCTTAAGCAATATCTTGAGTTCCCCCCCGTGTCTCCATTGCCCTGCTACTGTCAAAAAATCAGTAGGATAGGAATGTGGATCAAAGGTAGCATATGGTAAATTTGTTTTGTTATTTTTAATAATAAAAATATTTCTTGACAAAATACACTGACAGGTTTTGTCAGAGTTTGAGAAACTAATCACAATATTTGTATGTTCACATTTGAGCATTTAGCATCTGTGGATTATCATATTTTATTTCCATAAAGCTGTCTGATCTAATTTAAGGAAGGGAGAAAGTGTGCTAAAAACGGATACATGGAACTGAAAAAATTCTCTCTGATAAAAGTATGACACAATTCACAGACTGTCTGCCTCTTTGTAATCACTCTGGTAATTGCTAAATGGCAGTGTGTTATAGCTACTTTTAACGTAAGGGATTACGCAGGGAAGTATCAATCATGGCTCTAGTCCAGTATTTGTTCATAAAGAAAGTACCACTATGTATATGAATAATTAAAAACTCCACCTTCAAGCAGTGTGAATTAATTTTCTTTTAAACCACTACTCAGTATTAAAATTGTAAATGGATACTGATTCTGCCCGTCGTTTGTTCCCCCACCCCCGTTTTTTTGGTGTAACCTTAGACAAGGAATGAAATAACTAATTAAAGCCAATAGTATTCAATGTTTCAACTTTTTACACTGTTTGTAAAATAATTTATTTTCAATCTGGAAGCAATGTGATATTCCTGCATCCTAGGACAGAAATTTACTTGGACTAAAACCAAGCCTGGAGGACTCATTTTATCAGAAGCGATAGCTGATTTTTAGGTGCATCTTTTGGAAGCATTGTCTCTGTTTTCACTACATAGAAAGAAAAGTCGATAGCCTGATTTCTTTCCAGTTTTGTGAGGTCCCACCAGAAGCTGTGGTGTGTATGTATGTACACACACACACAGACAAACACAAACACACACACATATTTGTCTTTAAACCATACATTAAATACTCTGAGTTGATTTACAGGATGTCTCAGTGTATTGAAAAAACAGAACTGTGCAACAGAAATGGAAATATTCTTGATTTCCCATTAGGTCCTGGTCCTCATTCAGCGTTTTTTGGGGGGGAGGGGAGTAGCTTGGCAGGATATAGCAATAGATTTTTAGTACACACTATGAAAAGAAAGTGGAATTCTCTCTGCATGCAGACTCAGTGCTTAAAGTAGAAAAAAGGATGCATTTTGTGCTTTCTCACCTTCTATGCCTGAAAATATTTTTATTAAGCATCTGGGGTATAGATGTGTATTTCTTTTCAATTTCATCTTGTATTTTTTATTCTCACTGAGGGTTCATTGAAATTTTCATAAATTTGAGCAAGAGTTTGGTCAACCTCTGCTTGCAAGAACAGGGAAGAGTGTTCTTCATAGAGTTCTCTTTACCCTTTGGGTTTTCATTAGAAACTGTTCAGATTTAAGTCCAAACCCCCACACTCGTGTTTAAGATCCTTTGTGTCTTATTTGTTTGGGTTTAATCTTTGAAATGTTACAGTCAAAGCAGGCTTTTTACCTTCCTATGGTTTCCTGATTCAGAAACAGGGAAGTCAGATGTCTAGTATTTCTAAAAGAGAGATAAATACTTTCACAGTGATAAGGCTGGGTCTTTCTATGTGAAAAGAGACTGAGCGCATTGACACATTTTCCTGTCATTTGTGCATCTTTTTAATGGGTTGAAATGCATACTGGCAGCCTTTCATGTCAGCTCTAAGTCTCGGTAATTTCACTCTAGTCTTAATTCTGTTTTCCCTGGAAGCATTAACATTTGTGATTACTGTAACAAGAGGCAGAATCTTTCAGTTGTGTTAAAAGTCTTCTGACTTTGACATGTGGCTTTCAATAAAGAAAAGAGGATAACTTTTTAACATAGAAAGATTTGTCAGAGTGCTTTCTGTGTTTGCATACCGCTTTTCTTGAGTAATGATGTCAGGCAATTGTGCCTTTCTGAGCTCAGCTCATTCCTTCTCAGCATCTCTGTAAGATTAACTAAGCAACAATGAAGATTTACAGGAGTTGCATGTTGGAAACATGATGGCAGCAGCAAGCCTGACAAGAGGCCAGTTGTTCCCCTGCCTGTCCCCCCAGCTAATTGTGTCCTCCTCTAACACAACCAGTGTGGAGCTACCATGAAGCTGAAATAAGATCAGCAGAAAATGCAGAAGATGCACGTTCCTGGTTGTTTTCAGTCATTCATAAGTAAAATGATTAAAACCAGCCTGGGAAAAGGCAGCATCATGGAGACTTCTCCTCCCCCTTCTTTGGGAATCAGAAGATTTCGTGATAGATGAGTGTGTGGGGAGAAAGAAATAAATAGTCTGTGTTGCAATTGTTACAATGTCAGAGATTTAATTTTTCCTAGGAATTTTCCTTCCTAGATGGAGGGTTCTGGGAAAGAGATTTCTGCGGAAAAATACCCATGGACACATTGTGAACTGGAAACCTAGTGTCTTGCTCTTCTCCTAGAACTCCCACTCTAGATGGTGGGAAAACAGCTTTATGAACGTTTGCAAGCCTCTTTTTTCTCATTAGTTGAGTTGATTGGGCTCCTGTATTCTTAGATACCATCACTTGTAGCTCTTCTTGCTGGGTACAACATGTATGGGAAATGGGAGAACAGCTGGTTGAAAGTAAGAGGGGAAAAGAAGATACCCTGCAAAAGAGAATTGTAGCACATGGAGACAAAGTTTAAGCTTGAGATGCAGGAGTGAACAGGGAAAAGAGAGGATTAAAAAATTGTATATATCTAAAAGGAAAAGATGAAACACACTGAATTCAACTGGGAAAAAGGCACTCCAGCCCTACCAAAAAAACAGTAAAGCCAGGAGGAGGAGTGGGAAATGCCAAGGTGACAGAGTAAATTACCTCTTTCTAATTTAAAGAAGTGGTTTACACTGTGTTGTTTAAAGAGTTACAAAGTCGCGTTTAAATTTGGAATTCTTTTAAGGATTTTCAACCATTAAATGAAGAGCAGGGGAGATGTCAATAGGAACGGCAGCAAAGACAATCCTAACTGCTTTGTGAGCTTACTTTCTGGGCACATAGGAACTGGGGTCATGAGTCTCTAAGTCACTCACTAGTCCTAGTCTTCCTGTTCACTAGTCCTAGTATTAACTATATGTTAATAGTGCCTTGGATCATGTTTTAGTACCTTCCCCTCTCTGTGTGCTGTAGTGGGAAGTTCAGGTGTGGTGATCAGTGCTCCCTTTCGCAAGAGTTGAAACTTCATTGCTTCAGGTTTGCTCACCTGCTGGACGGGGATGTTGCACAGAGCAACTGTGTTTCACTGTCCCTTTGAATTAGGTGCTGACATTTACTAGGTGCTGGCCTATCAAAATCAGGGGAGATAACGCTGCTCATGCTTAATACACTTCAAAAGAACATATTATTTTTTTTACCTTGTATGTGGGATTTTTCTCTCCTTTCAAAGAAGTGAAAGGCAAAGAATGACACTGATGAAGATTACGGCTTTGTTTATGGTATAGTCTTCTCAAAGTATGCATCATAACTTTTCATCTGAACATTTTTTTTAAATAAATAGCCACCTCAGAATAAACCATTGCTACTTGCAGTTCAGTAGCTTTTGCACTGCTTAACAGGGTAGGAAATGATTAAGAATACTATATCTGCTGTAGTCCTCAAGGTAGCTTATGGCAAGGGAAAATTGCTGTCTAAATTACAAATTAAACACAACATTAAGTTTTAACAACTTGTTCTTATGAAAAAGTCTTTGGCCATCAGTAGTAACAACTCACCGCCTTGTATTTTTGTTGTTAAGTGACTTGGCAAAGTGAGTTCTGGTTAAATTCCCATCATTCCCACCACCATACTGCACCTCCTGGTGTTTAGATACATATAAACACCTAAAATCAGGCTTTTAACAGCTGAAACTTTGTGTATTTCCAGTGCTTTTGGGATGTGGTCACAGTGCATGAGACTCAGCACAGATTCATTCAGTTGCTGGAAAACAGGCTTCTGAGCTTGGGCTCCAAGTCCTCCTCTGTGCAAGCTACTGCTGTGCATGCTGATTCAGTGGCTAGATTATAAGGAAGGTAGAAGATGAGATAGTAAATAAGTCCTAGTGCATTCAGTAATTTTCTGCCACTGAAAGTTATACTTGTGGCTCTACTAAAAGGATGAGAAGTCTGTAAAGATGGAAATGGATAACAAAATTTTGAAGTGTTCAATGAAATAGGACAAGATCGAAGCTAAGTTCTGCTTCCTTTACCATATATGTAGGTGTAGCACAGAGATCTTTGGTTAATTTTTTTTTTTAATACTAACACAAGCTAGGGATCCAACAAGAACATAAAAGTGCTCCCAGGATGATCATAATCCATTGTTTCATCTTCTGGGTCACATTATAACCAAACCCATTGAGCTGTTACTGTGAACTAGAAGTGGTAGAAAAAGTTTTATAGTGGTAAGCTGTTTCAAAATCTTGAGTTATTTGGGAGAATGATGAGATTCACAGTGAATTGTTTTTTCTGCGTTGGAATCAGTTTGTATGCTGTACAGTTCATATGAACAATTAGTCATTGCAGAAGATTGATAGATACATTTTCCAAAGTTTTTAAGGTACTTAGTTTAAGTGTGAAGCAGTGTGAAGAAAATTTAAAAAAAAAGAAAAAAAAAAAGAAAAGAAAAAAATCAAGTTACCAGGGAAGCATATGTTTGTTTTTCAACTGCTGGCATCCAAAGGTACACAGGGAGCTATAGCACAGGAGTTGTCACTTTGGGTTTAGAGGGAAGGAAAGAAAATAAATACAGGGTGGTGCATGGTTCTTGATTTTGCTTTGCATACATTACTTTTCAGATACTGGAGTATGTGACTGCGCTTTGCAGAGCAAAGGATTTGTACACAGGATTTGTATTTGTTCTTTTTAAATGTTCGCTGCATGAAAGAAAATGGGTTATACACAGTCTACCAGGATATCTGGGAGAGAATGGGAAGCAGTTTCTGGGAGTGGAAAGTACTCTTTTTTTTTTAGGTATGCTAAGTTTGAAATCTTGCAAAGTTTTCATGCTAATTATGTCAAGATTCTGTGAAAGTAAATGTAGTAGATCTAAAAGACAGAAATCACAATTACTGATAGCTGCAGCATTTGAAAGTTCAAAGCTGAAGACCAGACAGAGAAATAATAGTTATGTATAAGCCAATGTGAGTTAACTACCTACGTACTACCTAATTTTTGTCTGCATTTTGTTAAAGACTCCATTACACTGTGTCTGCTCATGCAATATGCATAACTACAAACCTACATTTCCTCAGTGCTCAAAATTTGGGAGGGTGGGTAGGAAAACAAACTTGGCATGCTGATTTTTGTAGTTCACAGTCTCCATGGAGTTGTACTTGCTCTTCTATTGGTTCTATTTAATATGGGCAGGAAACTCTTTTCTTGTAGATGTTATTGAAGAACTTAAACCAAACTTCTCAAGATGCTTTTTCAGTTTTGAGGTGTCCTTTATCATCTGGTGTTTGGTAACTACCTCACTTGCTCAGAATTATAAAGAGTTCCCACTTGGGTACATTCCTGAAGATCATGTGAAAGGGCTGGAGAAGACACAGGCCCAAAGTATCAGGCAGAGAAGAGTATTAGATCCTCTCCAGTAGAAAAATAATAGGAGAGGATGGGTTTGAATTTTGTACAGTGAGGAGTTACCTATGTGTTCAAAACATAAATAGGAATTATTTATTTGACCCTATAACAATATGGAGGAAACAATATTTTTGGGGTGCGAAGTTATACAAACTAAGTGAAGGAGGGTTATTTGCAATGCTAGTGAGGGCATATGGCTCTGTACTCATACACAGGTACAAGGTCAGTGGCTCTGAGTTTGTTTACAATTGTCAGAAAAGTCTTCTGATGCATTGTACTGACTTTTGTTAAATAAATCCATGCTACAATACTGAATCACTTAAAGCTTTGCTTGTGTGCTTGGAATTCACTTAATGGAAGAAGCACCCAGAAGGCAGCCCTTGCGCACAGGGATTTCTCAAGTTACTTGACCATGTTTAGCCAACAAAATCTCTCTGCAGTTTTGTGGTAAGTGCTAAACAAATATCTTTTGAGTTTACTACCATGAGTTCAGAGAAGCTGTTTTAAGGATTGGGAATATGCAAATGGGTTACAAGTACCTGGTGCTTTCTTCTGCATCACAAAACAATGCATTTCTGCTTCTGCAGAATTGAGATGACATGTTCTAGTAAAGCAATACATTCAGCAAGAGATATACTGTTACGTTTAAATTTTTAACAAGCTATGGTCAAGCAACAATGCTGTTCATAGTTTCCAATGCTATTCTGTAACTACATCATAATTTCTAAGCAAAAGCAGGTATCATAAAACTGTATGTCAACTTCTCTTGTATTAAAAATTTAACAGAAAAAGGGTAAACATCTGATCAAAAAATCTGTCTCCACGGCTTTGTGTTCAAATAGTCACTTTGAATGTGCTAGGGTAATGCATCACATGGAAGTCTGTTCTTCCATCTGCTGGTCTACTGATACAGTAAGTTATAACCAAACATTTTATAACCAAACATTAATTCCCAGTGCCTCGATATCTTGTGCTTTGTATCACTGACATTGTGATCCATTTCCTCCACGCATTTGTCAGAGGTCTCTTATCAATCTGTAACTTTGTAAAATGGCTGCAAGACTGTAATGTTTCAGGGGGTTTTCCTTTTGGTTTGTTCTGTTGTTTTTTTCCCCCAGGCTTTTCTTCCATTCCTGTCCCTCCTTTCCTCTTCCTTCCTTCCAGTATTACAGAGCAATGGGTACAGAATTGATCCTCTGAGAGTAGAGTTTTGTTTCCATGTAAATAGCTACAGAAGTTCATGCCATAAAGCCTTAGCCAGTAGAAGAAATTATTTTCTCCCAACTAGGTAAGTGAGCATCAAGACATTTTTCTAAAGCAGATTTCTCTTCTGCATCCAAGAGATCCAGTCCTCAAAGTGATGGAGGAAAATAAAACCGCTTGATAATAATCCACTGGTAGTCTTTAAAATACCTCTCATTTTGAGTTTGGGTATTTTCTTTCTTTAGCTAGGAGTCAATATGACTTGCTATGTCCTTGTCTGAGCTGCTAAAGAGCTCCTAACTGCAAGTATCTCTCTGTAAATACTGTTTTTCCCTCCACATCTTGGTGTTTTCTGCAGTAAGTTTTCTTTCCCCTCTGCAGAGACTTAGCCTACCCCAAGCAAGACCAGGGTCAGAAACAAGTCTCACTGCAGCAGAAATCTTCATCCACTATGACAACAATGCAACCCATCTTTTCCTCAGACATTTTGTTCCTTGACAACATCTAACCAAACCCACATTGAGGTTTCTCAAAGAGTAACCAGACCTGTGCCATCTCTCTTCATGGGGCATTGTGCCTCTGTGCAGGCTGCTCCAATTCCAGAAAGAGCTGTTTCTACCTGTTCTGTCCCAAGCAGAGACAGTGTCTGCTGAGAGGATGAAGATGACTCTCATTTTAAGCTCACAGAGATACAAGGTACTTCTGTTTTTTAAGACCTTTTAGAAAGCAGTTGCACTGTCCCCTCTGAGGATGGAGTACTGCCAGAAGTGCTGAGTAGCAGCACTTGGTGCACTTGCATTGATCTCTGCTATGGTTTTAAGTACCTAACCTTGAAATGGGTGGTCCAGATACTTTTTAGTTCCACAGCTAAACACTAGTTCCACAATTCCACAGGACGCTGCCACAGACATACTTTCTATGTAAGTTTCAGCTTTATCAGTCTTAGAAGCATTTACGGTTAATTACTGCTGGCATTTTGGGAACATGTGCAGTTCTGTATTTGTGTGGATGCACAGTTGAAGCAATATTTTTTTTCCATTGCCAAGTGCATAAATATCAGTGTAGTAAGTGCTGACTTTCTGCCTGGCAGGTTGCTTGCAAACAGCATGTACATTCCTGGCTTTCTAGGTTTGTCTCTGTTACTTCATTGATCAGATGCGTTTGCAGCCTGCATTTCCACAGTCTCTAAACCTGTCCTTCTTGTATGCAAAAGTCACTGAAACAATCATAGAGTGAAAAAAGAACTTCACTTAAGTTTTTTATATGATTGACTAGATGGTTAGCAAAATTTTAATTTTTGCAAATTTCTGTCCTGCTGTAGAGCTGTGGTAATTAATCTGTAGTGTAGGTACAGTATAACTTGAATTTGGGCATTCTGTAATCTTATCTGAACCCTTTAGAAACCTGCTTAGTCTGCCACAATGAAGGTATGAGCCATTTCTGGCTGACTTTGAATTTCTAAGGCTTGAGATAGTCAAAATAAAATTAGCCACCAAATACTTGGCACAAAATAACTGAATACCAAGTGATGAATCAGAAAGAGTTTGATACTAGTTTTGTCAGCTGGCACAAAGGAACTAAGTTTAATTGGTATAAATTCTGTTTGTTAGGATTATTAGCATTTCTATTTAGCAATTTTGTAAAATGGGTTTCCAAGTGTATTTCTGTAAGTGTGCAGAATAAGTGATCTTGCCAAGAGCCTACAGAGGTGGCCCTGTCAGGGAGCAGTAAGGTAATGATGGCTGATGCAGTGGGGCCTCGCTTAAGAGCAGGGAAACCTTGGCCCTATCAAAGTCCGTGGCAAACCTCTCCATAAAGTCAGTAAATTCAGAGGTCAGCTGTAAGTCTGGATCAGAGCTAGTATGTTCTACCTATTCCAAGGGAAGGGAAGTTAATGACGTAGGATGATGAGGCCTCAGTGAGAGTTTTAGGAAAAAGAGACGTCACACAGAAAAAGCCAGTGAAAATTAGATACACCTTGGTGGCTGGACCTAGAGGCTGGGTGGGGAGCTGACCGCCTGCAGTCTGGATACAGCTTCTTGTCCTACGGGGCCGTGCGTTGTGAGCATGTGGAAACCAAATCAGTGCAGTAAAGGTGGAACATTTTTCTTTTTTGCATTGTTTTTTGAGACCCTTTAAGGTACATCTTAATGTGTGGCGCACTGAAGATGTCTGAATGCCTCACTGGGTCCCTCACACCTGGTCCAAAGTAGAGGCAGTACCAAATCCATCACCTTAGTTACAGGCCTTAGTGACAGCAAATGTGTTTGCTAGGAGACTTATCATTTCAAATGCTCATGATATCAAATGTGTCAAAGGGTAATACCAGGGCTTGATACTGATGATTCTTACATTAGGAAAGCAAATGGCCAAGGGTTTCCTGCTGTGGTGTTCAGACCACATCCCCACAGGAAAAAAACGGCTCTGAGTGTTGCTGGAAGTAGGTGGAAAGCTCCTGGTGTAGACTTTGTATGCTGAGAAGGTTACCAGGAAAGCACAGTTTTCTTTTTTTCTTTCTTCTGCTTGTGATAGTTCATAGGATTTGTGCCTGATGAAACTCCCTCCTGCTGAGCATGCCTCACTTTCTGCTGCTGTGCTTCATTTCTGTCACAAAGTTTACAAAAATGTGGGGGTTTTCCAGTCTGGAGCTTTGAAGAAAGCTATCTTAGTTTCCATGTGTTATGTGACTGATGCTGTTCTTGGGCCAGTCCAACAGCATGTGGCAGGACCAAGCTGCTGGGTCCCATTCAGCTGCAATAAACTTTGGAAGCAAGCATGTCTGCACTATATCACATTTTATTGTATGGTGCCTAGAGATGTAATTATTTAAAAATTCAAAGTCTGAAATTAAAAATAGCATTCTTTTTGTTAACCTCTGCTGTTAACTTGTGGAAAATAAGTAAATATTTACATAGGCAATCAGGTCAAGTACTGTTCCAGAGAATACAGAGATACCTTATTTTTATTCTATTTTATTTTATTTTTTTAGAGAATAAATAAAGTAAAAAACATTAAAAATTTGTGCTTGGCAGAAGGATAGAAACATTGCATTACACCAGACGCTGGTTTAAGAATAAAATAATGATAGATACAGTATTAAGACTAGCCTCCCTGCCCCAAACCATACCAAGGATTTAGGGTAAAAGAGATAAAAAATTGTGCACAACACTCAGCCTCTGCCCACTGCCAAAGTTCAGGTTAATTTCAACACACTCTAACACAAATTTCTCATACAGAATATTGAAAGCCTCCCAAGGATGGAAATAAATTTCTCTCTGAAATTATAAAATTCTTCTTAATAAGTTAAGCGCCAAGATACAATGCTTACCAGTGATGGAATAAAAGCTTATATTAAGGTATTTATATATATATATATATATGGTATTTAAATATATATATTACATTAAGGGTAATAAAGGAAAAGCTGTATGTGATAAGATAATAGTCCAAGTTAAATTAACTGTTTTGTCTGCTTTTTAAGCATATGTAGAGGCATGCAAGCATGAAATGCTCTATGCTTTCATAACACTCAGCATATAGAGATACCAGGAAGGTCATCTAAAATTGAAGTGAAGTAGTAACTTGATGCAACAGTCACATCTCTAGCTCTCTAGATTATTCCAAGGTTTCCAGGAAAGCCTGTCTTCTAAAAAAAATGCATTAAAATAGGCATCAGTTTGATGTGATCAAAAGTCCTAGTCTTGCGTCACATTTTTCACTACAATTTAACTGTAAATGCTTTTAAAAAGTATTGAAAATGAAGCATAAAATTGAATTTTGCTTGAGAAGACTTCCTTTCTTCCTCTATTACTCTTCTAATTGATATGCAAGGTTAATTTTCACCAAATAATATGTAAGGAAGCAAATGTTACTGTGTTGTAAAAGCAGGTTCAGGGGTTCTGTATGAAAATCCCAGTGGCTATAGTGAAGTCCTGACTGCAGGTCGTTGCACACAGCAGCCCTATAAGCAGTGTGGTAATGCATACATGCAGCTTGGACAGTGTACCAATCCTCAGACTGACCCATGAAATGAGTAAAAAACTCTTGTCAGTTTATGCCCAAATGTTAAGTTTTATGGGAGGGAGCCAACCTTTTCCTCTGTAAATGCTTCTCACGAATATCTGAGGTGCCCTCTCAGGCTGACTCAGAATCAAGTTCTTTCCACAGCAACATCATTACAAGAAACACATTTTAGACAATAAGAGACTTCACAGATCTGGGATTTATTCTCTGGAGTAATTAACAGCTCACTGAACTGAGGATTTGGTTGTCAGGAGTGTCTGTTCCTTGACGAAAATAATAAAATGGGTAATAGTTGTCATTCATTTTTATTTAATAGAGTGGTGAGGGTTTTTTGTTAGCAGAACTCAGGAAATGAACAGTCTTAACATCTCTTGCTCTAAGTTGTTGGTTGTCATTGCAACACTGCTCTCCCAAGGACAAAATGATAGAAAATAACTTAGGGTAATGTAGTCTATAAATTACTTTCACCTGAAGAGTTCATGTGTTCTTGTTATGGATGGATCCTAGGAAAAATAACGTTAATTAACTGACTGGTAGATTTGTTTTAAAGAAAATAAATGAGGAAGAGAAAATAATGTTATTAAAAGAGAACAGAAATATCATCTGGTTTTAATTATTCAACAATATTTAGTGGTGATTAATCATTGCTGTCATTACCAAAACAAAGACAACACATAAAACAATCTCTAAATGCTCGTCAGATCTTGGATCCTTGTTCTTTGATTCTTCCAGATCTTTACTGAGTTATATCTTAACTATCAACATTTCTAACAAAGTCAGACATTCAACCGCTTGTGCACAAGGGAAATCAGCTGCAATTTTACCCTGTTATTATGTATTATCCTCATCCATAACTTTTCACTATATTTGTTTTCCAAAATAATGCACTGAATTATTTATATAATGATCTTTCTGGCTATGGCATGTTCACATACTATTTCCTGCAGGTCCTGCCATGAATATTCGCTGCTTGGCCCATGGAATTGCCAGCTACTTACTGTTGCTGTAGTTATTTCTGCTCCAGACTGAATGACTCTCAAACCCACAAACCACTTTCAGGATAGTCATGTGAACACTTCCATATTTTTTCTGTGTTCATGTACTTGGACCAAGCTGCGGAAGCCAAGCAAGTACCTTCCCCACCCCACCCCACACACCTCTTTTTTAATTATTTTTTTTTTAAGATTGAATGAATCTTGTTTGATTTGTTACAAAAAACTGCTGAGTTCTGAAAACCAGCTATCCTTGCCTAACTGTCATGGCTACATGTGGAGAACCATGGTAGCTTGGATAGAGCACACTGGCTCTGATGGACTGTTTTACTGATATTCAATTTTTTGAATTTATTTCAACTGATTTTTTATGTTGGCTGTTCCATGGGAGATGTGGAGATGTGTCATGCCCTGGGGAAATCCCTGCAAGATTGAGGACTGCTAGAATGTGGAAAAATAGTCAAAGCCATGAAAAAAATCTGTGGGTCATGTGGCTTGCCAGAGGATCTTGATAAGCTGCTGTTCAAATGTTCTGTATCATTTTAGAAGGAACAGTTTAAAGAAGCAGAAGCTGTGTTTTCCTTCCTGCTGGAAGGTGGGAGTGGAAATGGCCACTGGTGTCACTTGGCCCAGCTTTCAAACTCCTGACCTTAGAAATGGCCATGCACAGATATCCCTTTGGGGGCTGGGAGAAGAGCTCTGTTAGATACAGATGTTGAATGCTTTTTTAAAATATTCTGTCACATTTATATCAGTCTGCCCAAACCTTGCAACAACTGTCCTAAGACCACTGGCCACATATTAACAAATTAACATATAAAAATGATAAATGTGGTCTCTGCATATAAATACTCATGGTGAAAATGTAAGCAAAAGAGGCTTCTTTCTGGCTTAATGATGACAGTCATGATGAATAGGCAAGCTCTGCAGAAGGTGAGCCAAAGGATACAGGCAACTGGCATAAAACTTAACAACTGTGATGTTTATTAGGGTGTGACAGTGAACCAAATGAATACTGTTGTGAAGCTGTTGCAGCCCAGGCAGTCTGAAACATTTTAATTTTGTACTTTATAAAAAGCCAGTATAGAAAAAAAAATGTACGATATGCCAGCCCAACAATGGGATTTCATCCTACATTTTAACTTTTATCCAGTGATCACATGGTAGCACCACATAGTGACTGCCAGTCTTTATTGGGACTGTCTTCATTGTTCCTTTTACTTCTCTCTTAAGCCCCTCTGAGGGGCAGTACTAGCAGCTAATGCCTTTGGTGCTGGGCAACTAAACATCTGATGGGCAGTGGGTTACGAACTTCTGGGGAGAGCAGCACCTGGGGATAAGGTCTGAGGATGCAGAGATGGATGCAGGTGTTCAGCTCTCCTTTTCATTATTTTAGTAGACTTCTAACCAGGGATTCCTACAGGGTGATGTGCAATTTAGAGAGTTAGCACCTAATGAACATTTAAAGTTGCACACTAAAAAATGCTGATTGCTGCTTTGGGATAGTCAGTGTGTGGTGCCTGCCTGTAACTTGGTGTTTCTCACAAATGCTTAATTCTTCTGTTACACTGACATGAAAGGAGAGGAAATAATCCAAGATGTTTGGATTGCAGGTGCAATGCAATAGACCTTCCTCTTCATTTGTCATCAAAACTGAGCTCTGGTATCCCAGTTCTCATTTAGTTGACCAGTGCTTTATCTCAGGAGAGACAGCAACATGAGGTGAGCTCAAAGCTGCAATAGTCTGCAATCCTTTCTTATCCATGTTGTTCTTAGTATCTGTGTGAGCTGCATGAGAACTTGCCTTGGCATTACCTTGGCAATATTTATAGGCCTTTCTGAAGTTTTTTTTTCCCTTTCATTTTCTTAGAGAAAATGACCCTCAGCTGAAGTTGAGTAATACTGATCACGTAAGCTGGGATTTTGACCCGTTGTTTATTAGCTTTTGTGTAGCCCTTTGAAAATGCAAACTTTAGCATAACTGTTGCATGTTCCTGCTCTTCCATAACACTCCAGTAGCAGCTCTGATTGACTGGTGGAGATTTTATTGGTGGACTTTGGTAACTGACTTTTGCCAGACCTGGAGCAGCAAAACCAGAACGAGCTTGTGGCATGCACATCATCATACACAAGGGCAGTCTTGTGTCCCCCTCAGACAGATACTTCACAAGCCTCAATGGCCTGGAGACTGGAAGATTGATTTTTCTCCTAACTAGCTTAGGATTTAGGTAATTGGTTTTCTGAGGGCTTAAAAAATAAAATAAAATTGTAAATCTGACACAAGGTCAATGTTAGTTGTTTACTTATCTGCTCTAGGCTGTTCATGAGAAAAACCAAATCCATTTATCTCTAAAACATTTGGAAACAAAATGCTGTAGCAGTTCATGTTTGTAGCTGGAATTAGTAAATATACTAGGGCCTGTTTAAGGTCTTGATGTTGACAAAATCATCGTAGTATCTTCACAGGAGGACAGCCTTACAGCCTTGTCCTTTGGGCTGTTTGAATTATCAAATTGATCTTTAAGGTCTGATGCCCTCCAAGCTCAGCTCTCTGTGAAACAGGATAAAGTAAATTCTATGGATGCCACTGGAGACCTTAAGAACTATTACAGGCATCCTCAGACTGGCTCTTCCGGAGATGAACTGTGCAAGGGCTGTGGGGGCTGAAGAAGCTGTTGTTGCAGATCCTTGGCTGGTGGAGGCCCTTAGCTGGGCATCACAGGTGGTGAAAATTCAGTGGGTGGCAGCAGCTGAATGTGACCAAGACTAGAGAGAGCAGCTGGACCACAAATCTTGCAGGGGGTAGTCTTCCAGGATGCTTCATGAGGAGCCATGCTGGGCATTGACTGGACCCCAGACCACGGCACAGGCTGCTGCCCAGAGCTAAAGAGCTCTTTGCCCAGCTCAGAGTCCAGCATGCTCAGAGAGCTTGACATTGGGACAAACTTGTGGCCATCACCTAGCATGTTGTTTATGATACTCCCTGTCTAAAGCATGCACAAAAAATAACAGTTTGTAGTGCGACAACTTAAATCACATCTGAGAGACACTGGTGTGACAGGGGGAGGAGAATTACTTAGTGTGAATGAGAGTATTAATAAGACAGAGAATAGGCTTTGTTTTCTAGGGCTGGTCCCTGAAGATGATCATATCTTAAGAAATTGGAAATTGAACCCTGTCTCCTCTTTTTTCCCCCTCCAGCAAAATGCAGACACTTTTTCATGACTGCTGAGGTTGTAGTTTCTCTTGACTTAGTGCATGAGTCTGTGCCAAGGCAGGCAGGCAGATGGAATGGGGTAGCTAATCTTCCCATTCCTACTTTCCTCCTACTCATGCCTGTAACCTTTTAATCCATAAAGCTCAGCTGCGGCATAAAAAGATAGTTTCTGTTATAGCAGCTTATTTAAATTTAGGGTGTGCGAAAACCAGAGAGATCAAAGTATTTTCAATAGCACAGGAAGAACTCATCCATAAAAAAAGCCCTTAAAGCTAACTTTGTAGCTGCAAGCTGACTTCATCAAGCAGGTCAGTCATTCATTGGCCAGTGGCTAATTGTGGCTGTAGGGTTGTGTTGCAAAGGTGTGACAATCCTGGTTGTGAGGACACATCTTGGATTGGAAGTAGCTGGCAGCTGCAAGGCTAGCGTGGGCTTTCAGCTGTGACCTACAACACAGAGTTAATTCCTAACTGCTGTTTCACTGCCTGGCATTTGGCGCTGCGCATAAGGACAGCCAGCGTTTTACGGAGTGCAGTGGGGAGGGAGAATGGGAAGTACGTCACTGGATATTACTGTTGTAACAGTGGTCTGCTGCCAGTAACGTTTAGGAACTAACAGGCAACTCTGTCAGTCCTTTGCGATATTTTATACATGCACATGTTGCTTGCTCTTGCTCTCTCACCCACTTGTTCATATTCTAGCTCATTTTACAGGTTTCAGAGGGTTTGATCTGGTTAGTTTGATTTGAAAGCTTCTATTAACTAAATCAAAGTGGAATAATGCAAAAATGTAAACTCAATTGACTATGGCTCCAGTTTTGCCATGGGAATTGATGTTTTGTATATGTCTACGTGCTAAAGCCAGATGACACAAGGACATCTTCATCCAAGCTCATTTGGCTCATGGCTGACAGACCTTCACCTTTGCATGTTCACATTTGGTTAGAAGCACATGTTCAGGAGTATAAGCAGATACATCTGCTTTTTTCTTCCCTGAAGATTCAAATGGCAAGGAGTCAGTTACTGCCTTCTATTTGCACACAAAAAAATTGAACAGGTGAAATTTGCCACTATCTGGACTCCCTCACCTCCTCCTGCACTGGCCTGTTGCAATTAGTTGGTTTCATTGACCATTAGGCTCTTGTTGTTTTGCTTTTGACAAGACACCTGAGCGCTGGCAGAGGCCAAACTTGTTCAGTATTTTGGGGCTGAGACAAGGAAGTTCTACCTCTGTTTTGCCTTTTTCAGCTCTGCTTGGCAGTTAGGAGCTGATGGCTATATGCAATGAGACAGATAATCTCAGTATAGTTTCTGTGAACACTTGGTCACAAGCACCTGTCCATAAATACTGGGCTGTATCAGCAGCCAGGAATGTAATGCGCATGAAGCAGATACTGTCAGAAATGGCAGAACTCACAAATGTTAGATGCACACGTGTGTTTTAATTGTTGGAAGGATGGGACTGTTCAGCTTTGGAGAAAAGTTGCACTGAGGAGAGGTTTGAACAAGACTTTGGCTTTATTTCAACTAATTATTTTCACTCTTTAGAATCAATGTTCTTCACTAGGTTTACAAATCAGTTCTGTGCCTGGAGAATATTACATAGACAAGTATGTTAAGAGCATTAAGATTCATTTCGTAGACTGATGCGACATCAAGTATTCATTATACATCCTCAGCTGTGGTAAGAGATAAACTAGGAGGTAGAAAGGAAGGAGAGTTGTTGGAGGTTGTAAGCTTCCTCTAACAAACAGCACTGGGGATGCTTTTGGCAGAAAATCGAACAAATTTAAGGAAAAGCATGACTAACTGAGAACAATGTCCAGATGGTATAGAAAATGTAATTAAACTTTGGCAATGCAGGAGTCTCAAAACAATGAGACAAAAATTCACTAGTCTACTGAGATGTTCATACATAAAATGATCAGTTTTTCTACTTCATTATCAATGTTATTATAAAAAATGCATAGGAAGTATATCAAGACTCAGAAGCGATCACTTAAAAATTAAGTAGCCAAAGACAGGAAAGGTAAAAGTGATGGAGATGGCCTAACATAAAACAGAAAATGACTGTCTCTTAGTTAGCCAACTTACAGGGCGAAAATTGATCCTTCTAGCAAAAGGGAAAAATTAGGATACATGGTACTTCACAAGGAAATTTGTTTTAGTGCTTCCCTCTACCAAGGTGTAATTTCTTTCTGACCCATTTTTTCTGTTCCAGGCTAATAAACCTTGGGATGCCATTAAACTGATAATGAAGCACCAGACAAAATTTGTTTGTCTGCTTTTTCTCTGGTTGCCAGGATCAGCAAAATTATCTATGTAATCAATTTACTTCTGAGCTTGAGACATTTCTGTGTGGAATCCTCCTCGGATGAGAAGTGTCATCTTTTCTTTCTGTTGCTCAGAGTAGAGTTCAGTGCTCATGATGTACTGAATAAGCAGATAGAATTGAAAATTAGTTATTTGATCCTGTTTGTTTGCTCACCATGTTTGGATTATCGTTAAATGGGCTTTGAAACTTAAGCCTGAGCACTAATTCAATCAAAGAAAGTGCTCTTCATAGAAAATATCATGTGCTTGTTTATTCTTTTAAATAGTGTCCAGTTTTACGCAACCCCTTTGAAGCCAGATCCTTAAACTTCACATTTCATGGGCTATGTAACCATAAATAGATCTCAATTAAGAAACAGAACTAAAGTACCTAGGTAGAGTATTGTTTAGGACTTTTAAGGTTTCCATTTTTAAGTTTCATTGGTAATCGTCTCTAGCTATACTCTCTTCAACTGCTGTGTATAGGCACTAGACGGTAGATATCACAACAGAATAGTCACTGCCTAGACTCTAGAAATTTCCACGGTCTTGGTATAGGTTAGGGCTGGCTGAAAATAAGTTGTCTAGAGTAGTGGAGGGGACAGAGATCAACAAAATCCAGTGTTGTGGAAGATGGAAGTTAACCAACAAGTTATGGAAATCCTACATCCTAAACCTCCGTCAGAGCGTTCCTCCTTACCTACACAGGAGGGCAAGTCTTGCCCTACTTGGCTGCTAGAGGAGAATATTTAAGTATTTGGTTTCTAAGAACGGATAATGTTTTGGAGGATGAAATAGGTTAGCGTAAGGCATTGCTGAAGGCAGAAAAAATACCTTAGCTTTTAATTCTGGCTATTCACAGCTTCTCCAGAAACCCCAGAACTTTGCAGCCCCTGAGGCAAAACTTTGAGCTCTTTAGTTATTTTGCCCTTTGGCAACAATTAATTTCACATAGGTGCACCTGCAACAGAACCGACATGCTCAGCTGAGTTCTAGTGTTTCCGCACTCCTGGATACTTTCTGTGCCATCAGTGATGCTTTGTGATATGCAAAGTGGTACATGTGTGTAGGTTTTGATGTGACATAAGTTGGCCTTCTTATGGAATTTGGTCAGAGTCCCTTCATCTTATCCATACACACAGGATGAACTCCAAACAAGAGCATACTGGCGGCAAGGTAGTGGCCCACTTCTCTCTACTATTCTCTGACCCTACACATATTAGTCTCGACAGACATGCATCATCTTCGAGAAGAAAAAAGTTACCTTTCAGGCAATGAATAAACAAACTTCAAAAGAATTCATATTCAGTATACACTGGTTATGGGACTGAATATTGGCTGTGAGTTGGTGAATCACAGAGGGCTGGAGCACCTCTCCTGTAAAGACAGGCTGAGAGAGCTGGGGTTGTTCGGCCTCAAGAAAAGAAGGCTCCAGGGAGACCTTACAGCTGCCTTCTAGTACCTAAAGGGGGCCTACAGGAAAGCTGGAGAGGGACTTCTTATAAGGGCATTTAGCAATAGGATAAGGGGTAGTGGTTTTAAGCTGAAACAGGGTAGATTTAGATCTGATATTAGGATCAAATTCTTACTGTAAGAGCAGCAAGACACTGGAACAGGTTGCCTAGGGAAGCTGTAGATGCCCCATCCCTGAAAGTGTTCAAGGTCAGGTTGGATGGGGCTTTGAGCAACCTCATCTGGTGGAAGGTGTCCCTGCCATGGCAGGGAGGTTGGGACTAGACAATCTTTAAGGTCCATTCCAACCCAAGCATTCTATGATTCTATGTTTTCCCTTTAGATACGGGTATGTGGTGATTTTTTAAAATTGTTCTGGCCAAAATAACATAAGGAATTTGTTTCATGATTGTAAAATGGTGTGCATTCCTGTGAAGTATAAGCATGAAGCCTGATCTAAGAGACATTGGAAGAGTTGTTTCAAAGGCACTTAAGATGGACAGCTACATATTTCTTATTTTGTTCTTTAGCATTGTCCACAATGCAAGTAAGATCTTTTTCTCAAGGATCTGGGACTTGCTACTGCTAGACTAGTAAGAACACACTCAAAATCACTGCAGCTGTAGAATACATTAGATGAAGATCACAACTGATGTTATCTTAGTGATAGGGGTCCAGAATCATGTTATGATAGCTAGCTAGGAATTTTACCAGTTGAGAGAGCTATATAGTAGTATACATCAGGTGAACTATACTGTTCATCTAGCCCCTGAAGAATTAGATGGCGGTTGTACCACTTACACAACAGTTATTAGACTGCTGCAAAGCTCTAAGAGCACTGTTGTGAGCTGAAATGTCATCATCGAGCAGTTTCACTATCATAGTACTGTACTAAGCTTATTACAAGCATGCAAGAAAATCTGCATCTCAGTGTTGATTTCAGTGCAGAAGTCACAATATCACAGAGACTAAAATCCCACCTGAGTTCGCCACCTACTCCAAACTTCCATTGCCTTTATTTCTCATAGAATTAAGTCTAACACCTTGTTCACTTCTAACTCTTGTTCTTACTATTTTTCTTGTTGGTATTTCTCTTGAATTTGGATAAGAAGAATAATGTTGTCCAGTCAGATTTTACCTATGCTCTTTTGATCCTCTGGTTTTGATTCACTGTTGCAGCATTTCAGTAATTTTCTTGAGAACTACTGAACAGAAGTCAGATTTTATATGTTTTGTTTACAGCAATTATTTTTCATTCCCAGGTCTGCATGTCAGGTCTGGTTTGTTTGACCAGTGCCAAGTTCATTTGACAATGACTAGAAGCACTCTTGGTGTGCTTGCTGCTGGAAAAGGAATGGGACTGTCGGGTCCCTGTAGCATATAGTTTTATACAGCACAACACATATGCATGTAAAACTAGTTCGTGTAGGGAGCTATCACTGGTTTTAATTAACCTGCAGTATTCCCATGCGCTTGTCACATCTGGAGTGATCTCTAGAGCACAAGTCTTGGAGTTTGATTAAAAACTCTTTTCCCCCAGAATTCAAGTTCAGGAGGAAATCTTTATGTAGACTTTATAGAAAACTATGGAGTCTACATTTTTTTCCTGCTGTGAAAAATAAACTATTTTTATTTTCATATTCATGTATCTTCCTGCATGGAGGAAAATGCAGAGAGAGTATTTTTAGCTGCTTTTGTCTGAAAGGTAAAAAGAGTAAAGAGAAGAGGAAGAAGGATGAATTTTGAGTAATTTTTCTTTAAATAATATGGGGTTTTTTTAAACAATATCTTTAGTAGACTAATTCCCTCATCAGTAAACATCAAAAGCTCAACTACCACCTACTAAAATACTACAAGATAAAATAATACAAAGTAAAATCTCTTAAGTGAAGGAGAAGAACTTGTTAGATGGAAGCTTCAGAAACACATGGGGTGATCACACAGTCTTAGAGTAAGAGAAAGCATATATTTTACGTGTAAATATGTTTGTCTGGGGCAAGCTTTTGCAAAGCATCACATACAACCTAAGTTTCATGTAGTTACAGAGTACCATCATTTGAGTCATGGCTGAATAAGACAGAAGACTTGAATCTACCCCAGGGAGTTTGCAGTCTCATTGCAGTACTGACAAACACAGTAACTAGGGGAGTAGAAGCCTTCACTTCCTTCAGGTTAAGTTTCCACAGTATTTAATGCATGTAGGCTTCAATACAGGGTACCAGACACTGCTTTACTAGTGCAGGTATCTTGCATAGGGCACTAATGAAAGGCTCCACATGCTAAGATGTTGGGAAGGAGGGAGGTGCTCCTTAAAGGAAGTAAATGTTAATATTAATCTATTGGTTATGTTAATAACAAATATTTATGCAGATGAAGACTAAGAAAAGATAAGTTAATATAAAGGTATGTGAATGATTTTAAGTTAAATTAAAATGCAACAAAACAGAGGTATTCAGGGTAAAGTAATAATCTTTGTCCATTTCAGAACTGAAATCTTAAAGAGAAGTCTTATTTATTGAGCTTCTAATGGAGTGTTTGTTAGCAAGTGTGACACAGCCAATATTGCCAAACTCTAGAATTAAAATATAATGCTATTAAAGTGAGAGATGTTTGTACTTTTCTACTTATTTTAATTTGAAAGTGATTTTAGCTTTTTTTTTTTACCTTCCATACAATCAACTGTTTTTTCATCAATGATGAGAACTATAAATGTGGTATTTTTAATGAGATCATATTTGAGTGCAGTCTTGACTACAAGAGCTGGAAAAATCAAATATACTGAAAGCAGGCAAATAATAGACTGGGCAACAATTAACAAAGAATTAGCATTTTAGTCAAGTTATCTGTAGAAATACTGTGACCATATTTCTCCAAATATTCACCTTTAATAATTAAGAACATTTTTCTTTTTGCTTTTCACCCCTGGCTTTGTTTGCCCAGCAGTTTTCAGACTCTTTCCTCCACTGCCACCCAGCCCTGCTTATGTTCTCGGTGATACAAGCTCCTGTACACAGAAGCTGCTCAGTAGTAGTCCTGCTCAAGATTTGTGTGAACTAGACCACTGTGAGCCACGTAAACCCACAGGTTTACAAACTGTTTTCATTTGTCAAAGAATTCATTTATACGAGCTTTACACGAACAGGAGATCATTACTGAACCCCAGGCATAAATTTAAGGAATATTTACGCCATTTGGAGTTTAAGCAAGTGTTTTTTAGCTTGACATTACCTGGTCAGGAATAACCAGTTGAATTCAGCTGGTGTTTACCTGTGTAAGCAGAAAATGAAGCACAGTTAGGGATTTATTATGTGGGACAGGGCTATAATTCATGTGATGCTAGTAGCCCTCCTTTTAGCCTTGCAGTGGAAATGGTGACAGGTATTTCTGAATGTTCCCTGGGGAAAACATAGTTTTGGGAGTATATAAAGATTTAACTTCGGGCATTTTTCCCCTGAGCTTCATCCTACAGATGCCGAAAAGTAACTTTGAGGCCAAGGTAAAGCTCGAAGAGGTCAATAGTAACATTTCCATCAAACACAGCACATTTGGATCATGTCTGACTTGACTTGTTCTCTTAAGACTTTGTACTTGGCAAAGATATTGGTCCTCATGCTGTCTTGGTTATCACCATCTGCTGAAAAAATAGTTACCTATAAAACATCAGGGTAGTAGCCATGATTTCTGTTACATTTCTTTGGTGCATTTAGCTGCCCTGAAGTGTGCTGCTTTAGTGTTGAGTTCCAGAGGGCACAATGAGATGTGCTGTGTGGAAAGCACACACCCTTGGATTGTCACAGCACTCTCCAGACTATCAAGCTGCAACAAGGTCTTTTACCATATCATACCAGCATACTCTTCATACCAGTCCCTCTGCTGCCTTCTCCTCATCTCACCTCATCCAGGGCACGTGTTCTCTCTCTGCTTCTTCCTCCTCTCTCTTCCTTGGCTACTGTCTCTTCCTTGGCTGCCCAACCACTTAACAGAACCACCCACAGCTGCACCTTGTCTACATCAGCCAACCCACTGCCCCTGAAGCCAGCCCACAGCTGTATGTTATCAATATCAATTAACCCAGCTTCATTCCTCTACATTGGATTACACTGATTATTCTGATGAAAGAAGCACCAGAAATGAAGGAATGTTTTGCCAATTGACGAGGTCAATAGATAGCACACAGACACCAATACAGAAAATAACCTTAATTTACAGTTCATTTCAAATTAATACAGAAGATAAGGCAATATGCGCATACAAAAGGATTAGCTTATGATACTCTGATTCAAGCAATAAAACAGATAAGCAATGCAATGCACCTAATCATTAATACTCCAGGTTAGTTGTAGGGACATCACCAGCTGCCCTAATGTGCTACCACCATCCAGATGCACAGTCTCTGGGGAGCCCCTGTTGTGGCGAGGAGTTGGAGAGCCTGTCCCAGCAACTGGGATGTCCTATGCAGACCATCCCCTCGTAGATGAAGTCTCCCAAGTCACTGCAAGAGGGCCCAGTTTTCATACTATTGAATGAAAAAGCTCAGATAATTTCAAATGCAGAAACACCTGGTGTCACCCTCCTCTCAGATCCCGCCCAAGCCTGGCCAGGTCTCAAGGAGGAACGGAGGGAGTTTCCTTTATCTACTGTATTTTAACCACCAGTTCCCAAGCAAGGCCAAACATCTGGTTTCACGGCCATGTCCCCCTGCCTCTAAGCAAGGAAGGATGCACTATACCTTCAGTAATGATTATATATATATATAATATGTATTATAAAAATATGTATATGTTTATAAAATGTATATTTTATCTAAGCTATATCTTTTGCTAATGATCATACATAGTTTGCTAATGATCATACATAGTTCGCTAATCATCAGATACTAAATATATATATATATATATAATGTTCAGTTGGCAGGCCTCAGCACTTCAAGGAGCTAAACAGAAGAGAGGCCAAGCAGAGTCCAGAGGTACTGACTGATCCAGTTAAAAATGTTGCTGCTGGATGTTGAAAAAGACAGTAGGTACTTGCAGAGAAAGGGATTTCTGAAAGTTTTACAGTTCCTGTGCTACAGGAAGTGCCATATCGCTCATATGTATTGTGCAAAAAAAGATTACCGCTCTTCAGAACAAAGTACATCTTGATTTTTAAAGATGAATCCTGGCTTTAGGGGACTGACATAAGATTCCTTGTCCTTTGGCCCTCATTGAAGAGAAATTAAATTCTCATGGTGCAAGCCTTACATTACAGGTTTTAGACCAAGAAGTAAACATGCATGTCTGACATTTGATTGCAAAAACTACTTGTCTCATCTGTATGAAGTGACCCAATTTAGGAGAATAAAAGAGAATCTAGAACATACTGTGTCGTGCAATAACAAGCTGCTAGGCCTCTTAATCTGCAAATGTTCAGCACATAAGCAATAGTAACTTTGTTGCTGCGTTTTGGTGCTTAAGTGTGAAAACACCTGCAGTTTAAGCCATGTCCTGGGATGACACAAGGTGTAAATAAATCACTTGGAAGCAGTAATTCAGGGCAACTCCATAACCACACCCTCCTAGCAAAAGCCACCCTTCAGATTCATTCTCCGTCAAACCTCAGGAGCTGTATTCATCCAGCCACATTGTTTTTGTGGGAAGTCAGACTTCCCAGTTCATACCCACTAATCAAAAGGAAAGTAGAAAAGCACGGTCCCAGCACTTAGCTTAATTCTGATAGCAATCACCATTTTGCAGCCCTGGACTTGTTCTTCTAATAAAGGTAGCTTTGGGTTTGTACTGGAGGGGTAACTCATGGACTTGTGGCTGCAGCCTGCAGAGGGCTGGTGCAGGGTCAGCCCTGCCCCCCAGGTACAGTCACCACCAAGGCTGGCAGAAGCAAAAGGAGCTGCCAGCTTTGTCTCATTGTCCTCCAAAATCTGTCATTAAGCAGGGCCAGAATAAGCAGAATGTTTGTGGGCAGGAGTGGGGAAAGAAGGGAGAGTGTGAAGAGGATGTGGCAATGAAAAAAAGGGGAATTTAGGAATGTGTTAGGGTGAGCACCTTCCTCCATTTGCAGCAGGGACTGCCTGTGTGTTGTCACCCAGAAACAGGTGCAGGCAAGCCTTAGTCTCCAGTTTCTTCGACTCCAGCCAAGTATTCTTAGCTTTCTCAGTCAAGGAAGCCTGGGAAAACTATTTTTATAGTGACAATCAGCATAAAGGAGGCTGGGGAAAGAAGCTGGAAAATAACAATTCTGACTCCTCCATTCAAGACTGTCAGCAAAACTACATCCTTCCTCGCTGAGGACGCTTATCTCAGAGCAATGTGTGTCTTTAGTATCCCCATCCAGTACAACCTTTACCACTCATGCTCCTGCTATCTTTTCCTAATACATCAGTCACAATGCACAGAGGCATGGGATGTTGCCCAGTGTCTGGAAGCCAGAGGACACCCTACTCCAGGGAGCTGAGCACTGGGGGGGCGGGGGGGGGGGGACGACTTAGACCATAACTTGTGTTAGCAAATGGCCTCTGGGCTTGAAAGTTGCAGCAGCCAGTTTTGTGGGCTGGGGGAACTGGAACATAGTTACAAGGAGTGACAGGTAGGCAGAGAGAAAGATGGGCTTCAGCTGAGCTTGTGTGTATGTCTAGTGCATGCAACAGGCAAGTGTAGATTGGCTATTCTGGGAGTCTGGCACACCATACCAACCCATTTCCAGGAATTTACAAATGCAAAATTGGCAGCATATACAGAAACACTCATTTATTTCCTGGATTATGCTTAGTAAGCATGCAATTAAGCACCTTAGGCTGTTTTATTCATGGCTATCTTTTACCAGCTTCTGCAGGCACAGGGAGTCCATTCACACAAAGGGTAGATGTGGAAATACTGGTACTCTGCAACCCACGTTGCTCCAGAGAACCTGGAAGCAGCTTGTTCAGCTCAGGAGGGAAAATCTGTTGGCAGCACCATTCATTATGCTGAATCACAACTTCCTCTTGTTTGTCTAGCAATCCGAAATGTCTTCTAGGAAAAATGAGACAAGTTTTGCATTTCAACTCCTGTGAGGAAAGACATTGCCACTAGAAAAGACCAATCCTAGAAGAGAAAATTTTTGTCTGTCTTTATAATTCAAAAGAAATTATCATTAGTATTTCCAGATCAGCTATAAATGGTATGTTCTGATTTTTATTACTAATGCAAGACTAACATGCCACCAACATAAGTATTATCATGTAACAGCTTCTGTCTTGACAACCAACAAAAGAAGAAAAATCTAAGCAAAAGAGTTAAGGTAGTGCCCATGCAGACACATAAAGCAATTTATTAAAGACTACAGTGCCAAAAAGGTAGCCTGCTGCTTTCATGAGAAGTGGTTAAAGGTTCAGTACATAACAAAAAACCATTGATTTATGGATGGGCAGTGACTTTTTACATGCATGGGAAGACTTAAGGACTATTCATGCTGAAGAGTTTTGTACTACTGCCTCAGACTAGCAGTTCTCTGATGTTCTTGTTTATAAAATTACACTTTACATGCAGCCAGCCACATGGTAGTTTTTAAGAGGCCCTGGTGCTCTCTGCAGTCAGACCAGCTGAGCTGAAAATGCTATCTACAGCATGAACAATTAGTAAACTGTGGGCTGAAATAGCCAAACTAAAATTGCCTAATATCAATGAGGATCAGTATTGCACTATTTTCTATATGTTGGCATGCTTTCAATCTTGCATGAAATCTTGCAAGGAACATAAAGTTTACTACCCTCCTCAACTGTTAAGCAAGTATTACATCTTCCTTTTGCAGCATTTAGTTGTCTCTTATAGCTCCTTGGGAACATGTGCTGGTGGTGTTATAGCTGTTACAAACTGAATGCTGTTGACCAGGTTGTATGGATTCTTAACAAAAATGTTCTCCTACATCCTTCTCCTGTCATTGTGTACAGGAATTGCTGTGCCCTGGTGCTGGTTCCCCTCTGCCTTTCTCACTGCTGGCTTGATGCCACTGAGTGCTTTGCACCTCCACAGTAACAGGGTAGGTACATCTTACATATCTTCCTGTATACTAAGCCACATGTGACTATCAGATGTAGGCGTTATTTCATCTTCTCAGGTTGCAGAAAATAATTTTTTACTCTGGAGGACTTAATGGTCTTACGTGCACCTCCTTTGAAGTTAAGGTGTTTTTGCTGAAAGTTTATGTACCTTTTTATTTTCTGTATTTTTTTAAGAAACAGAGCAAGTCTACCAATTGCACTGATCCTTATGTCTGCTAAGGCTGTAGGAGAGCTGGCATTTCCCATTACGAGTTCTGGGCTTAGCTGCTTTGAATTCTTACTTCAAAGAACAGCCCTAGAGCATGCACAAGATCACACAACAGGACTGGAACTGAGTCCTGAGAAAAAAGTAAGAGTAGCTGATGAGCTGGGTTCTTTGGGAGGCAAATGCAGAAGGAATGGGGTATGGCCAGATGTGTGCTGCAGGGACAGGAGCAGCAGGTTGGGAGCTTGTACTTGCCCTTCAGACATCTCCCATGGCGCAAGGTTCCTAAGATGTAATTTTCAGCTGACAGTTTTCAGCTGATCTCTAAGAAACATAACGGGAGAAGTGCGGATCTATCCCCCATGTTGGCAGACAGCATCTAGGGCTGCAGCTGGAACAGCCAGTTACTCCATCAGTTTCTTTTCTCAGTAGCCTCAGTAGGATTGAAGCCAGGAGGTGATCCATGCAGCTCTGTGTGGTGGAGTGTAGAAGGAAGTGTCAAGAAACATTCAAAACAATTCCAGCTATGAATGCTTTGGAAATGACGCACAGAAAACTACTTCACAACTGTCAGAGTTACTAGGAGTTTCAAGTGCCCCTGGGTGTTGTGTTCTTTTGGAAAGGTTCTGGCCATGCTGTCTTCACAGTCCCCTGTATTGTTTCTTAATAGGTAAAAAATTAGTTTCAAAGTACTCGGAGTTAGCAATTTTAGTTCTTCTCTTGCATTTTTCAGAGGCAACAATTTTGAGAGACAAAGCAGAAAGCCATCCAGACACTGCAATGCCTGTTTTAATCTCTGGAGCATTTTAACATAGCTGCAGTGGAATGGGGTTCAGTCACAGCTAGATTAACCGCCTAAGTATTTAGCTTCTCACAGAGGTTTCCCAACCAGTCCTGACTTCTGTCCTGCTGTAACTAAACCCCTAATAGTCGTTTAATTAAAGCAGAGTTGCATGGTAGTGTATCTCTATAAGGATCATGCAAAGTCAGAATAACTGGAAGATGGACATGTTCTGTATTGAGAAACTACTAAAAAAAATCACTGCCTTAATAGGCAGGACAGCATAAAGATAATGGCTAAACCTCAGTGGGGGAAAGATGAATTTCTGTTCTCCATTTGAAAAAAAAAAAGCATAATATACATTGTAATACTTGTTTAATAGGTTTGAAGTCAGTGAAGAACACTTTTTACACAGTCTCTGATAACCATATAACAGAGAACTTTGGAAACCAGTAATTTATTCATTACTTACAATCCAAATATTTGCATTCTGAGTAATGAGCTAGGATTGATAGAAGAAATAAAAGTGGAAGATATTTCTCCACAAGGTGCAGCATTCTTCCAGATTGCAGTATGATGCAGAATTGTATCTGTGTTTCAAGTCTGCTGACCTGTTCTGAAGTGAAAATTTGTCCATTAACACTGGTCACTGGGGGCCAAACTGTTAATCTGTGCAAAAGAGATTGGTTTATATCTGCAGAACCTGTTGGGCAGACTAAGGCAGTCATGGGCCCATGTAGGAGACAGCCCTTTCAAGTCAAACAGTATGAGGCCAGGTTTCACTCCTGGCCTTCAGGACAACTAGTTTACCATTTTGACTTGGTACTGGATTGTAATTTTAATCTTGAACACTGGGTTGTGGGTAGATTGGTAAGAGAACTATTCTGGTATGTGAAAGTACATAATCAGGAAACAAAAACATATATCTGAAAACTGGGGGGGGGGGGGGGGGGAGGTGTTAATAATGGCTGTGTTTTATTAATAATGCAGTGTTTCTTGGTAAAATGTCCCCAGATGGGAAGGTAGTGGCTTTTCTTCCATGTTTTTAAGTCTTGAAACTGATTGATACATGCTTGAGTTAAATTTCTTGAAACTGATAGGGTGACTTATGAGACCATGGAATAAGAAAGGTGAATGAATTTACAAGTTTGATACTGCATGACTATGAGAGATGCAATATGTGCTATTCTTAGCAAAGATGCTGAAAAAAAGGGAAAGCAAGCAATTCTCAAACAATCTCGACATGAATATGTGTAACTTTACAACCCGATGCTTGAAGTGTTAAGATCTTTTTGTCTTGTGCAAATCTAAGTCACTCACAGCTTCAGCAGAAAAGCACCACAGTCTACTGTGGTAATTTAACCCACCAGCACAATGCTTTATGAGTTTAAGAAGTGAGGTCAGTTCATGCACAGTAGGAAAGAGTGCCACGACGATTCCAGTTGTAGGTGTTCATTGTACATGTAGATGGTTTCTTCTTTAAATTCCTTTTCAGGGCAGTAATGGTAGTTTTTAACATCTCATATTTGAGTAGTATTCAGTAAGAGTAGCAGTGCCTCCCTCACTGGCATTTGTTGAGTCTCGGTTTCTCTTGATACAGAAGTTCTAAATTTCTTAAAAAGGAAAATAAGCGTAAGAGGATATGCTATAAATACCTTACAGCATATAAAGAAATGTTTGTTGATCTCAGTGGGGATGTATTGTTGGCAATAATTAGCGGTTGACTAAGCCCAGAAGTAGTTTGTCTCTGGAACAGATTGCAAGTGTTTGGTGGCATTTGTTTGTGGGACTAAGGAACTTTTCCAAAGTACTTGTGCTCACAATGTCAAGAAGAAAAATACTTCCAAATATCTGCTAATAACTACTGAAGCTCTAAAAAGCAGTCTGGACTTTTGAATGAATTAAAAAACTAAGCAGGGGAGAGAGGGTGGAGAGGCAAGGTAATCAGATGATGTTGACTTACAGTTTAATGCTGGTGGTAACAGGCAGCAGATCAGGAGAGAAAAAAGGAATGTAGGCTATCCCTAACATTTGCTAGAATAGCATCCTGTAAATTATTTGGGGGCAAAGGATGTAGGTTGCACTTGAATCTTCTACTCAGCTCTAACATGACCTCAGGTAATTTGCCTGAGTACATTCTGTCTCATTCCCTTCTGTAGTTTCTTGCTTCATGGTGACAGACAGTTTTAATTTACTAAGTGCATGTGTAGTACCTGCATATTTTTTTGAGGAAACAGGATAAATAACCACAAACGACTGTCATCATCTGCCTCTGTAACTGTATAAATCGAACAGGGGAGAAGACCTGTTATTATGAGACTTGTGATTTTCATGTCTGTAAATCAGAGCGCTGAATGCAAAAGTAACAAGAGCATATATGAGACTCGCAGTGCTTGCTGAGGGGATATTTACCTCTTAAGCCAGTGAATGAAGTGGAAGGAATAGATCACAGCTAGGACACTCTAGTAGAATCTGTTCCACTATGTTCAGCCACCAGGAAAACCTGTACCAACCTCTTTCCAGCCAGGAATCTGAAATTTCTGAGGTCACAGAATAGCTCTGAGAGTTTAACAGTTTTGGGTGTATTTTTTTCCTCACACACTTATGGCACAAAGAAAATATGTGCAATATCTTTAGTTTTACTCTGATACCCATAAACCCACATATATATTTGTATATAAAATGCAGCATATATATATAACACACTAAAAAATAATTCATTTTTATCTCAGGATTTTTCAATTTGTGATCATTAAACAACCCTGAAAACAGGATATTTATATAGCTGATTGAAGTAATTGCACAAGAAAGTGAAGACATATACTAAGAACTATACACTTACCAGTGATGGTTGGAAGATAGTGCTGTAAGTGGAGATTCACTCTAAAAGACAGACTTTGCCAGCTCCCGTCAGATCTCTCTCATGCCATGGAGGTGAGAAGATGGAGTCAGTGACTGGTACCAAAGGCAAAGCAGAAAAACTAGAATAGGGAAAAGTTCTGGTTTAAATATTACACTAGTAAGGTAGTCTTAAAATAGATTTTGCACAGATGAGAGACATGCAAGAGGAGCAGATGTAGTAACAAGAAAAGAAAAAAAGAAATAATCACTAGGTTTCTTCAAACATACATCCGTCATGTAGAATTCAGCCACTTTACTCTGAATTTTCTGACAGCTGAAATAAATGTTGATATTCTGACTTCCCCCACTTAACATTGTTTCTCTCCCTAAACAACATCTAAACACATTTTCCTGCTTTTGTTCTTAATTTTTCCTCTTCTGTTAAGGTACTTGTGACAGATTTCCACCTCTTTCACATGAAAAACATTCTGATGGGACATAATACATACATACGGGTAAATACTGACTTTGGGGTTTGTGGATATTAAGAATTATTATTCCTTAATGAAGTCTTTGAATTCATGTTTGCTTAGGATCTCTGTGCTTCTCAGGACAATTAATCTTTATTATTTATCCTAGGGTTCAGTATTGAAGCACATATTGTCTAAATCTGTAATTGTACTGCTTTCATGCACATACACTGATTTAGTGTCAAAATGATTCTTCTGAAATCAGGAAAATATTTTGTAACTTCCAACTTTCTTTAAAAAAAAGAGTTAGGTAGAAAGAGGTTACATGTATTTGCTATGCCAAAGTGGGATATTAATGCAGTACTGTACACAGAAATTTGAATTAACATCATCGGTGGGATATAGCTACATTATTCCTGGTGTGCTTTAAAGCTCTGCATTTAGTTGCATCATCTGATGCTTCAGCGAATGCTCTGAACTCATCAAGTGGCTGATGGATGTGTTTGTAAAAGCTTGGATTGTTACTTCATACACAACGATAAGCCCACTGTAGAATTTAATGAGGTCAGTGAAGCAACCAGAAAAGAAATACATAATTTAGTAGCATGGGTCTGTAAGCATGGTACCACCTAGGCTTTCTAAGTTAAATGAAGCAGCTACTCAGCTGATGAATATTCTTGATAAACAGTCTCAGCATGGATTTTAAAACTGAAATGTTGCTCATACCATGGTCTCCTTGGAGAGTCCATGGCTCTTATTCTATTAAAAAGTCTGCATCTTTTGTGTGTTAATGGCTTGGAAATCAGCCATTTGCTTAATTTTCATTGTGAATGAGGGCCAGAGTCTGATTCCCTTTCCCATTCCCTGAACACTATATGCCCTGTAAGCTGTCTCATCAGCCTAATTCTGCTCTCTGTGGTATGCACGATCTGAAAATAGCTGGGAAAATCCTGTAAAATAAACACTTTGCTGAGCATTTTGCTGTTTTAGATACCTTTCTAAGTGGTCTAGCATTCCCATCACATCCTTACACTCTACTGCCAAAGACATCCGTTCAGGAGACTGCAGAAAGTTAGCACTGCCATTTGCTCGAATCTAGTGATATCAGATTACAGGATTTCTTTTAAAACCCAGAGAAATACCTCTGTTTAAAAGAGTGTATTAATGTTTAATTTTTAAACACTCTTCCCTGCTGCAATACTGGTACTACACAAGTAACAGTGGTGTCCGGGTTAAATGCAGTGCAGACAAACATGCCTGATTTCGACATGTGAATATCGTAGTAGTAACCTGTAGCATTTAACTGTGACTTCAGCCAAATGCCTCAAAGTACGCTAGGAAGTCTTTCCCTGCTTTTGCAGAAGGATTAATCCACCCATTCCCCATGGAACCAATCCACCCCAACCCATGGTCGGTTGTTGGGTGGGCAAGCCGGCAGGCATGTGGCCTGCTGTTCTGCCTGCTGTCACAGCCTCCGCTCACTGACAAGCACACCCAGCAAGGACCGTCATACAAAAGGTATCAGGAATCTACACTCCCAGGCTCTTTGTTACCAGCATAACCCTTGCTTTCCCATTATCACCATTTCAAGCATCGTACAAAATACACTTTAAGTGATGGGAGAAAGAGCAAAGCAGAGAAGAAAGACAGAGGCAGGCTGCCATTTCTACCTCACCTTGTGGCACAATATCACTGCACGATGGCTGTTATCAAGCAGGTCTGTGTGACAAAAGCCCTGTACAGGATTATTTGCCAGGTCTGTGGTCTGCCATGGGTTAGTGATGGAAGGCACTTAGCAGCAGTGGAGTGTTTTCATAGGAGATTTGGTGCTGACCCGCCACTTCCTCCTCCAAGACATAACTTTCCCCTTTGGTGGACAGGGGCAGCCTTTAAATTTACAAACACACAAGGTGAAGATTGTATATTCCTTCGCAGCATTTGCTGGGGGGAAAAGACAAAAAGGTGCAGTTTTTACATTTATCACTCATGACTTCAGGAGTCTGCAGAGAAAAAAAGCAGCACAGAGCCCCAGCCTGCTGTTTCCGAGATGTACAGACTGTTTTTCCATGACACATAACGTTGTAAGCTTCCTTTCCCTGCTGAGCGCATTTCAGAGGGCTGGGGCAGGGCGGAGGGATGTTTTTTCTCATGCCTGGTATCAATCAGTGGGGCAGAATTGCAAACAAGGAGGGACATGCCCCTTTCTGCTGCCACACCACCCTGTCCTCCCTCCTCCCTAGATGGGGACCCGCTGCCCACCACCATGAGGATGAGCTACTGCAGCCACCTGCCAGGAGTCCTGCCGGAGAGCCCACACCCGCCAGCACCCAGCGGCAAGACCCTGCTCAGCGGGTGGCAGCCGTGGTGGCCCAGCCAGCAGCTGCCTGCAGTATGTCATGCAGGTGTCAGCCAAAGATGGGCAGCTGCTCTCCTCCGTCATGCGGACGCTCAACACGCAGAGGTACGTAGGGAGTGGCAGGATGGGCCAGGGCCCTTCTCCCTGCATGGGCTCCCCAGCTGTCACCCACCTACAAATCCCACGGGTGCTTGAAGGGAAGATGCAGTGACATGCTTCATGAGGGCCTTACAGGGTGCACTTGTAATTAAACCCTCATCCTATCTTTATAATAGTTAAGCTGCACATGTAATTAAGCCCTCACCACTATACTCAGCGAAGAAGGGGGAAGCAAGCTGTCTAGCGCTGCTGCTGCTCAAGTGCACCAGCTACAATAATTTGCCTGATACGTAGTGGGAGGCTTCTGTGGGCACCAGCTGGCATGGGATGCAGTGTTTAGCCTGCACGCTGCCACCAGCACTTCTGTGCCACGTTTCCTTCACACTTCCTAAGCCAGCATGCTGAGCAGCCAGACAAAGCTATTTCTGGCAGAGAGGCACACACAAGTGTTGCTGCTTCAGCCATCACCCAAGTGACTGAGAGCAGCTTTTTCTTCTGTTGGTTTAGAATGGCAGATTAGTTGATGAAACATGCCTTTAAACTATACCTTACAAAACGTTAGCCTGCTTCAGGTTTACTTTGCTTTCATTAGAAGCAAGAAGAAGTAAAAGGATGCTTTTCCGTATCCAGACCTGATAATTGGGTCAACATCAAGTTTCGCTTCACTGGTGTGAAGCTGGAAAGAGTGCATAGGTCTTGAAGTTGCCCTGGATTTTCACAAAACAGCGAACATAATCCAAGACCCTGCACTCATGTGAAAAGTGAAATTATTAACTGCTGCTGCATATGTGATGTGACAGTTTGAAAGGGCTTTTTCCCCTTTACTTGTAGCAACTTTTTTAAACCCTGTGCATTCTGCACAGCTCAGATGTGTGTGCAGAGCATTGAGCATAACTTCATACCCTTCTACCAGGCAGGCTGAAAAAAGCAAGTTGGCTTGTTTACACTTTTCTGAGGTTACACTTGAGTGAGTCTACCTGTGGCAGCCTGCAAAGAGCCAGCAGGGGGACAAAGGGAATAGCTGTGTGCCACCACATGCTATCTGCCAATGACAGCAACAGTGACAAAACCTGCTTTTCTGAGGATATCACCTGAGTGGCTATGTGGTAGGGTATGGCATATGAAGGCACGGACTCTGTTTGTGGTGTAACCAGAGACACGTTATTGTACAGAGAAACTCATATTTATATCTCCGAGCCCGGACACAAACCGCAGCTGTATGTACCACCAGGCTCAGGGCAGAAACCCGTTCATGAAGTTACATAGCTATGTACCACTACAAGCATGCAGACACCTTTTTGCTACTAGATAACCATATTTATCTTTCTTGCTTTCCTTCATAATACCCAGCTGTTCTCTCATGTGCCAGATCAGACATTCTCCATCGTCCTCTCACATATCTGTCTTCAGACATTCTCTATCCTCCTCTCCCACAGTAGGGAGAGCTTTCATTTCCCAGACCTCAGCCAAAAGATTGACCTTCTCAGCCTTGACAGGTGCAGGGGCTGAGTTGAAGCTGCAGTGAAGTGTATCCATGGTTCAGCAGCACTGGTGCTTGCAGCCTACAGCTTTCCTTCCACTGTGCGAAGTCTGAGCACCCCAGGCAGCCACATGACTGCCTTCCTCTTTCCTGAAAGAATACTCTGTAAAATAAATAAACTCAATCATTAAAACCAGAGTCTCTAGATTTTCATTGGCAGGAGGACTGCCCGTGCCCCTTTGCACATCAGTACCCCACCAGCAGAAAGACGGAGGCAATGCAGGAGAAATACCCATGGGCAGCGGTGTGCTAGGGATGTGTTTGGCACAGTCCTTTTCAGTGCTGTTGATGTCACTCCTTGAGCTGCTCATGGGCTGTTACCCCAAAGAGAGGGAAACCTTCCCCAGGGACAGGAGCTTCCTGCCTGCACACACCTGCCTGACATGACCCTGCCTTCACAGTGCTACAGGGCAAGGTGCTGTTGTTTCAGGTCCAGCAGTCTTTTGCTGTTGATCACTGAAAACAGCTTACCCTATAGGTCAGGGGATCATCACTAGCACAAGAGATGCTACCCTGTAGGTCAGGAATGAGGGCATGGATCACCACTAGCATAAGAGGTGCCCAGCTGAGGCAGGTGTAAAACTTCCCTGATGCATTTAGGGATTTCTTGAAGTGGCTGCACTGCTGCACTGTGAAGAGGTGGGAAATAGAAAGGTACAGAAGCACTTGGTTGTCTGTCTTTCATCTGCCACTCGATGTTTTTCACTCTTAACATTTTTCCCCCCACAGAAGAGGTATTTTAAACAGTACCAAAATGCCTGTGACCATTAGCCCAGCAGCTTGGTGTACTAACTGCAGAGCAAAGTACACAAGCTGTATGTTTCCCACATAGTTAATTCATGACATACAGAGAGAAAGAGGTAGAGGCTGCAACACAGCCCTGTATACTGACCAGTAATTTTCTCTCCTTCTCCAGTAGCCCCTTCAACGACCAGCCAATGTGCAGGATCTGCCACGAGGGCAGCAGTCAGGAGGACCTGCTTTCCCCCTGTGAATGTACAGGGACCCTGGGGACTATTCACCGCAGCTGCCTGGAGCACTGGCTGTCATCTTCAAACACCAGCTACTGTGAACTCTGCCACTTCAGGTTTGCAGTGGAGCACAAGCCCAGGCCACTGGTGGAGGTCAGTACATGGAGCACATCCCTGAAAGCTTAGCTTTAATGAGTAAATCATGTTTGTTTTTATGTAGGTATCACAGAGCCTTTGCAGCTCCACCAAAGCCAAAGCAAGCTATGAGCTTTGGGCTCTGCAAGATAAGCACAGAAGCTCAGGGAAAGGGCAGGAATAACAAAACCCTTATTTTGAACTAAATCAAAACAAGAAGAATGGGTTCCATGAGTTTGCTTGACTGTAAATGTGAGTGAAGGTTTGGGGAACAGGGTACCAGCCAGCTTGGCAGAGGATGGAAGTAACAGTTTCTGTGGAATGCAAGACAACCACCAGTATTCAGCATATTAAATATAGGTCAGGAATTACTTTTTTTCTCCCTTGCTTCTGAGAGTCGTAACAAACTGAGGACCCTTATAAATCTAGTTTCCATGTAAAGCCCACAAGGAGAAGTTTTTCTTGCTCAGTGTATGGCATGCTTAGCTCTTTGTAAGTGACCTTTTGGCCTCTTCTTGTCTGTGTACCAAATTCAGCAGTGAATTGGACAATTGTTTCTCCCTTACCTATTAGAATTAAATTTTGCCAACTAGAGATGCTTTAGTGGCTTCTTGAAGTTTGCCAGGTTTGGGGTTTTTTGTCCTCAGGAGAAGAAAGAAAAGAAGAAAGAAGCCAAGATCACTATCTTTAAGCTGTTAATGTTCTTTCTCCTCCCCTATTTTAATGGGGACAGGGGGAGTAAAAGTTATGGTTTGTGTTGGAATTAAAGGTGAATTACAAATAATGGCATTTTATAAAATAAGAAGCATCTTATTGTACCGGTTGGTGATACAGGCATTTTAATGCCAAGCATGTGTCCAGGACAGCATGCCTTTCCTGTGAATCTTCATCGTTCCTGTAAACTGTAGTGGAACTGGTTGATAGAGATATGGTATTAAAAATAAGGTGGGGGTTGAGGGAGGCAGATTTTGTTTTCCTCGTGTTCACATTTGAGAGGATACAGGATAAAACTGACTGCTGGGAGGTTGGTCAGGGACCTGTGCAGTGAGGGAGGGAGCTCACTGAAGACTATCAAAACTGCTTTATCTTGGATTAAGTTAGATATGTGCATTTTATATCTAAACCTAAGGATATCTTCATTTTTCCTTAAGATCCACAAAAAAGAGATGTGACATGGTATTTAGCACAAGACCTGTAGTCTTGTCAAGCCTTAACCAGAGCAAGCCTAGGCCAGCTCTGTTCAGTTGCCTCTAGCTTGCTGTTTGGTGCTTCTAGCAGGACTTCAGCCTCTCCCAAGAAGCTGATCCTGGTTTGAGAAATGCTGCTGTTGAGCATTCTCAGGCTGCCAGTGAGTGAGCAGCAAAATCTTTATGACTGAGCATTCTCCAATGAAGATTATAACGTATTCTTTCAGTCAGCTGCTCTGAGCCTGTGCCAAGCAGTTTTTGGTTGTGGTTTTGGCACAAGGACAATGCTACTCTGAATTTGCCTTCTGAAAAGAAAGATAAGTGATACTGAGGCAGTGCAACGTAAACAGTTTCATTTGAGAGTCCAGCTTCTTCAAGATGTTCCCTTGCAACAGCTGTTGTTGAGGCTTGTTTTGCACAAATCACACATGACATTGTTCAGAGCTAATGATGCTTGAAGAAGTTGAAAGCAAAGCTAACCCTGCCCAGGCTGGAGCAGTCTGGTTGCTTCATCATTCCAGGATGAACTGAGGCTTCTCTTTGGCAAAAGCAGTAATAAATAATAGCAACAATAATAATAACAATAATAATGATAAAGCTGTATTTTCTTTTTCAGCTGAGGACAAATGAGAATCAGGTACAAGAACATTTCTAAAACATAGTTCACACTGTTAATTGATGTTTTTCTCTTTACTACCTAATCTTTTCTTGCTTCTCGGCTACTATACCCACAGTATTTTAGTGCAGTAATCAATAATTACATGCAGTTGCAGAGAAGTCATAAAAAAAGCAACTGACTTTTTTGAAGTCTTTTGTGATCTTATATGAGGAGAACGTTTTCAGTTTAGGAGGGAATTGAAGGTGTAATTTTGAAGTTGACAGCAGCAGAGACAGAGTAGCTAAGATGAGCTGTATGCAAGGGGATAAATTAAGCAGAAAGATATTAGCCAAACTTCTTGGTTTCTGTTAGTATAATTTAAGTTTGTCCTTAAAGTTCGTATTTATTTAATACTTATTGCTTTGAAATCCAAAGACCTCCTCACGCAAATAATTGCAGCAAATCTGAACGTTCACAAAACATGACTAAAGCAGATGCAAGTTGCCAGATTCTCCCAATTTCTGTGTCCTAAAAGCACTGTCCTATCTGCTTCCCTGCATTACCTAGAGTATAAGGGGATGGAGGGAGGTGTATCAGGTATAGCAGGATCATCTTTCACAAAAACCTGCTGCAGTGTTTCAATGAGCGACAAGGCAGAGTGGCCACCTCCTTTTAACTCCATTATGTATGTGTGTGTGCATGCATGTGTGTTTCGGGTGGGGATTTTAGTAGGATAATTAGGTCTCCAAAGATTCATCTGAACTAGATAATGGAAATGGTAAATGGCCTTTCAGTGGAGGTGAATGATGTGTTTACCAATGCATTTTAGAAGGTCAAGAGGGACTATTGTACTCTTAAAGTAATTTGTAGAGCATAGCCTATAGAAGTTTATCCAGTAACTCCTCAGCAGGCCCTATCTCGTGCAGAGAATATATCCCATCCATTGGTCAGTGACAGGTAATATAAAAATGCTTGAAACAATCATCATATTCATATTTTCTCCTGAAGATTTTCTATCGGGAAGAAAAAAAAAAAAAAGCATTTCTGACTATTGAAAAATGTACTATTCACTTTCTTAAAGGGGCCAAAAAAAAAAAGAAAAAGAAAAAGAGAGAACATGGTATTATATTTTCTCCTTATCCCTTCATTGGATTGATCACTGCTTCTTAGTGGCTTAGCTGTGGGCGTGAAGGAAATCTCAATGGAAACAAATTGAGATACTTCATTTGCTTTATCTAGAGATTTGCTTTATCTGACTTCATTCCTGCTGTTGGCTCCCAGGAGAGGCTGTAACAGTGGTAGGCTTGAAATGAAGTGAGCAGTAAGTGTTGGCTGACTGGTCAGCCATATTCCTGCCTCCCTTGTGTGCATTATTATGGAAGCAGCAGAGGATTTCTTGCTGGGCTTCATGATTGATCAGAACGGGCCAGTGAACCCATAGCACTTCTTCCCCATCCCCTCACCCTCACCATGTTGCTAGTTTGCCATTAGTTCATTATGAAATGAAAGCCAGTGCTCCATAAAAATTTGTTGCAAGATGGCTTTTTGCCTTCTTTTAAGCAGTTGCTCATGTTCACACTAAGTGTGTGGGCCCATGCACTCAAACAGGAGATCTTTAGCTCAGATACAAGGGACATACCTACAGCTATATCCTGCCTCCTGCCTCCATCACACATAGGGTACAAAAATGTAGAAGCTTCAGATATTCTTGGCCAATTTATTTTTTTAACTCAGATTATTTTCTGCAGAAGTATTGTGTTTCTGAACCATGAATCAGACACTATGGTGGTTACTAATACCTCCTTCATCATTAAAGTGATTTGTTTATTGCCATCCACCATCAGAGCTCTGCGACTTGCTCTGCATCAAGTCAAAGAAGCACACACCAGAAAATGCTCACATTTCACCTCCTCCACAATTTTTGGTCAGAGGTTGGTCAGCCAAAAGGAGTGGTCTCCTTTGCAGTTCCTTGTCTCCATACTTTTGGCCTGCATGTATCAAATGTGCCCTGCTGTGTGATTTTACAGTTTTTGGTAAGAATTCCTTTTTGTTGAGCCCTCATTAGTCACCCATTTAACAGATTTTGTTACACTTACACTGCTTTGCTTATGGAATGAGCTAAGTGGGAACTGTCACTGCCTCCAGATGACCCTGCTTCTGGTAGGACTTCTGCTAAGAGGCTGGGTTGATGTTCCTCAGCCCTCCACTGGGATCTGGAACTTCTTTATTTCTTAGCCACTCACGAACTTGTCTCTCCAGCTGCACTGGAGAGATCATGATACATTGTTGCAGAGGAGCAAGAGACTGATTATGATCAAAACCAGTTTTTTTCATGCTGAAGATCACTGAGTCCTTCTGTTCATCTCCCTTCTGCAAGGCACCCGGCAAGCTCTGGCTTTGAATTTATTCAAATTCAAAGTTAAAATCTGAAATCACTGACATCAATCAGACATAATCTATTGGAGGATAACCTTTCTGTAGCATTTTCAGAACTGTCATTTGGAGTCACATTTTTGCTAGGCAATATGTTGCTATTTAGGCACTTGGCAGGCATCAGCAGAGCAAGTCTAGCCATGCCGCTTGATTTCAGAACTCCTCTTTCAGATAAGGGGATTGTTTGAGATATCCACAGCCCTACAGTCAGTTAAAAGGAGCTATTTGCCAGTAACCTTAAAGACGTCCATTTACACATTACCAGTACATGCATATCCAGTCAGTCCCTGAGCTCATATTACTGCAAAAATCAATTCAGGAACTGCAGGCAAGGTCTGAATCAACCTCTTCTACTGTGTGCTAGACTCACAGCACCCCTGTACAGTCTGGTGGAAACTAGAGGTGTGTGGGACGTGTGCTTGGGCACATAGATGTCTCATTATGAATGTGCCTAGGAATGACGCTTCTCAATGAGAAAAGCAGCTACTGCTGAGTAGCCCTGCTTCTCTGTCCCATGTCTTGGTCACTCCACTTCCCGTGAGAGCCTGGCTGTATTTGATGCAGAGGACCCAGACTGAAGCAGCAGAAACTCTAGACACTAGAGGAAAGAAAACCTGCAATACGGTGGTTGTATGCATAGACCTGATGTTCCTTGTTGCAAATCTGGAAGGATCTCAAAACAAACACAGTGAAATCAAACTGCGGTAGTTTCAGTTTGTGGCTTTTGTAGACCTTCTGCTTATATCTAAAAGGGGAGTTGCCTGCTTTTTTAATGCAGCCAATCCACAGAAAGAAGCACACTCTAGAAATGGGTGACATTATTCAAGTAGAAGCTTTTGCTATGTTTCAGCATAAAGACTAGGCAAGCTTTATATAAGTATTTAATATCATCTTCATTTAAATTTCCATATTGCATCTATGTTACTTCCACTTGGTTTAGTACAGAAACAGACACAAAACATGGGAATACAACATATTTATGTGCAACGAAATTTGTTAGACAACAACCAGCCACAACATAAATATTAAATAAGAACATTATGCAACCATATAAGTCAGGCTTGTATTGCCTGTAAGTTATCTACGTGTTTTAAACCAACCAGGATTTGGTATCTATTGGTTCATTTCTAGCAAACAAACAGAAAGCACTTGATTAACAATATAAAACTCATAAGCTAAAGAGCATGACTTGAAAAAAAAAATAGTCAGGATAATAATCACAATAATGGGCAGAAATTAACTTCAGTTTTTCCGAGCCTATTGCTGGCTGTACAGCTCATTCTAGAAAAGAAAAAAATTAAAATAAATTTAGAAAAAGCCTTACACTTACATCTATGCAGGAAGTAGTTAAAATGAGCTTACATTATAATTTAAAACTTCCAGAAGCCTTACACTGAAATATGAATTTATTTTTTGTGCAAGGCTTTTGAGTCACATTGATTTTATCTGTTGGGAATCTTTTTACTTATTTTTCCTCTCCCTGCTCAGTGAAGCAAGTCATTAGCATTATATTAGTCTAACGAAGAGATACCAGATTTGCTGCACATGATTTGTGGAAGTCTCATTCTTAAAGCCAGAAGGAAAACAGTGACTCAGCATAGTCACCAGCAAGGAAAACCTTCATGAATGCAAGTTTGGAAGGACTGCAGCTGTCAATAGAGCACATTAAGAGTGGGAGCAGATAACTTAAGTATGTACATCATTCCTCCCCTCTTGACCCAAAAGGGCAAAATAAGAAGGGCAAGGTGGTGGAGATGCTTTTGTACCTAGCTGTCTTCAGCTGCAAAAATGTCCCCGAGACCCAAGTCACACAGGGAGAATTTGAAGCAGTCACCTAGATTTCCAGTACAAGTATGTCTGAATTACAGAAAGTATTACAAAAATAAATAATGAACTCCCCAACACATACAGTTTGAAAAACATAACCCCTTCAAGGAGCACTTTTTACACCTAGTATACTGTACTCTATTCATTCTTAATGGGGAAAAATCCAGAGAACACAACAAGCTGTTACCTCTCCTTTAAAGAGAAATGAAATAGTTGTTTTATGTTCTTTGCAGAGAAGTCTTGTTACAGTGCTTGACTTTTCCCAAGCACAAATCTTATAGTACTGACAGCAAGAATGCAATCAAGAGCAACCCACCCCCTGCAAAAACAAGCAAACCCCCCCCCCACCCCCCCCCCAAAAAAAAGAAGAAAAGAAAAAATTACTTGTCAATTACCAGACTGTGACTTCAAACCATCACATCTGTAACTGCTCTTTCCTGAATTTAAAGGACTAGCAATCAAGGGCAAAAAATGGTGAGGAAAGTTCTCAGGAGAAAGTAGCCGAACAGAGAGGAAACAGGAGCTTTGGAAAAGGCCAATTGCTGTTGTTTAAGATGAGGGAAGATGCTGTGAGTTTTCAAAAGTACAGCTATTTTTGTTTTACATAATGGTTTTGGTGACTTTTGTTTAGACATCATGATTCTGTAATGCAGTTTTGCACTGCCTGGTTATCATGTCTGTCCTGGTAACATTTCCTGCCACCAATAGAAGCCAGTCAGAGTTTGCTTTTTCTGGAGAAAAAAACAGTGCTAAGATGAAAAATTTTATTGTATCTGTCTTTTTGGAGAACTACCAAGCATTTATTATCTATCATGTCTTTAGTTTCCATATATTTGAGCCTGTAGATCAGATATCTGCAAGATGTGGAAATATGTGTTGCCAATAGCAAATCTGTGTTGCTTTTGATTTAAAATGCAAAATGTGATTTTTGTTGATTGATTTTCTTGAATGCATACATTTGTCTGCCTAATTGGGAATATATTAATCTAAAATAGAATGGGAGCTTTGAAAAACATACAGATAAAAGGAAATACTGCTTCTTCTAGAGTTCCACAAAACCTATTTTCTTGAGACATCTGGAAATCTTTTACCTGTTAGAAACATCACCTGAAATACAAACTAAAAGCGGATAGTTGGAAAAAATAGCAGTAAGCCAGACTGATATTAAAGAACATAATATTGTATAATTGGATCTGCAAGAAATTTCACAGATTTTTCAGCACAATTTAGCACGTTCTGTTGTCTGTTTTCAGTATCGGAGAATTACTGATCCTGTTTTTAGACACTGAGATTGTGTAATCCAGAAACTAAACACCACATCTACCAGCCACTGTATAATTGCTATGTGGTGGAACATTCTATATCAGAGTCCTGGTTTTCAGTTGGCAAACTACACAAGGTCCAGATTGCAAATTCAGTTATGGTGTGACAGCAACAGCCTGCAGTACTCTCCCTACACTTAGCTACCACCTAGGGTTGGTTCCTATCTGCACTGTGGTTCAATCTTTTTAGAAAAAAAAAAACCAGACAACATTCAAAGGTGTATCATACACCACCCTGAGAATGGATAATGTATTCTTCCCACTTACAAAACCATGCAAATGAAATTAATTTGCTATTTCAAAAAGTAGCTTTGTCTCATTCAGACATGCACAATTAAAATATTCCCTGAAACTGGAGTTAAAATAAGGGTTAAACTTAAATAAGAGCAGACTCAGTTACAAAGAGGACATAACATTAGCATAATAATGTTACAGAGGTCAGGTCTTTCAGCTCCTAGCTGACAGTCACACAGGCCTCTGCCTCTAGGACCAAAGGAGCATGTCTGTGAGCTGTCACCATGGCCTTTCTAAAATCACTTACTGAAGACAGTAACACTGTGCCAGTAACTAAATTTTTGATCTAAGCAGGAAACCCAAACCCTGAAATATTTTTTCAACTGAAAAGTAACTGTCAAATGTTTGTTTTCATTAAAAAACATTAACGTAGAAAAGTTTATCACTCCAAATGTTTCATTGCACTGAAAAAAAAATACGTATAATTCTGGTCTGGGCGACTTTATTTTGAGTTACATGTAGTTTGTCTTAGTTCTGAAACGTTTCACTGACAAAGGTTAAAACTTTTTTTCAAGTAAAAAAGGATTTGAACAAAGCTGTTCAGATGTAATTTTTTGAGGGTGTCATTGCATTTTTTAAATGGTGCTCCTGGTCTTTAAAAATGTTCTTCATTCAAGAGAAACACCCTAAAAACCCACGCAATATCACTCTTTCTTTGCTTAAAGCCCAAGGCAAAATGCTCCTGTTGGTCACTGCTGGCATGAAACCAGAAACAACAACAATTGCGGGCAGTTCCGCTTGGGTACAGAGTGCTTTCATCAAGATTCACTGTAGAGCTATCAGCATGAAAAGAATTAACTGATATGTTTGATGTATAATAAGCTATTTTTAGTTCAAAGGGAAACACATTTGGGGAAGACAAATCCTTCCTGTCTTCTCCCCCCCAGCTTCATATGTGGTAACTATTTCAATACTTTTAACTAAAAAGCAGTGTGAAGGATTTTCTTCATACTCTGTGGAATCTTCTTTGCTGCTGGTATAATTCCAGCAACATTTACGTAAAATCAATTTTCAAAGGAAAATGTAGTGAACTAGAATTGTCTTCCCAGTAGAAACAGGCTGTAGCCTTAGGATCTGATGTGGAAAACACTATGCACATACTTTACTTAGCATTTGTGAGTCATCTAATTGAAGTTAGACTTACAGAGGTGAACGATTTCAGGGTTTGGCCTTTGGCAACACTGAAGCAGCTCAAACTTGTGGAGGCGTTTTACAGCAGCTTTCTACTGGCAGCTCATTTTGGTTAGGTTAGATAAATTCCCAGAGTGAGCCTCTCCAAGGTGTTCTGGTCCTCAGTTTCTGCTTGTTCTGATGATGTCCTTCTCCAAATGTGAGGCTTCACTTTGCTGTCACATTGCGCGAATGCCTCAGTTGTGTCCCCCTTCAGACGAGCAGTTCTCCAGTTACATTTGCTTAGGCAGGAAGAAGTAAACTGGTTAGAAGGAAGCTGAGCCCATTCGCTCATCTCAGGAGTCTGAGGTTTCAGATTATTTGTGGATGTGAAATAAACACCTCTGTACCTCCACACTGAAAACATATTTGGGACAGTTTCATAGATGTGGTTTCACATGCAATTTTAAATATCAGATAAATTTTTGGAAGCCAGTAGTGGGCTCATAGACCACAAACCTCCCAGGGACTGTTGCAAATCCACATTACGTTGCTGAGCACTAGAATTTGCATTCAGCTGAAAGAGGAGTAGAGGCCCTCTGGTGAAGGTCAAGAGCTCTAATTTTTCTTATAATTTCAGATAATACAATTCAACTCTGCTTTGTGAACTGCAACAAATCCTTATATGCGCATTACACATGTCAGTGTATGAGGTGAAGGAACATCAGGTACGTTGCCAGTGTTTTCTCACATCAAATGCAGTACATCAAAAATCCCTTTCAAAACATAAGTAAGTTCCTTCATAAAACTGTTTCAGCTTTGGGAGTTTTAGCCTACACCACACCCTGGGAAGCTGTTTCAGAGCTGGATCCTCTGCAGGCTGGGATTTTTTTTCTGGTTCTTACCTAAATTTATTTATGGCCAGCTATTACTTGTTTGTTCTTACGTCAACATTGTCCATTAGCTTAAGTAGCACTTCACTGATGTCCCCTTTCAGCTCTCCCTTCTTGTGGCCATCCCCAGGATGCATTTGGAGCATGACTTTTCTGGGATAAATAAGTCAAACTTTTAAAGTCCCATCATGTGGTGTGGGCTTTCTGTTTTCTTGATGCCCTTTCTGTTTTCCAGTTAAAGCAATCTTTCTGAGCACTGGAGCTCACCTTCGTGTCTCAGCAGAGCTTTGCCACTGCCTGCAGACTTAGGCAGATGTTTCTTGGATCTTCAGCTGTGGGGCTGAAGATTGCAGACCAATTGCTGCATCTGCCCTTTCGAGAGTGCCCATTCCTTGGTGGATGGATGGTCTGGGTCATTTCAGCAACACTGGCTCCTAGCTGAGCTTGGCTGAGTGGAGAGCACCTGTGGTGGGACAGTGTGTGGTCCACACAAACGCAGCAGCAGCAGCAGCAGCCACCGCTGAAGGGATGGCATGAGGGAGCAGAGAGGTGTCCTGCAGGCACAGCCATGAGCTCAGGGTCTGGGGTGTGTTTTGCTTCTGAGCAGAACCCATTTGCTATGTGTCACTGTGAGGGATGAGGTGGGATCCCATGCCTCTTTGAGGGACTGTTCTTATCAGGTGTGTATTAGTCTCCAGGCACAGTGTCTTTGTGTCAGTCATAAGCTACTATTGGGCTGTGCATCAGGCACTGTGCTTACCTGTTCTTGAATTCATGCTTGCTCTCATTGCTAAAGTCAGTTCATGTCTTATTACTGTGGCTCCCCACCTGTGTATCAGGAACATGAATCACTGTTCACTTGATAAAATGGTGCTTTACCAGGCAGGCCAACGTTTTGCTTCAAACGACCCTATGACCATTTTTATGACCTCTTCTTTCCTCCCCTCCCCCAGAAATGGAAATTATTACACTGACAGTCTCAATTTATTGCAGAAATAATTGAGCACATTGACATATTTTAATGAGACAAATTTCAGTGTATTGTAGTGCAGATCTGATAGTTGCATCTGGCCTGACATCTCATTCTTTCCCGGTCCCTACTGTACTGCCATGCTATGCTAATTAATCAGCTCAGCTCTTTGTTGGGATCATTGTGTGGGTTTCAGTTTCACAAAGGGATTTTCTGACTTGGCATTTTAGCTATAGAGTAACTTGACAGTGCACATTTCCAAAACAAAAGACAGAAACCTAGAATCTAAACAGAAGTAGATTTAGAAACACATGTGCACTACTTCAGGAGGAAGATATGGGCTGTGGCTAACATCCGTACAGCCATTGAAATTACTTATTTGTTGCTTTTGACTTCTACTTCAGAACTAGCTAATGAAATTTCTTTACCTTTTAAGGTTAGACTGTAGAATGGTGGGGGTTTAATTTATTATTTAATACTACTCTTGTCTGTCTTAGCCTCATCTACTATTTGAATTGCTTGGGTTTGATTCTTTATTCAAATGGGTCAGATGACACAAGGAGTGCAAGGAACCATCAGTCTGTGAAGTTGTCTCACACCATTGTTGTCTGCTGTTGTGTTAAGTGGCACACCATAAAGTGCTGTCTCAATTCAAGTGCTTTGTACTGGGTGTCATGAAAGTCGTAGGGCAGAGACAACACATGCCTTAAGTGTGTGCTTCCTCACATGTTCTTGCTGTTCTTCCTTCTCATTCAGATCACTAAACAGTACTTCTTGCACTAGCGGAGCTGCATGGGTGCCAAAAGGATCACAACAGACTGCAATTTCAGGATGCAGCCTTCACTATTTGAACTCTGAAATGTTACAGTGCATTCTTCACTACCCAGTTACAGGGGGGATGGTCACCACATAGCACTGAGATGAGGAGATACTGGCATTTAAGGTCTGCCCTGGTAAAGTGGTGAACATGCTGCAATTCCCATTGAGATCAAGGAGAAGTGCAGGTGCTCAGCAGTTCTCTTGCAGGTCACTTTTTAAACAAATAATTTTCACAAAAACTTTTCACAGTCATCTTTAAAAGCAGAATCTGCGTGACCAGGTGCTTTCAGTTCATCTAATTTTCTTGGCAATTTCACATTACAGGGATTTGTGGAAATTGAACAAGGCGAAGGTTGCAACCAGTCATGTCTAGAAGCAACCAAATATAACCTGGAACTGTTATGCACACACCCTTGGTGGTGCTCTTAAGTAAGTGGAATGAAAGCTCCAACGAAAACAGTTTGAGTCTTTCACACAACTCTATAGTGTTGTCTATAAAGACACAATAAAAGAAAAACCTGTTCAAATGTAAATGTATGTCTCCTTCTTTAATAGCCTACATCCTGCAAATAATGTTTATGAACATATTTTTCTGTTTTCCTAATTCCTGAGTTGTACATGAAAATGGATCTTAGGCTGCTGAGTTACTGGTTTGCAATTAAATCTCACAAAAGTCCTGTGAAGTAGTTAATTATTTCCATCTGAGATGTGGTGAGGCTAAGGCAAACTTGTCTACTGGTTTGTGTCTTTCTAGTGACAGATCAGTTCCTGGATGCACTCAATTTCTTGACTGTTGTTTTACCCCATATAAAGATGGAGAGAGAAATGCTGTATTTGTTTTCATGGTATGGCCAAAGCAGGAAAAGATGAAGCAGGGTCTGAAAATAACAGAGGGGTAGGACACCTAGATGAGAAATATTCATTAGATTGCACAACACTTTCAGTCTTACCTTCTTTTGTCAAAACTCTTGAGTCCTGCTGTTCTTCTTGGTTACGGCTGTAGCACTGTAATAGGGAAGAAGAAAAAAAACAGAGGTGGCTGGGGATAAAGGGTATTAACTGGTTAAGGGGTGAAGTTGCCTCCCCAGCTTTAGTTTCTGGAGCTAAAGAGACAAGACTTCTACTGCCATGTGTAATATGCTGGGAGGAGCAAGAGGCCAAAAAGTTTAAGGACGCATGAGCCTTATCCCTGTCCGTTGGCAAAGAGCTGCAGTGGCTTTAGCTTCTTGTTACGCTGATAATAGATAATGCAATAGCTCTCTAGAGGAGTATGACTTTCCTTGCCTTCAACACGGTTCCACACTCAGAGCTGGGGGCCTGGGAGGGATGTGCTGACTGGGAATTGATAGCCTACCCTACGCCCAGCTCTGCCCATGCAGGCAGCTGGGGTTATGACAGCTCACTCCACCTCTATTGCCTGTTCCCAGCTTTGACTCCTCTGCTTAGATTGTGGACTGCCTGGGGCAGGCACAGTCCTGTTCTCTGTGTGGTGTGTTTGCCCTCCGTGGCTAGGGTAGCATGTACAGCTGCCAGCCTGGCTGGGGTTCCCAGGTGCCACAGTAAGAAATGTTTGCTATTCTTGGTAGTACCATGCATATGGTTATATGCTCAAAGAGTAACACCCCCCAAAACCCCCAACCAACCAACCAACCAACCAACTAACCAACCAACCAACCAACCAACCAACCAACAACAACAACAACAAAAAAAACCAAACAAACCACCAAAACCAAAAAGATGTTGCAGAATGGTTTTGACCAAATCCTACAGCTTACATTGGCAAAAATTGCACATCTTGGTAGTCTTCCTGTTCAAATATCAACTTGAGTGAGGAGATTTTTTTATTAAAAGGTCTCAGTGTACTGTTGTAGGCTGAAATTCTTTCATCTCTGCTGTCTAAAATCCTGTTTATAGAAATGTGCGCATGTGGGCTTGATAGCTGTTCAATCAACCTTCACTTTAGCAGATGACTTTCAAGCACTCTGTTCTGCAAGATTACTACCCTTTTAGTAAAAGTAACCTTCTGTGCATTCAACTCTATCTGCATGTGAATACCTGTAAGCAAGTTGAAAATGGCTTTGCCAATATTACAAGCAGAATGTTAAAAAAAAATCTTAAAATAACATATGAAATATTAACAAACATTTTCTGCATTCTTGAGTTGCCAGGAGAGAGCATGATTCTTTCCACATTAAGAAGAGTTTCTCAAACAGTTCAGTGGCCAAATGCCAGGGGCTACGCGATGCAAAACTCTTCCGCTTCTCAAAGGCAGCTTTTTCTGCAGCTGAATAAACTTACACGTGACTAGAGGTGCACATCAGCAGGCACGGAGGGGGAGAAGTTGCACTGGGAGGCCTCTAGGAACAGCTGAAGTCATGTCCTGTGTGAGGTCCATGTTCCCTCCTCAAAGCAGCAGGTCCATGTTTTGCAGGTGAGCAGCTCATTTTGGGTACAAAGTCCTCCCTGTGCTGACACTGACTTTGTCTGCATTTTGCCTGCAGTGGCTGAGGAACCCAGGCCCCCAACATGAGAAACGTACGCTGTTTGGAGACATGGTGTGCTTCTTGTTTATCACTCCACTGGCAACCATCTCTGGCTGGTTGTGTCTACGAGGAGCAGTGGACCATCTGCACTTTAGTAGTAGGCTAGAAGCTGTTGGCCTCATTGCCCTCACTGTCGCACTCTTCACTATTTACCTCTTTTGGACCCTAGTAAGTACTGGTTTTCTGTTCAGCTCATGGGAATAAGGGAAAAAACAAATCGGTGTATTAATTAACACAGGGTGCTGTAGAGCAGGTGGACCATTGTATGAAAGCATTGCTTATATTTACCTTCTGTACTGATAAATTCAGGTTACATCTGCAAGAAACCTCTTGGTTCCACACCATTCAGGTTCTCTGGAAAATGAGAAAGACAGTTTGCCTTTGGGATCAGTGATTCCCAAATCCCAGACACCAGAGGGTATAGCAAGACAGAGACAAGGATGTAACAAGGAGGAGTTCAAGGCAGGTGCTACAGGAAGGCATTTCATCAAAGATGATGCATGAAAGGTGAAGGCACAGTGCACAAAAAAGCTTTAGGTGAACAACCTGGCTGCCACAGAGGATTCAGGTTTTACTCTAATGCAACATCTAGCCAATTTTACAATTCAAAAGCCTTGGATGTGGGTTTATCTCATGCTTTCCCCATTCCTCGTGCTCATGGTGCTGTGAGAAGTTCACAGCAGAACACCCCTTACACCCAGTTCTGTGGAAGTGAAGCTGCCTTTACAGTGCAGGTTATCGCTGCCTTATTCCTGTCCTGCATCCGTGTGTGCTGTCACTCGTGTGCCAATCCATCCTAAAAGCCACTTGTTTTGTGCCAAGTTGTTAAACTGAGATCAGTTCCTGGCCCCAACACACCAACATTTGGCTCAGCAGAAATGAAGGGAACGCAGAGGATCACTGTGAAAACAAGTGTTTATCAAGTTATGGTCTAGGAGTTCACTGAAAACCCCAGGTTACTGTTGAGTTTGACATTTCACATCTCTCACTGTGGTGGCCAGAGGAGAACAGAAGAGCAGATGCAGACACGGAGCATTCACACTGACAGGGTAATGCTTGTGTGGTGGTGCAAGGCTGTGCTGCTGTGAGGGGAAAAGCTCATCTGAGGGTGTGCTGCCCTGAGTGGGGGCAAAACCACCCTACCTGTGGTGCTGGCATGGCCACTAATCACACAGGACCAGCACTCAGCTCTCCCCCTCAGTGGGTATGGCCACACACTGTATGGCTGACCCCTCCTCAGCAATTTTTGGTCAATGTAAGCTGTTGAGATGGCACTTCAAAACTGCATTAGTAGAGCTAGCCCACAGCAAGAAACACCCATGCTCACCCTAGAGTAAGCCTAGCTCCAAGAAAACTATGAAAAGTAACATCTCATTTCTGTCATTTGTAACAGTGAAACCCTGTCCCATCCATAAAGGACTGCAGGCTAATTTTAGCAGCACAGAGCATCAGGGAAAGCTCAGAGTTTTGCCTCAGCCTTCTGCAGTTTCTCTTTTTGTTGTTTCTGCTTGCATTTTCCACGAAGCAGCAGCACTCCCCTTTGACAGGGTGGCTGCTTGCTCCAGCAGTGAGGTGGCACTTGTATTTCCTGCAATACCATGTGTAGACATGTCTGTCAGGTGTTCAAGCAAAGGTTGTTCAATTTCTTTTGTGTATGACTGTCTTAGAAACTCAAATGCTGCCCAGTTTACCTAATGTACATGATTCAGAAGCACCAAAATGGTTGGAAGTTGGAAAGAATAGTTTGGCTAAGTAGTTGGATTTAATTCAGTGGGCAGAGCAGAGGGACATGGTGGGGGAGAGTCTCAGTCTTTCTTCACAGTACAGAAGGTGCCCACATTGCCCTCACAGCATTAGCACCGGATGGAAGAGTTTTGAAGATGTTCCGGTGTATCTGCAGATAAATTCCACAGGCTTGAGGAACTTTTCACATGCTTCCTCAGAGGGCAGATAGGCAAAGTCAAGGTAGAGGTTTAAAGCAACCGCTTTACCAGTGGCGCTGAGTACCCTACATGTGGAAGACATGCCCTCTGTCTAATGAGCAGGCTGAGACCCATCAGTCATGCAGGAAAGCCCCAGCCTGTATTTGCCTTGTGGGAGGCTCCTACTTCCAAAGCAGGGAGGAGCAGTCTCACACGCAGAAGTACTAACTCCATCAAGTGCTTCAGCAGCACCTGCCCTTTCGTTTTTGAAAATGGGAGAATCCTGTACTCCTTGCTTAGCTATGGCTGTGCAGGGAATATATTGAGTGCTGTGGGGTAAGTTACACATAACAAGTGATATAATGCTCCTTTAGGTCCTGGGACAATAAAGAAAATTATAATTGAATTTTACTTCTAATAAATCAGCTTATTTTCTCTGGATGAAAAAGTTGGTATATAGATTATTTGCACACCACAATTATCCTAGTGATCACAGAACAGGAGAGATGCTCTTCTTAGCATCCATGAAGCTATCTTATCCCTTCCTCTAAAACAGCCAAGTTCTCCATAAAATGCTGTTGCTTTTTCTCTGCATTTAATCACTGTAACTGATACACACACACACAAATCCTGTTATTCCCAAGAAGAAAGCTTCAGACACAAAACAGAGATCGCTATCTAAACTAAGAATTCAGGGCCACACTCTACTTTCTCTTGCACATGGGTAATCTTAACTCCTGTAAGATCAAGTAGCATGTTGGGGTACAAAAGGATTTGGCCCTATAATTTCCAGTATAACATAACTGCTGGTTTAAAACACAGTCTAGCCCAAATTCTTTCAGAGTTAGTTAGAAAGATAGATACTGCACTTGCAAAAAAGCAACCCAAATCAAAGAAAAAACGTACACAAGCATATCATCTTACAGAGACATAACTCTCACTACACTTGGCAGTCACTAAAATAAGCAGTAAGCTATTTAAAATAAATACAGGGCCAAACTATCTCACACACACATAGCAGTCAGTAATTTCTCTTCCACGGTTAGCAGAACTGCATTAAGGTTGAAATTGGTTAGCTGGTAACAATAAAAAAATTCAAAGACAATCTAAACTGAGGTACACACTTTGGCAGATGGCTCACACTCACCTTGTTGCATCTTTGCGATCTTGATTTTGATGCATTTAACAATAAGGCATTACATGGTAGAACATACAACCCTTTCAGCGTTTGCACGCAGTTTAGCTACCTGTAAAACTTCACTACTCAGCCAGTTACCTAATGTGTCAGTTTAACAGGCTGCAGCACAGCAGTACTCCAAACTCATTCTCATTTTAGGTGGCTAGCAATACTTCAAGCTCTTGGGAAAGACAGAGGCACAATGTCAGATTTTTCATGTTATACAAAAGGGAATGAGAGGTAGGCAATAGCAGAAAGTAGGGCACAGGCAGCTTTTCTTCTCTACTGTGGCAGCTTGGGGAACAAGCCATCTACATGGTAGGTCTCAACTTTGCATACCACTTTTTGCTCATTTTTATCTTGCCCAATTAGGCTGCTCATCAGCTTTTTTGTTCCACTTGAATGCCCTTTCCCCCAAACCCCAGTTGATTCTTGGAGTGAGTCTAAACACAGTGCATCTCTCTTCTTTCCCCAGGTATCGTTTAGGTATCACTGTAGATTATACAACGAATGGCGCCAGACCAATCAGCAGGTGATACTCCTAATCCCAAAGTCGGCCAGCAACCTCTCCAACCAGCAGTCCCTGCTGGGCTTCCAGCCCCTCAAAAGGAATTCAAAGGAGACAATCGTTTGATTTGGGCTGTTCTACACAGGGGCCATGCACTAGAAGTATTTTCCTCGAACTCACTGGGGTCGGGTACTGTCCACAACCTAGGAGCATGCTATTCTGATTTACAGACTCTTTGCAGAGTAAGTCACTGCTTGAATTCAAACCATGGATGCTGCAATCATAGGACAGTTACTAAGCTGCCAAATTTATTTATTTAGCAGATACTGTATGGAATTCTGCAAACTCATGCTAATACTTGCTTCATCAAGTGATGCAAACTTTTTTGTTGTTTAAAATATTAAACTATGATAACTAACAGTGCGAAATAGGTTTTAAAAGTACTTTGCTTTCATCATTTCCTGTTCCTCTGGTATTATTTCTTTAGATAGCTGAACAGTAATTGGTGTACTTTCCTAAACACAGCAATGGCATTTTCCCAGTTTATTTTATTTGAAGGGCCTTTATACCAATATTTTTGGAGTATTAAAATGTGTGTAATAAGTTCTACAAATCGGCATATTATTTAAATGCTATGAAGTGATTAGAAGATTATCTTCTGTTTCCTATTTGGCAGGGAAGTTCTAATAGGAAAATATTTCAGTAATAAATCTAGCGTGTGCAAAAGAAACGACAAAAATTGGAATGGTCTTCCTACTCAAAAGTATTCTAAAGAAAAAAAATACTGTATTTTTTCCACTCGGAAGCAACAAATTAGGCACCATATTTGGCAATGAAGTGCATATTCTGCTGGTTTACATTTACACCAAGCTGAATTTAACCCTAATTGTATTTTTCCCTAACTTATTTTTCTAAGAGAACTGTGCATACATCATGAATGAGATCATTAGACATGTTTTAGGAAGCAGGAACTTGTCTTCCATAAAAATTAGCATTATTTTAAAGCTGCAGAATTTTCAGTTTGACAGATAGATTTAGCAGAGTGTATGTAAACCCTGGTTTCTCATTGTAGCACTAAAACTAAGGCACTTTTTAAAAAATGTAATATACAGCCAACTATGGTGACCAAACTGCATTTGGTGTTTAAAGACAAGACTTTATTCCTGGGTGGCATTATCTAGTTCCCCTTGGGTTTATGCCCAATTCATTCAGCAATTCTTTACCCTCAGAAGAGACACATTTATGTAGGGAGACTTATTTTACACAACTAAACAAAATTTCATTAACAAATGCTGCTAGAATTAGAAATTGATACATGAGAACGTTTGAATAGATTTTTTTTTTTTTAGAAGTATGCATCGATTGCAATGCCACCATCTGGCTTGTTTTCCAAACTTGGCAGGAACTGCAAATAAAAAGGAACATACAGTAAGAAAGCTATTAATTTATAACTCCATAGTTCAAGATGTTATGGGTGTCTACCATCAGACAAGAGCCTATTTGATGTTGTGTGTGCTTTGTGGGAGATAAAGCTTAGTACACAAGACCAAAGCTGTTAGCTTCTTTATTGGAAGAATTTACTCTTCTTCTTTGGACCAGTCTAGCTGTAGTCATGTTATTTAACAGTACTTTGTCAATTTCATGGGGATATACGAATCAACTACCTATATAAAGCAATAACAGCCTCATTCAGACGTAAGACTAGTTTCACAGCAAGCCAAGATAGGTAAGAAAATCATGAACCTGCAGATCTGTACTCATTACTCTCAGCAATAAGGTCAGAGGTCAGCAGTGAATACATGCTTCTCCAAGAGAAAACTATACAAGAATCTAAAGATATGGGTATCACAAACTCTGTGATGGCCTAAAACCTGTAGTACCTTTTTTTTTAAAAAAAAAACACCCTCTTAACCTCTTCCCAAAGGCAACTAACTGTCTGGATGGAAGACTGCACGTGCACGTAAGCAGAGAGTTCTAGGTTGTAAGGAAACTTGCTAGCCAGGGGTGCAGAAATCAAAACAGTTTAGCTGGGTCAGGACACTGTCAGCGTCTTAATGCCTACACCCTTGCTTTAGGTAAGCTTTCTTCAGAATTCTGCTACTACTTTTACTTCTTTGGGAGGTGCCCCAGAAAGTTGGCCTACAAAGGAAGTGTAATTCTTAAGTACTAGTCTTGGTTTTGTTTCATGAAACAAAAAAATAGGATACAGAATTAAGAAGCAACTAGGAAAACAACTATCAAATCAAACTGCAAGGTATATGCACACAGATCAGCATAATAACTTGGTCTAGCCCACCTGTGTTATTACAGATTTCTTTTTTTTTATTTCAAGACAGTTGATTTAATCTGAAGAAGGCATGTTATTGTGCTGTGCTTAAACTGTTCAGCCTAGTACCTGTATGAAGTAGTAAAAGCCAGTCCAGTAAGAATTAACATATGAGAAAAGACAATGCAGAAACAGTTATACAACAGAATTTGAATACAGCTCTAAAGAATTCATTTTCCAAATGTGAAGTTATGTTACCCATTACTTATAAGAAATTCTTACAAGCCATTTGCCACTGTTGCATTTACATGGACATTTCACCAGCTTCAAAATCTACCAGTTCCAAGCATTCAATGCTCTTTTAACTTTTTGCTCAGTTCCAGGAAGAAACAAACTCCAAAAGATTTACTTTTTAATATCTTTAACAGTCATATATTATTCAATGCTTTTTCAAGCATTAGATTAATGCAAAATGGACAGAAAAAGTCTCCACATAGACAGAATTACAACTGTTTTCCATACACACTTAGACTAGACCGCTGAAGACTTGTTTTGTTCCTACAAATTGTAAATAAGCAAGACAATCCATATCAATACAGCCTTCTATTTGTCAAAAAATCATGTAAGCAAATTTAAGCTGGTTACACTATCTTAACACCACAACCAACATGTTTAACATGAAACCATCTCCAGAATAAGAAATTTAAATAAAGGAAGAGTACCAATAAGGAATTTCACTGCATCCTTCACCGTCTAAGTGCTCACATGATCAGCTGGGCTACATTCTTTTTTCTGTGTGGCTTTTTTTGTTTTCATTTGGTTTTATTGTTTCATTTAAGTTTTTTTAACAAAGCTGTTCTTTTCTATTAAAAACGTTTTAGAGCCTTGATTGCTCTGTAGGAAAAAACAAAGTTTCTAGTATGCAAGCATGCACAGTGTTGAAAATGCCTTCCCCAACAGCACCTCAACATGAAGAGGTCAACAGCAACTGGGTAGTCTGCAGTGGTATAATCTAAGAAAATTGATACCCAAAACCACAGTGGAATATTTCTATTCCAGCAAAGTTTCAATAAAACAGAGACTAACACATAAATCTGGGGGGCATGGACATCGTTTTTCAAATAGCACATTGTTTAGAGTCAACAATTCACATCCTGCAAGAAAGTTACAGGTATTTCTTTTATAAAAATTCTTTTCTGGCAGCAGAGGAAATAAATGCCATCAGGCTCACAGATTAAAAATTCACATAGAGAAAGCACAAAAATATGTTGTGCTTTGTTGCAGAATGGCTGTGTGATCACGGCCACGACTCCCTTAAAGATCTTTGTGAAACAAAGTTAGCGTAAGTTAGCTGAAGCAGGCCTTGCAGCTGTGCTGAGGCATGCTGATAAGGAAGCTGAGAAAAACACTGACCTTGTGCCTAATGTTGTAAATAACTTTGAGGAATTCGCGTAGACAAGAGAGGAAAAAAAAAAATATGTAGCTAGCTATCCGCAGAAACCGCAGGTAGGAGGACGTGTGAAAATGTAACCCTTTAGAGCTTAGCCAATCAGCAGATGACTAGTAGGCATAATTAACTGGAACTTATATAAGACATAATCGCGCCGTAATAAATCTAAGCTTGCTCTATCACTCATATTGAGTCGGCCGCTTGCTTCCCCTCGCTCGTCAAAGTGGCGCCCGAACAGGGACCCCTAACCTTGTTCTTCACCGGACAGCGAGGACGGAGAAGCACTGGTAGCAGCGACCAGAGAGCAGAAGATCGGCTGATGCTGGCATCGTACCCGATCCGTGCTTGAGCCCAGGATAATTAAAGAAGGGGTTCGCCATCCGTGAGCTGCTACCCAAGGGAAAAGGCTGCAACAAAGAGGACTTTAACGAGTGCACAATGGAAAAAGAGGTAGCGCTAGCACTTTTACAATGCTTTTTAGAAAAGCGGGGGAGTAGGCCCTTTAAAAGATCTGGCCGGGTTAATTGTATTAGGTAAAGCAAAAGGATATTTTGCAGATCCTGAGCATATGTTTGAAGTAGAAGAATGGCGTAATTATGGGGATTGTTTATGGGATTTAGTAATAGATGATGATAAGGCAGCAAAAAAATTGATGAAATCATGGCATGAAGTAACTAATTGTATAAAAAGATATCAAGCAGAAAAGCGCCTTGCTGCAGCAGTAACAAGCCGACTTGCAAGCGCAGATCCTAATGCAGGAAAAATTATGCCATGTGAAAATTACATTCCAATACCCCCTTTATCACAAACAGTGCTCTCTGTACCACCTATAGAGGCCACTGTACCACCTATAGACCCTTCGTGTCCTCCGCCCCCCCCTCCGGCGAAGTAGCCTCGGGGGGGCCAGAGGGCGGGGACACATGTGACAAAAGTGCTGCTGAGGAAGAAAATAGCAGTGGGCAGTCAAATACAAAATTAAAAACAAAAAAAAACCAAAAAAAACCCAAACAAAAAGTACAGTAAACAAACTGGTGCGTTCTACGTGTATTAATTGGCAAAAAATAGCACAAGAAGCAGCTGCTCAGGGAATATTTGATATTGCTGAGCAAGTCAACCCCCCACAAGCTTTCCCTGTAACGTATCAGATAAATGCCGCTAACCAAAGACAGGGAACCTGGGAGGCTTTGATTGGAAAATATTAAGTCAGTTACGTAGTACAGTGAATGAGTCAGGCCTCCACAGTGAGCCCACCAGATATACCTAACTTTATGAAAGGGCCGTTATTGTGCCAGTGTATTCTGGAGAATAGTAACAGTTACACCAAAGGCATTTTAGTAACCCTGCCCTTAGATTCTTCTGTAGAAACAATGCTAGAGCGAATGAGTTGGGTGCCAGTAGGTCAGCAAGCCTTGCTAGTGGAAGCAATCCAAGCAGTAGGGAGAGATTTAGTGCAAGCCCAAAGTCAGGCTTTTGCAGCGCTTGCGCCTCTGCGCCCCCCTGGGGCTACCGCGCCCCCAAAGCCAGCGACCACCACGCACCGAGACTTCCCCTGCTATCGATGCGGGAAGCCAGGACATACCCGTGACCGATGTCAACAACGTCAAGTGTGGTGCCAAAATTGTCAGCGAGGGACCCACAGCACCAATGTCTGTCGGCAGACGGGAAACGGGAAACCGAGCGCGAGGAGCCGCAGCGCGTCGACCCCAATTGCGACTCCTGTCACCTTCACGACACCCCCTCCAGGAGACATGACCAACTCTTATCGGCAGACACCGTGTTATAACCCGCCACCCGAAGGAGCCTCGGCCTGGACCTGGCAACAGCAGTAGATACAACATTAATTGACAACCGACCACAAAAAAATCGCAACTCGTGTCCGAGGACCTCTGATAATTAATGGACAAAGTTATGGTGCTCTATTATTAGGGCGGTCTTCTGGTAGTTTAAAAGGGCTGTTGTAAAGTGTGTTGCTTATAGTAATAATTGTTATCATTGCACTCATATGTTTAAGCTGTGCTCTCTCTTGTATTCAAAAATTACTCAAGCGTGTAACTGCACAAGTTTTGCTTGCGCAAAGAGAAAAAGGGGGAAATGTTGCAGAATGGCTGTGTGATCACGGCCATGACTCCCTTAAAGATCTTTGTGAAACAAAGTTAGCGTAAGTTAGCTGAAGCAGGCCTTGCAGCTATGTTGAGGCATGCTGATAAGGAAGCTGAGAAAAACACTGACCTTGTGCCTAATGTTGTAAATAACTTTGAGGAATTCGCGTAGACAAGAGAGGAAAAAAAAAATATGTAGCTAGCTATCCGCAGAAACCGCAGGTAGGAGGACGTATGAAAATGTAACCCTTTAGAGCTTAGCCAATCAGCAGATGATTTGTAGGCATAATTAACTGGAACTGTATATAAGACATAATCGCGCCGTAATAAATCGAAGCTTGCTCTATCACTCATATTGAGTCGGCCGCTTGCTTTCCCTCGCTCGTCAGTGCTTCTGAGAAGGCTCTATTAAGCTGGCAAGGATTACCATGATTTGAGGAACCTGGCTGACTGGAAGTTTACATGATCATACAGCTTTTGTTAAATGTCCTTGGGTCTTTCTGTTACAAATACAAAGAGTTACCTCAGAAAAAAAAAATCGCGCAGTAAGAGGTTTAGGAACTCAATATATTGTGCATTTTTAATATATGAAATAATCAGCCTGGCACAGTCTAATCAAGAGTCAGCATGCAAAGCTGTACAACCTGTTATTCCCTGTGAGTAAATAAATGCTGGTTTCCTTTCCTATGAGGGGTAATGGAAGACAGGTTCAGAAAAACACAATTTAAATAATCACTGTATTTGAATCTCGAATCAGAAAGCATCACTGAGTTTAAACAGGTGGTGAATACTGCAGGGAGCATATACTAGTACCTTGAGAGTTTTTTATCTAAAGAAATCTAATCTCTCTATAATATTTTTGCAAGTAAAGCTACCACAACTTAAGCTGAACTACACAATCCCAGGAACTGCAAGAGCAGCTGGAGGCGCTTTAGTACTTTGGCATAGCTGCAATAAAAACCTAATTTTGTATTAAATGCCATGAAATTAAGATTCAGTTATAGGCCAAAAACTATGGCTGCCAAAAGATATGATTTCCAACACAGCCAGCTCTCTCCATTTTTTTGTCCATTTTGATATGCACACTTAATTACTGTTCTGTATCACCTTTTCTAACTGACTTTAATATGCCTACTAACAGAAACATGGCAAAGTAGCAAACTCAAATGTTGCACTAGAGAAACTTACAATTGTTACCCTTCCCTTTTTGTTTTTTTGGGGTTTTTTTAGAAGAACTGGTGAACACGGTAAGGTAATGGATAAAACTCAGAATATGAACAATCAAATATATCATATCTCATTATGCTCCCTTGTATTTCAAAACATTTTATACTGTTACTGCAAGTTCACATCTTTCCATTGCCTTCAGAGTTGCATTTCTTCAGCATCCATGAGACATTTTCTCTGATAGTATCTTCAAATTTCTCATTTCCTGTATCAGAGAAAACAAGAGATTTAAGTTCTCAAAACTTTAGGTAAATTTAGGTGTACCTGCTTAAGCCAAACTTTACAATAAACAACTGGTCTGGAGGAAACTGTATCAGGAATAGAGTTTAAGAAAAAAAAAAATAATCCCCAAATCTATGAACTTTAAAACCTTAAGAAGCATCTACTTCTCTCCATCAAGGGAGAGAAACCTTAAGAAGAATCTACTTCTCTCCATCAACAGAATACTTGAATAGAATTTATACTGTTCTCAATTACACAGCTGCATGCTTTCATTAAATTACTGATTAAACAAAACAAAAATAAAATCCACACCCAAACAGGTGTTTTTCCAAAAATTTATGACTTAGATGTCTGTTTCTTCAACCTAAATGATGTTGTTAACCTGAAACAAGATACCTGCTGTCTGTAAATGTCTGCTTTCTGCACAGGTTCAGCTGCTTCTTCTTCTTCACATATAGTTCTTTCAGACAGTGCTTCTCTGAGAAACCTCCTGCAACAGAGTTTTATCTTTAAGACTTGACTCCTCAAAAGGTGTGGTGCCAATCTACTTAGACTTTGAGAAATGGGAGTTCCAGCTGGGAAAGCTACTTGTAATGATTTCGGATATATACTTTTCATGTACTGCTGTGCAAAAACAGCATTCATAACACCTTAGTTTTAAATCTCTTAATAAAGAGTTTTTGTAACAAGACACTCATCAAGTTCCTCCAAAATCTGCTTTTTTAATATATTTAAATGTTTTCTTTCAATTGCAAGATGTCATAGTGACTGTTCTACCCAAAGTTTTAACTCCCACCTTACCAGAATTAATGCTTCATTGCTTAAAGTCAGTTTCACTGTAACATTCCCCATCCTTCATAAACACGGAATTTTAAGGAAAACTAATTTAAAAGACAAATCACTGAAGAGTTTACTAAAACCTTTCCTTGTCAAGGCATATTCTAAGGCACTGCCTAATTTCTGCCATGAGGGCAGGCTGTGTTTAAACAAGTCATTCTTCTACTACTTATACTCAATATATGGGAGCAAAAATTCACACACGTGAATAGATTGCATTCCTAAATTCCTAAATAAAAGACAGACAGGGGTACAGTATCCTTGGTTTGAAAGCAAAAGGAGAAAACTTTACTGAACATTCATGTATAAAGTCCTAAGACCTGCATCTTTATAAGGGATGGCACCACAGAAAGACAAGTTTAAACACATCTGAAGTACTTTACCTCTCCCAAAGAATTTTTCAGTACCATTTCCACATTTTTGCCAGTTCCGCAAGAATTCTCCTCCCAGAGGAGGTTATTGGGAGGCATAGCAGTTGCTTCAATATTTTCAGCTCAGATCTGTTAAAAGAAGTCACACACAAGCATTATTTGCCAGTCTTATACATTTCTAAGTTATTTATTGAGTTAATGTATTCCTTTTAAGTGACATTGATGAATCTTCTCCAGTTAAGAAAATACGAGTGTTAGCCTACCTACTTCCACAGTTTCTTACAATAAAACACCCCTATGTTTTTCAATGCAGGCTTTTGAATATGTAAATGTACTTGTTTATGGTCAAAATTATCGTTCCACATAGAAAGCAATTTTCTGAAAAACATGGCTCTGTCCAACTTCTTCCCAGCAATTGATAAAAACTAATGCCCAACACAAATATCAGTAATTATTTTTTGAAAAAACTAAAAAGCTCATGTCTTATTGACACGCACAAGTTGGCCTAAAGCCCATTTCAGCAAGTTGAAGCTTGACATCTTACTGTAACAGACTGACCTGCCTTCAGGAGGTATCTTGAGCTATACCTGCAACTAGCCGTAGTGTCTCCTGTTTTTCAGATCATCTCCCAGCCTTCCACAGGTTGATCCTGTGGATAAAAAGGAGGGGAAAAAAAATCCATCAATGGTCATTTTCTCTTACACATTTAGGTTGTTTTACGTATAAGGCCATGAGGCACATTAAATTTTCAGTAAAATCATTTATTATCACTTGATCTTCAGCACGTAATTGGAATAGTTTTAGTTAAGTTTGTCTTACCTCTTATTTCAAATTAAAGCTTAATACATTCTGCTTTTCAGTTCTGATGTTATATTAATAAGTTACATCAATCTTGTTATCGTTTGGTCCAGAAAGACACATAAAAATTAAAATCCTCTTAAAAATGCATAATACATTTTTTGAAGCACAGAATAAGCAGACTTCTTAGAAAACAAAATATACCTGTCAGCCATCTTAAAAAATGTTTCTACATATGCACACCTTCCGCTACTTACTCCTTTGCAAGACCTACATTATTTCTTCTTTTCAATTATTTTTTGCCTATCAACTACCTGAAAAGCATTAGCAAATCTAACTAACAAACATGCTCAAGTCATCATTACAGAATGACTGTTTCAAAACAAGAGCAGATATACATTCTCCCACCAACAGTTTCCAAAAATTAAATAGCTGCCACTGGTGTCTGAAAACAGATAGTTAAGATCATCTAAAGTAAACAACCTTATTTATCTTAATGGGTGCTGACATTTCAGTTGGTCATTACAACAAAGCACACCATACTTAAAGAATTTTAATATATTTTCTATCTATTTTTATATGTATAGAAACTGTTGAACACTTGTGAAAGTTCCCCGAGTACAGTTTATTGCACAGCACTACAGGCAGTTGCTCAAATCTAGACCCTTGACAAAGTGCTATAACCATGAACCATCTGTGACTACTGGTAACAGAACTGATGCTCCTTCCATGGAGCAATGGATGCAGAGTAGAAGTAAATAAAAGGTGGGTAAACCCATGTGGTACACAAAGTAGGAGAATCCCGTACAATTTAAAAACCCGAAGAGGAAAAAATGTCAGGTCCTGACTCACTAGAAGTAGTCCGATTTGTTTGAATTTAGTCATCTAAACCCTTAGCAGTCTAGACCAAGACAGTTGCCAAAGTTTCTTCCATTCAGCAAATGAAATTAGCATTCTCAGCCAACACTCCAGGCAGGTAATGCAGATACACATGTATCACCATCTGGAGGAGTCTGTCTCTTCATTGATTAGAAGGGACTGAGACACTCAGAACCAGCCCCATCTTTGTCATCTAAAACATCAAGATCAGCTGCCTTTTAGTGAAAGTAAAGGATATGAAGTTAGACAAAGCCTATGTGCCACTGAAAATCAAGAATGCAGCTGACACACTTCTGCTCACAGCTAAGGCACAGACAGGACAGGAGAAGGTAAGAATTACTTGGACCTTCTCTGAAATCCAGGCTGCAAGAAATTAGGTCTTGTAATTCTGGTGTCCTAATGAGACAATGCTCAGTTCTCTCTTCCCTCAGATACAGGATCTAAGAAATCACAGTCCCCAGTTCCCAGCCTCTCCTCTCGCAGAACTGTATATAGCATAGGACACTTTTTCTTAAGCAGAAATTACAAGTAACAGGTAGGGGGTGGTAAATCTACTGAACATAAACAGTGAGCATCATTCTGAAGGCAACATAAGGAAAAGTCTTGATTATTACTCAAATGAAATACCCTTTGATAAAAATACAGGTGTGTTCCCCCCAGTATAAACTCCAATTTCTATTGGAAAATCCAAACTCTATTCTATTCATAGAATTAAATACTCTGATCAAAAGGTGGCTTTGGCATAGGAACTGAGGGCTCCTAAAAACTGTGGATGCAGCCAAGGAAGAAGGAAAACTATGGTTCAGAGATGCTATATGCAAGCCCAAAGGACACAGGCCATCAATTACATTTAGTCATTTATTTCGCACAAGTATGTATTTCTTCAAGGGCTTTAAGGCAGAGAAAGTTCTTAAAAGGCTTCTAAAGGAACCTAATGTCTGCTTGCATAATTCTTATCAGTGACAACGTTATCTGCAAAGCTTTACAGGCAGATCACTCACAAGGCAGAACTCTGAAGAGTGATGCAACACTTTGGTGGCTGGGGAATCTAGCAATAAAACAATTGCTATAAAAAGCATTAAAAATCATTAGGAAGAAGTCATCATCAATCCAGAATACTGTATGAAACCTTATTTTGTGACACACTAGTTTCTTAGTGGCACCTCTTAAACAGTGTGCGTTAGCTTCACAATCAACATGAAGCCTGAGGGCTGAAACGGTGCTGAGGATGCCTTCTATCTCTAATCAGCCCATTGTAAAGTCATGATATATGTGCATTTTCAAACACCTGTTCAGAGGTGTTCTTCAAGTGGATGAATTTTTCACCAGTGTGTATCTCCTCACTCGGACATCTCCAGCGGTAGAAGCTGAGTGGGAAACACTAACACTATTGCTAGCTTCACATTTCTCCACATCAGCTCTCCTCCTCTTCCCTCTGGTAGTATGCACGTTACAGCCCAATGAAGCCTGTTAAACTTGGGAAGATGGGCCCAAAGGACATTTCAACTTATATTGAAGAAAGGCAGAAATATGCATACATCACACGCTGGTTTTACTTTTTCCACCTTTCTGATAAACTTTCTTCCTCTCTTCCCTTCTTCCCACAGAATTATGCAGCAAAAAGGTACAGGAATATAGTAAACAAAGCATGTTACATGACAAAATGAAGCCTTAGGTACTTTGTGAAGGATTGACTATAATGTCAAACAGCTGATTAATGCTTTTGTAGCATAGAATACTGATGGATTACTACATTAAGATCATAAAGGCGTATCTATGCATTTGTTAAAGACTGCATTCCTGGGTACATGGAACATGTAAAGAAAAAACCCTTAGGGGGCTTAAGCCAGTGTAGGAAATTTACGTACAAATCCATTGGTACAAGCAGTTTTGCTGTTTCATACCCGCACTTGAGAGAAATCAGCCTTGACCAGTAGTATGTTATTCAGAAAAGTTAAATACCAAACTACTTTTAAATGGCAGCTGCAACTTACCAGACAAAAATTCTCAGTATTGCTGAACTATGGGGTCAGATGTAGAAAATGCAGCTAGCTGACAAACGGGGCAATCATAACAGCTAATACCTTATAAAAATTACTCTATATTTTGAATTATTTGGCTAACAAATAACCCTGTAATTAAGTCTGAAAAAGGATATTAACCATGGCACCAAACAGACCTACAAATGACAATTCATTACATCCTCAGTGCTGACAAGGGAACAAACACCATTCTTCTAAGAGCTACTGGTCTAATACTCAAGCAGCTTTGTGTCATGGGGCTTTACAAGTGTGACAGACATGAGGAGGCAATACCAGAGTGACTTGGAAACTGTAATAAAGCACCTAATGAATGCATTCCCAGTAAGAACTGTCTTTTAAGAGAGAATGAGACAAGCAAGGGGAGCACATAAATACCAACATTTGCTGCTACATTCTGTCACACCTCTTCACACTCCAGCAGTTTCCATTATGCATCCATTGCTGCATCAAGTGTCACTTTAACATCTCAAAGTTTTTCAGTTACTCAACTGCTCCTGCACCCAATTCCCCATCTCTGCCATTTCCTTCTCTTCCTTACACAACATTTATGAGACCTTTTCTGTTCCTTCCACAAGCCACCCTCAAGCTCCCAAACTTTATCTTGCCATATTCCAGACTAGAAAGCACTGAAAATACCAGTGGTGCAAATGAAAGCTCACCCAAACCTCCATGCACTCTGCTATTCAGGTGACATGGAATTAAAAACACCACGTTAAACATCCTCCCCTGCTCTGAATTCAAACTCACCCATATTCAACTTCCTCTTCTCCACCTCATCTACTACAAATACTGTACCTTAAACTCCAGTGAAACTTACAACACACTTTGAAAGACAACTACCTGCTCCATTTTTCTGAGATCTGAAGATATGTTACCTCACTTTACTCAGTCAAGAAAAACTGAGCTTCAGAGTCAAACCATTTATGATGTATGTGCAGCTCAGTGTACTTCAGATCCTGCCGTCAGTAATTACTTTTTAGCTTTCAGGTGTCTACTTCCTGCTTCAGTTTGCTGCTGCCAATTCTGAATCTGGGAAGAAGTTCCTCTAAAGGAATAGGGGTTGTTGTCAGTGAAAAAGGACTGATTTCCCATTACCAAAGCCTTCAAGGCTTGCTGAAAGTACAGTGGTTAACTGTCCCATGAAGAAAGCCAGTTTGTCACATACTTTAAAAATCACATCAAGCCAGTAAAAGTTAGTATTGTACATACAGAATGGAATGCTTCTCAAAGAAAGGCCAAGTGATGACAACTTTAAGGTTTACCTTCCCTGAGCATGCCTTTTTCTGTTTGATAGTGTATTGAGATTTTTTTAATTACAGGACAGACACAGGAGCCAATACCCCACAATTGCCTTGTCTGGTTAAGTCACCAAGTTTGCTATACAGGCACTCTAGTTAGGGAGTCAAAGTCGAGAGATAATGAAAACAGGCAGTCTAGAAGTCTGACACAGAGGACGAGTGTAACTGGCTGTCAATGTTTTAAGTCAGATAAAGAATTTAATTTAAGGAATGTAATAAAAGGAGTTGACTGTCACAGTGGAAACTACTACAAAGCTCTGTGTTGGTAACAAACCAGACCGGCATCAGTAATAAAATAATTGTCTTCTTCCAAGTGAACAAAGCTGAAGTTAGTGCTAGCAAATGGAAAACAAAACCCTACTGGTTAACAGCATTCACACTACAAGAAAAAAAAAAAACAACAAACCAAACACACAGCAGCAAAATGGGGTTTTTTGATGGACAATTACAGACAAACTGGCAGAAGCTGATTTTGATAGCCCTGAAGTTCACAACCAACACCTCTGCAAATTTAGAAGCAAGTTCCCTGAACCTAGCTGTCACTCCCAAGTGAGCAACAGAACACAGGTAATTAACTAAAGTAAAAAGGAAAAAAAAACATCTGTTGACTGAATCACCAAAAGAAAGATGATGGGAACCTAAAGGCAAAAATAAGAACCAAGAAACAAAATTCTCAATCCAATTCTTGTGTAACCATCTTTTCCAGAGACTCATTTGCCTATCTAACAGAAAAACTGGGAAGACTCATACTAGTATCTGCCAAGTTTATTTGGAAAATTAAGAAATCATGTCCCCTGCATTCTGCAAGAGTCCACAGTACAGGAGAAATATAATTCAAAATGTATCACAGAAAGGATCAAAGGCAAATATTACTAATATTTTATATTTTTCAAAATAATAAATGTTTTGTGCATTTTAAGCTGATTAGTGAGTTACAAAAGCCCACTTCAGAACCAACTCTTAACGTTTCTCATTTTCACTCTAGATTTTCCACTGCAGTGCACACAAAGTTACTCCCATCAAATAAGCTAGTACTGAACACATGGCTTGTCATAGGTTGTGTCATATTTCTTTGGGTGTGATCTATATACTCTGTGACCTGACTAAGCATAATTGGTTTCTGTTCAAGACCTTGCTCTACAAATACTCAAGTACAGTTATTTGATCTATTTTCTTAGTCTCATATTTTATCCTAATCCTGGTAAGATCACTCCATTTTTTTAAATTTTTTTTTTTTTTTTAGAGTCCTTGATGCAAACTGGATCTAGGATAAAGAGAGACACCAGACAGACAGAGACTGCATATTCCAGCTCTGGTTTTGAATGTTGCTTTGTGGAATCCTATGCTAGGTTGTCCAATTACTATTGAACAGTAATGAACTGTTTAGAATGTCAAGAACTTTTAATACAGAGATCTTGTCTAATATTGTCCCATCATTCTGCAAAAGTTTCTTCAAAAGCCAGTTAACAGTACAACCTTTCACTCACTCTGTAGTAGCATACTGCATAAAAAAATTCAACTTTGTCAAAAGGAGACAATAAGAAATTTGAGAAAGTACAGTAGAACAGAAGACAAATTCAAGTCATGACACTGAACATACGAGTTAAGGGAAAGAAAGTCCTTTAATATATATTTGAACTTTAATATAAAAGTCAACAACTGTACTTGGCAAGACTGAAGGGTCACTGCCATGGTTTAACCCCAGCCAGCAACTAAGCACCATGCAGCCACTCACTCTCCCCCCTACCTCCCCCTGCCCCTGGTTGGATGGGGAAGAGAATCAGAAAAAGGTAAAACCTGTGGGTTGAGATAAGAACAGTTTAATAATTGAAAAGTAGTAAAAATAATAATTAATAACACCAACAATTGCAATGAAGAGGAGAGAAAAGAGGAATAAAACCCAAGGGGAAAATATAAGTGACACATAATACAATTGCTCACCACCTGCTGACTGCTGCCCAGCCAGTCCCCAAGCGTACATACCAAGCTCCTCCCAGTTTATATACTGAGCATGATGTTCCATGCTATGGAATATTCTTTCGAACTGTTCAGGTCAGCTGTCCTGGCTCTGCTCCCTCCCAGCTACCTGTGCACCTCCTCAGTGGCAGAGCACGGGAAACTCCTTAACTTAGAGTAAGCACTACTCAGCAACAACTAAATCATCAGTAAAAATACATCAGTATGCTGCCAGCATTACTCTCATACTAAATCCAAAACACAGCACTGTACCACCTACTAAGAAGAAAATTAATGCTATTCCAGCCAAAACCAGAACAGTCAAACAGCTTGTTACCTCCTCCTGAAAGATGACAAGATGGGTAGACAGTTTACCAATTCATATGTGATATTCCATCAGTTCTTTTGTTATGGTGACTACAGAACTGCTTGCTTCAAAGAACATTTTAGCACTGTTAAGCTGCAGTAGATCAAGTTAAAACATCAGTTTCAAAGTAGCTTTTATTAAAAGAAAAAATGAGTCACTAAAACCCACACACAACACCAAGCTGCAAAGCTCTTCTCTGCAGCTGTAACACAATGAAACACCTCTTCCTTTAGGGATTCGATATAGTGGCTCGATTAACGTACTGCATTACCCTACCTGAAATTATAATCCTCTGAATATTCATTCTAGTGTTAAATTAAAGTGTTGCTTGTAGACAATACTGAAGTTCAGTTTTCACACCGGCCAATGTTTAGCTTTATGTATTTAATTACTGTAGCACTGGTTTTGAGTATGCATAAATAGAAGAAGCTAAACTGAAAACATCAGTTTGCTTGTTTTCAGAGAACTGGTAATTTTTAGCCAACATAAACAAATCGGTCACGTGCCCTCAGATTACAGGATCAGTGCCATGATTCACAATGCTTCATTCTACCACAACTTGAAGCTCAAATAATTGGTTTGGGTTTTTTTTTTTTAAATTGGCTACATCATTCCTGCTGAACACTACCATATCCAGCTGAGGAGCACCACAGACTTATTATTGAACTTGTAGTTGCAGAAGAAATGGAATCTAAAAAAACTTTTTCAAAATAATAAACAAAACCCACAGAAACGGTATACCTGAAGAGAGAGAACAAGGTGGCTTCAGTTATTACAGGATTTTTAGACTAAAAAATATTTTTTATTAGATCTATTTCAATAAATTTTTCCAAGTGAGATTGAAGCCGCGAAGATAAGCAACTGCACACTTTAAGACTGTAAAGACTGAAACCACTGAAAAATATGCTAATAAATTCAGCTTGTACCAACTTTTCTGCTGTAACATCCCACCTTGTTTTTAAAAATACTAACTGCAACAAGTACAGCCACAGAAACCAGGTTCAGCTGAGGCATCAGGATCCCTCCTGACTGAAATGCTCAATCATAGCAGAGGAAGAAAATTAAGTGCAACTGATTTCAGCTTGATTATGCTTCCTTGCTATAAGAGTGAAAAGCAGAAATCATTCAGTCTGGTAAAACTTTCATACTTTTGCACAGGGTCAGAGGACTCAGGATGCTGTCTTCTCAGCAAGCCCTATTAAGAAATAAGTTTTATAGAAAATATGGAATACCTTAATGATCACCAAGACTATGTGACAGCTGATACGTAATAACACATGAACTTTCCTGCAATTCATACTAATCCCAGTACTAATCAATTTTTCCCCATAGTTCACTTTCACATGGTGCTTCCTACTATTATTGCACTTCCCAAGGATTAAACTTGCTGCCAAAATGAGACCTGAGAATGTAAATTCACGTTCAAAGGTATGATAAATTTAAAGCAAGCTCCATAATAAAACCTTCTGAAATGCAAGTACTTATGGCATCTTTCCATTAAAAAAAACAAAAATAAAGTACATCAAACAAACATATGAAAAGATGTTCTCACTTTGGCAGGGTAAGTCTGTTCAAGCTCTTTTTTTGTACAGCTTCACTTCCGCATCATGGTGCTGTCTTAGTTCACAAATGGTTTGGGCCAGTTTATCTTGACATTCGGTTTGATGCCTACTATCAGCCTCATCTAAGCAAGTTTTATGCATCCTCCTTGCTTCACTGACTTCCTAAGAAAAACAGATAAATAAAGAACATCCAGTAACTATGAGACAAAAGCTTTAGAAGACTATCTGCTGAGCAAATAGCAGATTTTCGCTAGCCTTGTGGATCATCATTAGATTGGTTTGACACTGAAACTTTCAGTAGAAACACAGGGCCACTTCCCCAGTCTGATCTGCATAGTACCTTATTCTGCAATAGCCAGTTATTGAAATAAGACCTAGGATACCATCAGCATGTAGAGACACTTATCCTTGTACAACGTGTCTGCATTTTCAACAAATACACCTCAATATGATTAGAAACCCATCCCTCTCTTTCTTAAGGTATCTTCTATGCTTGCACAAAATGAAAACACTGTGAAATTAAACAGTCACTTTCACTAACCAGCATTTTCCCTATTTATTTGTATGCTTGTCCATGTTCTCTGGAAAAAAGGATTCCAAAAACATGAACAAACCTGAAAATACAACTAGCAAGAAAAAGTGCACATGGAACAAAAGACAGTGTGGTTAGGTGCATTTGTTAGTGCTCTAAGGTTCCTCCTGGAAAGCCTGAAGTACTACAAGTGACAGGGAGGGTGGCAAGAAAAAGCTCTAAAAGACAAATATTCATCAACTTCCATTTCCAGTATTCAAAAGCACCATATTAGAAAGTTCTGAAATTAAGTGCAAGTCCATAGCATCTGTTTGAGTGTCTATCTCCATTTTATTTCTCTCAAAGGGATTATGCAATAAATCATTAACCCACTGTCTCATTACTATGAAAAGACATGTACATTGCAATACCACAGGTAGAATTTAGCATGAAACAACATCATATGTGATGCTATTTTATCACATGAGCTCTGAGTTAATGTATTTTTCCTAGAAATAGAAGTTGGAAATCTTCCAACTAGAATAGAGGTAAACCCCGCCCTGAGTGGGAGCTTAGATCAGATGACTTCCTGAGGTCCCTCGCAACCTAATAGAATGGCTCCACAGTTGTCTTCTTCCCTTTAAAAATGTGAATTCTTGAGACTAAAGCATTTACTTCCTTAAACATATTTTCATGGAATTCCAAGTCCTCAGTGAGAGTCTGACACCAGTTTTCAAGATCTGCCTTCGGTATGGCTTCAGCTGCAAGCTGTTCCTTGGCACTGCTAAAGAAACTTCAAGCTTGAAGAAAAAGAAATTCAAAAATAACACAACAATGATTATGTAGCATAACTCACATAACACAATGACCTCAGCTACCTAGAAGTACAGCTAAATACATGTTATGGTTGAACTTGACAATCAAATCCAGTATTTATACCACTAATGTCTTTTCCCCCCACTTTTGCAATCACTTGCACAAGTGAGTTTTAGATATTTCACACTGGTAACTAGCATTAAAAAGCTACTTAATTAATTTTCTTTACAAAACCTCAGTGTTCCTACATTGCAAATACCAGTTTTGTGATCTCTTAAACTCATCCTCCTGACGTGGTGTTGCTTAAGATCACAAGTCATGCATTTCAAAGGGTTAACAAAACCAGCACAAGACTTTTTTCCCCCCTCTTTCTTCTATCAGATGCCCAGAAGATGGAGGACCACAGGAAGAACAGGAAGAACACCACAGGAGAGCAGGGAGAATCATGAACTGTTACTTGTCAGTTATTCATTATCTGTATTTGTGAAGTCAGTCTCCCCCCAAAACCATTCTACAATTAATACTGTTTATTTTGACTTTTGACCTGTTTTCTTCAACACAAGTACCATCCCTTGCAATTTTACAGTCTGCAATTTTAGAGGCACTCTATTCCACCATTCATGTTGTTAATAAACTGCACAGTTCTGGACACAGGCACCTGCTCAGTAATGCTTCCAATGTTGACAGTGAACCACAGTTTGTTCTGCTTGTGACTAGATGACAGGTTTGCATCCGTTTTTTTATCTACAAAGTTGCATTATACCAGAATGACAGCTCTTACTATGGATGTATTATATATAAAAACTCCTCATTGGCTGACAGAAGCTTGATGGTTAAATATTTCTTCTTCTCACCTCTACAAATTCGATATTTGAAATACTGAATTTCTCTCTCCAGATTTTTCCTATCACCAAGGGCTGTAGCCAGCGCAGCTTCTTTAGAATTGAGGGCTGTTTCCATCTCTTGAAGTCTGATCTGGGCTCCATTAAGATCAGATTTTTTTGCATAGCTGGAATAAATCAGAGAAAGTGGTAAAAAAGTCTAGAAATGCCCCCAGAGTAGACCGCTGACTAATAAAACAAGGTGCAATCTGAATCTTAAACTTGAGACACATCCAACAAAAACACTCTGTCTTGACTTAATTTACTCTGATTTAAATCAACTCTACATTTCTACTTTCTCATCTGGTATAACACTAGCTTAATATTCTGCTTGGGCTGTAGAAACCTAAATATAGGGGAAACTCAAGAGTGTCAAACAAGTCTGAAAGGCATGCACGGAAAGGGGAAACTGCCTGTTCATTAAAGGCATGTCTTATTTTCTCTTTAGCTAGCCACTGTAAAATTATCCCACCTTCACTAGAATCTTAATAGGAAGAAGTAAGTTCTCCCATCAGAAGGCTCTTTCCATAGGTTAGAAACAAGTAACTTATCTTAATTGCCTTTTGTTTACTCAGGAACTAGTGCACATCCACTGGCTGGGCTGCAAATAGCCCACTTCCAATGCAGAGACCAACTTCTCAATGCAAATTGACGTTCACTATCTATATGACAGTCCATAAGTAGAAGCTCGCCATAAGCAGAAGCAGCAGCCTTGTGAACTGCTTTGCAGTAGCCTTCTGACCATACACTGACTCCACAAATCTGAGGAAAGATATCCAAATCCTGTCCATCCAAAGATGTCCAAAGTGTGCCATCACTGAAACGGCACCGGTGCAGAGGTACAGGTGTCTTTTTCTTTATGAAAGCGAACACAAACTTCTCAAATTACCACTCAAAGTAGTTTTTGTGTCTACACAAGCAGTCAGTTTAATTCAGTCAAATTTAATTCAGTCAGGAGAAAAGTCAAGTAATGCCACAAACACAGACCCATGCTCTTCAGCCTATATTCATTATTGAAATAACGCTACAACAAGCTACTATCAAAAAGAGCGGAAAGGAAAATCACACTCAGGAATCAAAATTACTGTTGTCCTTCAGATGGCACAAGCAGCTGTGTTTAAACATGTAACACAAGTTCTTCCATCTTGAAGTTGATTCCTTTTCACTCTGACATATCTACATTTCTCTAGCAAAGGCAGTAGCACACAGAAGTTTATCATCAAACTATGTACACTTTTCAGGAGTGGAGACATTCAGGCTCAATAAGACAACAGCTAGCACATTCTTCTTCAGTTTTCACACCTCTGCAGAAGTGAAAAAAGACAGAATTCACAACACTAAACCAAGGAAACAAAATTGGACAAAGATTCTTAAGAACAAGACTGAAGTGTTAAAGCATTAATACGTTCACTACTTTTGTAATCACTGTACTGCCCAGAAGAAACAACAGCAACGCTTCCCAGAATAAGGTAAAATAAAACCACAATTTCAAAAGGAGAGACTCAAATTTAAAAGATACTTTTCCAAGATTACATGCAAACATACGCAATTGACATCATGCTCAAGAGAGGTGTGTGCACAAAAAAAACCATCTGTAGAAATACAACTGTTTGGCTATTTTGGCACTACAGCCACAAGGTAACAGGCTTCACTTAACAGACTTGGCACTAGCTAATCCTGGTCCTGTTGAGTAACACCACACTCACAGAAGTGGTAAACTGCAAGAACCTGTGACACACACACTCTTCTACACTCAACTTTTTTTTTTTTTTTCCATTTCTGCTGCTCAGTGCTATTCAGTCCCTTCATGGGATTTTACATACCATTTTTTAGACCCAATGGTTCAGAGCAGTTGGGAGCACAGCTTGGACAAAAGCACAGGATTTTTGTTTTGGCCATGTAGGCTCCTACTTCCAGCTCTCATGCATTATTCACTGGAGGCCTCTGTTGTGTCCCTCCCCTCCCACCCAGACCATCAGTTAGTAGCTAGATCTCAGGTATCATTTAAAGTTCCTTTGAAATCAATCAAGTGCAGAACGCCCCCACCCTACAGGAGATTCTTGCCTTCCATGCCCACACACTCATTTCTGCCAGTACTTACAGTCCTATCATAAAGCTAAGCATTACCAACATTAACCAAATTCTCCTCAAAAAACACTGGTTTTCAGCCAATTCATGACATAGCTACACAAGTGTTGTAACTCATGATAATGCAGCCTATATTTGCACACTGAGTTGGTTTTCCACTGCAGTTGTAGAGAAATATGAAAATTAAAAAAACAAACTACAGTCATTAAAGCTTTAGGATTTGTTTAGCTAGCAGTCAGTTTTCCATGGTTTTTGCCTATGACAGGCAAAACAGTAAGGCTATGTTTTGGAAGGATGTGATTTACAGTAGCATAAGAAACATCTGTCTAAAAGCGCTCGAGTTTTTGTATACAGATCAACATGACAGTAAGAGTAATTGGACAAGCTTGCCTTTCCTGCAAATAAATATATGTAACCTGGTTTCAGCTTATCTCACTGTCACCCACTTTATTTAACTGGAGACAGTTGCTGTGTGTTTGAAATCAACACTAAGCATAAAACATCTCTAGCCACTTATCGCTCAATAGTGACCCTTCTTCAAGAGCTCAGTCAATCATGTAAATTCCACTACTCTGACCAGCAATCCAGGCAGAACTTCACACTTGCAGTGCACACCTTTCAAGTCACTGCCCATTACCATGTTATCATTACACGTCCACGAGACCACCTTTAAGCCTACAGCAAATCATTCCTTGCATTGTTATGTCTTATTCTGCATGGAAGACACTCTCAGATAACTTAAACTATAATCATATATTTCAATTGCTTAAATTACTGTGCAACAAGTTAATCACTCCCCTCCTTACTTCTCCAGGCGCTCTCTCTCAGAAGGTGGTGGTGAAGTGTCATCCTGACTCAAACCTCAGAGCCCTCCCGTCCTGTTACATGAGGGTGCACTCAGGCAAAGTTTGAAGGATGCTGCCAACATCACTTCAGTCAGAGGGCTTACCCTCCAGAGCAACAAGTACATGGCTGTGGCTCTCTGGCAGCCAGGCACTAGCCATTGCCTTCCCCACAGGCACAGCTGTGGGGCCAGCAGGTGCAGGCAGAAAGACAGGTGAAAAGGTTTTGGCTGTCAACCAGGTGAACACATTGCCACCTGGTTCCTTCAGTGCTGGGACAATGAGGCTAACAGTTTGGAATTAGAAGGCAGGGAAGCCAAGCAGCTGGGATCACTTTCTAAAGAAGCATTGACAAGGCGATCAGAAGAGGGACACAAGTCCTCAGTCTTTGGAGGCAACTTCTTTCAAGTGTGAAAGAAAGTTATCTCTTCAGGGAGGATATTACACATCATCCAAGCAAATGGACTGCAACAGAGAAAGGTATTCAGTACCTGACGGAATTAGCCATGAAAGAGATGATTTATTATGGCCAAGATGGTGCACACTTACCCACAGATCCTGACAAAGTCCTACGCACACAACCCATGTGGCAGAAATTTGTATTAAGTGCACCATCATCACATACCACATCATTGGCAATAACAAGCTGGAAAGATGAAGTGCCACCAACAGTGGATGAGGTGATTCACCATGTCCACAACTACAAAGACAGCATTTCTACCTCCCTCATCTCAGCTATGAAGAAACTGGTCCAACGACTCGATGAGGATATATCCTACTCCCCACCTCTGTGGACCCCCATCTCAGCTATTAATCGCAGGCACCTTTCTGCTCAAGAGGGAGAGTATAGGAGGTATGTACCATGGGGTACTCTGTGTTTTTACCTGCAGGACCACGGAGAGGACATGAGAAGGTGGGATGGAAAACCTGCCTCAACTCTGGAGGCACAAGTACATGAATTGAAAGGAAAAAAAAGAAAAAATCATGAAGGGGTTCCTTTAGGAAGGCTGCTGCTCCAACCTCTAGTGAGTTTCCCAGAGAGAAAAGTTTCCCAGAGTGGAAAAGCTGACTGTACTCTCAATCCTCTGGAAATGAGTACTAATCCATTTTTACAAGACCTAAGTGGGCATGACTGTGATTACTCTACACAACAGCCACTCTGCACCACTTGCTGCCACGGTAGGTAATCCTATGACCAGCGCTAGAGGGACGCTGCCTCCAGCCAGGCAGAGGAGAGGAACAACAGGGTTTACTGGACTGTGTGGATCTGATGGCCTGGCATGACAAACCCACAGTACAAAGTTCTAGCAGACACTGGTGCACAGTGTACTCCAATGCCATCAAGCTACGAGGGGGCAGAACCCATTAGTATTTCTGGAGTTACAGGGGAATCACAACAGCTAACACTGTTGGACGCTGTAATAAGCCTGCCTGGGAATGAGTGGCAGAGGCACCCATCTGTGACTGGCCCAGAGGCTCTGTGCATCCTTGGCATAGACTACCTCAGGAGTGGGTATTTTAAGGACCCAAAAGGGCACTGGTGGGCTTTTAGTATAGCTGCCTTGGAGAGAGAGGAGATTCAGCAGCTGTCTACCTTGCCTGGCCTCTCAGAAGACCCTTCTCTTTTGGGGTTGCCAAAGGTCAAGGAACAACAAATGCCAGTCGCTACCACATCAGTGCATTGGCGGCAGTATCACACCCACCAAGACTCCCTGATTCCCATCCATAAGCTGATTCATTGACTGGATGTGACCAGCACGACCCCCTCACCCTTTAATAGCCTCACATGGCCAGTGCAAAAGTCTAATAGAGAATGGAGACTAACCATGGACTATCATGGCCTAAATGAAGTCACACCGCTGTTGAGTGCTGCCATACCAGATATACTAGGACTTAAATATAAACTGGAATCAAAGACAGCCAAGTGGTATGTCACCACTGATATTACAAATGCATTCTTCTCAATCCCTTCAGCAGCAGAGTGCAGGCCACAATTTGTTTTCACTTGGAGGGGTGTCCAGTACACCTGGAATCGACTGCCCCAGGGGTGGAAACAACAGCTTTACCATCTGCCATGGACTGATCCAGGCTGCACTGGAACAGGGTGAAGCTCCAGGACATCAGCAATACATTGATGATATCATCATGTGGGGCAATACAGCAGAACTGACCTGAAAAAAAAATTATTTCAAATGGGGCTCTGAGCAATAACATGCCTTTGAACAAATTAAATATTCAGGCAGTAGCCCTTGAGCCAGTTTGAACTGGGCAAAATGTAAAAAATGTGCTCTACACCGCAGCAAGGGAGACTGGTCCTTCCTGGAGTCTCTGGCAGAAAGTACCAGGGGAGACTTAAGGTCGACCCTGGGGCTTTTGGAGTCAGGGATGCAGAGGATTGGAGGCCCGCTATACTCCAACTGAAAAAAAAGATACTGCCAGCTTATGAAGGGGTTCAAGCCACTTCAGGAGTCATTGGCACTGAAGAACAGCTCCTTCTGGTGCCCTGGTTGCAGTGCTGGGCTCGATGTTCAAAAGGAGGGTCTCCTCTACACATCATGCAGCTGATGCTACATGGAATAAGTGGGCTGCATTGATCCCACAATGAGCTTGAATAGGAAATCCCAGTTGTCCAGGAATCTTGCAAATGATCATGGACTGACCATAAGGTAAACATTTTGGAATGCCACCAGAGGAGGAGCTGACACATGCTGAAGAGACCCCATTCTGTAATAAATTGCCGGAACATGAAAAGCAATATGCTTTGCATCAGTCCTGCTGTATTGTAGGAAAGCATTGGAGGTGGAAAGTGGCTGCATGGAGTCTCCTACAACAAGTTGCAAAAACTGCTGAAGGAGAAGGTGAATCAAGTCAGTTTGCAGAGATGAAAGCTATCCAGCTGGCTTTAGACATTGCTGAATGAGAAAGATGGCCAATACTTCATACTGACTCATGGATGGTGGCAAACGCCCTGCAGGGGTGCAACCAAAGCACAGTAACTGGCAGCACCAAGGTAAACTCATATGGGCTGCCACATTAGGCGAGATACTGCTGCCCAGGTTGAGAACCTGGTTGTAAAGGTACATCATGTAGATGCTCACATACACAAGAGCTGAGCCACTGAAAAACACAGAAATAACCAGCAGATAGATCAGGCAACCAAGATTGAAGTGGTTAAGGTAGATCTGGATTGGCAACGTACAGGTGAATTATTTATAGCTTGGTGGGCCCATGACACCTCAGGCCATCAAGGAAGAGCTGCAACATATAGATGGGCCCAGGACTGAGGGGTGGACTTAATCACAGACACTATTGCACAGGTTGTCCATGAATCTGAAACACACGCTGCAATTAGGCAAGCCAAGCAGTTAAAGCCTCTCTTGGTATGGAGGCCAATGGCTAAAACATAAATATCAGGAGGCCTGGCAGACTGACTACATCACGGTCCCACAGACCTGCCAAGGTAAGTGCCATGTGCTTACAACAGTGGAAGCAATACCACATGGCTAGAAACAGATCCTGTGCTCCATGCCACTGCCCAAAACACTATCCTGGGCCTTGGAAAACAAGTCTTATGGTGACATGGCACCCCAGAACGAACTGAATCAGACAATGGAACTCATTTCCAAAACAGTTTCATAGACACTTGGGCCAAAGGGCATGGCACTGAGTGGGTATATTATAACCCCTAGCACGCACCAGCCTCTTGGAAAATCAAACAATGTAATGGACTGTTAAAGACTACACTTGAGGACTACTGAAAGCAATGAGTGGTGGGACTTTCAAACATTGGGATACACATTTAGTAAAAGCCACCTGGTTAGTGAACGCCACAGGAACTGCTAGCCTGCCCAGTCAAAGTTTTTACATGCTGTAGAAGGGGATAAAGTTCCTGTAGTGCACCTTAGAAATATGCTTGGGAAAACACTCCACATCATTCCTGCCTCAGGCAAAGGCAAACCCATCATGGGACTGCTTTTGCTCAAGGACCTGGGTGCACTTGGCAGGTAATGTGGGAGGATGGGGAAGTTCCATGTGTGCAAGGGGATTTGATTTGGGTGAAAATAGCCAATGAATAGAACTGTGTGATGTTCATTGTTATATACTATTTATAGTCACTGTTACATGCCTGTTTGCACCCGCTTTGGATTTGGAGATCTGAACCTGACTCCCTTCCAGTTGCCACAGCAACAAAGACTGACTGGTGAAACCAGACAAGCACATCCCCGACAGAGTCAGAACTGGTTTCAAGATGCAACAATCCAACACCTCATACCATCTTCCCTGCCTTGAAAGACTGTTATAATAGACAGCCCAATGTCACAGACTAAATGAACTCTGAACAGAGTTTTGAGGGATGGACTAAATGATAGGAGAGGTGATGAGGTACTGGAAAACACAGCATGACATAAATGGTATGGAATAAGGAGTGGATACTGTCCTGCTTTCAGTTGTAATAGAGTTAATATTCTTCTTAGTAGCTGATGCACTGCTGTGTTTTGGATTTGGTGAGAGAACAATGCTGGTAACAGACTGTTTTAATTGTTGCTTGGTGATGTTTATACTATGTAAAGGACTCTTCATTTTCTCAGGCCTTGCTGGCGAAAAGACTGGAGGGGCATAAGAAATTGGGAGGGGACACAGCCAGGACAGCTGACCTAAACTAGCCAAAGGGATATTCCATACCGCGGGATGTTATGCTCAGTATATAAACTCCGCAGAATGTTATGCTCAGTATATAAACTGGGGGGAGTTGGCCAGGGCCTGCGACTGCTGCTTGGGGACTGACCAGGCATCGGCCAGCAGGTGGCGAGCTTCCCTTTGGATTTTATTCCTCTCCCTTTCTCCCTCCTTTTCATTATAATTGTCATTATTACAACTGTTATTACTATTGTTGTCCTTTTTTTTTTTCCTCTCCTATTTTATTTTAATTATTAAATTGTTCTTAACTCAACCCTCAAGTCTTACATTCCTTTCTGCCTGTCCCCCCTATCCCTCAGTGAGGGCAAGTGAGTGAGCGGCTGCTTGGTACTTACATTTCTGGCTGGGGTTAAACCACAACGTGACCCCAAGACTGAATTTAAAACAGCAAGTGGGGCCTAATTAGCGAAAAAAAGGCAAAAACCAGAAGATTCTCTTTTGCTAATGGTAAACTACCTTAAATTTTACTTCTGTGACTGCTGTAAACACAAACAAGGAAGCAAATAAACAGCTGAACCAAGTCAAGCGTGTAAGCAGCAAAACGTAATAGCACAAACCGTTTCTTTGCAAGAGTGGAGATCCTGGCACCGTGCCATACAGCTTGCACTCGAGGTTATCTGGCCAAATGAAGATACAGAAGGTGTGACCTTCTCTGTCATCTGAAAATCCTGCAAACAAACAGAAGTTAGTCATCTTCTGTTTTAAGTAAACCCTACTTAATATCGACTCCTGTATTCTCGTATCACTTCGATAACATCTTTCGGAAAGGGCACTTAGGAAAGCCAGGACCCACAACAACCACTACACGAACCGCCATCACCGCACATTTTTCGACCTTGAAGCCGCTGAAGCCTCAAGGACAGCGATCCGTCTGTGGGGCTGGGGGTGGCGGTGGACGCCCCCCCGGCTCAGACCCCGGAGCCCTCCGCTCCCCGTTACGCGAGGGTGCGCGGCGCGGCGTTCCGAGGCCCCCCCCCGCGGCGGGCCCAGCCGGGGGCCGCAGGGCGCGGCGGCGAGGGCGGCGCTCGGGGCCGGGGCAGGGCCCGCCGCGGGGGCCCGGCCACCACCGCCCGTCAGGGGGAGCGGCGCTGCGCAGCTCCCGTGCTGCCATCCAAAGCCGAGGCGGTACCGCCGCCGTGCCCTCCCGGTGGGCGGGAGCGGCCACCACCGCGCAGCCTGGCCGCCCTCCCGTGTCTCCCTCTCACACGTCTGTGCGCGCCCCGCCCCGTGTCCCCGTTCACCTGTGCTGCCCTCCCGGCCCGTGTCCCCGTTCACCTGTGCTGCCCTCCCGGCCCGCTCCCGCGGCGCGTCGGCCCACGACCAGGCGGGCCCCGCAGGCGCCTCCCGGCTGGTGACCCGGCGGCCGCACCTCCGCTCCCGCTGCTTCACCCCGCGCTGCAGCACGGGCACCTCCGCCTCCGCACCCACACTTGCAGGTGCAGGCGGCCGGGCGGGCATCCCGCTGCCGCGGCAAGGACGCGCACGGGCAGGCCGCGGGGCGCGGCGGCGCGCAGTGAGCCGTGGCGACGGACGAGCAGGGCCCGGGGGGACGCGGAGCGAGGCGGGAAGGACAGCGGGCGGGGGCGCCGGGGCCGTGCGGACTGGGCTCGCAGCTGCGCGCGGGCAGCCGCCCCGTTGCCGCCGCCGCCTCTCGGCACTGCCACCGTCGGCTTCCGCGCCGCGACCTAAACGTGGCCTGCGGCCCCCCGCCCCGCGGGCCCACCCCCGACCCTCCGCTGCTGCCGGGAGCGGCCGCCGGCCAGCCGCAGCCCGGGTTGGGCTGGGGCCGAAGGGGCCGGGCCCCGCGCTCGGCTGCCGCCGGCTGCGAAACCGGCTGACGCCATGGAATAACGGGGGAGGCTGATCCTGCAAAACTTAACCAAACCCCTGTGCATGTGCCCAGACTTGGGGTCAGGGGTATCAAGGTGCCTGGAGGGAGGAATGTTGGGCACGTACACCACTGCCGGGTGAAAGGTGTGGTTAAGCAGAACAGCTTGTAACAACTCTATAAAAAAAATGGAACCGACTAACATCAGATGGAACATTCCCCTCCAGATTTGGAAACGACTGTTGAACGCTGCGGCTCTGGGGTGGTAGCTATTGCTCTGAACTCTCCTTTTCCCCCCCCCCCCCCCCCCCCCCCTTCTTTCTTTCCTTGTTTTCTCTCTGTCTCTTGCTCTCTCTTCTTTTGCATTTGCAGGTTTATTGTTGGGCAAATAAAGTTCCTTGGCTCTTGACTACGTTTTGAGTCTTAATTCTGTTCCCATTGAATGGTGAATGCTGTACCACTTACCTAAAGGATGACGCGCCTGTGTTTAGTTAGGGTGGGAGATGTCCAGGGACCCTTATTGCAACATGTCGGATGCACAGACTGCTAAGTCCTTGGGTTGGTTATCTTTAAAAAGGGACATTTTGTCTTAGATTCCTGTTGTACATGCAACATGGCGAAGATGGAGGCTTTAAACAGGGCCGCTAAGGAACAGTCTGCGTAGAGATAACTCCTCAAGGACATTGTCCAGGCACAAGATATGTTTATGTTGTTAACTTGAAGATGTGCTGGGTCCTTGAATGGAATGTGCTGATTGTCCAGGTGTGAGATATGTAGACATGAGTGACTTGTATAAGGAGGGGGCTGAGGGCTTCCCTCAGTGTGCATGACTTTGGTGGAGCGATCCCCCATGCACCCAGCGCTGCCAATAAAGGATACTTAGTCACCAAGAAATTTTGACTTCGTTCTTTAAATCACCGTGAATACAAACAACCACGCTCGGGTCTCAGACCGACATGCGACGGTTTCCATTTTGGGAATGTCTGCTAATGAACAGTTACACAGAGTAAATGCTATGGTCTGTGCTTTCAAGGAACAGAACAAAACTACAAAAAAATGAAGAGAAATGTTTTTCTGTAACGGCAAGGGTTAGAGAGAACAGCTACAGTCCTGCAACGTGTAGCAGGGCAGCTGTTCCTGTCAGCTACATTCAATGTTAAGTATGTGAAACTTATAACTCGAAAGTTATAAAGTAGGTATGTTTATTGTGCGCAGATGCACGCATGCCCTAAGTGACGAACCATCTCATATTTATACAAAAAAACAAATGAATGTTCAACTGACGCCTATCCAGCCTATCCATATTCGTTACCTAAACCCCCATACTCTCACTTCGTATGTTAATTAGCTTATCAGTCCTTTTCCTGGAATGTGGTGGTCTTGTAAGTTTGCAGCTAATTCATGTCCTTGTCGATCATCTGGTTTTCTTTAGCGAGGAGATCTCTAGGTAACATTGGAATGTTTCTCATCCTTTTTATAAATAGCCCCTTTGTTAGAGGAAGAAGAGTAGGTATTTCCTTAAAATGATATGGTTATGTGACCAATCACCACACCTACACTCCTTGAGCAGACATATACAATCACAATCGATGTTTATTGTCCCTATTTTGCACTATTTCTCCACATCACTTCGCACAGGATTTTCATGTCAGAGCAGAAAACAAGCTTGTACATACATGGCACCATACCAGAGCCTGATCCAAAGTCCAGTTAAGTTTACACTTCAGTGCTGAGAAAACTCCCCGCCAGGAGATTCCTTTTTCTGTTGTGTTATCATATATACATCATAAATACTACGGTGTGTAGCTCTGGCAAGCCAGCCAAAATGTTGATTTCTTTGCTTATCTAATGCCGACTCGAGACCACTTCTGGGGGCAAAGCAGCTAGGAGACAGAATCTTATTTTTCCCTTGAGATGTTGCCACAGCAGGAGTGGGGAGCACAGGGGTGTCTGCCAGCTGCTTAGGAAGACAGCAAAATCTGGAGACTCCTCATATGAGCAGATGGGGTAATAGTAATACTCCTCACTGTTTTTTGGCTTCAGTAGTGCAGAAACGATGCCAGTTAGGGAAGTCCTGCATGGTCCATGTGTTTCTGATTGCTGCTCTATACAGTAATGGCTCATGTATGACTACATTACTCTTAATAGGTCTGCTCATGCATAACTTGAAGCCTTGCCTAAAAGAAACTTCTAAAATATTAATTTTGCACTGTATTTCACTAGGATTCAAACAGAGCTATCAATATTGTCTGCATGCAAATGAAATACAAATTTTAAAAAAATCACAGATTTGTTAAAAATTACTGTTTAAGGTACAACGAAAACTCAGTTCCTCATTTCTACTGAATCTTTCACAGTAGAAAACGTTACTTAGTCTTCTGTGGGATCTCCTCCTCCAGGAGTGCAGGAGGGAGCCTGGAAATCTGGACCATGGGTGGCAATCAGTTAGCTGAGGGGAATGTGCTCGAGCTTGTAGGTCACGAACCCTGGGAGGACAAGGAGTGTGAATAGATAACAATCAGCAGGATGAGTCATGCCAAGAGAGAATAGGGGAGTGGGGAACGGATGGTGCCAAGGAGAGGTAACACCTTGCAGTTAACTGATGACTGTAAACACTTACTTAAAGTGTCCTTTGTTTGTAGTTAACCACCAATCAGGGATTGCCTAGTATGCAATGCTTAGCTTAAAGAACCAATCTGTTTAAAGCGTGCAGCTTCTGAAAACATACATTAACTCGTGTTTGTGTACAATAAATCGACATTTCTTTGCATCAAACAGCGTCCCGTCTCTCATCGCGGCACAGGAGAGGCCAAAATAGAATGAATAAATGCATTTGGGATGCAGCCACACTGTATGTGCATGCCTGTGACAAGCTGCAACTTTGATGAGAGGGGGGAGGGGGAGGAGAACACAGCCTAGACAGTGCGGGAAAGAGAAGCAGTAACTATCGCAGTGCTCCTCAGTATTTGTTGTTGAAACCACAGCTCTTCAGTTTGCCTTGATCAAGCAGATCCTAAACCATGCAGGGATGCGTGTTTAAAGGAATGTAGACGTGGGGGTGGATGACTGATTTTGGATGAGAATAGTCCAGGGACTAGTCTACCGACGCTGCTGAGGTACCGATAGGGGAGATGTGGTGATACGACTGTTAGTTGTAGTTGAAGTCACTTCCCACGGAGATCACAAAAGCCCAAAGGAGACAGCAAGAAACTGCAGATGGTAAAGCAAAGCAGGAACTGATAACTGTATGGCTCCACATGAAGATCTGATTAAGTTCACTGTAAAAATGACTGTGAAAAACTAGAAACGTTATGTTTCTGCAGAACAGGCTATAAACCAGATTACAAATATAGAATCTCCTTGCTAAGAATGCAATCATAAGCACAGATGCCTTATGCTTTTACAGAAGTACTAGTTTTGGGGAAAAACTTTTTGCCAAGAAATTGCAGGGGTATTAATCCTACTAGTATATGAGAGCGCTTTGTTGTAGCTGGTGACAGAACAACTCCGATTCACTTTGTAAGGGTATGGTTAGGGTTGCCAACTTCTGTCACTTTGTCATTAGTTTTATAAAAGCGTGGTATTGTTTTTTTCCCAAGACTAATTATATGAATTCCTCTGATTAATCACAACTCAAAGTTTTAGTTAGATTCTTGTCCCTTTAGATGTAGAGAAAAAATATTGTTGGAAGTGTGAGTCACTGCAAAGTTAAGCATCTTAAAATTAAACACTTGCTCTAAATCTAAACTAGTATCTGACAAGTAACACCAGGCATAGTGAGTTTCCCAGTTTCTCTGCATTAAGATGAGCACTTACGCAGATGGTGTGCTCCACATCTCTGAGCAACTGTAGCACAGAATTTCAGAAAACTGGATTTTAACAGCCTGTTTGTCTCATATATGCTGTGCTCTCAGCAGTCAGAGATCCTTTCCTCAAGAGAATAAGCACTTGGGAAAGGCAGGTGAAAGCGATGGGAGAAATACCTAACTATATCTGACACCATGAGTCACTGGCTCACCAGGCTGGATCCTCCATACTGCCCGAGCATAAAACCAGTGGTGCTAGCTCACAGAAAAAACACAATGAAACCCAAACACCACAACCCATGTGCAGCGGTGATGGGAAGGGTCAAGAAGAGTGACTCAGACTGATGCACAGTATTAGGATTTCCTTGCTGTCATCAGAACCTTAGCTCCAGACTCCCTAACAACAGAGTTATGAGGGAGTGCTTTTTGAGACCTTCAGTGAAAATACTGAAAACTTTAAATATATACAGTCTGACTGTCCTACAGTAGCTGATGTGGGTGACAGTGCAAATATGCTGCAACAACATCTAGCCGATTTCAGATGCAAACATGCTCTTATATTTAGTTTTATATACCAACAGCTTCTTTTACATGGATGGAAAGATAAGGACTATCAGTGTTTGTTCTAAGGGTGTTATGGGCATTGGAAATACTAGTTTTTCACACTACACACCTGAGGACAGGGAGGCATATGAAAGCCTTATGAATTTTCAAAATAAGTTAGCAAGGTAGTAGTTACGATTGTAAAGTTTGGCATCTAGGTTGTAGAGTTATTCTTTTAAAATTATTTATGAGTAAGAAGACTTATAAAACTGCGCTGTCTTTCAGAGTTAGGAACTGTGAATACCTCAACATGTCAAGGGATTCCTAACGCAGAGTATTGGAACAGTAAACCACAAGACAGTTTCAGTGCAAGTAAAGCTAGTCTTCCTCCTAAGTCTTTTGCATTTTTCTATAAGGAAAAAAGTGTGAGAGGAGGATAGAGAATGTCTGATCGTTACTGACAGGAGATAAGAGAGATGTACAAGAGAAGGATGGAGAATGTCTGATTAAAAGAACAGATGGGTCTTATGAAGGAAAGAAAGAAAAAAACATGGTTATCTAGCCAAAAGGGGGTTTGTGTGCTTGTAATGATAATATAGCTATGTAACTGCATGAACAGCTTCCACCCTGAGCCTGGTGGAAGATACAGCTGGAATTTGTATCTGGGCTTAGAGATATCAATATGAGCTTCTCTGCTCCATAAAGCATCTCAGGTTGCACCACAACCTGAGTATGTGTCTTCATATGGCACAAATGGCACCCAAAAGTGGGGCTTGGGTAGGAGGCTCATGGAGCCTGAACCGGTGGCATAGCGGAAACTAACTTTGTGCACCCGTCACCTACAAAGAAGGTGAGCAGTCGGGAACCATAGGAGGGAAGTTATCCTGAGATCAGCAGCGCAGCCTGGATGTATTGCAACAGCTGCTTGCAGCTCAGTAACAAGCTGTGACTCTGTTAGAATGGATCCATGACAAAGTGCCGGACTTTCTGCCTGACGGCACTTTGCAAATTACTTTGCAGACAATTTTATGATGCTGCCACAGAGGGGGGACTCTGCAGCAGGAAAGCATTCAGCAGCTTGGTGGCAAATCCTGACTAGTCTTCACCAAGCATCCATGAATTCCAGTAACAGTGCTGAACCAGGGGAGGCTGTAAATTCCACTGACAGCGTGACTCTTCTCAACACACCATCAATGATGGAGACTCTGTGTGCACCTCCTCTGCCCCCAAAGCTCCTGTCACCAATTGCAGCAACCCTCACAGCACAGCACCAAGTGTGGTAACAGGACAACTCGGGCAGCAATTCCATTGGCACCGAGAAACCTTTTGATCCAGGTCCTATATATCCAGAAAAGGAACCAGACCTTTTTCCTCCCCACTCCCCCTCCCCACCCCCGATGAGTTGACAGTGGTTTTGGGGAGGATGAAAGGGGGTCTCAGGGATTGGTGGTGGGAATGCAAGCAGGAAGCGCTTATGTGAAGGTATCTGGGAGTCGTGATGACACATCCAGTATTTTAGCAGCCAAATCAGTCTCCAGAGTGGCAGCCTGTGCAATACGAGGTTGTTAAAGAGTTAAGAAAAGCCATGTGGGAAGGGGGGATTCATAGCATATTTGCTATGTCCCTTCTTGAAGCAATGGCAGAATCTTACACACTTGCACTGCATGATTGGAGGTCATTGCTTCGTATGGTACTAACTCAGATGCAGTATATGATGTGGTTATCTGATTTTTGTGAGCTATGTTTAGTGGCCTTAATTGAAAACCTTAACTGGGGATTTGAAACACTTAAAGATATTCCAGGGGTCTGCATTCTGCAGGTGAGCTCTGATCACCTTTAGAGACAACTGCAGCAGATGCTTGGTGGTACTTGTGTGGGGAAGAGGAATGATGGCCAGTCCAATGCTACGTGAACAGCAGCACTCTGAAGAGAGTTGTAAGCATGCAGGAGTGCAGGAACAGCCATAGAAGTGGCTGAGGTAACATACAGCTGACATTTTCTCACATCTCGCTCTTGAAGCCTCTTTCCCTTCCCCCAGTACTAATGAAATTTCTTAAAGAAAACTACTCTTCCCAATACAACTCTATAGATAGGAGGGTCAACCACTGGGTTATGAAAGAAATGAAACCCCAACTTTTTTCTGAAAGTAGCCTTCTCAAATAGCCTTAGTACAACTTCACAAATGCCAACAACATTTTTAACTCTAAAATTCTGCTGAACAAGACCAGAAAGCATAGCAGTAAGTCATTGTTGAGTCATCTAATTCCGTTTCACAGGAAATACTTTTCTCTCTTTTCTGCCCAGTGCAAGATCAAGAACTGATAAATAAATGAAAGCAGTAGCATAGCCTTGTTCCCTGCAATATGACCTGGTACACACAGAGCAATGAACTCTGAATTGCAAATCATAGATAATTCACAGGTTTTTGAAAGAGATTCATTAAATCATACTGCATGGTGTTCTGAATTAAAAGGCTAAAAGGAGTATGTGTTGAACTGCTAGCATCTAGCCACTTTATCCTGATCTGAAAGGCAAGGCACATGCATCTACTGTTGGTCATTTTTAAGAGTTTCTGAACCACGATGAATACATGGCAGTTTTGAAATTGCATATAATTACATCTGCAGGGAAGAATATTCTGCTTTTGCACATTTAAACTCATTTCCTCATAAAAATATCTGAAATCTATTACTCATATCAAGTAGTTTTACAGGGATGCTTTAACAGTATTATTAGTTTCAGTTCACAGCTAGAAGGCTTAAGATTCCCTAGACAAAATTGGTAACTCCCAAAAGCTCCAGAAAGACCAAAAAAGTATTGTGTGCCATTTTGTGTGCAGTTCTGGGCCCCATAATTTAAAAGGGCTGTTAAGGAACGTGAAGTTGAGGGGCAACTTCATTGCTCTCTACAGCTTCCTGAGGAGGGGAAGCGGAGAGGGAGGTGCTTCTCTTCTCCCTGGGGTCCAGCAACAGGATGCATGGGAATGGTTCAAAGGTGCATCAGGGACAGTTAAGACTTGACATTAGGACCATTTCTTTACCAGGAGGGTGGTCAAATACTGGAACAGGCTTCCCAGAGAGGTGGTTGACGCCCTATGATTGTCAGGGTTTCAGAGGCATTTGGACAAGATGATCATTGTAGGTCCCTTCCAACTGGAACTGTTCCATTCCATTTCCTATTTTTTAAGGGCTTGTTGGAGGAGCCTACTGGTTCCACTCTTAGAAATTTAATGGGCAGGGACTATGATTTCTGAGATATCCCCAGAGTGCAGAGTCCCCATAAGCAACGTCTTTCTCATTGCTCTCATCTTATAACTTCTCACATAATTGTTAAGATGAACTCACTCATAGAATTGCTTTAAAGTTTGTCTCATATACACACTCCTCTATTCTCCATGGGATTGGTGTACTGAGAAAATTGCAGCAGCCCTATGTCTCCCTTCCACACGTGAAAGCATTTTTCTGCTAAGGGCTGCTAGAAAAGGGTAAACAGAACTGTAGCAGGAAGGAGGGGAGGGAGGGAAGACAATGGTTTGCAGAGAGGCCAGGCTATTTGGCCTTTGCATTTCCCTCCGCCTACAGGAAGCTCATGGGGGCATTAACACTGCCAGAGACAGCTGCTGAGCACAAAAAATTGAGAGCGGAGGCAGTCTGCCAAGGCAGGGATAGCAATGCAAGAAAAAAATTAAATTTATTTCATTACCCAGCTATAGAGGGTAGGGAATCCTAAAGTCCCCTCTCTTCCTGCTTGCTTGGCACCCTCTTCTTTTCATTCAATCATTCTGAAAAGGGCAAAGATGATTAGAGCTTCACAGCTGCAGTGCTCAGGTATTCATCTGCTCTATACTATTTTGGCTAAACTGGGAGCATACAAGCCTGCAACTACATAAGAAATCAAAGGAACCCAAGAACATCTTCAGCTTGTAAGCCTCAGAGGAGACCGAGATGTTAAATTATGGCACCAGATACCGTCAGATAACTTCTGTGGGAAATTTCACAAAAGTCTACTAAGTATTCTCTTAATCCCTGTTATAAATATTTTGACAAAGTGTAGTTATAATTTATCCTTAAAAAAGAAGAAAAGGAATGTGAAACTACTGTTCTCCTTCCACATTGTACACATGCATATACTAGCATGCTCATCAAAAAGACAATTAGTAACAGAAACAAAGTCTTAATTATAGATTGTATCCAAGAGCTCAAATTCCATCCCAGTTTGTTAAAAATTTTCCCAAGCCCATCTTCTGACATATCCTTTTGAATTGTTTCAGTTTCTTTTTCAATTTTTCCTAATTGGTCTAGATCATGTTCCACATCCTGAGTGACATTTGGAATGTGGATACAACAGTGGTCCAATTTATCCTTGAGATATCCACATACTCCATGTTCTTTAGGTAGGAGCATATCTAGTGCCATTCTATTTTGCAAAGTCATTCTGGAAGTTGCCTGTAATTGTATATTCAATTCCTTAAACCCCTTTTTGGTAAGGTTTGCTAGTTTTTCCACTTGACCAGTTAACTGATAGAGCCATGCTCTGTTTCTATATGAAGCTATAGGATTTAAAAGTGATTCCAGTGCCCAGCCAATTTTCACTCCTGTAGATGGTTCATTCCAAATATCATCATTTATCTCAGATCTCTTTATTCGTTTCAATTCTAAATTCTCTAAGGATCCTCTAAATGGTGATTTCTTCCAAATTGGACACAATGTTGGCATGCCTAAAGTAATTTGTTTCACCTTACCATCTAATGGTAAATGTGTGGTCCAGGTTCCATCACTTAATGCCCAAACTAAATGTTCTGGACTTCAAATAGTAGTTTTTCTACAACTAAACAAAGTTCCTTTTCTAACTGTAAAAGTGCTGGTTAAATTGAGAGTGTTCTTAAGACCTCGACAAAAACAACCATATTTTAAAACAGTGGCCAATGGAGGAATTCTTTGGATTACTAAGTCTGCACTACTGCAATCATACACTTTTTCACATTTCCACCACAGCACTATTTTATTTTCCTTCTCTCCCGATGAAATTGATCTATCATTGACCCAGGGTAATACTGAAAAAAAACTTTTCCATCCCAGCTAAAACACCAAGAAGTTCTTGCCATATACTGAAAATGGGAAAATACGGACATAGACCATATAGAGTCCCATTGGTCTACTAATTGGGTACCTCGGCCAGTTTTGTTACACTTCCATTTCATGATACTTCTGCTCACGTTGGTTTTAAGTTGTTCAGCATAAGAACACCATCCCAACTGGGGATTTGGACCCCCAGGAAGAAGAACTCAAGCTACGGCACTAGGTCGGGATCCTGTTATAAAATCATAATTCAATAGTTTTTTACAATCTGTTTCTTTACCTGGCGACTTCCACTGTTTTCTAATAACCTTTACTTGTTCATACCATTGAGTTACTGGCCTTTGTTCACAATAGGTGGTCTCATTTTTATATTCCAGATTGGTCAGATTCATGGTTAAAATTCCCCATGGAATAGATTCACCTACTGCCCTCGGTACTGGCAAACAAGCAGTGATCTGTGTGACATTTTGTAAATTGGCAAATTCTTTAGTCAATCCTACCATCAAATTTTCCTCAGCCATTTGTTTGGGAATGTCAATCACTTGTTCTGTTTCTACTTGTCTTTTGTTCCTGTCCACCAAGCCAGCCCATGATCCCACCAACACTACCAACCAAAATAAAATCCAAAAAATAATCATAACCTGATATGAAAAATTAAACATGTTTCAAAGTCAATTTTAAAGTCTCTGGGTCACAATTAACAATCTTCCACAAAGTAGGTGCTTTCTTCACTCAATAGTACGGACACAATAGCAAAGCATTGCCATCTGGCTTGATGTTTGGAACTGGATTCAGTAAGAGTTGCTGGAGATACCCAGCAGCACCTTGGGAAGTATGGGACAACTATTAAGCTGCATACAGTGTAAAAACATTTTCTCATCTCACTATCCCTACCTTTAAATTCAAATTATTCTTCGTATTTTCCTTCCAAGGCATCACAGTAAACGCTGAGTCATTCCATGCTTGCTTGAGAATTTTGGAAAATAGGAGTTTATAAACCTGGAGGACAAAATATTTTAATGAAATCTACTTGGAAGTGGAAGGCAAATCTGTAATACTGTAATTATAATTAAAATGATGCTTTCATGATCCACTATGAAACTGAATCACTAACAAATCAATTTTCCCTGTGATACCAAAAAGCATTGTTTTCTCATTTGCATTTGGGATGTAAGAAAAACTTTGGTTACAAACAAGCTGTGCTTTCAAACCACAGCATGTTTCCCTCATTTTCACTGTCTGCTTCAGGCATGACAAAGACAGCTTAGCTGCTATAACTTAATGGACAGAGGGCAATATTTGTCCCACAATGCATTTGCAGAAAAGATGATGCCTCAATGTCATCTGCCCATCGGAAAAACTTAAGAACAGAAAACACAACACTTACATTTGGATTTTTGTCTGTAAAACAGCAGCTACTAAAATCTGAACAGCCAGGTCTATCTGTTCCCAGACAAAACACAGTCCACACAATCAAGTTTAGTTCCAAGGCACAGCTGACAGCAGCACCACAGAGCTGCTACCTCTGCAAGTATTGGTTCAGGACAGTCTAAACAAGCTGAGTATGTCCAAGTTGACAGAGAAAACCTCTAGCCTTACCCACGCTTCCTACTGTTGCAGTAGTTCTGGGGGAAGAAAATAAGGAGGAATGAAAAGCTGGTTGATAAGTAAGGTGAAGATGACCACTGTCTGTCTCTTAACACCTTACAGCAACTTCAGATACAAAGAGAGGTCTGTATCAATGTGCACCAACATCACAGCCTGTTTTTTCTCACTCCTGCACCTCTCTCATCTCACCTCGCACATATGCATTGGTCCATTTGGAAACTGTGGTGACTGCAGCAAGGCTCCAAAGCCCCGGGCTCCTCAGCTCCAGCACTGCCCAAGCTCTAGCCAAGGCTCGCTGACACAAGCCCCTGACTGTCACACACGGACTCACAATGTGGCTGCTGCCAGGCCACCACCACCACACACCAGCAGAAGCTTATGCAACCCACAAAAAGGGGCAGGGGGCCTGCGTCAGGCTGCAGAGAAGGGAGGATCAGCCCCCCCAACTCCACTAACAAACCAAAACATGACCTGCAGCCACTGCAAGCTACACAAAAACGGGTGCTGCTTTGAAAGGTCTCAGTTGAAAGCCGAATGAAATAGAAAAGAGAAAAACACAAAAGATAAAAGCCAGTTAGTCAGGCACTGGAAGGAAGGAATGGGCACTATCATTCTCCTTCTGTTAAAAGAAGACTTCATATATTCTTTCATTACCCCTTACTTAGGAAATCAACATTAGAAATAGTAACATTTAGCAGCAAATTACATAAAAAAACACCGTTATAATTTTGATTCTTTACAGAGAGTTAAGACATTCTCAAGCAGTTCCCAAAACCAGGATCAAACGGTAGTCTCAAGCCAGTTTGGTAGTACAAAATTAATTTTTCCCTTACAGAAGTTACCAATTTAGAACTCCAGCCATCACAGGTTTGCTAGGAAAGTTAATGCACAAAATCAAAACTTCTTGTTATTTCAGCAAGAGCAATTATAACAGCAAAGGCATGCTTTGTATCTGATGAGTAACTTCTTAACAATAGGGAGGTCTGGCACATGAACAGCAAAATGCAGAAAAGTCAAAACTCTAATTAAATTTACTGAAATATATAATGGAATGTGCTGTATGTTTAAGAACTCCTTCTTCACATATTTTAGTAATTCAAATACCAGCTCTTTACGGTACTGAATTGCTCAATATTCTAACTTTACTATGTGTTTCAGTGATAAGCTTTGTTCCGAAATCTGCCTCCAGGTGAAGAAAATCTCCGTGCTCAATTTTGTTGTTGGGTTTGAAAGTGAATTCATTCATTCATATTTCAGAAATATTTTATACTGGAAAATAATTGCCTAGACACAACTTGTTAGTGACAAAGTATTTTAGACATCACACATATCAGTGTTGCACATGTTCTTCAGTTATATTAAAAATATTCAACGTAAAAATTGTGTTCAATTGAACTCTAGAACTACGCAATAGTCTTCTGCATCAAGTAAGAAAATCATCTTTTGCATACTACTGTTTTCTTAAGAATTAGCAGAGAAAAACTTCAGAACTTCTGCAAGACAACCATTACTTTATCCTACTGCACATGCGAGAAGCGTGGAAACAAGAATTGTAAGGTGAAGAGTTTATACCTGCATGTAGAGTCTACAAACCCTTGAGGGGAACATGTTAGTACAATCTCACTACTCAGAAACCATTCACCTATAGCTGTTTTCAAACAAAAAGATCTGTATGAACTGTGTGTGTGTCTACTCATGGAAAAAGTCCAGACAGAACAGGTAGGAAGCTCAAGTCACTATTATAATATGAAGGATTAACCTGCTGCAGAAATTTAAACATAATTGCTCAACAGTGCTCGTAACAAGTTTAGTATTCAAAAGTCATTAAGTTACTTTTATAAACCAATCTGTTTTTACAGGTCTTACTCCTACAAACACTGCTATTCTTATCAATACATTGCCATATTTAGAACATACAATCTTTTATATTAAAAGTAACTTTATACTGTTTTATCTGTTCAACTGAAATGAGGATCATTGCTCACTTGATTACTTTTGTTAGCTTCAGCAAATTAAGTATGATGTATTTGGTTGAAGTATTGCCTTAATTCCTAAACCTAATGTGGCTCAAAAAATGTTCCTAAGGAATAAACATGATGCAGAGCTATTATCTAGAAAAACATTACACTTTTGAGGACTCAGCAAACAAAAAATAGGACAACTAACATCTTTCATGCTGTTAAATTTAGCTAAGAATTATATCATGTTCTTCAGAATCAAGTATTTCCCATGTTTCTGCAGCTTATGAAAACAAGAAGTCATGGGATTATAAGAAAGGCTCGTTTAATATGTTTTATAGAGACTTTGTCATCAAGAACACTACTAACTAGAAGATCTCCAAATCATGAGCATTATCAATTTCAATAGTATCTTCATGTTCCATCTTTGTTTCATGATGCCCCTCCTGCAGATCATCCAGGGAAGCCAGAGCCTCATTTGTATCACTAGCAAAAGTCTCACGAGACGCATCATCATATTCTTGCAGGTTAAGCCCTTTAATGGCCTTTTTCATCTTCTTTCCTAGAACTTGTATTCTCCTCTTCTTAGCTGCTTTTTTGTTTTCATACTCTTTTTGGTTTTCCAGATAGAATATTTCCTTGAAAGAAAAAAAAATAGAAATATTCATATTTCTAGTTTTTCCTAAAGAAAACATAAAAAAATAAAATTTTAATTACAAATACCATTCAATATTTAACTAAGATACACATTGACAGAAGTATGAGGAGAGACCGCACTTAAGTGCCCCATAAATAATTTTATTACATAATTACTCAGGGATATCAAAGTGCACGTAAGTAAGTATCACTAAGTTTTCATTTCAAGTTTGCTGATGATATAAAACTGGAAGGAATGGGTGGTAGCCCAAAGGGTCATGCTGCCATAGGGAGGGACCTGTAGAAAAAATTAAACCAAAGGTTCTATGACAACTTGAGAAAAAAAACTTTCCTCCACAATGGAAATTTGAATCCAGCTCTCATGATCTTTACTGTCAAACATTTGTAAAACCCATTACCATCTTCTATACTACAAAACACAATTGTTACAAGTTTTCTCCATACTTCAAGGGGGAGAATATAATACAGCAGAGCTAAATGCTGCTACAAGCTTTTCTTTCCTTGTTTTTTTTTAAAAGAAAACAAAACTTGCATACCGAAAGCATTAATGCTTTTTTTTTTCCCCAAAAAGCTGCAAGTCAAATGCTAAGGATATGCAAATCTGTGAGCGTTACATATGCGACAATGTCCATGACAGGATTACACGCATTTTTTCCCACAGGTTTGTAAGACAAATGATGTCTCACACCATCGATCAAGTTCACTGAGTGAAAGCTGCCGTCTCATTAAACACTTGCCAGAATCAGCAAGAGAAAAAAACCCCACACAGTTACAAGGGTATGGAAAATGGGGTAGAAAAGCACTTTTTTTAATGGGGTAAACTGATCAACCTTGCAACTTTTTGTGACCGTTACAAGCTATGAATGGTTCATTGTTGGTTTTTTTTGTTTAAACATAAACCAGACAATCACAATTTATGTTGTTTTGTTCCTCGATTCCCAGTGCAAGGTGCTGGGATGGTTTACAAAGTGAGTTGTAGCCACCTACAAGCAAAATAAACGAGTTTTTCTATTAACAAAAGCTTCAATAAAGTGTCCAATACCAAACCCAAGTTGTTTTAATTGAATGAAGAAAATACCATCTCAGCCTATTTCACACCCTAAAAGGAAAGGCAATAATATTTACAAGCTGCCAAACTAATGTGGTGAGCATCACGGATTAGGCCAGTGAGCAATTCTGACTAGGTTCAGACCAGTATCTGACTTAATGAGGACTGCTGGCTGGTGCCACAGCTGGAGCTACACAGAACAGAAGTATTTATTAAAAGAACACAATTAAATCCATGCATAATAACACAGAGCTCCAAAGGGAGAAATACAACTGCAGATAACACTGCTGCAAGGAATACACAAATTAAGAAAAATCCAGTGTTTATCTCTCCACACCCTACAGTGTCATCATCCTCAACAGATCTTTGTGACTGGCACTACATAAAAGGCATTTTCTCTGCCTAGCACAAACAGTAATTCATAATTTTTTAGTGTATTTTTTTGCTTATATTTTGGATGTGAGAAGTTTGATTCTTTGGAATACAGAATTAAATTTGTTGGAAGTTAAGAGAGATTAAATCAGAACATTTCTAGTATAAAAACCTCAAAATTTACTTTGGATGATCATTTGCACTCTGGACAATTTTACCTTGATTTGCTCTTCTTTGATGCTAGGTGTGTTCTTCAGCAGGTTTAAATAAACGCCCCCTGGTGTTCTTCTTCTAGTTCCATTCTTAACAGGGAAAGAGTAAATTAGCAATGGCAAGCTTAATACATTCAGTGTTGATATAAAAATACCATCTAACACTGCTTTGTATTGAGACAGAATATAAAAAATTAAGTTCTGCTGTGTTATCTATTACATAAAACCAGCCATAGCTGTTTTATTTATGACTGAATTAGTCATAAGAAGGTCAACAACCAGCTTGCTACATTTGGACAGGTGAACTATGAGGTTACAAAAAAACCCGTTATAACACAATACCAAACTGTTCAGCTACATGCAAGTCTGATTTTGGTAGTGCAGAAACAAAATGCTAATATTATTCTAACTACTCTCACAACTATCTACAACAACATATACACTAGGTTAAATATTCAGAACATTCTGAACACATAAACCCAGTAAAATGCCAAAAATGAGTTTCATAAAATTACATAGGTCTCAGGTTTTCTTAATTGTGCTCAGCAATTCTACAACCAATCTGCATAATCTGCATTTCTGCCTAAGGAATATGAAACACAATGTGGACTTTGAAGTTTCTCCCCACAACATATTAGTTCCACATTTCAACAGTTTTCAGTGTTGCAGTGTACCATACTGAAGCATGGAAGGACTCAGCTTTGAAATCTCTGTAAATCATAAGCACTAATTACCATACTATTACTCAACTACCATAGTATACAGTTGAACTGTTACTCCAGTGCTTGATATTGTATTAAGTGTGATACTTTTCTGCTAAATAACAAAGAAAAATACAACCCAAAAGTTCTACCTATAGAGATGGTGAATTTTTTAAGTATGTTCTTGAAACAGCAGATGACACTTATATCAAGCACAAAACCCCAACCAAGAAAAGCGGTATGACCTGGCTTTCCAATAGCATACTCTGATCTGCAGCCAAAGCCACCAAGAGTCATGTTCTTTCATCTCCTTGGTAAACAGTTGTAAATAAGTACTTAGATCTTTCAAGACAATAGACTGCTTCTCAGACAAGTTGCTAGCTGGAAAGTTGTTGCTTTTTGGGGGGGGGTGGTGTGAGGGGTGTGTTTTTTCCTTTGTTTGGGTTTGGTTTTTAATAGGGCTATTTTTCCCCTCTTTTTTTCTCCTCTCTACTTCCAATGACAGAAGAGATGTAAAATATAAACAAATGCCTGAAAGTACTTACTAATTCCCTCCCACTTCTCTTCTGACCTTTTGCGCTAAGGCTCATTATTTGATAAACACTAACACACATTAAGAAATTAATAACCTAACCATTAAGTATAGGATTTTTACCATGATTTTTAATGTAAATCAGTATTGTTTTGCTCTACTGATACACAAGGCACTGTTTCTCTAACAAAGCTAACAGATTCTGTTTTGAAAGTTACTCTTCTAATGTGACATCAGAAATGCTCACTACTGAGTATGCTGACCTCTGATGGCATGCCAATAAACCCAGTAGACATGTCAGTGCTGCCAAATATCCACCTGACCTACTGGGGCAATGTGCCAGAGGCTTCATTCACCTGGATCCTAACATTACAAGCTTTTATTCAAGCTTCAGAATTCTTCACTCTGAAGTCTGTCAGGGAAAGATCTCATCGGGAGGCAGAATAGAAGTACCTGTCCAACCTGAAAGCTGTACAATATCTATGAGTAAAAAGTTGCGTGTGGGTCCCCCACAAACTCACAATATCACATTTTTCTTACCACTATGAAGAGTCCACCATTTTGTTCCACTTCAGCTGTTTCCATAAGCAGTTCGATAGCTTTTCTTTTCCCAATTATTTTCACTACTCGGGCAATTAAATCTTTCTTTGGCTCACAAAGCCTGAGAATGGGGGTGGGGGGAGGAAAAAAAACAACACATTAATTGTCAGTGTAACTTCTCCAATAAAACTGAACACGGAACCCCCATAATGAATAATTCAATTTGTGAGACATAAAACTGTTAAAATGGAAGAGTCTATACATTTAAATATGTTTCAATGGCTTCTTGCATCAGACTAGAAAAAACTGACAGCTGCTTAAACGAGGGGTCCTCAAGCTATGGCCCACGGGCCAGACATGGCCCCCCAGGCTCCTCAATCCGGCCCCCCGTATTTACAGACCCCCCCGCCCCCCACCACGGGGGGCTGGGGGGGGGGCGGGGGGGGGGGCGGAACCAAGCAGCAGCAGATGGCTGCCTGCCACTGCATCCGCACCGGCCCCCTAGTTAAAAAGTTTGAGGACCCCTGGCTTAAACAGACTTAGCAGTGGCAGCTTCAACAGTCAAATCCCCACCCTACACAATCTCTACACAAATTCTGACCCTACACAATCCTCGTGTATGCACGCTTTCACAAGCACCTGTACACTGCAACAGGAACTGAGAAAGATACAGGGCAAAAGCTGCCACAAAATAGTCAGAATTTTTTTTTTATTTCAGATCACTGTGTGGGCCAGCACAACAAAAGGTTATAAAGCCAGGCACAGATGGCACAGCATAGATCAAACACTACTGTGATGTGTATAACCACTATCCTACTGATACAGTTCGCAATCATATCACAGAAACACAGAAAGGTCTGGGCTGGAAGGCGCCTTAGAGATCATCTAGTTCCAGCCCCCCATCATGGGCCGGGACACCTTACACTAGACCAGGCTGCTCTAAGCCCCATCCAACCTGACCTTGAACACTCCCAGGGATGGGGAAGCCACAGCTGCTCTGGGCAACCTCTTCCAATGCCCCACCACTCTAATTTTCAGCACCACACCTGCTATAAACATTTAGAAAAAAGGGGCTTCTGCCCTATTTTGATCAAGTTCAATATAACAAAGGAAAGTTTATTACAAGAGACACAATCAAAGTTTTAAAACTCATGAATAAGAATTTATTAATTTGAAATTATGAATTCATAATTCAATTATGAAAACTACTGAGACTGGTAACAGCATTAATAATTGTCTAATTGCTGTATTTCAGCATCTGGCAATACTAAGCATCACATGCAAGAAATCAACAATGATCAGTAAATCCAGGTTTTATTGAAATATTAAGTTAACCATGAGTAAATCTTGTAACGCTTACTCCCTATTTAACATAATTTTCTCCCCTTGCACCAATGAAAAAGGATTGGGGCAACTTAAGTTGCCATCTAAGTAAGAATGACTGCAGTCATGCATCCTCCCTCACATCATCAGTCCAGTGCTGCCAGTGCCACCTCAAAGAAAACTGCAGCAAACTGCTTCAGGAAAGATCTGTCTACAAACTAACTCTAAAAACAGCAACAGGCTTTTGGACAGACAAGTTTTCTGACGCAGCTCAGTACAGTTACTGAACAGGATTGTGGAAAGAACTGGATGGTGGTAAGGGTGCATATGGCTGGAGCTTGGTAATCCCAGCACTGGCTTCCATAAATTAGCACAGAACTACAATACAGTTTTACCACAGAGAAAGAGGCAAGGCTTTATTTCAGTACTGGTGCAGCCCTTGGTTATAACAGCAGCAAAGCATTTTCTTCAGGTGAGCATGTTCCACATAAAGAACACACATTTCAGAAGCTGTACTCTCCAAAGCACTACACAGTCCAAGCAATCTACAGTTTCAAAGGTTAACAACTTAGCCAGATTTTCACGGTGACCATAACAGTTGTTCTTTGGCATCCAACTCCAAATATGCACCTTTACTCATGGGGTATTTCTTTTAAAAGCCACTACTAAATCTTACCATGAAAAAAAGTATTTTCCCCTGCCATTGTTCTCAAACACCCAACTATTTAGGAGGATCTTAAAAAAATATATATAATTAGACAGTATTATGTATGCCTCTACAAGATAATAGCCATAATGCTGCATTTTTAATACCAGGATTTTGGAAATACACACAAGGCACTCATGTTTTTTGTAATCTTGTATGATATCTTACGTCTTTAGCAGTAAGAAACATTTTTTCCCACCTCTTCTTTGCCATCAACAATTACCAATACTTACTGAAGTGAAAATACACTGTTATTAAACTCACCGATAAGCAATTTCATCTGCCACTTTTTCCTCTGAATCTTCTTCTGTTATATGATACCTCCCTTTGTATTTCATCTCTTGTCTTTCACCCAGTCTATCTTTAACAGGCCGCTTCCGTTTCAGAAAGCCTTGCCCATTTTCTTCTTCTGCTGGCAATGTTTTCTTGTCATCATGCATGTATTCATCCAGTTCTTTATCTAAAGTCTCTGCCTCCTTTTGCTGAGCTTCTTTCATCAGCTTTTTAGCCAATAAATAATTGTAAGTCTCAGACTGCCTGCTTCTGTCAATACTACCATCCATGCCTAGAATCCCAAGCTCAGTAGCCACCGCATCCTGATTCTGCTCCTGGAGCACCAGACCCCAAATGTTGTTGACCTTCTTGGCACCTACTGCAGTTTGTTTTTGGTGGCTCTGGCTAAGCTGAAAAGGCTCAGATTTAGCAGGAGGGAAGTTGAAACACTTCTGTCGCTTTCGTTTCCAAAGACAGCTGTCATCATCAGAATCAGAAACGCTTTCATCACTTGAATCCACACTTTTGGTTGTCCGATAAGGAACAGTTGGTGCACATGATGAAATGCTGCTCTGGAACAGTCTGCCTGAATCGTTGCCATCATGTGATTTCTGAAATAAAAGAATAAGAGTCCATTAACTGACTTTTATAAATTAAAAGAGCTATCAAGTCATGTCAAAGCTGATCAGCTAATAAACTTAATTCTGACTCATGTGACTGTCTAAGCAGTCCTCCATGAGCATTTTCTTGATAACAGTTGACAGGAGCATCCTATGAAATGTCTGTATTATGACAGACAGCATGGCTGTTGGAAGAAGGGTTTGCCGGAGTCAAGAAGTCGCTCAATACGAGTTATGCATCTTGCTCAACTTTATTAGTTTCTAAGACTACTTATATAGAATAGATACACATGCATATTCGTAAAGCAAAAATATAATTGATTATTAGCCTCTAAGCGCATGCAGTTCTCACACGCCTAATTATCATGACTAAAATAAGCATTCTACCCATGTAGCTAGTTGTGTTGCTGTGCTTCAGCCTTGTAGTTTGTTACTCCCTATTTTCCCATACCAGTCCCCATCTTTCTTGGCCCTGCACCTGCTTTCCCAGCAGCTGTAGCTTGTTACACCCACGGCCTGTTGGCACAACATAATGACTTGGTCTCCGGATTCAAGAACAGCTCCAGGCCACCTTTCTTGTTAACTTCAGCACAGCAACTTCAGTACAATTCTGATTACAGGCCTATTCTAATACCAGGCCTGGACTGTGCAGATCTTCAGAGATTCTAAGGCCATGCTTCTGCAGCCATTCTTCTACACATGGCTACTACCAAAAACACCTACCAGGATTTGCTAACCTATTTAATGTAATCTTTGTTGAAAGAAATTAAGATTATCGTGACACTGAAAAAGCTATTAAAATTCCTAAATCAGACAAAGACACAACATGCACAGCAGCTCTAATAAAGATTTAAAAAAATCAAACCACCACAGCAACTTACAAGAAGTTTTTTAACAGTACAGAAATTAATATTCTCTCCAGATTCTGAAAGGGGTCAAGATTAGTGATCTGCAACCACAATACTGTTCCCACAGACTCAAGTGAGAAGAAATAATGACCAAAAGATGCAAAACCGAACCCATAAAACTTGCATGCTGACCAGACTCTGAGAAGCTAACAGTATATTGTGATTCAATTAAGACAGTACATGACCAGCTGGGGAGAGTAGCACCTTACAGAAGACTTGGGGTTTTCTTCCTTTAAAACAAGACACCACAGACTCACTATGCCTTAGTAATTAGGGCAAAATCCCTAAAGGCTTCACTAGACCTTACAAAAAAAAAGTCTCATTACTATAAAAACATTCAAGAAATGCTGTTTCCCCTGTACTGGGTCTGGCTGAGCCCCACAGCAGCCCTCACAGTGCTGTGCTTTGTATCGGTAGCTAGGAAAGTGGTGATAACACACCAGTGTGCTGACTACTGGTGAGCAGTGCTTGCAACAACATCAAGGCTATTCCTCCAAACTTCCACCTGACCCTGACGAGCAGGCTGGGGGTGGATGGCCAAGACCTTGCCAGGGGGTCACAGCCAGTACAGCTGGCCCTAACTGACCAATGGAATATTCCATACCATAAGATGTATGCTCAGATATAAAAGCTAAGAGAAAGGAGGAGGAAGGGGGGTCATTTGTTATTTACACTTGTCTTCCAAAGCAACCACTGTGTGTACTGAAGCCCTGCTTCCCTGGAAGTGGCCTAACTTTGCCTGCTGATGGGAAGTAGAGAGTAACATATTTTGTTTTCTTTTGCTTCCATGTGCATAACTTTTGCCATTTCTTCATTAAACTGCCTTCACCTATACAGACAAGTGTTTGGGTTTTTTTTTTTTGGTGTTTTTTTTTTTTGTTGTTATTCCCCCCCTCTCCATTCTGCTGAGCAGGGGAGTGATGGAGTGGCTTGGTGGGCAACTGGCATCCACCCAAGGTCAATCACCAAGCCACCCCACACCTGCCAAATAAACGAAAACACGAAAGCCAAACCTGCTCAAATCTGCATAACCTGTGAAAGAGCCATAGGTATCATAACCCAGAATTCTTATTCCCAATTACTGGAAACTTTTGGCCACACTGCCTGTGATCACCTGTAGTAAGCATTTTCCTCACTTATAATTCCAGTATTTCTCCAACTGACTTCCTATCACAAAGTTATATGCTATCCTGTGATCTTTAAAAAGAAGATGTCTTCCTTCAGTTTAAGGTGAAATAAAAACTCTTTAACCTTGCTGCTTTCACTATTTCTTCTTCCTCCTATTAGCAAACAGAAGACAGAAGTCTTCAATTTATTTTATGGTGTTATGAAATATAAATCTTTAATTTAAAACGTAATCCATAATGTAAAATACTAACAACTCCATAAACTAAAAAAACACCACAACAAGCAAAAACAAAAATCCCACATCTCTAGTAATTTTTGTGCTACACATCCCAGAACTATATTGCAAGTAAATCAAAATACCTAAAGAGTATAAAAACTTACACGTGCAGCCTCATACACTTACTTATTTTGAAATCTTTCCCTGCCCACACACACCCATAAAGTTCGTAACACACTCTAACGTGAAAACAGTGTAAGGCACTTCGAAATAAATAATACCTATTCAGGAATTTACGGATGCATAAGAGTTGTGAAGTCAAGGGACAGCAGTAATCGCCCCTCATTGTTTTCATGAGTGTTTACAACGGCTTGTTTCTATTGTTCTTGAGGCGACCCACGGTACAGGTGAGCACTCTGCTTTGCTCGCCGGACCCAGAGCCCAGCAACAACAAAAGCCTTCCCCGCCCCGCGACAGCGAGCGGTCTTCCCAAACGAACGGGCACCGGAGACACAAGCCAGTTCCAGGGCCCAGCGGTCACCCCTGGGGAAGGGCCCCCCACCACAACCCCCCGCCCCCCCGCAGACCACGGGCTGGGCTCGGCCGGCCCCGCTCCCCAACGCGCCCCTCGCTCTCTGGCCGGCAGCGGGGCACCACGGGCGGCGGCAGGGCCCCTGCGGCCCTCTCGCTGCCTTCTCCCGGTGGGCCCTCCGCCGCCAGCGGTGGCGCGGCTCCGGCTGTAGCCCGGGCCTCGCCGCCGGCTACCTCCTCTTCCTCACCTGCTGAGGGTCGTCAGGGGAGCCGGCGCCGGGCATGTCGGAGTCCGAGTCGCAGAGCTCACCGTCCTCCACGTCGCCCTCCATCCTCCGCGCCTCCAGCGCCATGTCAGCGCCGGAGCGCGGCGGCTCGTGGACGGGAGCAGGACACGTACGGTGCGGCGCACGACAACCGCCACCCACCAGTAGGGAGAGGGCGCGGTTATGACGGCGGGCGCGGTGCATGTCGGGAACGCCGGCGGGAAGCGGGGCAGATGGCGCGCTGCGCGTCGCCGCCATCTTGTCCGCGGCGAAGTGGCCCGGCACTGCCGTGGTGTTGTTGCGTGCCGCTTGTCTTGTCGCTGCAGTTGTGGAAGTAGCAGGTGCTGCACAAAGAAGGAAGTTTAGGTGAAAATCCGTCCCGGTCGGCTTTATTGCGTGCCGGGGGCGGCTGGCAGGGCCGTGCAGCCACCCGGTGCCCGGGGCACTGACCACAGCGTGCAGTTCCTCAACACAACAGGCAACAACAACAACAGGCTGTTGTACTACCGAGTTAGTAAAATGGCCCAGTTTGCTCTCGGCTGCAGGTTGTTGCGATGTTTCTTAACAAATGCTGGAAGAAAAGCAGTTTCTGCCTACGGCATGTCACTCAAAACCCACCGGAGGAGTGGAGAAACATCTGTTCTCTGCTAGTCAGCAGGGTCTAAGTGACCTCCCTGGATCCATTTCAACCTAAATTACAGTGTACCCCTATTGTGTTAGTTTGTGTATGACTCAAGCCATCATTTGTGCGCTGTAACCACTTCCCGAGGGCATATGTATGGATCTATAATGCAGGACACTAATAGGTATTGGTTTAATTAAGCAATTTATAATCTGATATGGATAAATTTTTATCACAACACTAATCCAGTTCAAAACAGGCAGGTAGGCTGTTAAATCCACACTACCACCACCACCCCCTGAAAAAAAAAAATAAAATCCGAGCCTGATCAGAATAAAGCACAAGACAGAAGAGTCCAGCGATAATTTCTAGGGCTGTTCAAAATCTGTGTTAAACAACTAAAAGAATGCTGATCATGGAGTTTAAATGTTCTCCTTACTTTCTGTGAATAATAACGCATACATGTGATGGTGTTTGATGACACAAGAATGAGATAGTGGAGATGTGAGTGAGAAAGTGATGAAGGAATATACACAGCATTGGACAAATGTCCAGTATCCTCAACCGGTATAAACAAGTATAGATCAGATAATTTAGGACAGGCCTGCAGCTATAGATTCAAATACATTGGTACATTTTACAGTATTACATCTCTGCTTGCAAGACAATGAAGTGTTATTCTCATATCAGGAAAAAAGATCCATTTGATTGTAATTTTTTTGCAGATTTTCATGGGTACTGACTCTCCAATAAAGGGAAAGAAACCGTTGTGTCACATTTTGTCTGAAAACAGATGTTTTTCCCAGTTGGGGTGCTACAGAAATGGAAAGGGCTAAGAGATTATTGGTAGGCATCCTTCAACCTGAACTTGAGAAAATGAGCATTTACTTCAGTGATAGACTGTGATGGTCAGTGGTCAACCACTTCCCATTTGGCTATGCCAATCAGGAGTTCAAAGAAGGTGCTGGTTGTTTTAGCTCTGATTAATGACAGATAGATGAATTTAGATTATGTCTTCCTTCAGTAATTCATATATTTCCTTTGGTAATTAATATATATAAAGTCCCACAGCTGTGTATACAAGCTAGTGGGGCAGAATGCATACCAGCTGAGAAACGCTTACTGTGTGTCTGGGTGGAATTTGAAAACCTTGAGGTAGGCATTGAGGCTTCTTGTGCAGTGAAAAACTAAGCAGAAATCCATTCATTAACACCCAAAGCAGGGAGCAGCCCAAACCTACCCAATGAGGACAACTAAGCCAAGGGAATGGTCTTTTCTGTTACCTGACATCTCAGGCTGCTGTTAGGTCTGTCACTGTTGGCACCATGCAAAAAAGCAGTGGTTCAATCCTGCAAAGTATGGTGTGTTACTTACTTAGAAATACAATTTTCTGCAAGACTTAAGAAGCTATTAACAGTTCCTGCCCCCCACAGTTTGAATGATGAGAAAATAGGAGGCTATTATTGAGTAAATAAAAAATTATAAACATTATGCTTTACAGTTCTAAATCTAGATTAAGATCAGATTAATGTCAGTCAAAGTACTAAGTAGCTGGCAGTGTGGGATGGGATGCTTTTTAGAGCTTCAGAGAATCTGCACAGAATTCTGATGCAGGAAACAGAATCCAGTGGAAATTAGTTTGATGCCCCATCTTAACGTAGGAGAAAATTCATGCAAAGAAAGGAATTGTAATTAACAGTAACATGTACCTTGTCTGACTTCCACAATATTTGCAAGCTAATTCTTGCCCATCAAGAGCTGTACACCTGTGCATGTACGGATACGACAAATTATTCTCAAAATGTGAAATACAGTCACATATTCAATGCAATATAAATTCATAAAATATGTGTCAAACAAGGATTCTGCAAAATAATCCAGTCACACAACAACACAACACATGATGTGGGTCACACAACACATGTTGAGCAAATTGTATCATAAACCATCTGACGTATCCTGTCACACAACACATGGTGTGCTAATTGTATCATAAAATTTGTGTAAATTTCTAAAATAATAAACAGGAGAAGCACCTCCGTGCCTTCACTTAGACAACATTAGACTTTTATGTGGCAGGTGACACAAGAATTGCATCAAGAAAATTACTCAGTTGAAGACTGGCTTTGTCAGAAAAGAGATTATTCTTTAGCCAGGTCAGTTCCCTGAGTGTCTAACCAACAGTGGCAGTGCAGGCACAAATAACTGAGAGGAGAGAAAAGCAGTCAGGTCTACCTCTTTTGCCAGCATGTACATTCATCCTGCAGGTAGTATCAGCAAAGGCGCTGGAGCAGACCAATGACCAAAGTGCTCAAGGTGTTATTTCCTGCAGAAAAAAAAAATCTGCATTGAATTCCAGCCACAGAAACTTCAAAACATTTTTGTTCCTACCTTCTTGAGCACACAGCACTTGGATGGAGCTTTTCAGTCTTCAGAGCTCTTGATCAGGCTCCAGAGACTATGCCTTTCCCAGGGATCCAAGACAACCCCATTACAGATCCTTATGGCATTTTCAGTGGTATTTGTTTGAATTAGTATATTTAGTATTTTTGTCTAAGAATAGAAAATTTTCTGAGCAGGTGTGAACTGGCCATTTTGCCTAACATCAAGATAAAGATTAAGAGTGTGGTCAGGACATGTTAGATCAGGAAAACAAAAAAAAAAAAACCTTTAAACCCATGCCCTTTCCTTTCTATCCTTAACTTTAGCTGACCTTAAAAGAATGTAGATTTCTTACATTTGAAAACTTAAAAACTTGGGATATGTTGTTATTCTTCTCAGTATTCTCCAATTGTTATAGAGCTGTGCAGCAGTGACTCATCATAATTTGGCCAAAAGTGCTGACCTTGCCACTCCTTGCCCTTCAAAAGTATACAGGCACGCAGGAATGTAAAAACTGAAAGAAAAGAAACCTTGGTTTGGTGCATCTGTTTAATAGCAGACAATTTCTTTGACTGTTGTTGTCTAAGGCAGCTAGCAAACAGTGAGTGGGAAATGCTTTGTGAGGATGATATTCATGGGATTGGTACTCCAGACTGTGACACAGCAAATAAATCCATGTAGTAGAAGCATGCTACCTTTTCAAAGAGCTAAACAAGTTAAGGCTTTCAGAATTCCAAGAATATATCCAAAAGATACACAGCATGACAAAAACATCAGGGAAGCATAGGATTAATCACTCTACTCCATGCAGTTCTCTGTGTGACAATATTACATGTTGCTGTTGAGATGGACATGACACACAAAAGATTGTGCACAAACCCAAAAGGCCAAAAGGCCCATTTATTGTTCTAACAAGCCCTTTTGTATATTAAGAGTAAGTGTCTATCTATACATGATTGGTTCACTCACAGACCATCAGTTCATGATTGGATGGCCTTGCCTTTGCTACATCTTTGATACACTTCTACTTGCACATCTGGCAGTTCCTTATCTTGTTGGCTCAGCTCTTCTCAAGACTTCCCCAGGCTCTTCAAGGAAACACAGGCATCTGTTCAAGGCTAATGTTAGGCTCACATTTCGATCCCTCGGACCAGCCGAGGCTTCTTACAATTACACTCGGCAGTAAAGTCATTCTCTAATGCATGTAGCTCTATATTAATAACCAGTCTTCAGGGAGTGGTTTGGATTATTCCAAGGGCTGTTGCAGCCTGAAGTGTATCAGCGATATCTAGGAGTGGTCCTTTTGCTATTACCTTCTCAAGCTTTCGTGACCATTTCTTTTCCTCAGCAGCAGGCTTGATGGAATTGAAAGGGAATTACTCCCTTAAAGTGCAGCAGTATGCAAATGTTTTACAATTACTAAAACTTTGCATTGATATGGCTCACCTTACTGAATCTATTATCTATCAGTATAAGGTATCAATAATAGTATCAAACTGCAAAGCAGTTTGAAAGCCAGCCTCTCAAATATATACACATTTCTATGCTTGTGTGCATATCTGTCTGGCTTTCATTCATTTTTAAATAATTATGTAAAATATCTTTGAAGAATATAGGAAACACTGTTAATTTACTTTCATCAGGAGTAAATAGTATCAACTGGAAGACAGTAGTATTTATGAGGGGAAAAATGTCGATCTCTTACTGTGCTTACATAAAGCAAATGTTGTATACTTTAAAGTTGATTTTCATGGTCTCATTAATTTTCCATAAAGGGGTCCAGCACGTCAGCAGAACAACACTTGGGTCTCATAGAGAAAGTCTACAGATAATAAGCTGAAAACATCCAGAAATCTATGCAATCATTTGGATGTATTTTCTAGTGTGTAAGGAATAGCACACGTTCTGTTCATCAACACAAAACTCTGGCTTCAGCAATGTAAGATTTCCAGGCAAAGTACTGAGCTTGACACCTTCAGGAGTAGTAGAGCTGATAGCTCAGATGCCTTGTGCTCAGTACTGTATAGCTGAATCTGGACACCAGTGGCACTTTGAAGTCCTTGTCTCAGCATGATTCCCTGAGATACTCAGGCATTTGGAAGAGAAAATTGGTATGGAGGACAAGTGTACCATCGTTTCCTTGAATAATGTCAGTAGAATGGATTTATCTTCTCTGCCAGGAACTGCTGCTTCAGCAAGACATGCAGGAGTATGTAAAGCAGCTCAGGTGGTTAGCTTGGAATCACGTCTTCAGTCCCACTGTTCAAATTTTGCATAAATCTATTTGGAAAAAAAATGTGAATCATGACAAGGTAAGTCCCCATGTCAGATACAGCGTTCATCTTAGTGGTCTGGAAGAGGTGACAGAGTTTGTAGATGAAATCATGCAGAATAGTGAAGAACTAGTGAATAACTGTGAAAGGACCTTCTAAGACTTGTGTTTTAAGGGCCAGGTCAAGAAGCCAGGTGTAGGTAAATGAGGAGGGATGCACATGGGAAAAGGGACACACACAACAAGACATATACAGCAGTGGTTGCTGAGATGATCATTATAATAGCTAGTCCCATGAAAAAACAGCTGAGTGCTCAGGTGGAGTTAAAAAATGAATTAAATGTTGGGTACTATTAGGAAAAGAATGTAGCACAGAAACCAAAGTTTTCATGCTGTGTGAGTCCATAATGTGTCTACAGTTTGAATACTGGCTACTGCTTGTGTTCTTCTTTCAAAATGTTGAAGAGCAGATGAAAATAAAGGGTGACAGCAATGTAAAACCTTTAGGAAAAGTAAATGAAAGGTGACTGAATAAGTGTATAACAGAGATCTGTGGAATAGTGATTGGAGTGGGAAAGATGCTTTGGGGATATTTTTTCACTGTCTTACCTTGCAGAGGGAACGTGGGACTAGAGTGTGGCAGGTTCAAAACAAAGAAAAGGTGGTGGTGCAATGCACAGCTACACTGCCATTATTTGTCACAGGGTGCTGTGGATGTCAAAGTATTTATTTACATAATTTCAAAGGTGATTCAAAACATCAGGGAAAAAGCCCAACAAAAAAGCTATTATCAATTCAAAGATATCTTTGGCTGGGCCAGGATCTGAGCACAGAATCTGAACATAGGTCAATGCTATGATAAGGACTAGGAAAGCTTACTTTGTTATAGACAGTCACTCTTCACTATTTTGGTTAGAAGTTTGCTGTAGTATGGCCTTTTGTTCTCCTGTGTATGAGGACCTATGTATGTATGTTCTCATATGTATGAGTGGGGAAAGAAGGACTTCTGTCTTAAAAGTACGTTTCTTTTTAGAAGACTTAAAATGTCAGTGTTCATTACATTTTGAAAAGGTTGGGAGGGATAGGTAGTTGTTTAGATGATGAATATATAAAAATTGTCAGTGAAAGTACAGGTGGTCACATCTCATTTTACTTCAGAGCTCTTTTCAGTTTTTAGGAGGCATTAACACCTAAATTCCATCTTTCTTGTCTTTCCCTTGAACGAGATGGGTTTATTTATTTTCCTGCTGGCTTCAGTAGGACTAAATTTCTATTTTTAAGTGTGTTGGCTTTTGTAAGGCTAGATTTCCATTGTTCAGAAGCAGATGTAGAATTTTCAGAAAAACCCGGTGTGCCATATGAAGTAAGTATTTTTTCAATCTAGACAAATACTTGTCTTCTCTTCAGGTTAAGTAGATATCTTGCTATCTATGTTTAAGCATGTTATCTTTAAGGAATCACTTTAATTTTGCTTGTGCCTATGTGGCCTGGCTCTTTCCAGGAGGAAAAACCAAGGAGGATTTATCTATTTTATTTTTTTCTAGCAGCAAACTAAACACCTTGAACTTAAAGTGGTGATTAAAAGTAGTAGCACCATAGAAACTTAAGTATTAACAAAGTGTATATTCAATTTAATCTTGTCCTTTCTTGAGTTTCCTAGAGTTCTGAAGCTTTCTTTCAAGCACTGTTGTTTCACCTTTATTGTCTTGTACTCTCAGGGGAAATCTGCTCTGTAAGGTCCATTTGTTTTTCTGTGGTAGTCAGTGGGAATTCTGACATTTTTTTCAACAGCAAGAGCAGATAGCCTGATTTCTTTTCTTTTTTTTTTTTTTTTTTGGTTTGGTTTTGGGTTTTTTCTCTCTTTTGCTGGAATGTTTTTATTATGATGCCACTTCAAGAATGGGATTTATCTTCTTGAAAGGTAGTTGCTTCCAATTCTAAGCCTTTGCATCTCACAGAGGGGAGTAGAACTGTCGACCACAGAGGCTATTCAGTCTTGAAAAAGACTGTATAAAATATCCTTATTTTTTTTAGTAAGGGGATAAAATAGATGCAGAAATTGCTGATGATTAACACACTGTCACACCACATTTGAACAAACTGAAGTGGCAGTAGAGGATGGAAGACAATGAAAGAGCACTACTTTGCTTTTCCTGGATTCCTTTATTTTAATTCCACAGCCTGAGTATTTTATTTATGCATTTTATTCTTTCTGTTATCTATAGATATACTTGTTGCTGAAGAAGTCGCTCAAGGTTGTCCTGTTTTCAGAACTGCAAAAGCTAATGTAAAAAAAACCTATATAATTGGAAATTTTCAGCCGCTCACAGTCCACTTCAGAGAAAGCAGCTAACATTAAACACTGGACCAGTAAGAAGTACAATGCTTATGAAACTATTGGTGTTAGCACCATTCCTAGCCTTTTGAATTATTGTGCAGGATACGACAAACTCCTCCCTCCCCGCTTTCACAAAACCAGAACTTAGTCAGCAGTTGATCTCGCTCTTCATTATTTCTGTTACTTTGCCTTGCAAGGAAGGAGCTTAAGCATATCAAATAGCAGTTGTGTTTACAAAGATTGTGTGTAATTGACTGTATCACTAGTGAAAGCAAGAAAATAACCCAAGTGAATTCTAAGGTGGAACTTTCAGGGCTGCTTTCTTTAGCCCACCCAACACGTCCTATTTTTCTGTACTGACTTAAAAATTGACCTCCAAGTTCAAGGGTGACTTGTTCTGAGGGTGCACAATAATGTGCCCATGAAAATGTCACCCAGATATCACCAAAAGCTTTCATAATGCATGTTCCAGTTTAACAAATAGGTGTCTCCACCCAGGAGAGACAGAGACAGAAATTTAACACAGAAACCACTTTCAGCTGTCCTCATCTCAGAAGGTCACCATCTTGACACCAGAAGAGGATATGAAATGGAAACAGGTACAGCAAAAAGTATGTAAATGTTGTGTTGGTTTATGCAGCCCTGTGTTTCTTCTGTTGGTGAAAGGAATGTGGAACTACATTGAGAAACCTTTTAAAGCCATGCATCTTGACAAATTTGTTCAGTATCACACAGTAAACTCACAAAGCAGAAGCTGTAGACAAGGGCATGCTTATGTTTGTTATGAGGGCAGCGCAGTCAGCACGGGGCAAGAAGATTGCGTATCTCATGAAGAAGTGATGTGAAGATGGCATTTTGTAGAAAAAGCATGTTAGAGTGGCAGGAAGGCAACAGTGTGACTTACTGACTTTCTGTTTTTAAATCAGAAGGTAAAGTGACACACCTGTGCCTCCTCAGGTGTAGTAGTACTTGATCCAGGGGAAGTTTCTTCCACAGAGCTGGACTGTCAGCTTCATATGTCCTATGTCCAAGCTGAGGCTTTGGCCCTCAAGCCTGATCTGGGGAGTAGAGCTGCATTTGTGGGGACCTCAGCAGGGACAGACACTGCTTGTTCAGGGGGGCCTGAGCAATCACAGGGGTGTACAAGCCTGACTGCATGGTCCAACGGCAGAAGTGGGGCTGGGGCTTCTCTGCCTGAGAAGAAACTGTGGTATAATGCCCAATACCTGTTCCCAGTACCTTGCAAGAGCGTGCTCCCTTTCTCTGCACTATTCTGAAGGGGCTTTTGCTGAAAACAAAATTGTTAGCCTGCTTTCAAGCGCCTCCCTTCTCCCCTGTCCTGTACATCCTATCTTACAGCATCTGCTGTTACGTGCCTGTGCCTTCCATGAAAACAACCTCACCAGTTATTCTGCAGACTGGCTTTTAACAGCTGAAAGAGATCTTCCAGCTGACCGCATTCCTGCTTTCAGAAGTCACAACTGAAGAACAGATTTAGTCCATGAGAAAAGTAACACACACTGAAATACAGACAATGTAAGACAGCATTGCTCCGCTCTAGAAGTTTTTCATCTTCTGATGACTGGTTGGTCAGCACAGCGAGAACAGGGTCATCTCGCTGCCTGTCTCTCGGGAGCATCAGCAAAGTCCGAGAGAGGCTGTTGGTCAGTCCTTACACCCTTCCCCGTCCAGTAAAGGGCAAATCCACAAAGAAAGCGGTACTGGGCAAAACCAGGCCAGAACAGATCAAAGAAGGGTAACAAGTGGGCATGGCTGCCTGGGAGGCTGCTTATGCACGTGGCAGGATGCCGAAGCCCCTGTCAGGGAAGACTTTGTGCAGCCTCTTTCCTGAGGTATCTCCCAGTTATACAGGGCTGTAACTGGCTGGGCTGACAGCCTAGGAGCGGGGCACAGTCCTCTTCCACCCAGTAAATCCTCCTCACGCTGGCTCTGGTGTTGTGTGCCTAACAGTCACTAAAGAGCTCTCAGGCCATTCTGAAATATTCTGACATTTCAATACACTTTCTACATATGGAAGACTAGTTAACTACAAAGAAACCTTTCAAACCCTAAATTTATTACCTAAGTTTTAAACACTGATTCTAGCCCATTCTTCTGGCCATGGTATGGGACTGTACAAAGGATTTCATAACAGCTTTTACTGTGCAACTATAAGTTTCATTAAAATATATTTCTTATCCCTCTATATTTCTATTAAAAATTATTTTATAAAATCAAATAAAGTCATCAGTCTTAACTTATTAGCAAATCTGTAACAGGTGTGTCCCATACTTTCTCTTTTTCTATCATGGTCATAATTTTTTAGGACACATTCGTACGTGGGCATTGCATAGCTTCTTGGTCCTGACTTTAGCATGGGCATTAAGCTACACCGTCACAGAACAGATAACCATTTTCTCCCAAAGAATAATTTTCTGCTTTCTTTCCTGACATACAGTATTTTTTTGCCTTTCTTTCCTGAGACACACAGTATGAAGAACATTTTGCAAAACGCCCCCATCTATTGAGTAAGTTTAAGTTACTCACAATAATCTGACCTGCTCTGCACGACAGCAACTGGGAAAAAAAAAGGGGGGGGGGTAGAAAAAAAGAAAAGATTGCAAATAAATATGAGTTTTGCTAAGAATAAACTCTCTGGAATGCTGTGACTTAATTTTTAACACCAAGGAAATCATGGCCAGTAGAGGGCATTTGACCTCTAGACTTGGGCGATACGATCTCCAGATCTCCATGTCGCAGCATTTTCAACTGAAGCTGCCCTGCCATGCCTTCCCCAGAAGAAAGCACTTGTTTGGTCACCGGTGGCTGGGGAATGAGGTGGAGTCACCTGGAGAAACGCCTGTGGTTTTCCTTCTGCAAGAAGCCAAAGCCCATTAGACTGCCATGCACCTGTGTTATGGTAAGTGCCTGAAAGCCCGAAGTCCAAGATCCGTGACACTACATGCAATAATTGTATAAAGGAACTCCTGCTCCAAAATGGCCACCATCTACTATGCAGATGAGAGACACTGAGGAAGAACTAGAAAGAACACTAAAATAAAGAAGATGCTGATCAAAACTGTGAAATACCTTTCATAAAAGTTCTTCTCCAAGCTTTCACGCTAGGGAGAGTGTGGAATGTGGAAGGGTATCATGGTAGTGGCGAGGAACACTGGGAACCTGATGTTGCCCATCTGCCAAAGAGCGGTCCTTTCCAAGCTGATGAGAATTGGTGGAGCAAGACTGGATCTGAAAAAACAGGAAGAAAGCCTGTGCTCAATGGCAGCAGCATGTCCTTCTTTCTTGGCTTGTGCAGGACCTTTTCCCTCAGAGCTTAGCACCACGGGGGCTGGCCCTGTGTCATGCAAAGCCTCTTTGTCCTGATTCAGTCCTGATCTGCATTTGCCAGTGCAGATACTAGGCTCCATGGCAGCCATGGCAGGGAAGAGAAGCCCTGCCTGAACAGAAGACCAACCCAAAATCACTTTTGGGTCACAAAGCACACCAGTAGGATGTGCAGGAAAAATATATGCCTGGACTTCAGGAGAGCGAACTTTGGCTTCTTCAAGGGTCTGCCTGGAAGAGTTCCAGTGCGAAGGGCCTTAAGGGAAGCAGGGTGCAATCATTATCCAGCATTTGGGAAAGAAACCAACCAAAACCAAAAACTAAACTCCCAAACCCAAAAAACCCCAAACCTCCCAATGTCTGTGTGTCAGCTTAATCAAATTTACATATGGTATCTTGCATAAAACAGGAAAGAAAAAAATATTTGCAAGTAAAATTTTTAAGATTTGCAGTAGGAAATATTTTTCTTTGTTCAGAGTTAAATAATACAGCTTATTGGCACATGACATCTTTTAGATGAATAACTGTAGTTTTTTTAAAAATGTTGTGTATTTTAATCAGCAGGAATGTTCTAAATTATACTGACCAATGCAGAGAAAGTTTTAAAAGGGATAAAACTTTATGATAAATTTCAAGTCAATCTGTCTTAGGAGATATGCTGAAATATTTGTAGGAATGAACACACTTTCATTTCTGCAGTTCTTATGCCTTCAGGCCCTGCCTGGAAGTATGTGCTGCTGGAATACTGAACTTTCTCACCATGATGGGCAAGAAGACCACCACAATAATTTTCCACATTGATTACAGGTGAGTGGAAAATTCTACAGTAGCTTACAGTCAAGTGTTTTTGTATAATGAGTAAGGATATGGTGAGTCCCAGTAACTATCTCAAAATCTCATTTTTCAGGTTTTAAGAAGTGAAGCACAGAAGTGAGCTTTCTTGCAGGAATACCCTTTGTATTAAGGAAAATCTAAACCTCTACCAGATTTACATCTGGCTTCTGTACTAATTACCTAATGATATCCTACAGAACTCCTAAGAAATAGCTGTCAAAGAGTATAAAGTGTTGTTACCAGATTTTTTAATTCATATGTGAGACTAACAGGCAATGCAAGGTTTGTAGGGACAGATTAAAAATATAATCACTTCCATCTTCTCTGAGCTTAAAGTAGCCCCTTTTCTGTGGTTTGAATATGTTTGATTGTAAGCAGAACAAGATACCTGGAGGTGATCAAGCTGAATCATTAAAGACAAGAAGAATACATCAGCAATACTTACTGCCTGAGAAGCCATGCTAGAAAGCTCAAGATCAAAAGCACAGCTTGAACTGAAAACACCCTGGATATGGCAGAAGCACAAATCTCACCACCAGATCATAGTGTCTGCCATATTTTCAGCACTTGACATTTTTCCAATTCATATCGTCAACCAGACCCTCTTTCCATTCCTTTCCTGTATTGACCTGTACCATCTGATTTATAACAAAGCCTCACAAAATCAAGAACTGCTGTTTCATTTGTACTCCACTCCATGATTGTCCTGGCAAAATACGAAGAATCATTATATTTTATTACTTTTATTCATGCTGTGGGGTACAAAGTTCTCAAGACCATCAGGGACAGAGAAATCTTTCTGAGTTAGTGATTAACAAAAGTTGCTATTCCTAGAATGGGAGTTACTTGTCATATACCTAGATCTTGCAGAGAAGTTTTGCTTCAGTAAATAATTGCCAGAATTAGCTAATTCCATGCTAATTTTGCTTTCTTTTTCTAACCAGAGGTACCCATCAAGTGAAGCTGTTTTATACTTGCTGTTATGACCAAACTGGTAACTTTATGATGCAAAGTATGTAAGTCTTCATAATATATAATACAAATTACAGTAAGAGTATGTTTGAGGCATAATGAAGTGTCTGTTGAGATCAGGAAAGTTTTCACCAGCTAAGTCCACTGAGACCACTAAGTCAACTGCTAACTGTCAAATCAGAATCTCTACAAAATTTTGTTTTGGAAACATCATTCACGTGAGAAACTGAACTATTTTATATCTGGAAGTCTGACCTGCAAGATCCTGTTTCTATTTCCTGAAGTAACTAGATTACCTAGGATATATCCAAATCCTCTGCGAGTAAGTGCTGAGAAAGTACAGAGTTGACTTTGATCCTGGTTTCGTGCCTCTAGCCCTCACAAATGTATTTTCACATTACTCCTGTTAAGTTCATAGTAAACAAAGCATTTGAGTATATGGCTCTTAAGCAAGCCACATGAAGGCAAAGGCACTTGAATTCCTGTTTAGCTCTGTTTAATAAGGATCAAGAATGCAATATTAGATTAGGGATGTGCCATTCTTCTTTGGCTGACTCTCAGCAGTGGGACATATTTCAGTCAGATGACCTTCCCTTCCTACAGTCAATGGCCTACATTCTAAAGCTAGTAGAGTTATTGTCAAAAGCCTTGACTGATCTCACCTAACAACTAATCTTTACTGTAATAAATCCTGATGAAGGTATGTCTTTTATGAAGTGCTGCTAGTCATTCCAACAGTACCTGCTCATGCTTTATTTAAAAGTTCTGTAATCACAGAAATAGATTAGAAGGGGAGATAACCAATTCAAAAAGAAGAGATACAATTAAAAACATTGGTTCAATTATGACAGTTTTTCAAACGGTTTCAAGAAAACATTAAAGAAGTGAAAGCCCCAAACCCAACACTTTGCTGAAAAGAAAAAGTTTTATAGAAGCATTTTAAGATAGCAGAACACATTAGGCAAGGTAAGGCAAGTCAGGGAAAGCTTAAAAATATTACCAAATTAAAAGCAAGAATCAAAAGGCAAAAAAAAAAATTGAAGAGAAGATGGCAAACTGATAATCAGAGCCATTTGCTTAAGAATGACCTGCTGGGGCTTCTGTAAGAAAGCCTTGGTCAGTGTGCCCCATAGGTTATGTTACTGGATAAATGGCTAAACTCTGAGTATTCTTATCAAAATCAGTACAAAGAGTCAGCAGTGTCATGACAGGAGCTTCTCTTCAGGGCGCTTGATTTGAACCAAAAATTTTTCCCTTTGTTCACAGTTCACAGTTCCTAAGCTCCGATCTAGCCTGGCCTGCCAGTAATTCACATTCAGTGCACAAGGGGCTGCACAAGGCCATTACTCAAGCACTAGTGTGACCTTCTTGGGAGAGAAAAATCATGCTAATTGGACTTAATACGGCAAATAAAAACTAATGTTAAAAAATGTCACTCCCCTTCTCTTTCCTCTTAATTTTTCATTATTGGGGATGAATACATTACATGAAAACAAAAATTTACAGGCAAAGTAAATAATCAGAATTGCCCTAATGCACAGAATGAATTGGCATGACCTACCAAGAGGAATTCAGGCACTTTAAAGATTTGCAACCAATGGGAGAGAAAAGATGAGCCTGAAGAAATGACTTACTGAAGTACAGTATTTTGAGCTTTGTATGTACTGCTGGGGAGATCTCATGTAACTTTCTGTAAAGGTTTAGACTTCTTGTCACAAGCAGGATGCCTTCATAGCTGTCAGATTCACAGTCCCTCTGAAAAGCGCCCTTCCAAAGGCGCACCCGTGCGCTCCGCTACGAGCTCATCCGCACAGAGGAGAGGGGCGTGTTGGCTTTCCTGTGCAGACATTCTGGCGTTGGTCTAATGGAGATGTGGCTCGCTCTCTCTGTCACCAGACTAGTGCCACGAAGGCAGCCGCTAAACCATAAGCAAGACCTTACTTGTATGTTGTTAGTACTAGCTGTGTGATAATTCAAGTTCTCGCGGGAAAAACAGCACTTTCAAAGCACTCTGCTGAATCCAAGCTGTTTGCTTGTTTCTCTGCTAAAGCTTGTTGTACTAAAATAATGATGCTACAACGAGAAGCATAATTCTAAAACTAAGCTGCACTTTGTAGGAAAAAATAACAATTTACAGGATCGATGCAGGGAACAATTCCACGAACGTGAGGCAGCCATGCTCAAGCTTTCTTGGTCCAGCCAGCCCAGCTGCCTTGTGAAATTCCACAGAAGCTGTGGCATCACTTGAAATAGGACTGTGTCAAAGTATGTGAAGAAGAGCTCATAAATGTGAAGCTGGAAAATAGGGAGAACACAGGCAAAGGCCTTTCCACCTGTGAGGAAATACGTAATGCCACGGTGTCCACTGGTGGAATCTGCCTCCAGAGTGTCTGGGAGATGGCTGCGCTGTGAGCTTGTATGGGGAAAGCTGTCCTGCCGGATCAGACCCACGAGAGGCCTTTTCCAGAAACCTGTTTCTAAAAGAGAAAGGTGGAATTCCGTGTCTTATTCTTCCTGTCCCCAAAATCTTCAAAAACTGTGAAAAAAGAAGTGTTTTCCTTACCCCTGATGGAAGATGGCATAGACTTTACAGCATGAGCACCTATTAGCTGACGGAAAGGCACTTGGGAAGGGAGTGGTGAAGGGTTTTTTTCAAACCTCTGGCCATTTTATGTTCCTCATCAAATTATCTTGCCCTGTTTTGAAGTATTTGCTGCAGTGAAATCTGGGCTCGAGGAGACCTGCCAGCTGACTGTGGATAGTGCTAACAATTTCTTTTTTACATTTCATTTATCATTTACTTTTATTTTCACAGTGTTATGTTTTTCTTTCCAGTGTGTACCCAGTTTCTGTTTCTTCCTAGCTTCCTTTTTAAAGCTTTTCTGAAGGCTTATTTTATGTGTAATTCAGGCATACATATTGCAGAGATAATTTCTTCTCAGGGACAGTCTGTTCATGTAGTAATGTGTTTGGTGTTATAATTACTCAGGTGCACTTTTGGTAAAGAAGGTAACCAAAGCTGCAAAGTGGCCCAAGAGAAAAGAGAAGCTAAATTTTGTCATTAACTATACTACTAACAGCAGAACACATTCGGGATGAAATACCTTGTCTAGCTCTGTGCACTGACTTGAATCTGAAATGAATGAGAGCAGCTGACTTCAAGTGGAAGTCCTCGACAAGTTCTCCTTAGCTGTATGACAAAATACTGCTTGTCTTGGCTTGCCTATCGATTCAATATGCACACTCAGAAGTATCAAGATCAGGAATAAATTTTCCTTTTACATTTTCATTGTGTTCTCTGTTGTATGTTTGCACTGTGCTATGAAAAACCGTCTGTCCTCAGGGAAGGATAAGGGCAAAACCAGAATGAAATTCTGTTCTCAGCGTGGCGTCAGATAAAGTGCCAAGAGATCAAGTACTGGTTTTTAATACTCTTGCTCTCTGATTGCAGGGGAGCTGCTGCCAGGCATGGCCAAGCAGCCATGATTTAGGGTAGAAGACCACACCTTGCAGAGAAACGTCTGTTTCCAAGGAACTGAAGAATTAACATCAGGGCTGGGATCCAGCAGCTCCCAGGCCTCATTGGGAGAGGAGTTTCTAACTCCTTTGGGAACAAATTGTAAGCCCGGTTCCAATAACACCACTATTTCAGAGGAATTTTTGTGAATGAAGGACAGAAAAAAAAAAAACAAAACAAAGAAACAGAAGAGAAAAAAATGAGGATCAAGTACCTTTTCCTCTCAGCTCACTGGGCCACCAAAGCCACTGTGACCTCAGATCTTCCCTTCTGTGTAACACTTTTCCTGAGCTGCTCTTCTTTCACGCAGTCTAAGGCATTCCTTTGATTTTGACAAGAATGCATTAATTCTTGGGGATTTTTTGCTTAGATTACTGGGTACCAGGGTCTGAAAAAGAGTTGTCATTGAAATTGTGTGGTAGTTCTTGCCCCCTCCTTTGTTTGCTTGCTTGTTTTCTTGTCTTTGGTGGTTGTTTTGTGGCCATGTTGCACAAAAAGTTGTAAATACATAATGTAATTAGAAGATAGCTTTTGATAAAGTAATGCATTCAAGACTTTTTTTTATATGCTTCTTGATGACATGAGGCAAATTATATTGAAATGTCTGATGAAAATAAAGAACACATATAAACAGAGTACATGGTCTTCTTTCAGGTTCCCTGTAGCACACTGTACTCTTTTATAAATGGCATGACTGTAATCGCTGAACAGCAATCTGTTCCCCCCCACTTCATCCTAAATAAATCATATGTGAGCAAGGAGAAGGGCCATGAAACATAATATGTAATCTTCTCCTTGAATTGTTTAGATCATGTTGCACCATTGGTCTCCAGGCAGAGTCTGCAAGGGTGTCCTGGGGCATTCTGGGCTTTCCAGCCCCAAACCTCTGTTTCAAACTGTCAGCAAATCTCAATAATATTGCAAAATTCAAAGTAAGGAGGAGAGGGAGATTTTTATTTCAAAATAAAATTTATTTCACCCATTCACATGCATGCTGTCATAGCCACCTGTCTGCAAGCAGCTAATGTGTATTCCCACCTAGCCTGGACAGAATTATTTGAGGTGAGGTGAGGACAAGAGGCACAGCCTTTGGAGGCCTTTTCACATCTCCCGGATTGTCCTTGCCTGGGTGTCCTGAGAAGCTGCACATAGATGTGATCTTGAGGAAGTGCTAGTGTGAGTGCCATCAAAATCTGCCATTGTCACAGCCCTTTTTCTGCCAGTCCTGAGGCATCCACACACACCCCATGTTATTTTATTAAGTGGCCAGAAACGGCTACCAAGAGGATTCCATACTTTCCACAGGTGCAGAAGCAAGGATGACTCTCACGTTTGGTGCTCTCTAGACCTGGATGCCTCCCCCAGGCTCCACGACCTTTCAGAGGTGAGGGACACCAGCCTCACAGTGACATCAGCCAGCTCACTCAACACCCTCCAACAGATCCCATCAGGGTCAATGGACTTGTATGGGACAAGATTTTGCAGGAGACTCCTGAGCTGAACATCTTCTGGTACTGGCACTCCTCTGCTCCTTGCTCCCTGCCTCTGGGCTAAAACGCCTGGGAACGGTGTCAGTGAAGACTGAGATGAAGGTGGCAGGCACCGAGGACCTCAGTTTTGCCCGCGTTTGCACTTACAATATCGCACAAGCCACTTGGCAAGCAGGCACGTACTTTCCTTGCCTGATATACTGTTCACGTAGCAGCAGAAGCAGCCCTCTTGTTGCTTTCCATATCCCTTGCAAAGCCTGGCTCAGCTTTGGGTTTCCTGATCGTATCTCTGCATACCTCAACAGTGTTTCTATAGCCTCTTTCACGACCTGTCCTGACTCCCACCAACCATCCACATCTTGTTTTGCGTTGCTCTGCCGTGAGTTCCCTTTTTAGCCATGCCAGCCTCCTGATAGATCTGTTGTGCTTTTTTCTTGAGCACCAGCATGGACATTTCTTGTGTTTGGAGAAGACCGTCTTTAAAGGCCTGCTAGCCCGTTTGAGCTCCTTTGCCCTTCACCATTGGCTCCCACAGGAGCTGCCTCCCACCTACCGCTTCCCCGACTAAGCCACAGCTTTCCGTTGTGAGGCCCGGGCCACGTCCCTGCCTGCCCCATCCTGAACTCCTCTGTATCAGGCTGCTATTCACTGCCACAGCCCTGACCAGTTCTTTCTTGTTCTTACGCAGTGCATCCAGGACAGCATGACCCCAGGTTGGTCCATCCAGCATCTCTGCTATCCCTGACACCCTCCAGAAATCTCCCTGATGGCCTTTCCCTTGCAGCAGGTGCCAGGGAGGTTGATGTCCCCCAGGAGAACCAATCCTAGTGATCAGAAACTCAGCCGTGCCAGGAACACTGCAGTTCTGTGCCCACACATGGTGCTCCAGCTCAAACGTGGAGACTCAGAATATAAGACAGGGCCAGCAGATCAAATGGGACTCCTTATTGCCACGGCGAGCCCCAAAGAGGAGGGCCGGCAGCTGCCAGGACTCTTCCCAGCCCCGCAAGAGGCCACACCACCGGCCACACTAGAGCCCGGTCCTAGGAGCTGCCAAACCCGGGGCCAGGCCAGCAGCTGGGGCATGTGCTGGCCCACCAGTCATCCAGGTGGCTCTTGCTAGTCTAGCTCTATCCATGACAATAAATGCATTAAAACTACACAGAGAGTCTTGCTGTTGCTAACAATGCTATTGTCCCTGTTATCCACAGCTGTGCTTTCTCCCCCTTTTCCTCATGCCACTCCCTCCCTTTCGTCACGTTTGCTGGACTCTACAGGGTCAGTCTGGTGGGAGAGGTGGTGCAGCGTCACAGCCTCTGGCTGAGAGGAGTGGGATGGTATTGCTGACGGGTCCTTCTCCACATGCTAGGTACTATTTCGTGGCTCCCCCCGAAGGGAAGTGCTTCCCCGCTCCAGATCTGCATCTCTGCAGCTGGTGCCGGGGCAGATGTTTCCAGCCGGGGGCTCTCCAGGGCCACCCTGTGCCCCATCATCGCTCACCACCCCAGGCCCGTCGTCCTCCTCACCGCAGACGCTGCCCCCACGTCCCGCGGCTCTGCTCCCCTACCAGCCCGCACTGCTGGCTGCAGCCTGGCCACGGCGGTGCCCAGATCCCTCCTCCTGCACGGAGTCTCCACTTGGTGCTGCCTTCTGCGTCAGCCCGGGCTTGTACCAGCCTGGGGCAGGAGCCCCAAGAACCTCAGCAAGGGGAAGCGCCAAGTCCTGCACCATGCACCAGCACATGTGGGGGGTGCCCCACTGGAGAGCAGCCCTGCAAAGTGGCCATCCTGCTGCCCTCAAGCACAAGCTTTCTTTCCTGTCTTCTAGATCCAGCCTTGCCTGTTAAAAAAAATACATTCCTGAATGTTGAATGCCAGTCCACCACTATGGAATCTCATGGGACTTGCCAATACAGTCATGTATTTGTTGCTGTAAAGCTGATGAAATTTCACTTTAAAATTTTACACTGACCTGAGCGGAGTTGAGCTGAAGCAGTAGAGTCTTCCAACCATGACATTCCAGTGGGGAGAGACTAAAAATACTGTGTGAGAATATATGCAGGAAATATGGTGCTGAAGGACATACTTGTGAGCCAGATGTTTGTTTAGCGTTTGCTGGTTTTGGCTAGTGCTTGCTGGAAAAGCTGTGCATTTGAGCAATAGGCTTGATGCCACCTGCTCTGTGCGGGGCCTGATTCTCCATAATCTTTTGCTTTAATTGCCATTTAGGCAGTGTGAGGCAGAGTCTTAGATGCTGCCCTTCACAGTCCTGACAACGGGAATGCAACAAGGCTGTGAGTTGGGAAAAACACAAGCTTGTGGCAAATGATGGCATTTATTTGAAACGATAAAATGAATAAGCAGCAAAGGCTTTTGTACTCACCGTCTGTTTAGCAACTTTTAAAAATACGTTTTTACAGCTGACAGTCTCAGGCTTTAAGGGGAGGGGTTTTTTTCAGCCACATTGGATGGCCAGACTCAGAGAGTCAGAAGATTTTTCCAGATCCTGTTGGCAGTGACCCAGAAGCAACTGCAGCAAGCAGCAGCAGGTACATGAAAGTACCATTGCTGCAAGCTTGACATTTTCTTGAGTGTGGCAGGAGGCAGAGAAGGGCTTTCAGGCAAGCACTCCTATGCAAAGAGCCTGTCAGTTTCTACAACATCAATACAAAATGCCTCTTCTTTTTACTTTTATCCTGAGCTTTTTCTTTGAAATCATTTGCAAAGAACGTTTGGCAAGTTTTGATATGAGGGGTACTCCTCTCTCTTTATTTCCTTTTTCTGTATTTTCCCCCTCATTCTGCCCATGACTTTACTTTTCCTTACGGTGTTCTCAGGCGTGGCTGCACCCTGGGAAGGTAAGGAGGCTTTCCAAAAGGCATTTCCACATCCTAATCCTTCTGAGTACAAATGAAATATTGATGTATTTAGGAGAAGTCAGGATTGTAAAAGAGTGTTTACTGAGGAGACAGGCCCCATGACAGCTGTTCAGTGATGGGATTCTGGTGCCACTGCAGTAAATACCCTATGAACAGTGGATACAGAGGAAAATACAACATGAAAGGGAACCCTGATGCCTGCTGCCAAGCAACACAGAACATGTAACTTGAGATGAGACAAGAACGTACATCTTCTAGCAAGTTTCCCAGATGTCTTGACTTTATAGGCGACATCCGTTTCAGTTTCAGTTTTGTTATTCTCTTCCTCTTTTTGCTTTTTCTGTCCTTACAAACCGCAAGTGGTTGTTTAGAGGGAAAAGGAAAACATTGAAGTTAGTTGTTATGAGTATTCTTCCAGCGCAAGTGTCTCCTCTGTATGGGATGCAGTTAAACTTTCTTCCGTGTGTGTATTCACCACTTTGTTCTCTCTTCAGGTGATCTCTGTTGGTATGTTTTCATCAAGACCTGAAATTTAGGGCAAATCACAAGTTTGACTGGTAACACCTGCTTCTTCTGAACAACAACTGAAAATGTGCTTTGCTCCTTCTGGGATTGGGATTTTGTGCCGCTTTGTCTCCAGAGAAGGTCAGGAGATTTAGGAAGCTTCCTACCTGTGAGTGGGTGGGTTCTGAGTGCAAGTCCTCTGTGCAAGTTTTCCATCTGAGTAACGCTGACCATATATTTCCTGCCTGCACAAGGAATCAAACATTGCCAAAAGCTGCATCTGCTAAGAGGGCAGCGATGGTGATCTTCCTCACTAGAAGTGTTACAATGAAGGCCAAGAGACATTTCCTTTTTTTCTCCCACACCACATTTGTCATTTAGATACATGTGTATGCATTGCTCCACCACAAAAAGGGACAAGGTGTATTTTCTAAAATTAAGCAGAGTTGTGCCTTGTCGCTTGCTTTGGCGATGATGTTGCCTTTTTCTTCTTTGTCAAGAAGGCATTTCTTTGTGGGCTCAAAGAAATGTGAGCCTTTGGAGAAGCTCAGCTCCTGTACCACATGGTGGGACGGGGAGGGCTTGGAAGGTTTTTCGGTCTGTGCAGGAAGCAGGGAAATTCTCTCCTAGTTTGATGGGCAGAGCAGCCAGTGGTGTTTGCCCCTTTGTTGCGCATTATCGGGACTGCAAAATATTCTTTTATTTCTTCTCCCATAAAACAGACAATAGAGATTTTTATTCTTTCACTGAATTTCTGGAAGACACTCTAACGGGTTGTTCATCAAGAGGGATAGACTGAGGTATTTCTTCCTCCTGCAAGAAAACCAGGAGAAGTACTGGCTTTTCCTTTTGTAATTGCTTTCTTTCTGTCAAAGCATGCATCTGAGAGATAGGTGTGATCCTTCTGGTTAAATCTGTTTCCTTTTGGGGAGGAAGAAGAAAAGGGATGCGGCAACTGAGAAAAAGCACACACACACACCCCCCCAAACACACAGACTTGCTAAGCAGAAGTCTCTTTACCTTCTCTTTGCAGCAGTTTCATATACTACAGATATGGAACTGGATTAGGAGGCCAGGCAGGATGGCATTTTACAAAGTTTGAAGCATTTGCCCTGTGACTGTCTTCAGTCTCATTCTCTCACTCACAGCCCTGCCAAGCAGTGTTCCAGCTCGACCTTCACAGGCTGCCTAAACACAGTGCAACCGTGCCGGTAAGCCTGTCGCAGAGCTTTGTACTTGATCTGCAACATAATACCAATCATTCCTGTTTGATCATCCAGGGCCCCCGAGCTGATGTCCAGCAATGCCTACAAGGGGATGCTGATGCCTTTTAAAGGGTAAGAAAAATACTCTGCAATAATTCTTTTTTACTAGTTCATTTTAATGAGGAAAATATGATGAAGAAAGGAGAAAATAAATCAAAACATGTTTAGCTTTCCACTTCAGCAACGTATCTGACCTTTTTTTCCCCAGCTGCTGTGGTAAGCATAAAAGTGTGAAGAACCTACAACTGAAAACACGTGGCTGTATGTTATCTAGGAGTAACTAGGTATTAAAAGCTGAATGTCTTTCACAGCAGCATATGTGTGCTGTCCAGAGAAGGAACATGTTGTACAAAAAAAAAAAGGAAGAGTTGGCTTCCAGGTCTACAAAGAACGTGTAAATCACAACAAGAGACTTCTTGTAATTACTGCGAAAGCTGTGGTACATGCGTGTGGTTAACTGAATCGCACATGAGGATCCTTTCTTGGCAGAAAACACGTGATGTGAATGGCGTGTATAGCAACTCTTACCTTTGCTGCATGAGAAGGTCAATAGATAGATCTTGACATACAAGTATTACAAATAACTCAGGGAAGGCTCCTGACACAAAGTGCCATGTCCATATGCCTTAGAGTCAGTGCAAGTATGACCTTGAACCCTAGGGAAAGAATCGTATGCCTACTTCTTGCTAGAAGCTCTGTGGGCAGGAAGAATACTGTTCCTTTACTTGCTGGGGCTTCTCTGTTCTCACCTCCCAAAGTCCTCCTTCCTCATTTCCTTCTCCCATTGCTCATGGGTGCCACAAAGCCCAGGTGGGCTTTTCTTCATTCTTCATATGCTGTAAGCCTGATTGTCCTTCACTGTAGCTCCTGAAGGAGCAGGTGAAGGACACATTTAATTAAGACAGGCACATGTTTGATTAAGACTGAAGTCTTCTCAGAGAGATAAGAATTGCGCTCAAATCTCATTTGAGTTAATATTTTCAAGCCTTTGAAGCACGCCGCCTGTGTATACTAGAGAAGGCAAGGAGATCTGCCCTGCATTTCTCTTAACCCATGCTGCCAGCTGTCATACTGGGGGTCCACGGGACCATCAGGAATTCCCAGTAATGATGGCCTGTACGTTGCACCTGAGCACAAGAAGTACAGTTTTCGTTTCACACAAAGAAAGCTACTAGTTTTGCACAGCACAAGTGAAGAAGAACACCAAAGTGGAAAGCCACTTGAGCCACTCAATCTAATTCTAAACTCCGAGCCCTCAACTCATGAAAGCATGGAGGTGATTGCCAGGTAGTTGAGATGACAGCTAACACTCTTACTAGTAATTAGAATTTGATTAAAAGGAAATCAAAAGAGCAGGTATCTATAAACACACACAGTGGGCCAAGTAGCATTTCACAATACCTCCAGCTCAGAAAGCCAGGAAACTGTGCTGACTAGAGCCCCATGAACTCTTTGCAAGGAAGCCTTCTCTTGCTCTCAAAAATTTAAAAGGAAACGTGAAGCAGAAGGACTTGCATTTGGCTCTGAACTTCCCACAGAGGCTGGACTGAGGTTATGCTAGACGGGCATCTGAGCCAGGGAAACAGAAAGACTGTCCCTGCGCAGTGCTTGCCATGGGATGAGTCGTTCTGTCTCCTAAAATGTCCCTTTTTGCTTTGAATATCAAAAGGCTTTGCAAGACATCCTTGCCTCCAAAGCCTTGTGTCTGGTTGGCTTCTACGCTTCCAGAAGCCATCTGCTGCAGGGCATGCCTGCTCCCACTACTGTGCAGGATCTGGGTCTTCCTCCCTTCTGCCTGAGGCATCTCAGAGGAAGCCACAGACCCTGTGTGTCGTGAAGATGTTGACGGGCCTCTACCATTTCCAAACAAGCACGTTGTAAAAGTAAAGGAAACAAGCACAACGTCTTCTAGGAGTCAGAATATCCGTTTGGCAAAAGCAAACCTTTGCAAATGCCGTAAAAGTGGGGCTCAGCCACAGCTTTCCCTACAAATGATGCTGGCATCTATTAGAATATTGCTGTAGCACGCAAGAGGCTCCATCACACACCAGGCTCCATCATGCTAGGAGACTATAAAATGCACAGAAAGACAGCTCCTGCTCCAAAAAGCTGGCTGGCTCTGCAAACAAAAGTTGTTGCGTATTTACCTTATGTGTTTACACTCTTAGAGGATCAAGAAGAATCCATAAAAATGGTGCCTCTTTAAACGGATAAAATGTATTGCGGTGGAAAGCACACTGAAGCCATAGACACAAAGAGTAGGAAAAAATGCCTGAAAAAGGAAGTCACCTCTAATTTTAGAAATTTGTGGCCATATTTCTTAAATTAGTTGGTTAAATATATACTTGTCACTGTTATTAACAAAAGACATGATGCTTTTGTAGTTTAGCATTTTTTGTTATACAAACAATGCTGCTGCTGCATATTGTTGTTAGCGTTCCCTCTAGAAGAAAACTTCTCTTGCAAAGGCAGTAGTTTAAGGAGACTTTGTTTCCTTAATCTTCCATGGTTTGAATATCACAAACGACAATTTCAGTATTTTTGTTTTAAGTTTAGAGTCACCTTTCCAATGTTCTTCCTACATGGCATGTATTGTGGACATTCTCAGAACAAAAGTAACCAGCTCAGAGCTGATACAAAATGCAAAGGGTTGTTGCCTTTTCCCATTACAATTTTACCAGAGATGGAGATGGAGAGCCAAGATACACCTGCCCTGTTGCTGACAGATAGATGCCAAGGGGACTGTCAGTGTGATGGCTACTGCTGTCTGCTAACATTAAAACCAAGCATCACCAAGTAAAAAGTCCACACATTGTTTGTGTGTACCTGGAATACCTGGGGCATGGAGGCTCCTCCACCTTACAGGAATTTGGTGTTGACCCAGACAGTTACATCACTCGCTGTCCTTACTGACAGGTGCTTAAGGAAACTTTATAGAGAGCTTTTAAGATAATTGTATAAATTATTCTAAAATATGCTTCTGAAGTTTACAGAGGACCAAATGATCAATGAGTTTTCACTGCCTTCATTAATATCAGCAGATATGATATTAATGGAGACGGTAGATAACTTTCACAGGCTTCATTAGGCGTTATACAAAATACAATGCCATCCAGAGGGACCTTGACAGACTTGAGGGACTGTCCTGTGTGGACCTGATGAAGTTCAAAAAAGGCCAACTGCAAGGTCCTGCACATGGGTCAGTGCCATCGAAACCACAAATACAGGCTGGGCAGAGAATGGATTGAGAGGAATCCTGAAGAGAAAGGCTTGCGGGTATTGATGGATGATATGACCTGACAATGTGTGTTTGCAGCCCCAAAAGCCAACTGTATACAGGGGTGCATTAAAAGGAAAGTGTGACAAAAGAAGTGATTCTCTTGCTCTATTTTGTTGTCTTCAGACCCCACCTGGAATACTGTGTGCAGCTCTGGGGCCCCCAATGTAAGAAGGACATGGATTTGTTGGACTGAGTCCAGAGGAGGGACATGAAGATGATCAGAGGGCTGGAGCCACTCTCCTGTGAAGACAGGCTGGGAGAGTTGTGGTTGTTCAGGCTGGAGAAAAGGCTACTTCAGGGAGACCTTATAGCAGCCTCCCAGTACCTACAGGGGGCCTAGAAGAAAGGTGGAGAGGAACTTTTTGCAAGGACATGTAGTGATAGGAGAAGGGGTAATGGCTTTAAACTGAAAGAGGGCAGATTTAGCTTAGATATTGGAAAGAAGTTCTTTACTATGAGGGTGGTGGGACACTGGAACATGTTGCCCAGAGAAGCTGTGAATGCCCCATCCCTGGGTGTGTTCAAGGCCAGGCTGGACGGGGCTTTGAGCAACCTGGTCTAGTGGAAAGTGTCTCTGCCCATGGCAGGGGGGTTGGAACTAGATGATCTTTAAGGTCCTTTCCAAACCAAACCCTTCTATGTTTCTAAGCATGTGCAAATCACACCAGCGCTCTATCCTGCATGTTTCTACCCCATCTTCCTCCTCAAAGAAGCGTCAAATTTAGAATTGCATCAGTTTCCTGAAGGCCTCACTCCATTTTGAAAATCCCCAGAGAGGCAGACTCCTGTGCTGTCTGAGTACTGCTTCCAGTAGTTAACCTCACTGCAATATTTTTCTTCTTATGTACAATCAGAATTTCTCTTGCTGCAACTTGTGGTTATTGCCTCTTGTCCCTCCAGTTGTGTTTACTCTTAGTTCAGCACCTGAAGACAGCTTATAAGATGCTCCTGAGCTTTTTCTTCTCAGGTTTTGACAGGTTCAGCTCCCTTCACCTCTTCTCATATGTCAAGTGCTGTAGCCCTGTGTGTGGCCTTCATTGACTTCTCTCCGGTCTGCTGATCTCTATTGATCACAGTATGCCATATACAGTTATAGAGCTGAGGGCAAATAGTCACTTCCCTTAACTCGTCTGTAGTGTTACTAATGCAGCCTGGTATGTAGTTAGTTTTAATCACTGTAAGGACACACTGTCAACAGCGCTATGTCAGTAGAACTTCATGTGCTTTGCTTAAATAGGCGTCTGGCTCATAACATACACACAAACTCTATTCTTTGAGGTATGTAAGTATATATGCCAATATATTTTTTATTCTGTATTCAGCACCATTGAGTTACAGTACACAAACTGCTTATTTTTACAGCTTCTTGATACAAGAAAACTTGTTAGAGAACAGTTGAATAGTTTTAAATATACTACAGTATATTTAAAGAGACTTCAGCTCTCCTTTCAATGGATAATATACGCAAGAAATAAATCGTGAGACAGTCCTTAAGGGCATCATTACTGCATTATGATTTCTTCTGTGTTGCTTGTAAAAAAACTTATGGTTTTTGTCTTTATGTCTTTATGGGAGTTTCTTACAAGGACTGACATCTGTGGGAACCACAGTCCATGCTAACACAAAAACGCATGACCAACTGAAGTCTCCAAGTTCTAGTAAAAGTTTGTACTGAAGTGCAGTTCTAAAGCATATTGAACAGGGATGGACAGAGAACGTAGCACACATTAGGACATGATTCTTCCATGTTTCAGAAACTGTTTTTAGACTGGATGCTCATGCTGTCTTTCAAAGGGAGCTCAGTGGAACAATGGTATGGAACAATAAGAACCTTGTGAAGTTCAGCAAAGGGAAGTAGCAAGTCCTGTACCTGAGAAGGAATAACCTCATGCACCTGTACAGGCTAGGAGCTGACTGATGACTGGAAGATAGCTTGGCAGAGAAGGATCTGGGGGTTCTGGTGGACACCCAGTTGAATGTGACTCAACAATGTGCCTTGTGGCAAAGAGAGCTAACAACATCCTGATCTTGGTTAGCAAAAGAGCAGCCAGCAGGTCTAGGGAAGTGATTCTATCATGCTCTTCAGCAATTTTGGGGCAGCATTTAGGGTACTGTGTGCAGTCTTGGGCTCCCTGATGTCAAGAGGGACATGGACTTATTGGACCAAGTCCAGCAACCAAACAGCCATGCAGATTTTTAAAGGGCTTGAGTATCTCTCGTATGAGAAGCTGAGAGAGCTGGGACTTTTCAGCCTGTACAAAAGAAGGCTCAAGGGAATCTTACACAAGTGTATAAATCCCTGATGGGAGAAGGGGGAAAGGCAATAAAAAAGGTGGAGCCAGGCTTCTTAGTAGTATTCAAGTGACAGGATGAGAGGCAATGGATAGAAACTGAATTACAGGAAATCCCATTTAAAACTGAGGAAAATAACCCTTTGTGTGGGTGGTCAAACACTGAAAGAGGTTGCCCAGAGCGGTTGTCAAGTCTCCATCTCTGGTGATACTTGAAACCTTACTGGGCATGGTTCTGGTCAGCCTGCTGTAGCTAACACTGTTTTGAACAGGGAGTTTGACTTAGGTAATCGCCAGAGGTTTTTTTCATTCCAAATTCAATGATTCTGTGATAGCCTTACTTTAGTCCACAGTCTTGCTGAAATACTTTTAAATAAGAATACAGGCCAGCCAGATCTCAGCCTGTTCTTCATCTGCTCCTAGTTTAGGGCCAAGACTATAGGACATGTTTAGATTAGATTATGGTACTCTATCATGCTGATATTAGCTTAATTAGCAAAGTTATTTACAATATTTCTTGATTCAATGCAACATTGAGAATTTCCTTCTAGTGTGAGCTTACTGCCTTACAAGTGTCACTCTGACATCCAAAATGAAACTTCACTGGTATATCACTCACTGCCTCTTTTGATATAAAAATGTTTTTTTAAATACCCACTCTTTTTCCTTTTATCTCTTCCCCCTAAGAGCCTGAAGTGCCATCTGGGGAATAAAGGCAATCAGAACAATATCCTTTTACACAGACTCTTACCCATAGTCCTGCATTATTGCTACTGTAAGTGTTCCGTCTTTCATGGTTTTAGTGGCATGTTTCCCAAAGCTAGCCAGCCTCTACCTCCCCAAAACATGCTAGGACTGTGTTATCCTACATTACATCACTGAAATGCCATGAATGTGTCTGAAATATGTCAAAATGCCCCATACACACAACACATAAACATACAAACTTACATCAGAGTCAATGTGTTCTGTTAAGTGTAGTGAGTATGTATATGAATGTTTGTTGGAGTGACTTCAGGAGCTCATGCTTGTAGGTCTTCCTTAGCCTTATGCTCCGCTTTCTTATCTCACTGCACTGTGTCTGAGGTGTGATGCAGGTATACTATGGAAAACCTGAGCGAAGCCAACATGGGTTGGAAACTGATTCCTATCTGGTCTTGTAAACCTTCCTGGAAACCACTATCTGAGTTTCCTATCCTACAAAAAGACTTCATTTCACATTTGCTTTGTTGAAACCCCTCAGAAAAGATGACTGAACTGGAATGCAAATCAGTTCTTATTGCAAAAGGCTATCAAGAGCGTCACCAAATTAAGATTATAATGGAGAAACAACGCAACTGAGAACATATTGATGTTGCCCTGTAATGTGATCTTCTTTACAAGTAATTAGTCTTTGAAAAAATTCCTTTCTGACAGACAGAACAGTAGCACTAGGATGCTCATTTGTTCTGGACATTGACTAAATATTGCAAGAGGAACAATCTCCCTCTAAATTATTGTGCAGCCTGGACTTTCCACAGGAAAAAGGGAGGACAGAGAGATATAAAGTTTTTATACCCAAGATACAAACCAGGAATTCAATACAGGGACATTTAGATGTTTCCAGTGGTACTTGGGAAGTGGGGAAACCAATTGTCATGTCTGTCTCTGGTTAGCAAACCCCTCCTGCTTATGCCATTGAAAAACAAATCAAAATTTAACCCACTAATCAGCCTGCCTCAGAGTAGAGCGTGTTTCCACAGCATATGGAAACCGAAATAAGTAAGGAAGTGATTATTATGGTGATTACGACAGACAAGTAGAAGACTTCTCTATGCACTGATGGGTGATAATTAAGTCTTCGGTAAAGTACTTTTGAATTCTGTGGCACCAGGCATCCATCACACGTGAAGAAGCAATCTTCTAACAGGAATGTTTTTTCCCATTACTACAGTTTCTCGACTTAATCTCCACATAAAACTCCTTAGCAGTGTTCACAGCTGAAAGCAAGCATGAAAGAGTGAAAGGAAAATTTCTGAGACATATATATGTTTTTGTTTTGAAAATATATACCCCTTCATTTAAATCCTTTCCCACATCCCTCTCCACTGATGTTCCTTTGAAATCCAGTATTTGAAAACCTTGCCATACTCCACGATAAAACTGATAAATTCTACCTTGCTTGCTAAAGCCTGATCAACAGGGTGTGTCAATAAATAGCTTTAATAGATAAAAAGTAATTTATAGGATACTTTGCTTACAGTAACATGCTTTATCATACTTATGTAAATCAGCCCAACATGGAAGATATCTAGGAATGCCTTTGAGAAAAACTTTTCCTACTTTTGAAGATCTCATGTAGAGAAAGGACATAGAAAATGCCAGAAGACCCATAAACACCCTCGTGAATTCCCAAACCATTCTGCTCATGAGGAATATTTGTGCAATTGCTGATGCTGTTTTTTCTGCATAGATAGTTCATAGTAAGTATTTTATTTGGATTCCCACCCCCCACCCCCCACCCACCCCTTGTGGTTGCTTACATATGAGGTTTTTTGGTGGTGGTGGTGGTGGTGGTGTGTTGTGGGTTTTTTTAAGCAAAACATACTTATGTCATTTCTCTTCAAGTTATTTACTAGGGAAGCGATTGTGCATCTCAGACAACTCAGAATAGCTTTTACACAAGTTCAATGTTTTCTCTGAACTGCAGCAGCTTTTGGGGTGGAGAGTTTTCCCCGTTGTCAAGTGTGTGCTGAGATGATCTTTACTGTGTGCTATTGTTCACCTCGGGGTGACTGCTATGTCAGGTACTTACTCTGAGAACAAATCTCTTTTACTATGGAGGTCATATACTGTAGTAAAAAGATCATTATACTGAAGCCACTATTAAAGTGGAAAAATCTTTCTTTTTTCATGTAATCTTTCAAAAATACTTAACAATTGCCGTTTGCATAAAGGTTCTTGCCAATGCGTTCACAACACATCTGTTAAAATTCTTTCCTGAAGGTCTTACCTGAGACGAGGCACGTTTGATTCATAGTGGTGGAGAGAGGTAAAGAGGGCCTAGAGCTCCGTGAAACACTGATGGTCACCCCAGAGTCTACCTTCCTTGAAAACTGGGCTCTGTCTTGCTTAAACTGGCCACCTAAAAATTAACACGTGAGAAGTCTAGCAGGTAATGATGATTTTAAGCGTAAGGCAGATGAACTGGGTCAGAAGTTTCCTAGAAAACCTCCAGACTCATCTAAAACTGGTTTAAATTACTTTCTTCTCCACTGAGTTTGGGAATGAGTTTAACAGCAAGTTAACCCAGGGGAGCTAACCTATCTTCTGCTGTGCATGTAGCATTCTGGAAACTTAGACATGGAGCAGGCAAAATTCATAATAAGGAAGAGATCTGATGTGGAAGAAGGTTCTGTGTGAAAGGAAGAACTGCTTACTCATCTGCTGTCACTCAACAGGAGGTGGGGAAGATAACTGTCCTGGTTTTGGCTGGGATAGAGTTAGTTTTCTGCTTGGTGGCTAGTGCATGCTGTGTTTTGGCTTCGGTGTGGGAACGGTGGGGTTGGGACCTCTTGGTTTCTCAGGCCTTGCAGGTGGAAGGGCTGGGAGCACAGGAAGCTGGGAGGGGACACAGCCAGGACAGCTGGCCCGAACTAGCCAAAGGGGTATTCCATACCATGGGGCGTCGTGCTTGGTATATAAGCAGGGTGGGGTGGGGTATGGTGGGCTTGGCCGGGGCTGCCGGTTGTTACTGGGGGACTGGCTGGGCACCAGTCAGCACGTGGTGAGCAGTTGTATTGTGCGTCATGAGTTTTCTTTCTTCCCTTCCTTTACCTCCTTTTTATTATAACTGTTACATTTATTCTTCTTCTTCTTCTTCTTCTTCTTCTTCTTCTTCTTCTTTTGTTTTTATCTCCCTCATTAAATTGTTCTTATCTCTACCCTCAGGTTCTACATTCCCTTCCTGTTCTCCTCCCCACGCCCTTGGGTGAGGGGGTGTGAGTGAGCAGTTCGGTGGGGCTTGTTTACCAGCTGGGGTTAAACCACGACAATAACCTACCCCAGTTGCTTCTTCTTCCCATGTATGTCACCTGCTTCAGAATGATTTACTAGCTGGCCTAAGCTGTGCAAATAAGGGACGGTTATTTTAACAGACTTTTCTACCCTTAAAATGTTGAAAATACTCTACCTACAAAACGTGTAGAGAGCTATAAACAAAAGGCAACAGCTTCCTCCCTACCCCTGCAGTGGATGTGATTTTTGCGAAGGCTCTATGTCCTTTTCTGATAAGAAGCTCAAAGAACATTTATCAGCCATGCCTGGCATCATTTGGTTTTGTGAGGTCTTAGGGTAAGTCTTAGCAATACAGAGTGCTGTTCACTCGGATTCAAATTTATAGGGTGGCCAGATCTCTACCACTACTAAAAAAATGCCCAGCTCTCATTCCCTAACGCTTTGATCTCTGACTTCAGTGGCCCCAATTGCCAAGCACCTTTCATCTTCCAGGACAGTCTTTTCTGCTTTGTCTTGTACGTCCGTTTATCTTGTTCACATACCATTCTCACTTTTCTTTATTTCAGAAGACCTACAACAAACTTGCCACAGATTGAATTTACATTCACAGTAACACAAATTACAAGATAAACTTCTAGCACATAGATGTGTTCTGCTATCCATGGCATATTGACTGCTATTCAAGAGTCCTTTCTAGCTTAACTGGATTTTATAAGCAATAATTAATTGGTTCCCATGCTAATCAATCAGCTTTAACTAAAGGAGAAAATCAAGCTTAAGCATGATTAATCATGGATATCACTTGACTTAGCATATTTACATAAGGGGGGTCATTACCCAACAGAAAACTTACTATCAGTGTCACGCTGTCAGCTCTCACAGTTTATACCCACAACAGTCCTACTTGGACTATGTAAAGTTAATTTCAGGCTCAAACAGTTACCAAAGAGAAATATAATCTTTGTTTACTTGCACTCCTGAAAAGACATGAATGGCAAAGCCTTAACCATCCAGAAACACCAACAGACCAAAGATATCCAACAAGTGCGTCACCAGTCAGAGCTTCAGTTCCTAGTTGCCTGCCTAAGCTCAGTTGCATGCAAATTTATAAAGAACAAGCATAATTCAAATTTTCTAGAGTCAGAAGAGCAAAAATCCTGATTGCCTGCGAATCATCATCCTAGAAAGCTGAGCTTCTCTGGTATCAGTAGCAGCACCATCACATACTGAGATAGTTCCACATTCCTGCAGGATGTTCCAGTGTGGTTAAACAAAATGCAAAGCACAGTCTCTAATGATACTAATTCTGCCCTCATCCTTGTTTATAAGAAGTATATGTGCATATATATTTTTTTATATAAATATGTGTACCTCTACACATGCATATATGTACATGCGTAAACACACAGTACATACACACACAAACTATTAATATATGATCCTCAGCCTTTTGGTACTGTGATAAAGAAACTGATCAGATTTACAGAGGTGACAGGCAACAGTTTGTTGATTGAGCACAAACACCTCTCCAATCAAAGTGCTTGCTAAACATTCCTCTTGTAACTAAAAGCCATTGCCACCTAGTGTGGCATTGTCCCCATCATCTCTGCAATATCAGGAAAGAGGACCTTAAGTTTTCAAATTAAATGTGAGAAAGATTAATCTTAATGGGGAGTCTGTGTCAAAAAGAGTACTGCAACTAAGATGCAAAAGACTGTCTCTGAAATGCCATTTAAAAATCACTGCTTACCTTTTCTGAGTTTTTGTCTGAGGAATGAGCATAGAAAGTTACATTACTATATTGTTCACTTTTCATATTCTCCCAAGGAACTGCACTAACTACTGTGTCAACCTTTCATATACAAGATGTGTAGCACTGGTGTTACTTACCTTTTGTAGTTGACTCTTTACATCAAATATAAACTCAAGCATACCCGATTTCATTAAATGGTGCCAAGAGGCTTCAACAGAGATTGGGAAAAATAATTTTCAGCACAATGTGAAGAGTGCAGGAAATTACTTTTGCCTGAAGACCTTGACAAAATGCCAGGAGGTACTTCCAAGCAAAGTGATCACACTAACAATGTCTGCAGCTGACTTCTGGCAGATCTGGGACTAGAAATGCAAGTGTCCTTGTTCCTGTTGTGTTATGACTGACTCTAAAATTTAATTTTGTAGGGAAAAATGATTGCCCATTTGATCCAGGTTGACAAAAGGTTACATTCAGTAAAATGCAGTTATCTGCACTGAAGGAGGTAGTATGACTTCATTTGGCTCTGTACTGGGAAACTTTCACCACCACTGGTCTTGTCCTGGATTCGGTTTTATTTCTTACTGGTCCAGCATGACTTCTGCACATCTTTTTCAAGAATATGTCTACATGTATTATGATTGTTTTATGAGGAACTCCATACAATACCAGCCTGAGTTGCTGCTGCTGAGGCTGCAAGTGGCCTGTAATATTTACCCCTGTGCTTCTGACAGAGCTGCTTTATCTCAGCATGCAAACTGTTCCTTTTAAAATTTTTCTATTCTCACAAAGCATAAGGATGTTCTTCTAGTGAAGGAATCCTAAAAAAAAAAGTGGCTTGCAACAATTTTTTGTCTCTCAGTATTACTAAAGGAAATTGGAAAAGCAGATTGAGCAATGAGTTGTGATTTCTTAGTTCATATCTGGGGTACACTTACTTATTTTTTACCCCTGAAATTCTGCAAGCTTATGGATTTAACTTTAAAAAAAAATAAAAATCAAGCACTAATAATCGCAGAAGCTGTGATTGTGCAAAACATTGTGGGGCTCATAATAGAATCATAAGTGGCAGGGCTGAACTTGTAAATTCAGGTGCTGCCAATCCATGAAAAGTTGGCAGGTACAGTGCTTCAGAGGTAGGCAGTGTACCAGGGTGTTGCATCCTCAACATGACTTGAGAAATAGAACAGAAAAAACATTCACAGTGTTTTCTTTTTCTACAGGATTTGTTCAATTAAGAACTTCTTGGCTGATAAAACTAAACAAACCACTTTAAAAACATACAAATATACAAATACCAGTAACTTAAATAGTTGTATTAAGAGAGAACTTTCATGATGGCAATTACTGAAGATGAGTATTGGTTTTACACTCTTCCAATGCATTTGCAATACGCAGCTGTGAAATACCAGTGAAAATGAGATCCTTTACACTAGTCATAAACTGAAAGCAACGAATATGCATGCAGGCACAAGAGGTGCATGGCTTTGTAACTGAGGCCATGCTGAAACAACCTTGTAAAGAAAGAGACATATGAAGTCATATCCTGGGTGTTTGTAAGGAGAGTTTTCAGGTTTCTGTGCACAGAAGGTTGTTTTTCGTTATTTTTTTATTTCTCCCTATCTTACTCTGTTAGAATTAATAGGCAATAAATTAAATTAATTCCTCCAAGTTGAGTCTGTTTTCCTTGTGAAGTTAGTTGGTAAGTAATGTCCCTGTCTGCATCTCAACCCACAAGCATTTAATTGTATTTTTCTCCCCCTGTTCTGTTGAACGAGGGGGAGTAACCGGGCAGCTTGGTAGGCACCTGGTGGGCAGCCAGCATCAACCCACTATTAAATCTCAATCCTGATCTCACTGAAAACTTTCATTTAATTAGCAATTGGCAGCTTTTCTATTTCAGTTGAGTATTTTCTTTCTAGTACTTCTACTATTATTCATGGGATTGCTGCCCTTTGTGACTGTAGCCTCAGAGGCTGCATAGTTAAGACTTTACTTGAAAAGTTGTGTGAAGTGGAAAGACATTTGGGAAATCTATTTGCACTTCAAATGAACTGTCACAAATAAGTGCTTGCTTACAATAAAGCAGTTGCTAAAGATTAATTGCTAGCTGATAAAAATATATGAGCAGGAAGGAAAAATGTGCCTGGTCACTCTATCTAAAAGTTACACAGATAATGAAATGTTATAATCATTATAATATGTTACAACTATGGATTTAACATTTGCACTGGGAAATAGACAATTATTAATCCATTGAACAGGCCTTGTAACAATGCTTACCAAGATCAAGTCATTTGTCAATAGTACAGATCTGCCAGAAGTAAATGAAACAGGTCCAACATAAAACCAATTGAAATTTAGCAATATATTTAATTTATTTCCAATGTGTTCCAGTACTTGTAAAACAAATAAGTGAACTTGAAAAGTTTGGGGGTTTTTATTAGGGTTTGTGTAGATTGGTCCTGATACAACTGACCTGAACATCTGGTGCTGCACTGTTATGAGTATTTCAGACTGTCCACGTCACAGAGTCCAGTCTTCTAAACCAAAAGATGGAACATTCAGGATGGTATAATCCCCAAGCTGCTGACTGAAGACCTATGGATTTGCACTGATTCTGTTTCTATTGTTCTTACACCATCTGCATCAAACCAGTAATTCTTTGGGTAAGAAATAGTGGATATATTCCTAGATACTCCTCAGTTTTGGAAATTTTCAACAAATAGCCTGTCAGGCAATTGAGTTCCTTTGAACTTACGTCAGGTTTTCCTGGGAGCATAACTTCTTTTGATAGTCCAACTTCCCATTGCACATCAAACCTTTAACTATAAATCATTATGTTTTCATAATTTTATTAGACTATATCCAGTTATTCCATGAGGACATGAGTCTCTGAGAAGAATCTGGAATTGACTTTTCTTTCTCTCTCTGATAGAAAAATAAACAATTTCCTGAAGGTAAAATATGTCCTTTGAAGATAAAATACTATGTCTGCCTTTGTTTTCTGCTCCAGTGCCACGGAAGAATGAATGGAAATGTTTATATTTTGCCAGTGAAATACTCAATTAAGAAAAAAAGATGGTCTGCCAAGACTTTGTCACTGAGAAATAATAATTTCACAGCTGATATTACAGTGCATATGGAAAATACTGTCTGGGATAATAGAGTAGCATCTCACTGCTGTAGATTCTAACAGCTTGAAGTAGGATTATTAGAGATGCTGAAAAATTTGCAGAGTTTATTTCCTAGTATTCCCCTGCCACACATTTTTTTCAAAAAATGCTTTTCCAGTGAACTGGGGGAGGGGGGAAAGTTACTGATTTCCCAGATACATATATTTATATACTGGAATAATAATAATAATAATAACAACAACAACAACAGCATTTTTATATTAAACTGAGGTGAATTTTAACTATAATATGTTGGCCCAAGCAAGTTTTTTTTTCCATTGTAGCTACTGAGAATCAAATCTACTTCATTGCATATTCACTAACAAAACCAGCCTGGCTGGTCAAAGATACCCAGAAGTAAAGTTTTTGTTACCTAAATTAAACCATTCCCACTATTGAGATCTCCGTGCAGACTCCTTTTGGTAAATCCTAGAAGGGTAAATTGTACATGCACTGCTGATCTGATGTGAAAGGAAACAACAGCAAAAGGTGATTTTGCAGCGCTTACAGACTAACAAACAAATAAATGAAAGTCAAGCAAAGGAAAACAGAAAAATGCTGAAGAGAAAAGACAAAATTTGGACTTGGACTTCTCTTTCTCCTAACTATACCTGCATAAGTTATGTTGGAAAGGAATTGCCAGACTTTGGGGCAAGGAAACAGTTCACCAAACCCCTTCAGGTTTAGGTTTCTCCTGCTGCCAGCGTCCCTTGGGTATCTCAGATGTTTCAACCAGACTGTAGGTAGTGATACATGAATGAAATCCGTAACCCGCCCTTAGAAATGTTGCAGCTCACCAAGGGACACTTTCCAGGTTCATGATGTGAATAAGCACAGCCTTGTAAGTGATTTGGAGCCAACTGCTCATGACTCACCTTACACCCTGGACAGTAAGGCATATGCCCAGTCCTAGCTTTTTCTTACCACAATTTTAAGGACAGCACCTCATAAATTTTCCTTAAGAGGCTATCTGACTGACACAATTTGGCCTAATGGCTGTATTTTCTTTCTTTGTTAAGACTTTTTTCCACCACATGTTTTTGTCTTAACCTGGGGCTTGATTTAAAGAATCAGTCACCAATATTCGAGTGAGCGGAGGTTATCTTTATTCGGCAGCACTGGGTGCATGGGGGATCGCTCCACCAAAGTCATGCACATCGAGATTTTTCAGCCCCCTCTTTATACAAGCAACTCATTCATTAACTTTCCGGGAAATCGTTTACATATTCATTACAATTCCTGGAAGTTATTTACATATCTCACTAAACTAGTGACAATGATTTAAGTCCTTGTCTTTGCCAAGTTGTATAAACAACAGGAACTTAGGACCAGATAGCCTTTTTAAAGATGACAAATCCAAGGACTTCGCAATTAGTACATCCGCCATGTTAGCAATAAGGGTCCTTGGACGTTTCCCAACTTTTAGATAAACATAAGTACATCATCCTATAGATAAGTGGTACATCATTCATCATTCAGGTTATTAAGGTAAAACATTTTGAGGAAGCTGCATCTGCAGTTAAGCATTCAGCTCCCCGCTCCGATCTCTCCGGCACTTTGGAGTGAAAGGCAGCTCCCATCCATGTGGCCATTTTTTATTTTCTTTTGCTTTCATTGTCTCGGTGACCTCTGGGAAAAGTCCTGCTGTACAGAACGCCATATAGAAGGACTGAAAAATGAAAAAAACCCACAGCTTTGTTTATGTCAAGGTCTTGGATCTTGTGAGCACTATGCGTGCTTGCAGAACTCAATATTGCTTGAGGCTGGTATTGAAACGAGAGCAACAAGAGCTTTGATAGAAGGCTGGACAAAGCCGTTCCATTACACTGCTGCTTTTACAAGCAGTAAGAAGTAAGAGCATTTAAATGTTAAGCAATGTAATGTCTTCACATGATCTGCTGGGCCACCTGGAGGAGTTTGATCATCAGAATAGAAACCTATCTGTTCACTTACGGGAGAAAGGGAAAATTCATGCTACTCCCTCTCCTGTGCCCAGTACTTGTTAAATTTTTGTTATTTCTGTCAAAGACTGGAGACGGTGGAGGCAGCTGAAGTAAATACGCACTGTTCCTAAAGGCATTTCACAGCACAGTTTTGGGATTTCTCATTCTTGATTGCTTCAAAATAGAAGTCAGCAGCAGACATATGGCACGGTCTCTAAACTTGCCTCACAACACAACTGTTTTCTGGTCCTCAGAGCTGACAGTGACAAAACCCCCATCAGTCACAGCCCACAGCTGTTTGCACAGCACACTGTTGGGTGAGCAGCGAGAACAGAGAAACAAAATATTCATTCATGCACTCATGTTTCCCACTCCCATGGTATTTAAGTTCCCCGAATTCTCTGAATCAAAAGGATTGCCACTTTTCTGAGCTTTAACCTAACTGGAAAGAGTTGGATGAGTCAGTGGCACCTAGAAAGAGGGAATGTAAGCCAATTTCTGGTTTGAATTTGGGTGGGCACATGCAGGGAGAAGTATCAGAGAAGAGAACAGCCAAACTGGGGGTAATATTAATAGCTCTATTTTCAGTGCTTTCCAGCATTTTTTATGGCATTTCCTAAAGTAATGTACTCCGTGTTCTCATAGAGAACAGTAAGAAAATATATGTGAGTAAAAGATCTGAGCTTCATAATAAATAACTCAAGGTAAACCTGAACAGTACTATGAGTAGTTTCCAACACCATCCTTGGTTTAGTAACAGAATGAAACTGTCTAAGAAATGTGTTCATGAAGACCAGTTTTGTTAAGCTGATGAGCTGGTTTGTTTGGTTGTTGTTTTGGTTTTTTATTTCTTTAAACAAGCTATAGGTTTTGAATTATGTATCATTTTGTCCTATTGGCAAAACCATGTCAAGTGCCACAAAAAGTGAGTTCTGATCTTTCTGAGCAGGCTGAATTTCTGAAAGTAACACAATTCAGAACTGGAACAAGAAACATCTTCTTATGAATAATAATGTTATAAAAATATCTGGAAAAATTTCAACACATGTAACTTGGATGAATTATTTTAGTAGTTAAAGCATTTGCCAATTAAATACAAAACAAGCTTCATTGTTCTATCTGAGGGTACTAGCAACTACCAGTTTGATTGCTGCCTTACTTTCTTGATAAAAACCAGCAGCAATGACCACAATAAAAACAAAAATTAAAATCCAGAAACACACTTAGACAAAGCAGAATTTGGGTCTTCAGAGTCATACAGCACTTCTTGATTTTGGAGTTGAAAGATAATACATATGGGACACTCAAGATGTTTAGGGTGAGAAATTCAATAAAAAATTTTGAAAGTGTAAGAAATTAACAATACAGAGATTCAGGATTGTAAGTGTGGTACTTAAAATGGCAAATCTTTTTTTCTAAAGGCTTAGATTTTGCCACTAGTTACGAAGGGCTGCGTAGAAATTCTCACACACACAAAATGTCAGAGCAATGACAGTCTGCTTCCATACTGGAAAGGAAGGAAAAGGAACACTGCAGGTCATTGTTCCTGAAGATCCCACCAGAGCACAGACATCTCTTGAGATGCAAGTGGAAATGCCATTTTTTCAGACTAGCTAGCTAGCATTACCTGACTGCATTTCCACTGCTAAAATGGAGGGAAAAAAATATTTTCTATGTTGTCCATTCTTGCTTTTGCAGAATGACTGAATGTGGCTATAGCTGGTTTTTATTAAACAGAATAAGGTTGACTTACAAATAGGGAAAAAAGCTCTAAAAGCATTTAGGCTGCAAGATCAACTTCTACATCTCTGAGTCATGCTGTAATACACGCCAATAGCAGATATGCAACGATTTTCAAATACAGAACTGTGCTGCTCATTAGATGAGAAGTTCATTTCTTAACAAGTGGATCTGAATCCCAGGAGCTGAAATTAATCTAATTAATAATATCTGTTGCCTACCTACACCAGATACTAAAAGGATTCTTACTGTTGCCTAAAATCCCCTATTACCAAACTCTGATCTAATTAAACAAGAATGTGCATGGGGTTTTGGTCGGGCTAGCGCACCCACTCAAGTCATTAATGCTCAAGTACCCACCATCTCAAGTTGTCAAAACTGATGCCTGAAAGGACTTCTGGTCAAGTGAGTCAGTCTTGGGAAATAACAGATAATAATAAGAACACATTATGTATATTATGCAGAAAGAAGCCTCCAAGTGAAAAAGTTAAAGAGGAGACAAGCTGATAAGGTGTTACAGTCACTGATTTGCTCGAGAAGGGAGAAAGTTGTAACCAATCCTGTGTGTGACTGAAAATGAATATGGAATGTACTCTGCTGATGTGTACTCTGGAGTAACTTGGTTGTGCACGTTAGGAGGAAAGATCCCCTGTGCACCCGGTGCTGCAATAAACCAATGTTGGCTTTCTAAACTGTCACTGGGTTTGGAGGGTTTTGCTGGCTACGGTTTTCAGTAACACTACCAAGACTTGCAAATACATGTGTATACAAAGATACATGTGTGTGTATACATGTACAGATACACACAGGCACAAATGTCCTTAAGAAGAAAGTGTATTTCTGACTCTGAAAGTTTCAGACTACAAAGCATGACAGCCTGAGGCTGTGATGTACCTGCTGCTGGTAGGTGGAGTGGTTTCCCGACCTGTTCCCAGACACTGGTAAGAGCAAGTCTGACTGTCCTCTCAGAGGTGCGTGGCTGCAAGAGCTCCTCGCCCTGGAGTCAGAAGTGGGGGAGAGCTGCCCCCGTCTCAGCTGTGCAGCAGAAAAGTTGACAGCCAGCAGCTTAAACTGTCTCTGCCAAGGCCCCAGGTGTCGGAACTCGGCCACCTCAGAGAGGCATGGCGCACTGCCTGTGCTGGGTAGCACCGGGGAGGGTTGGATGGTGGTCCACATCACACAGGAAGAGTCTAGTGGTGAGAGATTAGAGAAGCTTTCCCTGCCCAAGGGTTGTACTTAGCCTCACCAAGTCCCACAGAAAGCTTGGCATTCAAGAAACTGGAAATTTTCTGGTTTGAAAGTATAATATTTCAGTGCAAGCTCCAGAGTAGATGTGACTGACATTTCACTGTACTTTGAGAACCTTCGATTAAAGACAGCATTAAAAGTATTAGAGATTAGCATTAAAACCATTAACATTCCCTCCTGTGGGTGCAGTATTCATGTCTGTAGGCATGCCTTAGACAGGAAAACATCACTGATTAGTTGGTTAAACAGTGACATTTTTATTCTGCACTTAAGGAACTGCTGAAAGTTGCTTTGGATGCTCAATGAATTTTAAATCTGGTTTTGATATTTTGCTTGGAAAAGGTCAAATAGGCTCTAATCAATTTCTAAAATTACTGATTTTTTTCCTACAAGATAAAATTTTGAGTTCAGTATCTTGCATGTTATGAAATGAGGACCTTTTGCTTTAAAATTCTAGTATGAGTATTTATAGAGAGTCATGGAAGACACTGGAGATACTAGGTTTTTTTACCACAGAAGACCCTACCTAACTTAGGAAAATCTGTATTTCACAGTTCATTACAAGTAATACGTTGTAAGGTTTCCTCAAGGTCTAAGATGTTACCACAGAACATTTGTGTCATGAGGCAGTCATAAACCCACTACAAAGACTTTCAATTTTATTAATGATCCCAGTCCCTAGCTGGACTACAAAAACCTTTAATACCTTGACAAATAAATGGTGCCTCCTGGAAGAGGGGAGATGTATTTTGTGAGCCCAGCGTGGATGTGCCCAGTTACTTCCAACATATTTCTACCTATATGGTTAGGAATTTCATGGTAGCACAACTTGGAGGCACCCCTCCTGAGATAAAGCAAAACAGCAAAATTTCTACAGTTGTCATAGGGTAATATGAGACTACTGAAAGCAAGCATCTTGCAATGCCTGCTAACAGGCTGATAGCACTGAACAGTTGAAAAAAAATCACATAACAGGTAAGACTGACTTTGGATCTTCCATGTTTATTTGTTCCCACCTGGGGAGTACCTTCAATATCAACCATTGGTGTGCCCCTAATGCCAATAATGAAGATTTTAGTGGTTGTTGTAGTTTTGATAGATCGGCCGTGGTGGCGGCTAGTTTATTCATTATCACCTCTGAGTCTATGGAATTTAATATTCCGAGTCCTGTTCCCAACATTCCAGTTACATCCCTCACTATTCTGTTTCGATAAATATTTCCCCTTTTTCTTAACCAAGTTGTCCATCCCTCATAAGAGGTTCGTAAGAAGGGGGAACAGGATGGCTTAACATCAGAAACATTGACTTGTATTTGTAACTCTGTTCTTTCAAGAGACCATTCTGGGTTAAACAACATTTGTTGCTGACCTGTATTTCTGATTACATATGGTCCAATTGTATAAATTTCTGGATCTGGTTTAGTTAATTTAAGATCAAGCGTTAATGGGGTTGTTGTAACTGTGGTGGTGGTAGAAACAGTGGTTAGCATGATTGTTATTTTGATCTTATAAGTCAGAGCTGTTCTTGGGGATTCCTTTCCTAGGCATATTATAAAGATGGGCTCGGTTAAGGTAAAATTGTGCCAACATTCCCGTGAATTAAAGCACATGGTTGTATTTAGAAGGGTAAATTCCTTATCTACCTTTCTGACATTAATCAGTGTGTCTCCCGAAATCTTGGTGTTATCCTTTTCATTATATGTTTGACACCCTACTTTTATCCTATCTCCTAATTTTCCCCATAATCAGTCGACTTTGTGTACATCCTCCTGATCCCATTGATTCCTTTGGTACACCTCATTTTCAGAAAAAACCACCATAGCTAGTTTTGTCTTTGAGTCCACCTTTCCCATTATTCCAGTGTGTTTTTTCTGGGCATGATTCCAAGGCCAGTTATCAGGCTCTTGGTTGTAGGCAAGAGAGAGGGTACAAAAAACCACAAATGGTTTAAACCCACTATTGATCATTTTAAGAGTCTAAACGTTCCTCATATATACATATAAAATCTGTTTTGATCAAAAATATCTTTGTTTGAGTTGGGGCTTACTGATAACAAGTTGGGCTAGACTGGCCACTGGCTCAGTCCCAGACTGTTTTGTTCTATATTGTTTGTTGTGGTCCCTTCCCATACGGTGCATCCGCAACCGCTCAGGTTCACTTACTTGCCACCCACATTGTTCCCATTTGTCTGAGTAAATTTGAGTTTCAGTTCTTTTTTATCTGGGGTTACTTTCCATGAAGTTGCAGGGGCTTTCTTGATCCGGGTATGGTGAATCCAAGAATTCTGTCCCTCAACCTTGATTGCAGTGTAGGTGGTGAGTAGGACTTGAAAAGGTCCAGTCCACTGTGGTTCCAGGGTTTTATCTGCAAAACACTTAACGTATACATAGTCCCCTGGTTGTATATCGTGAACAGGTCCATCCAGACCCCTACTGCGTGTTCCCATCACATGCTTCTCAATTCTTATTAATTGTTTGCTTAGTGCCACCATATAGGAAGTCATTGTTTCTTCACCAATCTGTGAAGAAGTCCCCTTTTGTACCCCATAGGGTCGTCCATATAAAATTTCAAATGGGCTAAGCTCCTCTTTTGCTCTCGGTCTAGTTCGAATTCGTGTAAGAGCTAATGGCAAAGACTGGGGCCAAGTTAGATTTGTTTCTTGACCTAACTTGACAATCTGTTGTTTGATTAGATGATTCATCTTTTCCACCTGGCCACTCGATTGTGGTCGGTATGGGGTATGTAATTGCCAACCTATTCCTAGATGGTGGCTGATCTGTTGCACTATTCTGGACACAAAATGTGGTCCTGTATCTGAGGACATTACCGCTGGGACTCCAAACCTAGGTATTATCTCTTGGAGTAGTATTTTGGTCACTTCCTGGGCTTTAGCAGTTCTGCACGGGAAGGCTTCTGGCCAACCTGAAAAGGTATCTGTTAGTACCAACAAATATCGATACCCCCCTTTTCTAGGAAGTTCCGAGAAATCGATCTGCCAATGTTGCCCTGGAACATTTCCTCTACTAATGTTCCCTAGTTTTATTTTATTTGCTTTATTGGGATTATTGCGTAAACACATTTCACATTGCTGAGTCACCTGTTTTATTACAGTATACAAGTTTTGCCCTATCAATTTCTGATTTAGACTTTTATATAAAGTATCAGCTCCCCAATGCGTCTTATTAATAATAGGGCTGTGGTCCATATTAAATTGGATGGTACCACTATACGACCATCCCTTAAATAAGTCCACTTATTTATTTTTATTTTATCATTCATGTCCTGAATTACCTTTAAGTTTTCTTTAGAATAGTTTGGCTCCTGATCTGTACTTACAGTTTGGATTTTATCGTCTGGTATTAAGGATAATTCCTCCTTTCCTACCTCCTCTGTCACTTGTCTGGCCTCATGGTTGGCCAGGCGGTTTCCAATTTCCAAATCAGTGCCTCAGAGTGGGCCATTCCTCACATCAAGGTCTGGCATGGCATATGTCCCCACCACTCAACGCCTACTGGGTTGCAGCCAACAGCGGAGCTCAAGATGCTTCTTGGTGGCAAACACAGAGGCCAACCCAGTCTTGCCCTTGACTATGGTAGGAGGCACCTGACCAACCTTATTCCTTGTACTTCATTGTCAATGCAGAGTTTCATCTGCACATCCCGTAACAAGTCACTTTCCTGGAATTTATTTTCAGATACACCTGGTAAAAAATTTCTTTTACTTCAGGGAGGTCCTCTTTTCCTCTTTTCTGTTGAATTAAAGATAAGCTCAATATTTCAATTACTTGATAATTTTTAACTTTTAGTTTCATTTCTCCTTCTTTAAAGTCTAGATGTTCTAATAAATCTCATCCCAACAAAGATTTTGGTGAATTTGGCATTCTTATTTTTTTTCTTAGTTTGTACTTTAAAGGTTTCAGGATGTTTTCCTGGTGGACAGCAGCTCCCACAACTGTATTTTTATTTTATTTTTTTATTTTTTTTTTTTTACTGAAGTTTAACAAATAAGTTGCTTTTGTATTCACTAAAATTCCACCTCATACCCATTCCCTGCCCTAGAAGGGCCGTTACCGGTCCTGTTGTACTGCAAATGCTGCAGCAATTGGGGTGAAATTGTCAGGTCCTTCTGCTCAATTGTCAGCAATAGCAACCCCTCCTCCTCACCAGCAGAAGGATTCGGGGCAGGAGATGCTGTTCCTGCTCTGCAGGTTACACAAGCCTGCCTCTGCAACAGCACTTCTGTTTTAACTCTTTCTTACCCTGAATGCAATTCTGCTACTTGTTGCTTTAAGTCTGTGTTCTTACATATCATGCCTTCGCAGGCAAACAGAAAACCTCCTGCCATGCATCCCAGCATGATTCAGTCGCACCTTCGAGGGGGTACGGGGGTTTGTACAAACTCACCCCAACACTTTTAACACTTTCACAGGGTCTTTGACTCTCCACACCCCGCTTTAGGTCTTACATACATTAGTACAAGTTTTTATCTTACAACGTGTTTCATTCTGGTTGCTCCACAGAAGGAACCACAACCTGAGCTTTTTAACACAAAAATTTCAACAAGAACATCTTTCTAGTTTAGGTCTCAGGTTTTTTTCCCATCCCTTTCTAGAGCCATAATCAAAGATCAGGTGATGTTAATCCCGCACTCTTTCTAATGTTAGTACCATAGGATCCCGAGGGGGTACTAATCCACAGTCCTTTTGCCACTCAGGTTTGTCCTGGAGGACGAAGAACATGTCTGCATACAATACTTCGTCCCATTTTCCTTCTCTTCTCAGAAACAACATTAATTGCAGGAGTGTTATAATCTAACGTTCCTCCCTCCTGAGGCCATTTCGCATCACTCCCCAATTTATACAAAGGCCACCACTGATTACAATATTTAATCAATTTCCTTCTATTTTCGGTACCACCATGTCCTACGATATCACTCCAATGTTTTAATATACAACCCAAGGGCGATTTTTCACAGGGCTTACTCCTTCCATTTCCCATTTTGCAATTTGAATTACTTTGGTTTTCTCCGGCCGCCTTAGCCACCCAAGGTCGGAAACGCGGATAGAACTCCTTACTCGCTTTGCACTCAAACGCGTGTCTCAAGCACTCTTGCACTCACACTCAGTCAAAATAATTAAGCTATACACGGAAAATCAAAATGCGCATCTCAATCACACCATTCACACTCTCCGGGCAGCCCTCAGTCACACAAGCAGTATGTTATACGGTACCGTGCACTTACGTACAACTTTTAGGAACACTAACAGTTCACAAAGTATGCATTTCAATGAACAATTGCCAAAAAACAAACAACAAACAAAAACCCAATTTTTCATGGTCTTAAGCAGAGTGTTAAGTTTTCTGCTATTTGCCTAGAATTACCAGAATATTATTATTTTTCAACATACATTTCATAACTCCAAGTTTTGAACGTGTAACAAGACAACACATAGAACAAACAAGACACAGAGCGCAATTTCAGTTGTTACATTCTAGGAATTCCCCAGTTCTTAAGACAACCTAAAGGAAGTTTTCAGCTTCCCCCCCCCCCCTTTTTTTTTCTTTCTTCTTTTTCTCTTTTTTTTTTTTTTCTTTTTTCCTACGCAAAAGTTTCCCTTTTACTTTTGCTGTGAGGTCCCTCCTGTTCCTGTGAGATTCCGCCTTATTCCGTCCCGCCCCCCGCTTTCCGTCACGAGGCCTCCGGGCTTTTAGGAATGGCAGTCTCCTCGAGTTTGCTCGATCTGCCCTCAAGATCGCTAGCGGCCACCCCTCGGTCAGCAAACCCCCTCCCAAGGTACCTTTCCTCCTGGGGACTACGCTGCGCGCCGGACGTCTCCGTGCGTCTCACCAGCCGCCCCGTTACTAAACATACCGTTTTACCCGTGGATCCAGGGGTTTCCCTTCTGCTCCCGGGTGAACAGCTGAGAAGAGGAGGCTCCTCCGAGGAAATCTCCCGGGGCGCGCCTAGGAGCGTCCGCTCCGCAGCTGGTCCCTCAGCCGAGCAGAAATCCTCCTGCCTGGCTCGCCAAACTGACGTGCGGAATTAGACTCTATAACTCGAAAGTTATAAAGTAGGTATGTTTATTGCGCGCAGATGCACGGGGGATCGCTCCTCCACAAGCGTGCATGCCCGAAGTGACGAACCATCTCACATTTATACAATAAAACAAATGAATATTCAATTAACGCCTATACATATTCGTTACCTAAACCCCGCTTCGTATGTTAATTAGCTTATCAGGCCGTTTCCAGGAATGTGGTGGTCTTGCAGGTTTGTAGGTGATTCATGTCCTTGTGACCATCCGATCTTCTCCAGCAAGGAGACTTAGCACTCCCTCCCTCTAGATAGCATTGGAATGTCTCTCATCCTTTTCTCATTCTCTTTTAAATAGCCCCTTTGTTAGAGGAAGAGGGGCAGGCGTCTCCTCAAAACTGTAGGCGTCTCCTCAAGGCTCTGTGCCTGTGTGACCAGACACCGCACCCATGACTAGTCACCATACACACATTCCTGAGCAGACATATACAATCACAGTCGGTGTCCATTGTCCCCATTTCACACTATTTCTCCACATCACAATGAAATAAAGACTTAGGTTTACCAGTCGATACAGCACAATAAAGCTTTTCTTGCAAAGATTTAATCTATCCAGTCAGATGCAGAAGGAGTTACCTGCAAAACCACATTCTAATGAACATTTTTAGGAAGTCCCTAAACACCTAGTGTGGAGGAGCTTATGCACATGCCAAGCTACCCCAGAGGAAAGTATCTTATGCGAAGACTGGAAAAAATGACCTTTGCCTATAGAAATTTCTATCAAACTTGAAACATCTGCTGTATAGCCAGTCTGGTAATATGACAAATGCAAGGGAGTAAAGTGTTTATCATCATATATACGTTATTGTAGCCTAAGCAGTGTGCCTGGAAGAGACAGTAAAAGGAGACAAAAAGAGTATGTCTGTGCAAATAGAACTGTTGCTTAAACCCCATTCAGTAGATGAAATATATTGAAAAAGTGTTTATTAACCTTGCCATTGTAATGTGAGGTAAAGGACCAGACTTGCATAACAGAAGGGGGAGACAACATCAACAATTGAGGAAAAAAAATCTGGTGTGGTATGTTCACATTTATAACCTAAAATTGGATCTATAATGCAGACTTTAATACAGGTTCTCTATTATGAGAATTTCTGCTACAGAGAAGGGTTTATTAGAGATCTTATGCAATGATCACTGATTACCATGCAAGCACTACAAGTGGTAAAACATCTGTGTGTTTAAGCCCTCCTTGGCAGAAAACAGAAGAAAGACTATAGAAGCAGTTTTCCAAAATATTCTCAATGTTACCTGAAGCTTCTTTTTACAATCAGAAATGAAAACATCTTAAATATTCTAATTCATGAGAAATGTATATACTATCCTGCACCATAGCTTAAAAATCTATCCAATCAGTTGGAGAATATTACTGCAAACATGTAGTTTCACTGTAAAACCACCTGTAGGAATTTATTAGCATGAAAATACTATTTTTTTAATGCAGAACAGTTTATGGTGTTCCACTTTATGCTATTGTCCGCAGAGGAAAAATTCATATGGAATCTGTGATACTTACATCTAGTTCTGTAAGATGCAACCTTTCATAATAATTCAGTTTTCACAAATTGATTTTTTTTTCAATGTATTTTAAGTATCAATATGACAGCTTGGAGGTTGCAAATTGTCAAACACAAGTCTTAATTTCAGCAATAATGCATAAGTTCCCATGATCCAGTACCAGAGATACTGGAGATGTGTAAATCTTTCAACAAACTGTATTTTTGTTTTAAAATCTGAAGAATAAAAATGCACAGTAGCACTGCACAACCAAATTATCAGTATGTGTGAGGTCCCTCTGTTTCAAGCTAATAACAGTAGACAAAAAAACCCCAAACACCTACCAAACCACCTGTAAAAATCTAAATTCTCAGATCAAATTTGCAGAAAGTAGATACAACGGTCTTCTGTCTTGTCTCAATTGATGAGTACTGCTGAAGACATAGATTTCCTTTGTTCTGTTTAATATTCATCAGTGATTTATCCTGCCCAGCGTACACAAAAATGGGAACACAAAGACAGATCTTAGCAAGTTGTCATGCTATGATTTTTTTATATTTCTTGTTTTAGGGGCACAAGCTGAAGGAGGGGATATCAAATAGCTTGGAATCTTGTGTAGACTTTCTCGGCTTGGACCACAATATGTGCTCTTAATAACCTATGTGTGGCAATATATTTAGGAACCATAACATTTTATTTATAACAAGGTTAAATAATTACCTGGATTTTTAAATTACATTAACAATTTAAATTTGTCTAATAGATCTGGCAAACATGGTGGAAAAATGCACTTAGTGGCTGGGAAGGTTCGGTCATTCAGAATACAGCTGTCAGGACTGAGCCATCATTCAACCAAGGCAATAGTGGGGAAAAAAATTCTGTCAAGTGCAACCTTCTGTGCCTTTCTAAGGCACCAGAAGGGGGTCTGATTAAGTTTAGAAACATAATCTACTTCTCAATTCCTTGAATTACTTCTCCACGTGACACTTTCAAAAAGTAAAACAAGTGCTGCAAGTTTTCAGGAAAAATACTACTTATTTAAAAATAAGTCCCTTAAAAATATGATGTTCTTTAAAAATCAATCAAATCATAATAGAAACTATCCCCAGAGATTCAATGCAACCTGGAAAAGGCAAAATTACCAACCATGGAAAGAATAAGAAAAAAAAGGTTATTTGGTTGCACTGAGAGAACATCTGAATAGGATGCCTGCAGGCCATTCAGCACAGATGAATTTCTTACTACTTATACTGCCTTATAAAGTGACACCATTTCCTTTGCATCAACTGTAGCTGGTGATACACCTGTGGGGCTTGTGGTGTGGGAGAAAACCTCAACATCCAGTGTTTTGGCCTCAGTTTGACCTTGCTTGGTGAGCAGTCTTCTGCTTTTGTGGGGCAACCTGTTCTGCTGGTAATTTCTTTCCTTAAGAGCAATTGCTCACTTCAGGCTGGTGTAGGGAGTGTAAAACATGTCCATTGACAGACATTTCAGATTAAATGTTTATGATATCTTTCCTGCCTGTTTTCATATAATACCTTTCTTCGAAGGCAAAGCAAGGGTGAAAAGGGCTCGTGGTTTGTCACAGCTGTCTCTTTTCAGAGGGGACACGGCAGTGTTAAGAAAAATGTCGGGAGCTGTTTTGGATGTTTGGGTCAAAGCCTTCATTAGTAGGAAATGTGGAGGTACATGAAGCTATTTACCGCTCTTTTGTTGAACAGCAACAGCAGAGTGTGGTTTAAATCCAGATTTATCAGAAACAACATTGCCATGGTCACTAAAATTATTGTTGATTAGCTAAATTAGATAAATGCTGGATAAAAGAATTATCATCAGCAAACCTGGAAAAATCTAAATTCTGGCTAGAACTGAAGAAGGTGAGATGAGGAGAACTAAAGAATTCAGAGCTGAAAAGGATGTAGTAGATACACTTCAGTGCTTACCCATGCTTTCATGCTTAATTGCCTGATTAAGAAATTAGCTACATTTTCCTCAGTTGAATTACCATTTTTGATACACACTGTATGGTAACATCTTCTATAATAATTTCTGAAAATATTTATTTATACCAAATTCATACCCATATTATGCAAGAATTAGGGTACTTAAGTTAAAAGTGAGGTATGAGTAATAATTTAGTTTTAATGGTGGTTCTGCTAGGTATCAGGGCAATGCCTGTGTGCACACCTTCACTTTAGCCATCAATTCCCTGACTAGTTCAGAAACTGCATTGGCCATCAATTCCCTGACTAGTTCAGAAACTCCACTTCTGGTTGTTTTCATAGGTGGGATGATAAACTGGTTTGAAAAAAATGGGCCATCTTGAAACTAGGTGACTGATCTAGCCACTGTCACTGCAGTTTTTGACTAAGTGGTGCAAGAGGACTCTGTGTGGGAATTTTTTACTGTCCTAAAGGATGTCTCCCAGGGCAGCTCCTGCTGTGCCCAGAACAATTTTGAAAGGCTTATTTGATACTGCAGGTGGATAAACTGGCCATTTCAGAGACTTTCCTAGGCAGTACTTGCTGAACTTGAACACAGATAAGGTGCTTATAAATGGTCACTAGAAATTGGTCCTGCAGATGCAGAAGTATTTACATAGGATGGTCCTTTGTGCATGGACAAGTTAGCAAGATGCTTGGCACATACTTTAACACCATCACTGACAATAGATCATGCATGTACTGGAGTAGCTATGAAGGGTTGTGGACCATCTGGATAGTTAGGACTAAGCAGAACTAACTTTAGGGAGTCCTTTGTTACAGCTGAAGACATCGTTGCAAGGAGCCTTGCAACAGATACTCCTTCCAGCACCTAGTCATGACCAACCCCTGCTTGAGACATTTGCTTGCCTGTATGAGCATTACTGTATGCCAAGTTTCAAATAAATTAGCTTTGTTTTTCTTTTAAATCAATATTATGTGCACGAATGTCTGTGCAGCAGCAGCCTGCCTGTGTAGCCTTACAGTCACCCAGCTGTTGGTCTGAACTGAGCCCTCAAAGCTTCCCCGCAACTGGAAACCCCCCCCCCCCCCCCCTTTAGTTTTTATCCTTTCTTTATTGTTGATGTTGGAAGCCTGTCAGGAGAGCATAGAGTTTGTACAAACATATGAATCAATGTAAATACAAGCAAGGAAAATTAGCATCAATGAAACTGTTACTGAAAATCATACCCAGGAAAGCTCTCCAAGGCCAGTGACAGTTTTGAAAGCTGACATTGGTTTATTGGAGCACTGGGTGCATAGGGGATCTGTCCTCCTAATGCACACCAAGTTACTCCAGGGTACTCATCACATACGGCAGAGTACTTGCACATTCACAGTACATCACACATTCATTTTCATTCACGAACAGAACTGGTTACAAGTTCCTCACTTCTAGTGCAAATTAGTGTGCAGCCTCAGATAGCCCTGCTGAAAGCATTCTTTTACCGGCTATGCATGGCCCCCAAGCATGGTTTGCCCTCTTCTCAGGGGGCTATTTGTGTTGGAGGCCGTGTCCTCCCATTACCATAATTACTTTTCTCCTCCTTTCAACTAATTTTCTGAGGATTGCAACACCTTATCAGCTTGTCTCCTCTTGCGGCCAGAACTTTTTAACTTGGAGGCTTCTTTCTGCATAATTTAAACAACAGTGTTCTTATCATTATCTGTTCTTTGTTTCCCAAGATTGACTCCCTTGATTAGATGTCCTTTCATTTATCACTTTAGACTAGGTCAGCTTGACCTAAACATTGTGCACATTCTTGTTTAACTAAATCAGAGTTTGATAATTCCAGAGTTTAGGCAACAATTGCCCCCTTTGGGACTTATTTGTATATATTCGTATATCAAGTAAGTCTTACTCTTTCTGAACTTCTCTTAGCTGCAGCAATACAACACTTCACCATACAGTGTAATATAATGTACATGCATACAAATGTAACAATCATTAGTACAATAATTACAATTAACTTCTTAATCCATAGGTGTAAATCAGGAAACAAGGACGTTAGCCAATTCCAAACTTCTTGAAATCCAGAAGAGGTGTCATTTTTCTGGATCTCATACAAGATTTTAGTATGTTTCCAAATCTCTTCTAAATCAGTGGAAATTCTCCCACTTTGATCCACATAAATGCAACAACTAGTATTAACAATAGTACAAACTCCGCCTTGAGATGCCAACATCATATCTAAAGCTGTTCTATTTTGCATAGCTATATGAGCTATTTCTGAAACTTTTTCCTGCAAAGCCTTTACGACATCTGCAGTGTCGCTGGCTATCCCCTCCATTGCTGCAGTTGTATTTATCATTTCCTTTTCCAATTCAACAACCCCCAACAAGGAATAAACCAACTAGCAAAAGAATGCAATCCAGTGGATCTTTCTATAAGGAGGTTTTGACCCTGCCTATATCTCCACAGGTAAGCTCTTAACCACAGCCTATTCAATTTCTCAGCTGTAGTCATGTTGGGAAGAATCACTCCCAATGTACAAGTACCTGACTCTCATGGTGGTAAAGCTTTTCGTGCTATGCTGCCATGTATCCACTACCACCCAGTCCCCAATGGAACATTCCAGTACTTACTCATAGTTAATTCTGACGGGTTCATCAGTTGCACTGGGCAATCACAATGTGAGTAGTGCCCCACAAATACGTGAACTTCATAAATGGGAACATACCCAACAATTGATCTTTTTGGCTATCTATGTGGTTTTCTGAATCATCATAAGTGTCTGTTTTGAGTCCGTGGGTTTCTCCTGATCACACTGAATTTGAGAGTTTGTCATACCACATAACAGGCAAAATCTCATGCATCTGTAAAATGTGTTTAAACAACTATCTGCAAAGAAATCATGTTAACAAACTCAAACCTCCTTGGATACAATCCAATTCTATATAGGGTCTTATTTCAGTCCAAGAACAGTTCATTTATAATATCTTAATTTTTAGTTTCAGAGGAGCTGCTGCTTCTGGTTTCCACTTTACTTCAGGACTCCTTTTAATCCTGGTGTAATGGATCCAGGAATCAATTCCTTGAAGTTTTACTGCAGTATTAGTTATCAGTAATACTAATATGGTCCTTTCCACTGCTCCTTCAAAGGCTCACCCTACCAAGTGTGACGATATACTTGATCTGCAGCTTGGAAAGGATGCATTGGCATGTCCAATGGTACAGGTGCTCTCTGTTGAATATACCTGTACAATGAAGAAAGAGTCTTTCCCAAAACCAATATATATTCAGTTAACACCTGATCACCAGAAAATATGCATTTGGTTTTCCTTTCCTGTAAAATTTACAGCATAATATCTTTCATATAATACTTCAGTCACGCTCACCTTATCCTAACTTTTGGGTGATTCTGATTCTTATTAAAGTGATAGGTAAAACATCTATCCATTTTAAATTAATTTTTTGACACAATCCATCCAATTTTTTCTTTAAAGGTCTACTCATCCTTCCTACTTTCATCTAGACTGGGGTCCAAGATATGTAAATCCCATTTTATTCCTCTGTAGCTTGGTTGGTTCTGCACAGCAAAGCTGCAGGCCATCCTGAAAAGGTATCTGCCAATACCTAAAGATATTTTTAATTATTGGATTTGGGTAATTCAGAAAAATCAACCTGCCAATATTCCCTTACATTACCTGTCCAGGTGGCGGTCTTAATTCCACTTTAGGATTATTTTACAACATATTACATACTGCTTTACTGTTTGATCAGCATAGCTTTGCATCTTTGGCCCTACTGCATATCTCCCAATGCTTGCAGTTGCAGCATCTGCTCCCATATGAGTTCCCTCATGTGCCTGCTGTAGCAGCTTCTGCATAATGGGAGCTGTTACCAAACATTGTTCGGTAGATGTTACCCACCATCTGTCTGAAGGCCTTATATGTTTTAGCATCTTAGCTAATTCATTCTCCTTTTCATAGTATTTGGGTGCTTCAGTTCTTGATACGTTTTGAGGAATCAAGGTTCCCCTTATTGCTTTGTTGGCTACTCTCTTTGCTATTTCATCAGCCTTACCATTCCCTTGTATGACTTCAGTATGCCCAGGTTGGTGAGCTTTACAAGGAATTACAGCCAACTCCTTAGGTTTCTGAGCCACTTTGAATAATTTCAATATTTCTGATCCATGCTTTACAGGTAACCCTTGTGAGGTTAAAAGTCCTCTTTCCTTCCGTATTGCCCCATGTGCATGTATCACTCCAAAGGCATATTTAGCATCAGTAATATATTGGCTTGTTTATCCTGTGACAATTTCAAAACTCTAGTCAAGGCAATTAATTCAGCTTTTTGTACTAAAGTATTTGATGGCAAGGCTTGTGATTCAATCACATCCTCCAAAGTTACCAATGCATATCCAGAGCATTGTTCTCCATGCAGCATAGAGTCCACTTCAGATTTTCCAGTGGAACATCCTTCAGATCTGGCCTACTGGAAAAGACTTGTTCAATAGTTGGTATATAGTTAATATACAGTCATGGTCTAGGTTTCTGCCATCAGATACCAGAAACAAAGTACCAGGATTCAAAGAGGTTGTTACCGCTAAACTTACATCATCCAGTTCCCATAAAACTGCTTGAGATATGGGTTCTCAAAAGGGTGAGTCATTTAATGACTTGAGAGGTTGGGTCAGCTTGACCTAAACTTTGTGGACATTCTTGTTTAACTAAATCAGAGTTCAGTAATTTTGGGAGTTTAGGCAGCAAAGGGTTTACTGCCTTAGAAATGCTATTCTGCTCATATTAGGGTATATGCAAATGAATAAATTATATATGGTTTTGTATTTAGTAATGGGGAGAGCAATTTTACAGCAACTGTGCCCACAAAGGTAGCTTCTGCAGGCAAATTTTTACTCAAGACATCTAGAAAGGCCACAAAGATGAGGAAATACCCATCAAATACAGTGATCATTTAGTTCACATGATCCACTGCTTGAAGTCTCTCCATACATTGCCTCCTTCCATTCTAAAAGGGTGGCACATTGGAAAGTTATTTTTCTCTGTGGAAGTTTTAGGTCTATTATATAGTTATAGCTGAAGTCTCCGATTTTATTTTTGCCCTTTTATTGCTCACTGCAGTCACATGATGGCTAGGACTTTTCTGTGTGCTTCACTTAAAAAAAAGGGAAAAATAAATAGATAAACTAATTTGAACAAAGCAACTATTTTTATCTTGCTGCACATTTTCACAAATTCAGGCTATGTTTTCAAACTGTGGATTACAACCAAATCTTTCAAGGGAAAAGAAAAAGACTATGAGGATAGAGTTATTGCTTTTCTATCCATAAGACTATGTGGATTAAAAATCTTTGGAATGGAAAATAATTTTTCATTCTTAAACTGATATGAAACTCACAGCATCCCATTCCAGTTCTGTTTTTGAAAACCCGTATCTCTTTCCCACTGCAAGTTTCTGTGAACTTTTAGAAGAATTCTGGGAGCTCCTACTGTTCTTCCTAGAAAAGGACCCCCAGGGGCAAAGAACTACAAACCCATGGGTTTCACTAAGCTAAAGGCAGCCTTCTCTCAAAGTAACAACTGTTCAGACACCATTAGTGGTTTCTTACAAGGTGAAAGCAAGGCCCAGTGTACTTCACCCTGCCAATATGTTTCATCCTACTACTTCGTCTAAGCAACTGAACTCGTCAAATTATGTGGCTATTTGGTATGCTCTGTGCCTTTAGCTCACTCCTGCAGGTGCTTCATGGATTTACCTAAATCTCCCAACAGATTATGGTGATGGTTGTGGTGGAATAAGTGAATTGAAAGAGTCAACAGTAAACAGAGTCATGTCACTTTATAACACGAGAGAATTAAGGTTTTTGGCTGAAGCAAGGTGGCTTGGCTTTTCTGGCAAACCTCTAAATTTGCAAGTTCTTTAGATTCTGTTATCTCAAGCGTATAGTCAGAAAATGTTATTCTGAAATCCAAGACAGGATAGCTGGTTATAAGAAATTCATAATATTTATCCTCCCTTTAGCAGACTACTCACAGGTAAAAGGATGAGATAGCTCAAGTAAGAAGGCGGTTTCTTTGGGATCCAAGATGGTTATTTCCAGGTGTCACCGAAATCTGGAATCAAACCTCTAAACATCAATGCAGTATTAAGAAGCAGGCATTCCTTTATTGCAGTGCTGGGTGCTCGGAGGCATCTCCACAAATCAAGCACACCTGTGTAGATTTCACCATTACATTTATACACAAAATTACAAGGTCGTACACTCCCAGTTACAATGATTGGTTAGTAATTTGTGTATGATTATAATATCTGCTGTGTCATCCTCTTCTGTTACTATGCTTACATAGGGGAAGGGTCTTCGCCTGGGAAAGGGTCTTCTTGACCTGTGGGTGTGCTTTTTAGTATTATAATGAAGGTAGTTCACTTCAGGACACCTTAAAAGTAAGTTTTGTTGCCAAGTTGGATGGCTGGATATTGGCCTTGCCAAGCTGTTCAATAACTCATCCTATACACAATAGAACCTAGGTGCTCTGGTTATTATGGTCTAGAGAATAAGGACTAAGGTTATTATGGTCTACAGCGTAGGGACTTCAAGTAACAGTCTCAGATAACAAGAAGCACAGTAACTCATATGTCACTGGTTAATAAGTGCTAACATAATTCTAACGTGGAGGTTAACTCCTTAAAATCAGAATGCTCCTAGCTAACTTTTCACAAACACAAAATATATAAAGATTCAGTAAAACTTTAAGATAACCTGCAACACAGGGACTACCCTGAAGTCACAGCCAGACTTGAGTCAGTGCTTTAAAGCTTTGGATCACTTTACCTGCTTGAAAGATCTGATCAGGTCCTTAGATACACCACACTTTTTTACAGCTTTTCAGACCTGAGTGTCTGTTTCTGTCATCTTGTGATACTGTTTTGAAGAGCATGGGTGTTGAAAAGTAGCTGAAATCCAAGAGATGCAACAGGACAAAACAGCTGGGTAGAGAAGGCAGAAGGCAGGGCAAGACTGCCTCTAATATGGCAGTGACATTGCCTGGACAGGTGTCCAAAACAGTTCTGAAGTAACACATTATGGGTGTAAAGTATTACTAAATTTTTATAAATAAGCTAAAGAATAAAATGCATGCTGATAAAAGCTTTCCTTTCTCTCCGGGGACCCTCAGTGCTTCCTCTCCCTGCAGGGCTTTTGAAGATCTCAGAGTTGCAGTGGCTGGAAGATGACTCTTCCTGTGCTCAGTCAGCCTTGTACCAATGTCTGCTTTATTGTATGGATTCTACTTTGTTGTCAGGTCTGTATATCTGCCAAACCTTACTGCTTTCTGCAGGCTATTCAAATAATACAGAACAATTACACAGGAAAAGCATTAGAGAAAAATATGGTGAGAGCATGAGAAACATTATATTTGTAATTGCACATTTTTATTAACTGAGTTATATTTATTGTGATACTATAGGGCTATATGTTACAGACAGGTCATATTAGTGTAGTGTTACATTAAACAGAAGTTAGTTGGTCACAAAATTGGGAGAGGAGGGGGGAGGGTAGTGGGGTCTTCCTGGTTAGGTGTTGCAAAGAAGAAACAGAATTCCTATGGTGTCTATAAACATACATGTCACTTTACTGATAGTAAAGTAAAACAATAGATCAAAGGTGATTACATAAGTTAAAATACTTTATATCACACAGTAAAAAGAGATGTCACAAAACATTTATGTTCCTCTTAACTGAACTTATGCTGAAGTTGCTCCTCTCTGTGTGTGTTCAAACTCCTATTGAAGCACTGTAACTGAGTCTCAGTTTCCTTTTTTTGGCCTTTCATCTTGTCATAGCCCATGAACTTTCAAGGCCAGATCTCTGTCACACAGGTCTACTTATTACTGTGGCAATGTGCTCTGCTCGCCCGCCCCCCCCCCCCCCCTTGTCTCTATGACGATGCTCAAGTGATAACCATCTGTGACATCAGGGGATATCCAGGTCCTAATGGCTGTATCTGATTGGAAGTGGGAGACAGATAACAGGATAGCCAAGGGCTGATTTGAACAACGTGCCCATGTAACAATGCTGGTCAAGGTCTGACTCAAGCTAAGTGTGAAAGAAATTAGCTTCTGTGGTCGGTGTGCAAATATGGCTATGAGTCAGTTATCTCATTCCATACATAGTTGGCAACCCAGAGATGGTTGAGCTGTCCTGCACAGCAGGATCTCCCCTTAGCAGGGATTAAGGCATCCTCAAGGCTGAGTTTCCTTGCTGCAACAGATAATCAGTCAGTGTAACAGCATGGTAAACTTTGAAATCTTAGCTAAGTGGTAAGGGATTGATTATGCACAATAATTCTTTAGATATAAACTGTTGATCAAGTCTGGGACTAAGTCTGGATCCGCTGCACCTAAGCTCCCCTTGAGGAAATTTAGAACGCAAGGGGTCCTTTCTGAACCTCACGACTCAGCGGGGGGTCTCTCTGACAGTTTTATCTGACCCTGCTCTGTGCAGTAACAATAAAGTGTACCTTACCACTGAATCTTGTTAAACCATCATTGCATTTATTATCAAAGTTTGTTAAGTCTCTGTTTTGTACCAATAAACATAATGCTACTTCTTTCTTAAGAGTGAGTGTGTCACTCCATCCGCAACAATTATATTGCACGGGTAAAATTCTTTGTACCCGTTACCCTGAAAACTGTATGCTACTGAGTCACCTTCGGGCAAGATCCTCTTCTTTAATTTGCAGGTGTAGCTGGTGCTGAAGGTTTTCTTGTTTACCTTGTAAAACCCTATCATTTCAGCTGTTTTTTGCTTCAGACAGCTCAATTCCCTTTTATATCCTTATCTGATTGTTCAGATGGCTTTTCTCTGCAGCCTGTCCTTACAGGAAAGCACAGTTCAGGCTTTCTTGCAGAGCACTGTCAGAACCACTCCCTTGCACCAGTTGCAGCAGTTTGGACACCTCCCAGGCTCTAGATCCCTTAGAGGTTGTAGAGTGCAATGCAGTGCATGCCTAGAATATTTTTATTTATATGTGTTGCTTCCAGACATACAGGACCTACCAAATTTGTCTCTGTTCTACATTTATTCTAGTAAGCCATAGGGTTGATATGTAGCATAGAAACAATATTGCAAATGCAGGACACAGTTCTGGTTTATAGTCTTATAACCTGCATTAGTATCCTTCACCCAGACTTTCTTCTAAGATGCATCTCAACTATGGTAGGGGAAGCTGGGGCTGCTGATCCCTATCGGTCTCGTTGCTTTAGTTGCATATTTATTTTCAGTTTGCTCTGAAAGCTTTCTAGACATGTCTCTTCACAGCCTCTGTTCTTTGTTGTAAGTGAAATATTCAGATCTTAGCTGGTTTTGGAATGAAACTGGTAAAACTATAAAATGTTGGTTCTGCGAAATAAACTAACAGTATGCTCAATGAAGTAAGGTGTTAAACGTTTGTGCTTCATTTTCTCTTAATTTTGTTTCTTATATCTGAAGAGAAGCTCAGTGCTTTGTCAGCAAGATTTTTTTCTGAAAGATGCGTGAAACTGGAAATCGAAGAGAAAATTTAAGAGCCTGGTTAACAGATACAACCACCAGCAGTTCCTGCAGAAAGGAGCCAGAAGCTCACCTGAGGGTGGCGCACATGTGGTCAGCAATGCCGCTGGTGGTGGTGCACTGCAGAACTTGCTGCCCAACATCAACTGGAAAAGCTGCCCTGATACATCAAACTCCTTGGCCCAGACTGAGGTCCCAAGGGAGCACACAGCCCTGCAGGCCTGGGGCTGCAGGTGAGCAGGGATTTCTCATTGGGGAGCAGGGGGAGGGTGTCCGTGCCCACAGGAGCTGTGTGCTTGCAGTGGCTCTATGTAAAGGAATTGCGGAAGGAGGTCAGCAGACTGCCCAGGATCAGTGAGTGCAAAAAAGCAGATAGACTAGATTTCTCCTGAGACCCTCAATATACAAGATCCCAGCTCTATTAAGGGAGGTGCAGGCAAAGTCTGCACTTATCAGGCTGGAAGATGCAGCTGCTTTCATGGTGAAGGCTGGAAGCTTGTGAATTTCAGCACCTGGAAGATGACTCCTGCTCTGTTCATTCATTGGCAGGTACAGAGCAAATTCGGTGCCCTGGCAGCTCTGTCCAGTGCAGCACCTGAGCCGGCTGAGCCTCAGCCCTGCAGCAGTGTCAGGACCAGGTGAGTGATAGTTGTCAGAGGCTTTGTGCTGTGGGGAACAGAGGTCCCCCATCTGCCAATGTGAACTGCCATTGAGGGAGGTTTCTAGCTTGCCTAAGTCTGGGAGCCAGGATGCAGTGGCTTCTCAGACTGTACTGCTCTTCCACGTGGGCACCAGTGATACTGCCAGAGGAGCCGGTGACGGGGATGCTCTGCTAATGGTTACGAGGGAGAATATATCTGGGATGTGAATGTCAGGGCAGCCTTGGCTGCAGTGAACCAGAGATGGTAGAGTTCAGGATCCTGGAGGAGAGGGAGCAAGGACAATGACAGGAATGCAACCCTGGATGTCAAGAGAGGAGAGTTCAGCCCCTCCAGAGATCTACTGGGAAGCATTCCAGGAGATATGGCCCTGGAAAAGAGGTATCCAGGAGAGCTGGTTGATTTTCAAGCATTGTGTCCTTAAAGTTCAGCAGTAGGCCATCCTGACGTGAGGTCAAGCAAAATTAGCAGTAGACCTGGATGAATGAACAAGGAACTCCTGACTAAACTCAGACATAGAAACAGCCTGTAGTAAAAGAGTGAAGCATTTCCACCTGTTCTTTCTACTATTGGAATCACATGTGTGAATAAAAGCAAAATTTTCTGTACACCAGTAGGTGAGGTCGATTCAAAAGTTGCTTAAAATAATCAGGACTTGCACTTTCTGTCAGCTGAGGACTTACAGAAGTTTTAGATTTGTCAATTATTTTCTGATTTAGAGTTACTTGAAAACCAACCTCTTCTGCTATGTGCAAGCATATTTGTCTTATAAGTCCTTCAGGCTCTGGAGAAATGAATGTTAGTGCTTAATGGTTTATTAGAGGTATGTTGAATTGGGCTTTTTACTCTGGAAAACTGTTAGACTAGAAAATTAACAGGTTGAGATTTTTGTGATGCTTAAACAGGGTTGAAAAAAATGATTCAACAAAAAAAATATTCAAGGATTCATCATAAGTGTAAAAAGCCCTCAGGCTGAGTAAGATTCAATACATTCCTCTGTGTATACATTTTTTGCTTATAAATTGGAGATCCTTCCAACAGTAATTACATATTTCAGTCTACATATTAAAAAAATAATAATCTTGTTACAAAATACTGGCTGGCTACAATTTCAAATATATGTATTTCATGTGCTTCATAATTAGAAATTCACCCCTCCTCTCCCCCCCCAGCATCCTGCCCCCCTGCCCCATACATCTTTATTTGAAGCAGTCTCTTGCTAAGATAAAAAACAGGACTCAGAGGAGCTCAAGGGGAGTTGAAAATTTTCAAATGGAAAACACACAGAGATTATTAAGCCTTTTTGGAAAAGTCACTGAGGGGGAATATTTTCTCCCCACACTAAAAAAGGAAATCCTCATTAAAAGAAGAAAATGGGAGACCAGTGTTCGCATGCTGCTAAACCAAAACCTGTCAGTCTGAAAGACTAACATTTGAGCTGTGAAGTGCCTGAATGAGACTGAACCTGCAACTTACTTTCCAGCTGTTTGTTAAAGCAAAACAAAACCCTTTGCCAAACGGCCTTATTCGCAGGAGCTACTGAGGCTTCTGCCACATGGCAGATGTGGCTGCTGCTGCATCTTACCCGTGGGCTTTCACGCTTGGGCTTGGTGGGCAGAAAGACTCAGTTCATAGCTCCTGCAGGAAGGTACCTCCACCAACAAGGCACTGCAGGACTGGCAGGGTTCATGACATGAACTGGCTCACTGAGAGGACAGAGAAACCGCTGAGGAGGCTGGATGGAAGATGTGGTGCTCTGCCACTGGGTGCAGGACTTCTTTGTGTCTCCAGCACCACCTGTTACACCAGCTCTGTTATCTCACCTGACCACTTCTTCAGGACTAGATGTGGTCCAATTCACTGTTCCGGTGGGGAAAACGAGGAACCTGTAGCAAAAGCTGACTCTGATGATGTGAGAGCAAGGATTACTTAAGAGAATGAAGTCTGGAGGAGCTCCATGGGCCAAGCCCCGCTGCAGTGGGAAGCTGGCCTGAGATTCCCTATGCTGTTAATTTGGATAGGCACATAAATCTGAAAGCCAGGCAAGAGATTTTGCATTTTTGTTTGTGGTGGCTTTAAGCAGTAAATTCTTACTCCAGTGAGACCTGTGATACTCCACCAGTGTGCCAGAGTTTGGAGGATTTATGTTTTGGGGTAGAATCAAAAGAAAAAGGACTAAACCTGACTGTTGTGTAGCTTCAAACTGAATTTCAGATTAATATAGTTAATCCAAGAAATTACGAGTCTTTAGTTCATTGTGTATGTGTCTATCAGTAGTTCTATCAGAAAGAGTATGCCATTAAAGGAAATTTTCAACAGCTACTGAACAGAATTTGCCTCAGTTGCATTCACTTTCCAAAAATACGTTACTGAATGCTCTTGCTGGAGTGTGCACATCTCATGGTATACAGAGCTTGAAGCAAGGATTTCAGAGAATGAATTCTATGTGCCTCACATGCTTTAGTGGAAACTAGATGATGCTATACCCATTCAGTTAGGAACAAGCAGAACGCTGTGTGATACTTGTCCCGCTAGAAGACAGCCTTCTTTCCCTAGCACTACACAATTTTTTTGTTAAAAGAAGCTCAGAGCAACCACCAGAAACTCTGTCGGAAAATTCCCTAAAAAGTCTTAAGTGCTTATACAAGTAATTTCCTTTGCAGAGCTGTGCAACTACAGTGGTACAGACGTGGCAGGTCAGGCTAAGGGGATTGTGTCAGATTTGTGAAATAGTCTACTTTTAAAAATCCTTAAAAATACTCTGTGAATTCCGGGTAAAATCCTCTTTCTTTTGGTTTTGCTAGGGAAAGAATCGCAATGTAGAAACACAGCAGAACAAGGTCCAGTGTTTGTTTTCTCTGGCAATGGAAACAGATGAAAACATTTCCTCCTCCAGCTGCTGCACCTGTGGTGTGCTGAAGTCCACTGAGCTCTCTCCTGAGCCAGGATAACCTTTTGTAAGTCTGCACCAAAATGACCCCATTTAAGACAGTATGTTTTGTTTTAATCCTGGCTTCCATTTTACACCTCAGCCCTGCTGGGACCGGGATCAGCATGTCTTGGAGGGGAAGATGAGCTATGGCAGAAGGGCAACCTGTGCCTGGGGAATACAACTGTTTTCTAAATGGCCTCAGCCACCATTACCTTAACCTGGTGCAGCGGTGTGCAGCCATGGGCTTCCTGGTGCTGATGCCAGGGTAGGGTCAGGGCTGTGCTGCTGCAGGTGGGAGGGATAGCTGTCCCCCTGGCAGCTGCTGGACTGCCAAGCACATGCCAGCCCCGTGATGATCTAGACTATTATCTTCTGTCCTGTTATGCCAGGTTATCAGTTTATATTTCCATTTCTTCAGGCTTCTGTGCTTGAAGATTTTTATGAGGCCAAGTTAAGATTATGCAGAAAAGACATATTGTTTCATTGAAATATAAGTAACCTGTATGCCTACATTTGATCCTTATCACCTTCATCAGCAAAAGGCAGACAACATGTAAACCCATATGAAGTCTCCTACCTCGATACCATTTTTAACGTATCTGAGGCAGTAGAGTGAGTTTGTACCAGAGCAGCACTTTGTGTTATCTCTCTGTTGAATCAGTGATGCCCCGTAATGACTTAATAGCCAGATTCATAATTTCATTAAATGATAGCCTAAATGACCAGCCAAGGAAATTGTGAGAATTGACATTTCATCAGTTTTCTGGCAAAGGCAAAAGACAAAGGAATTTGAATGAACTTCTTGGAGGAACACCAAATGGGGTCAATCAGGGTGAGTCTTACTTTACAGAGGGAAACACAGGATAATCACCTAGAAAGAAGAAAGTTTCCAGTAGAGGTTTAAATAATGCGACCAGTATGTCAGATAGCTAATTTGGTGGGAGACAATGAACAGCTCTGCGGTAACAGAGAAGACCTCCATGCGCTGCAAACATGCAGGAATCAGCAAAAATTTAGGAAGTGGTCTTCAGGAAACCATATCTTGATAACAAAAATAGCTACTCTTGGCCATTCAGATAAACTGCTTTCCTATGAAGAAAATAAAAACCTTCCACAAGAAAATTCTTGTATATTTTAGCTTTTCTGATGGGCTGTACAGCTTCCTTTGTAGCTGAAATTGGTACTAATCAGCAAATCTAGAAACCTGCTTTTATTATAACTATCTTACATCTCTTCATTCTAGGGACTTGTACATTTAAGTTAAAAAAATCAATAAAGAAAAAAAATCAGCATTGTGGTATTAAATTTGATGCTAAAAGACTAACAGATGCATTAAATTCTGATGTAGACAATACAGATGTGTTTTCTGGTCAAAGGTTCTAACAATAGATGGAGATTTTATGCAAGGTTTAATGAGTTGCTTACAATGTATAATGCGGGTCCAGTTTGAGTTAGTTGGGATGCTTTTCCCCTTCAGTTATGCCACACAACACAAACAGAAGTACAGTAACCAGAAAGAATATCTGCTTTTGAAAACTTTTCCAAAACCACCTTGGAGTGAAGATGGAGTTCAGTACAACATATTGCAAAAGCAAGCTTTTCTTGCTTTTCTTCTCTAAACAAGAACATTACATTCTTAGCTGTCAGTGTAGTACTGTGGAAACAGTCTTTGCAAATAGCATTTTCTCTGTGGAAAGAACCACTTCCAGTTTGATTGTGTGTGTTGCAGGAAGAGGTAAGAATTTCTGTGAGTTTTAGACGACTCAACAGTGCTTAAAATCAGAAATGCGGTGCAGTACAGAGTTGGCATGCTTTAGAAACACAGCAAACAGGTATTTCCCTGGTGAACATCATCCCTTTTTCTGCATATTAATATCTACCTTTACCAAAATGGTGGTGCGGAGGAGATGGCAGGCAATGCCATCTCCCAGACAAACAAAAGTATATAATAATGGTCTATATTCACAACATTTTAAAAAAAGTAAAATAGAAGCCTTAAATGACAAAAAATCCATGTATGTGGAATAATTTGTGCTATAGTTAATGAAGACACAGGTTTTTTACTTTGGAAAAGGCATGTCTTACAGCAGTGATGTGAAAATCATTGCTATATGATATCCGGCTCTTTGTATCCATATTCTAGTATGATGTGACAATAATGTTTCTGCAAGTGTGTTGCTGTTTCCCCTCTGCCCATGTAGGCAATGTTCCTTTCCAGGGAGGAACTGACAAGAGTGCTCATCTTTGTCCATTAATTTAACAACAACAAAATACAAGGCTGTAGAGGAAAATATATCCTGCTGGATCCAACAGCCTGGGAGAGGCAGGACTGCTCAGCTCCACATCGCCGAGTCCAAACACCAGCAGGGCTGGGGATGCGTTCCCCACAGACAGCCGTACACAGAGCACATGTATACAGTACATACATACCTATATATGTGTCTGTAGACACCATCAGACAGACACCCAGAGCGCTCACTTGAACACAGGCAGTGCCAAGGGCCTCATCCTGCTCCCCTCTCTGGCAGAGCTGAATGGAGGTCCACAAGTGAACAAGGTGGGTCCCTCTGGCAGCTGGCTCAGACTGTCAGCCTGACCAGCAGCTGCCCCTGAATGCCAGACTCCCCAGCTGCTGGCACTGGGACATACAGTCCCTGAGGTTGCAACTCCATGCCAGTTGTTGTGACAGACCGTTGTGCACACACATGCACGCAAACACACATGCACACACACACAGAGCTGGCTGGGACTCGCCTGTCCCCATAGCCCCACAACCCTTTGTGCTCTAGCCCTCAGAGACACCCCCCCACCTGGCCTCCAGCCACTTCATTGCCCCAGCACCCCATCTGGTGTGATCCTTGCTGGTGCTTGCACACTCGCTCCACATCCACACCCTCTGCGGTCACTGCCCACAGGCTGGGGCCACCTGCCCTCTAACCCCAGCTGCTGCACTCGGTCCTGTATGTGTGTACACACATGCACACACAGAAAGTGGAGAGCCATCAGTGACGGAGTGATGAAGGACTCTGGCAAGCAGCCAGGACAGACTGTACTGGCCAGACACAGGGCATGGCTGACAAGTGTACTCACCAGTCAGCTACTACTGGCCCTTTTTTTCCCCACCCCTTGCCCCTTGTCCCACTCCTGGTCCTCCCCAAGTCACCTAAACACCCATTTTCCCACCTTTGGTTCCTCCCCCAAAACATCCCATAATAAATCCTATGGGACTTCATGCTGCTCTTCCCCTGCAGCCACATGTCCCCCAGCCTGGGCAACACCCCTCAGCCAGAAGAGTGACCCAGGGTTGTTCCCATGGCTGCTGCTGGTGGGTTTCATGCTGGGCACAGCCTGGGGCTCTCCTGGGACAGCCCTGGCAGACCCACGGCAAGGTGTCTTGTTCCTCAGGAGCCCGTGATCTTGGTTCCTGCTTGCTGTCCTGCCCCTGGGTTCCTTGGGGCTTGTCTGATGGGCCTTTGATGAGCGGTGGCCCTGGGGTTGGGGCCTGGGAGCAGCCAGAACAGGCTATTATTCGGGGTCCCTCCTGCCATTGTTGCTCTGTGCTTCTTGGTGGGTGTGCAGACAAACTTTATCAAATAACCTAATTGAAAGTCTTGCAGCATTGGGAGACCATCCTCAGATTGCAAAAACTAGCTGCTGTCAGCAGCTGAAAGAGACCCTGACATGCTTTTATCCTACTCTCCTTCTATCTCCTCCTTTCATGGATACCCCATTCAACAATTCACAGCAAATATAAAAGAGCAGATGAGGTCAAATGGAAAGAACGAGCATAAATAAAGTAAAAGAGCGAATAAAGTAATCCAAATACATTTATGAAAAATGTCCAGCTTCTAGTGACTTCAGTACACTTGGTGAAATAGCTTCCAAAGCAACCACTCTGACCAAAGCATGTGCTGTTTGTATATTGGAGCTGGCACAACCCTTTTGACACAGTGTAAGATTGCCTTGAAAGCAATCAGCAGTCTTTACATTGTGGGAAGATGCAATTTATAAATGCCATTCATTAAGTTGTCACACACACAAAAATAATCCTATTCTCTGTTAAGAGTGAAATCCTGCAATGTAATAACAAGGTAATGTGTGATGATCATTCAAAATCTGACAGAATTCAGTCCTTACTCTTAAGCCTGTTGAAGCTGCACGATGACCAGCATATGATATTGTGCCAAAAAGGTGGCCTTTTATGTGCAGATTCAATATCTATATGATTCCCTGACATATGCCAACATATAATGCTTACCTTTGGCCTGTGTACTACTCTGGTATAGTGAACTGTGACAATGTTTTTTTTCAAATGCAGTCAACAACAATCAAGCAGAAAACAACTTATCTCCTCAGCTGATGATTTCAGGAAACAGACATTTACAAAAGCAAGTGAACATAACTAGTTCCCTATATTACAGCTGCAGTCCCTCCATTTTCCTTTAATAATTAAGAAGATTTCATGAGATTATTCTGGACTCAGTTATAAAAAACATAGTGCTTTTTTTTCCTTCTGGAGGTATAACAAGTCTAGATTTCTGTTTCAATAATGCAGTATCAGCATGAGATTTGTGGGTTGCTTCACAAGCTTCTTAATGGAAAATATGTCGAGAAAACATTTATTCTTTGATCATGCTCATATTCAGAGACACTCTAACATGACTGAGTAGCAGGAACCAGTGACAGTAAAGGTCAAAATGACTTCTTTAAAGAAAACCTTGTCCATCTTTACAACTATTGTAGAAACAAAAAGACATGCATAATGAACAGAAGGCATGCCTTCAGTCTCCTGGCAGAGAAAAATGGGCTAAAGCAGGAGTCAGGATACATGTGAAAACAAGGACTACTGAATGCAACCCAATATATTAAATTAGGAGAAGGCAAGGTCCCCTTATCACAGTCTGTGTCAGCCATGGGGGCCATCAGCTTGTAACTGTGGGAGGTTCATGGCAATGTGAGCTCATAGAGATTTGCAAGAAAGCAGGCCATCCTGATGACATGAACTATAGCCAAAATTTCAAGCACTGTGAGTATCTGGCGTATTTATTTTTGTGAGATAAAAAATGCAGCTCAGCAATTTTCCAGGGTGGAATCAAGGAAAATACTGATTTTTCCAGCAAAAGACAGACAGGGTCCAAGAGGGTGGGAACCAAGGTGGCCTCCTTGTTTCTGGTTGTTTCGTCACACAGCAGAAGACATCATCCTTAGGCTGTTAGTCTATCTGACTTGTAATTACTCTCAGTGGGATGGAAATCTGTCTCAGGATCTGCTGGAATATGGGAAGAGCAGGGACAATACCCAAACTGCTCTGATATTTTCTTGTCAAAGTCTTGAACTTGCTTCCTTATCAAAAAATTAATTTTGAAAGTGTTAGTGTTAGGCTGCAGAATGTATCCTGAATGTGGGATCCATGGAAAATGGGTCACTTGCAATTACCAAACCAGATATATTAGACCCATTGATTGGTAGAGACCAAAGTTTAGACTGCTGTGCTTAGGATACCTGTGCAGGGGTGTCATAGGCAGAATGGTCATGTTGCACCCTGTGCCTTCATAGTACTGAAAATCTGCATGCAGCTGGTAATACCTGTGCAGTGCAGCTATTAAAGGAAAGATTTAAACATTCTGTCTTAAAAAACCATTATCTATTTTACATGTTGAAGTACAAACCCTCTTCTTGAGGTTTTCTCAAAGTCCCGTTCTTTTAAACATTATGGTCTGGGAAACAACATCACCTTACTTGTACAGTCACTAATCGTTCACCAGTGCCAGTCACATTTCTCTGCCTATTGGAGAATTCAATCATTCACCATCAACATCATCAAAAGCTGATGGAGACTAGAGAGGTGGTTAGGCATATTCACACAGGATTTTACCATATCAGAGCATGCTGTCACCCTGACCATTTGTCCCTTTTGGCTGAGGATGTGTGATCTCTCGTATCAGACACTGACACACTTGTGGGAAACTTGGTAATCAAGTGTCTTCCCCTATGAGAGAGGTATATGGACTCATAAAGGGTCTTCTAGTCAGATCCGGGAGTCCGTGCCTCAGTCTCCTCAAATGGTGACCCCTGTGGTGGTGTTCCGAAGCCTTGGAAGAATAAGGACGGAACTGGTCGATAAAAAAGACAGCTCGTGGAAGAGGGCTGCGTTCCGGAGGAGTCGTCTTGGCTGAACGATCGTCTGGCTGGCTGGACCAGGCGGACAACCTGCATTGAGACAGGTGAGCAGCCAATAAACTTTAGAGACTTTGAAAGAATGCAAGTGTGTACATACAGCAGCCAATTGTATGATGCTGCCGCGGAGGGGAGCTCCGTGTCGGGAATGCATTTAGCACCTTGGTGGCAAATTCTGACTACTCTTTGCCAAGTGTGGACTAATTCTACTAATGGTGCTAAACAAGAGGAAGCTGTAAATTCCACCAACAGTGTAAGCACTGAACTAGAGGAGGCTGTAAATTCCACCGACAGCGCCACTCTTCTCAACGCACTGTCAGCAATGGCGATTCTGTCCACACCTCCTCTGACCCAAAGCTTCTGTCACTGATTGCAGCGACCCTCACAACACAGGACCAAGCACAGGAACAGGACAACTCAGACAATAATTTCATTGACACTGATAAACCTTTTGATCCAGGTCCTATAGATCTGGAAAAGGAGCTAGACATTGCCCCCCCCCCCCCGCCCTGGTCTCTCCCGATGCATTGATTGTATTTTTGGGGAGGGTGAAAGGGGGTCTGAGGGATTGGTGGCAGGAATGGAAACGCTTAAGTGAGGGATTTGGGAGTCGCTATGGCATGTTCAGTATTTTGTCAGACAGATCAACCTCGAGAGTGGCAGCCTGTGCAATACAAGGCTGTTAAAAGAGTTAAGCAAAGCAGTGCGGGAAGGGAGGATTCATAATACATTTGCTATGTCCTTCGTGAAGTGATGGCAGAGCCTTATACACTCACACAGCGTGATTGGAAGTCATTGCTTTGTATGGTACTAACTGATACAGTATATGATGTGGTTATCTGATTTTTGTGAGTGGCCTTGGTTGAAAACCTTAATTGGGGAATTGCTGTTAACTATGAGCAATTGGCTGGAGAAAATGATTGTGCTGATTCTGTGACTCAGGCAAGGTATCCAGGGACAACTATTTGCAAATAAAGAGAGATATGAGAGGAAGATGGAGAATATTTGACCTAACAAGAGATGAGAGAACAGCTGGGTATTGTGAAGGAGAATAGGAAAGATAAACATGGTTATCTAGTGTTTAATCGGTGTCTGCATGCTTGTAGAGATATATAGCTATGTAACTACACGAATGATTTCTGGCCTGAGCCTGGTGGTGCATACAGCTGCGGTTTGTGTCCGGGCTCAGAGATGTAAATAGGGGCTTCTCTGTTATGGTAAAGTGTCTCCGGTTGCATAAAAAAAGAGGGAATGAAGGGAATGACCCCAGAGGTATGTTCAGAGAAAGCATGCTATGTTTGGAACTTTTTGACTGAACCAGTCCTTGTTTGGTGTGCCCTTCCTTGAAACTGACTTGCAGACATTGTTGCAAAAAAGTGAATGTATGTGGGGAATGAAGAATCTTACTGAAAGCCTTGATATTTAGGTTAATTGATTACCTATGTATAATGTTAATCCAAAAGAAGTTGATATTGTTTACACTTTGAATTTCGATAATTGTCTTTCTGTAGATGCTAATGTAGTAGGAGGCTATGATGGGAACGTATTGCAGCGGTTCTTCTCTTATCCGGAGTAACAGCAGGGAAAGCACTAAAGAGTTAAATCACCTTGTTTGGTAGGCAGTTAAGAATGTGAGTCAAAATTGCCACTGCTTTTTGTTGCTGGCTCAAGGACATGGCTGTGAGGATTTGGATGGTACATGCTGCGTGGATTTTAGGTGACCCATTGCAGCTACGTGTTATCAAAATCTGAGAAAATGTCAGCCTTTTTGGCATCCATTCACTCAATTGGCAGTATTGTTTGTTTGCTGTTACCTTGGTTGCTGTCATGTTTGCAAGGGCCCTGCAGAACATGGCAAACCTGGTACTAGCTGTTCAAAAACAAAAAGGGGAAACTGTAAAATTGTACAGAACAGAGACAGTGGGTTGTTTTTGACATTGATAATGTGCAGCTTTGGCCTTGCTTTGACGATGTGCAGCTGCGATCCTGCAGCAAAGAGTTAAGTAACTTTGAGGGAGTATGAGAAGAAAATCTAGGATGAAGTTTCCCATCTCCAACAGAGTGATACTTGGGATTGGTTAGATAAACTGTTTAGCGGCTGGGGCATTTGAGGATGGTTAAGAAGTTTAGTAAAGACACTTATATATGCCTTAGTTGCTTTTTTTATTTGTTCTATTACTTATACCTTGTTTTTTACAATGCTTACGAAAACTAATGACTCGTTCAGTTTCAAAGGTTCTTTTTGTGCAACAGGAAGGGGGAGATGCAGGAGCGGGCTGGAAATCTGGACCATGGGTGGCAATCAGTTAGCTGAGGGGAATGTGCTCGAGATTGTAGGTCAGGAACCCTGGGAGGACAAGGAGTGTGAATAGACAACAATTAACAGGATGGGTCATGCTGAGAGAGCATAGGGGAGTGGGGGACGGATGGTGCCAAGGATGGCGCCAAGGAAAGGTAACACCTTGCTGTTAACTGATGGTAGTTAACCACCAATTGGGGATTGCCTAGTATGCAATGCTTAGCTTCAAGAACCAATCTGTTTAAAACGCGCAGCTTCTGAAAGTGTATATAAACTCGTGCTTCTGTACAATAAATAGACATTTGCTTGCATCAAGCAGCAAACGGCTCTCCATCGCAGCACACACTGACACAGCTTCAGTTTTGATTTTTGTTATTTTGTTTTTGTTTGTTTTTTTAATGCTGTATGGTACATTCATTTAGCCGGCAAAGATCATAACCTTTTACAGTACTGAGTGCAGTCAGATCCTATTGCTGCTTAATTCTCAGGAGGTGTTCAGCATCTGCTGGGACCGGGTCTGAAGGAATTAGAGCTTATTGCTGCAGTTTGTCTTAATTAGGATGTTTTCAGTGGAGGAAGCTAGCACTGGCAGGCAGGCATCATCCAGTTGACAAGCATGTGATCCAAGATGACAAGTCTTCTCCCAAAGGGACAAGTGAATACCACAAGTTAACAGACCGAAGTTTAAGTTACACTGCAGCACTATAGATGAGAGGGATAGCCTCTTCTCAAACACCTTCCCTTGTATTAGCTGGGCAGCACCTGCTTCCTCCACCCCCTGGAGCAAAATTGGACTGACTGAGAAAGAATGACTTGAAAAGAAATTACCCACATGTCATCTTCCTGGTCCGTAATTTGTTAAGCCAAATTCACTATCCTGTCTGACCTGCACAATTAGTGTAGTATTTTAAGAAAAAGCTAAAAACCAAACCAGGCCAGAGGGGATGGGCAGAATGGGAAGCTTCCCCGGAATATTAATTTTATTAGTGTTATTTTAAAATCCAGTTGGTCTGGAAGACAGTTCTGCGTTGCCTCTCCTCTGTCCCACTGTTACAGGGACAGGCTGCTAGCAAGCTGCTATCGCACATGTCCATCATAGCACAAAGAACATCTTCCATGCTGGGCTTCCAGGCGGCATATGGCAGGCACCAGCAGCAGGAGATCGATCAAGCCCTTAACATCTGCAGGCAAATGGTACTTGTTCCCATGTCTTGCTTTTAGTGACATCACGTTCAAAAAGCTACTCTATACAATAGTTTAGAGTCTGGTCTCAGACCTGGATGTTGCAAGCGAAGCTTACATAAACACCACTGAAGAAAGAACTAGTATTTTTTTTTGCACAAATAATGTCCACCTATGGATTTCTTTGCAACATATCATCCTGTGGGAAGGCACAGTGTTATTTAGAGTGCAGCTAAAAAGGGGGAAACATCCTGAAATATCACAATAGCAGTGAATCTCAGGGGTGGTTATTTTATTGGAAAATAGCCTGGAACTGACTCCATGCCAGTGAATGGTGTGTTAGGCTTGAGGTTAAAGATGCTGTAGTTACAGAAGGAGACCGGGAGTGGGACCACCTGGTGAACACTGGTAAAATCTGTCCAAAGCCAAGCCAGGAAGTCAAGTCAGCGTGTGATGATCAACAGCATAAATCACCAGGCATGGGTATGGCTGCAGCATAGCTTGGGCAAAGAGCTCCAGAGTTTGGAAGACATGCCTGGTGGAGGCTTCTCATGGCTCTTCCTCAAACAGCTCTTTTCAAGGCTGCACAGCAACACCACAGCTGATCTGGCCTTGAGATCAGGCAGGCAGACCTTGGGAACGGGGTGGATGTGCCCACAGGATCCTGCCACAATCCAACTAAAACAATATTAAAGTGTTTCTGTTCCTTCGATAGAGAATGTGTGGCCAGAGCAAAGTGCTCAAGTGGTATTAACCAAAGTGCTTTGTCACATAAACAGGCCTTGCGGTCGGTGAAAATGGTCACCTGTATCGAGAGGATAGGAGGAAAAGGGGAAGACTGCTTCTTGCAGTCAGACTGATACAAAGAGATGAGTGTTGTGGAAAGTCAAGCCTTTGTCTCTTCCTGCCTCATCATGCACAAGAGGGTATATGGAGAACACTTTTTCAGAAGCACTCAGAGTGCTCTGTGTCATTTGTTCTCCTCGGTTAATGGTGCAAACAACAGAAGGAGGCATCTGTAACCATTTACAAATCTAGCTAGTAGTTCCCCCAAAACAGTATGCTGGGGGCACTTTGCAAAAAGTGTGACTCTCCCTTTCACTGGAAGGCACCTAATAAAGATAATCTTTTTTTTCAAAACATAAGAGAGAGGTAGAACTGATGGGTGCAAAAGCAAAAAAGCTAGTTCTGGTCCCACTCATTTCACCAGGGCTGCGACCTCCCAGAACTGCTATCCTCTGTTTCTTAAGGGGGATACTTTATGCTATTTCCTTTTCCTGCTGGGGAAAAGGGACCAAATACTGGAAAGATATTCCAACACAATTGCTAATTATACATTTTTAGGTCTGAATCCAATTTTGATATTTTCTAGAATTTGAGAAATATTTAATTGGAAAGATATCAAAGCAGAACATCATAAAAAAGTGAAGGCTAGTATTTTTTAATGAATGGTGAATGGGGAGGAGGAGGGAAGATGAAATTCATCATTCCATTTCAATTGATTCAGGGACTAGAACCAGAATGGAAGATTAAAACTAAGGTGTTGAAGAAAGAAAAAGGAGGGCTGAAGTGAAGGAAAGCACACTCATACCAAAAATCTGTTTCCTTTCTATTTTTAATATCCTCTTTTTCTTTCGCTTGGTATAGAATTCTTTAGTAACACTTTTCTCCATGTAACATGATAACTAGTTTCGCTTTTTTCAGACATTTTGCTTATTTATGATTACATTTCAACAGACAGGCATCTTTTACCCTGTCAGTCTTACCTCCAATGAAGGGCAACACATACTCAAAAAGTGGTAAAAAGCCAGGCATCTTCTCTGTCTTGCATAATGAAAGTCTGCACACATACGTGTGGGTGTGCACATATGGACTGTGTATGCACACACATAGACAGGAATGACTGTCTCACTGTCTTTCTCAGGACTGTATGGTCCTGCTCAGGATCTGAGCTGTTCTTTTCCATTATGTGGTACATCAGAAACGGTCTCCTACCTCCTGCCAGACTCCTCCAACTGAAAAATTGGATTTACATATGCTACTGTTGCTTCAAATGTGTAAGCAATTCCTTCTTCTGACTCTGGATTATTTTCTGGGTGGTTTTTTGGTGCAAGCTTTCTGACACCACAACACAACACACATTCAATCCCTGTACTTGTGTGTACTTCCATTTTATCAACATAAGAGCATAAAGGGGACTGTATTTTCTTTTACCTGGATTTTTAAGTGAATGGGGGCTTGCAAAGAGGTCAGTCTAGGAGCAGAGGTGCAAACCTCTGAACGCAGTTATCATGTGGGCTAGTTAGAATACTTGATGGTGTGAGGTACTTTTATCAGCTGTGTCTTCTTGCCTGATAGGAAGGCATTGAAAAGAAATATACAGTAAAGACATTTAAGTCTCCTATGTGAATGTGTAACTCTAAAGTGTTTCTCCATCTTTGTGTGCCTCTTCTATGCTCACAGAGGTTGGTGGATGGCTCCTGTTGTGTTCAGTGAGGGCTGGGCTGGCTTAGAAGGGCCCTTATGCCTATGGGGGCCCATATCTTTAGCGGGTAACACGATGAGCTCTTTCACTGGTCATGGAAGAAACGATACTTGGCAATGGATGTATCTGAGGTCCCATCTTCCACATCAAAACTGCAGTGTGCTTCTTCTGCAAAAAGGATGATGGTGTGAGGGACAAAAATGTACTATGAGAGCAGATAAAATACTTAATGAATTCTGTACCTTAAAGAAGGAAAAACATACTTCTCCTCAAATTACAACAGTGAACTGATTCTTCCCCAAAGAAGAATCTTCCATCTTTAATTATATACAGAAGTCCTTTTGAATTTTCAATATTGACGTTTGTTATGCCTTGCCACAAACTCCTATTCACAGTCTGCATTGTCATATACAGCAGATACAACAAAACTGTGTCTCAGTCAAACATGCTTTATTGTTTGTTTTCCTCCTGTCATCTTTCAGACCTCTGGAGTAGTCTGGAAGGGAGTGCTCTCCTCTCCCAGGTATTAACCAGCATTCTTACATGTAAACAGCGGAAGAAACTTGAGGTTAGAGAAGCAGTTGAGGGTTAAGTGAGGATTTTAGCTAACAACAAATCAAGTTTACAAACAGAGATGCCTGTTCAAATTGCTTTGTCTGCTCCATGTGTTGTTATGCTGTAGTTACCGGCTAGTCTGAGGGGCTGTAGGTCCTGTGAGAGGAGTTTATATTTGAGAACAGACAAGCTGACATGCATTGTATCATCAAAGGAAAGGTAGCGAGTTCTGTATGTCTTTTCCTTTTTGTCACAATCTCTGCCAAGTTGCTTCTCCTAAAAATGCTGTATGTTTGGCATTTTAGCTCAAGATTGGTATTTTAATGTGCTACAGTCCTGGTCCAAGGGTGACACACTGCAGCTCACACAATCCCTGTAATGCTTCAGTATACGGCTCATCAGTATTAACAATCAGTGCTAAACTATGCAAGTGCAATACATAAACTAGACAACTTCAAAAACTATAAAGAGCTTGAAAGGTGTTCTTTGAATATGTGTTAAGGCCAGGAAGTGACTGTTCCCATGGGATAAGAGGTTAAACCTTGATTTCTAAATCATCTCCTTATAGCACCCCGCCTAGGAGGACAGTGTAAGGTCTGATAAGGTGCTGAGCTGAATGACAGGTCACGTGTAGTTTTTCAAGTATCGTGGGTGGGTATGTGTGGGAAATGTTTGTTCACTTTCAAAGAAACTTCCTAGAAATTCTTCTCTAGTCCACAGTGATGTTACAGAAGTCTATAATTTATTTTGAAACCAGCACTCTGAAAACCTTTCCTTCTTTCCTTTTTTTTCCCCCTTTCTTTTTTTCATATTTCCTTACATCCTTTCATTTTTTCAAGTCAATGGGAGAATTTCCACTGACCACAAGATAAAGGCCTTGATCAGATCTCAATTTTCACTGAGTTGTTTTAGGCCTTGGCATTACAGAAAGATGTATTTTGAAACAGACAAACACATAAATATTTGCAATTACTTTTTTGTGTGTAAGTGCTAATTTTAAATACCTAAAGAAACTTTACTGGGGATGAAAATAAGGAAAAAAATGCAGAACACTTATTTAATCTCATTCAAACTTTTCTTCAACTAACTTAATGCAATAACAGAAGAATTACTTTAATTGAAGATTTATGCTAAATACTATTCCACTGAATAAAGCAAAGCTTATTTAAGGAAATTTGCTCATAGATCTTTTGTTTGTTACCTTAAGCTATTGATGAAGGCATTGATTACACTACTTTGCAGAAGTCACACGTCTTCATAGTTTTGAAAATATGAACTGAAAGAGTCCAAGCTTGACCTCAAAAATTACAATTTAAGCCAATTATGAAGAAAATGAACAAGAAGCTGTGTTTGGAAACAGTTACTAAAAGTAATTTCTTTTTCATTTTGGGAAAGTAATTGTGCAGTTCAAGCAGATCTCTGCCTTAAAGAACTCTGAAGAAATTTTGCTTAGTTCTTTAAGGTTTTGTAATTCATATATTCATAGTTTTAAAACCAGAGAGACCATTAACTCATACAGCCAGTCCTACACAACAAAGCTCAAAGAATTCCATGCAGTTACTCTTACACAGAGTCCAACAGCAGACCTCTGTGTGGAACAGTATCCTGACTTGCCTGGACAGCTCTAGGAGATGGAGAACATGTCCTTTTCATGATTAGTTCATGCAGTGTTTAATACATATATCTAATTTCTTATTTTAATGTACCTGCCTTAATTTGGCAACTCTCAGTTTTCATTGCCTGGAAGGCAGTACACCAAAAATGCATATGGTTTTAGGAAGAGAAGATGACCATGGCCGCTGCAGAACCACCAGTAAATCACAATTCCCGCTGAAAATGAACAAGGCTTTAAATGAGTGACAAGGTGTTTGTTGATATATCTGTACATTTAAGTTCTATGTGACTGACCTTTCATCTAAAATCATGGTCAGTTCTAACCATTAGCTTTTCCAGATCGAGGATTCAGAGAGCTAGAAAAAAGATATGATTAATTTCTTACTAGTACAGTCATTTACTGTATGGCTGGGTACTGGGGCAAAGAGGAGAGCTCTGCTTTGCAAGGCATTCATGTAAACCAACATTTTATGATTAAAAATAAGTAACACAGAAAAAGAAATAACACATTTATTGGAATTTGCTACTACACAGAAGAAAAAAAAAAAGAAGAAAAATTGTGGTATTATTCATTTTATCTTTCTTGGAGGCAGGAGAAAAGAAACTTTTCAGGAATCCTAAGGTGTCCAGAAGGGTCATACAAAACCAGAGCTGTACTTCTCTCAAAATTAAGTTCCTTCATTGAATCACTAGTCCTTGTGGTGTCTAATTAACTTCCAGAAAAGGAACCCTGTGAGTACATGGTCAGTAGTCGTACTTACTCGAGGAAAGTTATGGACCAAATACAGCACGACCAGAGCTCTCTCGGTGCAGGGATCTGTGAACCCACTAGGGAGAGCTCATGCACCGCATTCTTCTCGCAGCAAACAACTCTTGCAATACGGTCCTGTCTTGTCCTTTTCTTACACCACCCGGCAGCATTACAGCAGATGCCTGAGGCCTGAAGCATGTGCATATAATATTAAAAAAGGCAGAATACAGAAGGAAATAGTTGGGATGTTTCTGCCTAGACCTTTTTTTGTAATCAAGTTTTCCACATTCTTTCCAAGGTGTAAGATTTGGTAATAAAACCAAAATAGAGACTGCATCTGTTGTATACTTTTTGTTTTTTTCCATAGGCTGTAGAAGTACAGATCACCACCCCTCATCTCTTTTCCTTGCATGCATGGCTCATATTGGGAACCAATATTTCTATGGCTTGGTTTCTTACCTATGCAATTTGGATAATTATACTTTTTGCACCTACCTTCACTAGCTGACTAGCACAGCCTTCAAAGCAGGGCCCAGATGTGTCCTCACTTTCAATTGCAGCCCCCTGGTTTTTACTGTATCCTGCACAAGACATTATCTGAAGCATATCTGCAGCACAAAAAGGAAATACTAACAATTCTTTGGGGAGGGTGTTTGTTTTTTATAGTAAAGCTGGGCATAAGGGAACAGAGTGGGATCATTTTCTAATCTTGGAATGCTGGCTTGCATTAAAATAAAATTTCCATCTGGGAGCTGATACTGATATTTCTAACATAAGCACTCACACAGCAAGCTGCTATTCCCAAGACAGCTGTAAGGGCTGCTATACACCACCAGAGGTTGCTATTACCAAATTTTAAAAACCCACCACCAAACACTCAGATCCATTATAGGACAAGTAAGTCTGCCTTCTTACCACATATATTTATATCTCCCTTCCACTTTCTTGCCACAGTCCTCCAATCCTCAAGCCAGGCCAATCTGAAAGGAAGACTAGGAAAAGTAGGGATGTTGGTTCCCTTAACTTTTCACAAGTATGAAGGGGGAAAGTTTCCCTTTCAGACTAAGTTTCTGTGGTGAATCAAATTGCCCATACCTTTTGTTTCTCTGCCTTCCTCATACAGACTCTGGCCATTCACTGTATTCTTGGTACATGGAACAACACAGTGACCACAGTTTCAGGCCTGGGGATGTGGACCTGCCAGAGCAGTACTAAAGCAATTCCTTCCCCAGATGAAGCAGTAACTGCATTTCCCAAGGCACAAATCTGAGGGAATTACAGCCAGGCTGCTTGGGCTATTTACAAGCAAGACCTCTGCAGCACCCAGCACAGCTCACAGCAGTGGCTGGGGTCTTCTGCTGCCCTTGGAAGCTGCTGGGCCTGGCAGCTTTGCAGCTCACAGCTCCCCACCCCAGAGCAGCTGGCTTCCATGGATCAGACAGCAGCAATGCACACTGCCCCCCTTCCCATGCCTTCCCTGGAGTGCTGAGGGGATTTTTCAGCCTTGGAGGAGCAACCAGGACCTGCCTGTCTGATATGGTTTTGATGCCCTATTTATACACAGTGCACTTTTATAAAAGTATTTACAGCCAAGGCTGCAACAGTCATATACCTGTTTCTTGCCTGTACTCCATAGGTAGAAATTAAGACTCTTTGATTGCTGAAATTCAGTGAAGACTAACCTTTCTGGCAGCCTAATAGTTGGCTTTCTTAAAGGTTACAGCAATAGTTGTACATGTTGCTGCTCTCTGATCCTATTAATCAAAAAGGGTTAGGTGAGGAGGGGGAGGTGTCCTTATGCACCTGGAGAATTCGGAAGCACAGGTCTCCACTTTCTTATTGCCTCATGATGTCAGCCACTGACTTGTAGTCCACCCACTTTTACTTGGCTACTTGTACCCAATTTCCAGCAGTAAGGGCCAGATTCAGCACCTCCTCACTAACAGAAGCTAGGTAAGGGCACCAACAGAAACCCGAGAAACCCTCGCAAATATGAATCAAAAAGCAAAAAATTATGACATTTTTTCAGAAAGGAGAAAGGGCAAAGAGCAAGTGTAATGCACCTAGAGAAGTTACTCCTTTGTCAGAGTGGAATATTAATTATTTGAGGTCCTTCTGAGTTCTTGATGTGGAAAATTTGGAGCCTCCCATTGCCTCTTAACACCTCTTCCTGATTTCCTACTATCAAATTCTGAGGCACTAGCAAAACTCAACTGGGTAGCAAAACCTCACTTAAACTGTGTCAGCAGTTATTACTAGTTTCTAATAAATTGCTGTAGCTCCTCCAGCTTGTTTACCCTTACTAAAGTAAATTTTCATTCCAAAGATGCATGGTTCTGCATTGGATAAAGACGACAGCTCACTCTAGCACAATTAGTCAGAAGTATGCTTGCTCAGGCTTAAAGATATTACTCTTCAGTATTTTTGTTCTTTAACAACTTCACTGCTCCTTAAAGTGGATATGCAACCAGATTACATTCAGACATGCCCACTCATGCTGCCTTTGCTCCCTTTCTCTTCACCACAATCTTTCTGGCCTTCTCAAGATCCGGATTTCAAAGGCAGAAGGGGAGGAAGGAGGATGGGGAACTTCTTTTTAAGGCCTTACCAGTTTTCTATACTGTATTAAAATTAGCTTCTTTTCACATGAAAATCTGGTGCCCAGTATCTAAAAGAGAAAGCATCTCCTCGAAAGAAAGAGCAAACAGAGAAAACAAATTCCCAAAGGTTTGCAGACAGAAGCAAGCACCCTGTAGGTATCCAGTGGAAAGAAGAGGAAATCAAGTAGAAAAAAGGTAACAGACAGGCCTGAACATTTTACATATGCTGTTTTATTTTATTTGGGAGGCATTTTTTGTAAAAATAAAAGGAAGAGGCATACCACAAAGTGGAAAAATGGTAATGGCTTGCACTGGTAATGGAACACAAAAGTCTGCCTACATAACCAGGTTTAATGAGCTTGTTCCCATCATATCTCAGGGAACAGCCTCCACCTCTGTGTTGAAAAAGGTACAGCTGAGGGGGAGAAAGTCTTTGCTTACAGGTCTCCTGTGACTGGAAGGAGAAGGCTGTTTTAGAATTCAGGTACCGGTGGTCTAAGAGATGGAAGTCTGCTTTAGAGTGATCCATGTGTCTAAAAAGACTATATATTCCTAAATATTACATGTGATATGTGTGGAGAGCTGACATAACACCAAGCCCTGGGAAAGCTCTCCTAGGTAGCAGAACAGCTGAAGTGTAGAAGTAATTTGGGGAGCTCACAGAGTGAACATGGCTCACAGCACCGGAGGAGCAGCCCCTTCATCTGGGCTTTGTTGTCCTGCAGGACTGGTGACATTACCCCAGAGCTTGATTATCTTCACCTGTAAGTAAGATCTACTCCAGGAGGGAAGAAAAACCTATCTGGCCTTGCAGGTATCTCCTCAGGAAAAAAAGAGGAGGACTGTAAAACAGCTACTGATGTTTCAGCTGTTAAGTACCAGATATTATTCCTTGTTGCTGGACTTACTTTCTCATTAACAAAAGATATTAATAATGTTTTAATAATTTCTGTTGGGGTTCTTTGTGGAGGGTTTATTTTTTTGTTTCTATTTATTTGTTTATTTGTTTGTTTATTTATTTATTTATTTATTTATTTATTTATCTATTTACGGTTGCTTGGTTCATTGTTTTTTTCCCCCGAAGTGGATAAAATTACCTTCCTGAACATCTGAAAAGTTAGTTCAATCTATCCCAAGGAAGGGAAAGTGCATGCTTGAGGCACTCACTTTGTGAGCGACACCCTTTGAATTTGAACTGAGACCTTATGGTTCCTGATTAAACCTTGGAAAAAGAGTTGCCTACAGAGGGAGAGAGTGCGTAACCCCTGGGTAAGAAAAGGAGAAGATTCCTGAGATTCACGTCTGTTTCTTAGAGGAAAAAGAGACTTCTAATCACTAAAAATTGAATATGTCTGTACCCTTCACCCCCTTTGGTTTGTTTCAGGCAGCCTTGTACAGGGTTAAGGCTGTCTGCCATGACACAGAAAACAATGTCTGTTTTAATGTTCTGGCCACGGATTGCAGCGCAGGGCTTTCCAACAGCACTGCAGCAGGATCAGAACGAACGTCATGGGTATTACCACAGCAGGAAGTTTTCAAAAGCAGCTATCAGATGTACTGTATCTGTCAACAGACCTATGATCCCAATGTCTTAAGAAATCCTTTTCTCTCAAAACTCCTACCACTTAAGTGCTTGGGAAGCTCTCTTCCCCTGGTGTGTGGCTGATGTGTCCGAGGCAGGTCAGCCACATGGTGGGGCAAACTTACTGATGCGCTCTCTACTTACAGGAATAAAAACTAGTTGCTTGAGTCTCTCACTTTATGGAGATGATATGTGCTGTGGGGTACAGAGAAGTATAAAACCAGGGTTTATGACTGATAACCTTTATTATACTTTTTATGTTTTGCTTAATATGAATCATGGAAGCCTTAGTTAAACTGAACCAATTTTTTGTATTTCAGAATGTAGCAACTCTGGTAAGTCAATTTTCCTCACACTGATCCATCCAGATGACTCCCTTCTGTGGTGCAAAGCTAGTCCAGCCTCTTCTCTTTCAGTCTTAAGCACAATGCAACTGTCATAATGTTTTTCAAGAGGCATTTTTGACAGCAGCTGATCTCATATGGTGAGTTATTTTCACATAACTATGTAAATCATAGTGATTGTAAACTTCCAGTAAAGAGTAGAAAGCATGTGTATCAGAGCCAAAGAGGGGAACACCTCTAATGTTCACCACAGCCTGGCTTGGGGAGGAAGTTCTTGAGTGCATATCTGCTTTTTAACATGCCTGGACTTGAGTAGAAATTAACTGCAATATTTACATACAGAACTGATATCTGAGAGGCAAGGTGAACCTAGGATGTGGGATGAATGGGAGACTGCAGGGAAGCTCTTGTAGTGGCCACGTTCTGTGTGAGAAGAGGGGACATCTTCACAGATCTCAGCTGTGGAAGCTGAGGAAGAATGTAAAGTCTTCCCCTTTCTCATTTACACTTTTGTAAATGAAATACTTAGAAGTAAGTGTAGTGAGGCACTCAGAAAATGTGCAATGACATATGAAACCTTATGAGATTTTGATCTTAAAATCACAAATTTACTTTTCAGAATAAAGCTCAGATACAGCTTTTGGTCTCTTTGCATATTCCTTGAAATCCTTACATGATTGCACAAGCCCTTATATTACTAGCAATTATTTTTATAGAGTCAGTTTGCAGACTTCTTACTTTGTGAATAGTCAGATCCAAAGAATTTAAAATCTTCCTGTGATGATCTGTGTAATTCCACTCTACTCAAAATACAGCTAATAAACTGCCTTTTTTTTGCTGAGTATGGACATTGTAAACTACTGAATGTGAATGCTAGTTTGTATTAGTAGGAAGAAAGCTAGAATAGCTGTTCTACAAATATGCAATGGAGATAACATGCATAAACTTCACTTCCCCCTTCCCCCCCCCCCCCCCCCCCCCCCCCAGCTGTATGTACTGCTTCATAATGCATGAAAATGGAAAGAAGAAAATGTACGGAGCTGCAGGCATAGATTTAAGAGCATGGTTTGGAAGAAAGGAAAGATATTAGATCAAAATAGCAATCTCTGAAGGTGAAGCCAGACAAAAGCAATGGAATGAAAGCTGGCAAAACCAACAGAATTGAGGCAGATGAAGAGCTGGCAGAGTTCATGCCACCGGTTCATGCTGATGGCGTGCAGTCTAGTTTTCAATGATTTCACAGGTGCTGTCTCTGCTTCCTGCAAGAGCCCAAGATCCCCATCCTGCTTGTCACAGGCCAGTTTACTCCAAAGAGCTATTAACTGCATACGTCGGTGAAGGGGAAGCTCTGTGCAATTCATGCAGGCCGTGGGAATGCTTTTCTCAGCAGAGCACACTGGGCTCTCATGTATGAGCAGTAGAGTTTGTCTTGATTTGCCCTCTACTTCCAAAGCATTTCAATGGCCTGCTTTGCCATAATCCCCATAAAATAATGCAGGCCAAGGCACAGCAATTAATTTTAATTGGTAACTCAGCCTATTGACTTCAAAGGGAATTTAGAGATTGAATTCAAATTTGAAAAATACAAGTGAAAATATCACTGCTCCTTAAATAAAGGGAGTGTGAAGAAATAAGTGGAAATACTCCTGCTGGGTGACCTCCAGAAAATCATTTGCCTTAGTTTCTCTGATCAGTAATGAGGCAATAAAGCTACTGGATCCCTTACCTACACTGGAAGATTTGCAAAGAAAGGTTTATCAGTGTAAAATATATCCAAGTATTTTCATACAACATTTTTTTCATTTACAATGTCAGGCAGCAGAGTAGTGTTCAGCGTTGTGATAAAAGGTTGGGTTTAATACCTCAAATATCATCCTTTGCAACTTGGCAAACAAACATAAGAATTTAGCTTCTTCCAGAATCCTCTTCTAAATCAGATTATGGTTTATTCCCAGCAGGCATAAAGTACTGAACTACTGAATGGCATTGCATTTCTGTTCTTTCCCAAGCAGAATGTATGTATTTGATAACAGGAATCTGTACAAAAGGGGGAAACCTCTAAGCTGAGAAAACATACTTGGTTTTGGAAATATTAGTATTGGTGACTTTTTTGTGAAGAAACTCCCCCAGCTTTTGTTAATCACAGTCAGAGAACAGTTTAGATATGCTTGTACCGAAGTACTTATCTAGGTACATTTGCTGCATATTAAGGATTTTCTTGGCACTAACTAGAGTAACATTCCGATCTTTTCCTGGTTGTCATTTCTCAGATTGTTATGCTGTGCTTACAGAACAATGTGGCATTTTTGTGCCCAGTCTTCGCTCTGTAGAAAAACAGGATCCAGTGTTAAACTACTTAGAGTAAATGTTTTAATGCTTGTCAATATCAGCTGTATAACAGATATTCATACTGCTTCCCACCCCATACCTTCTTCCCTAAAACAGAGATATGGAGAAAGAAATCTATTAAAACCAAACAAAAATACCCCCAAAACTGAAACAAAAATCCTCTAAGAAAACCCTACCACTCTGCTTTAATTTCCTTTCTCTTAGTATCATTCCCTGATTCCTAGAAAAAAACTTCCATTGCAGACTAGTATATAGCCTGCATGTTAATAAATTGCATGTACGGATTTTAAAAGCATAAATCTTAAACGGAGTTTAAATTCTGCACAGCACCAAGTCCTTTGGCCTGGTCTGGCAACAAATACTTAAATGCTCTTTCACTTCAAAGCCTGCACAGGCTGCACAGAGGTGACCAAAGGAAAATCAAGTAGAAATTCAGAGGGAAAATGGTAGGTTTATGGTCATAAGGTCTGCCTGTGTCAGGAATAAAATTAGAAGCCAAAGCACCTGTGTTCTGATCACTGATTAAGAGTCTTATGTGCCACCTCAGTTATTAATCTTTTTCTTGGCTGCTAGGATCTGGTTTCAAGGTGAAGATATGTGGGATCATTTGGTTATAATCTGAAGCGAGGAAATGTTTCTTCCCCAAGGGCTGACTGACAAATAAACACACAACCTTGAAACATAACGATCAGGCAATGAACATCATCAGTAAGTGACTTGCACAAACAAGGCATTGTGAACCTTATTATAATTAGGGATTTTTCCCCATGCAAACTTAATGATAAATTTAATTGCAAAATATCTATGGAAAACAAACATTAGATTACTTCTTTTATATGAAAGAGAAGTAGTTTTCCATTTAAATAGTTATTTGCTATTCACAGTCTCACCTTTTGCCTTTGTTTCTGCACTTGTGAATTGGCGACTTTGCATACTTCCCTTTATTGAAGCATGAAGCCTTACATAAGAGTAAATTGTTTTGCTAGGTTAATACTCTGGTCTATTTGATATGATTTGACTCTTCAAGTTCTTTATATTATGGTTTGCTTAGCGTTAAGAAACTACCATAAAATATAGCTAGAGTTGTGAAATTTAGAGCTGCTAAAATCAAGCTTGGCTGTTTTAGGTTTTCCCTGTACTTATTGATTTCTACAGAGCTAAATGTACTTTTTTCTCAATTATTTATTCCTGAAATTAGGAGTTCTCTCAAGTAATATCTAATACATGCATGTGAAAATAAACTGTTTACAAAAGAACATATTCATTGGGTAAGGATTTTTTGTATGGGCAATAGTTTGCAGTGCCGAAGTTCTAAGCATGGGATCTTGGGGTTTGGCCCATGTCTTCTCACACTTTGAATGAATTTGGTCAGAATACACTGTAAGTGAAAATAACTGATATTTCACGTGATACAGATTTCTGGTATTGCTGTGGTTGGGTAGGCAGGTAGATACCATTACCAAAGGAAACTTCATGCCAAACAACCCATAAAATTTCTTCAGGATAAACTTTGTAGGTGAACATATGTTTAAGGGTCACATTAAGTTAAAGCTTACTGGTGTTACAATTGCTTTGCACTGATACACTAGAATTAGTTTCTGAAGAAGGGAAATGTGTAGAGAAGAAACACAAAACCAGTCTGGTGTAATCCCAACCAAAATTATTTATGATTATTTTGAAAATAAGCCAACTGATTACCAACTCCTGATATTACACCCACTCTCCCTCCCCCCATAAAAACCAAGCACATGCAATGCGAGAGTGTGCCAAGATTTTTCTTTTAAGAAAAATATTATCATGTATCCCTGACTGCTTACTTTTTCTGTCAACAACAACTGTGAAGCTTAGATAATATGGTAAGGAGCCTGGAGAACCTCAAAAGAAGGATATAGAAGAAAGTGTACAGGCAGATCATTGTTGGCTCTGACAGGACCCGGAGTGAGGATCAGCATGTAATTGCACTGCCTTGAAAAGAGAAATTATCTCTGTGGCCATTTTCTTTCTGCAGCTGCTTAGCTGAGTCTTGCCAGCAGGCAGGGATGGGAAGAGTGGCGGGTAAAGCTCCCTTCCCTGTCTCATCTGTCTTGTTTTCTCCCCTGCCAGCGGAAGCCATGATGTTACCCATGGAGAGGGAGAAATCTCTGCCACTCACAACGCAGAGTGCTCATACTTCTTGTAGTGCCTGCTAATTAACTCCAATGAAATGACTTCAGTAGCTATTATTACATGAGTGTTTCAGTTCAATAGACACTTGCTATGTTATCATGTTTTTCTACTGCTCTGGATCTTCCAGGTCACAGGATTGGAACTCAAAGTCCCTTCTTACATGTTGGCTTCATTCTTAAACTTCAGCCTCTGGATACAGGAGAATATGTGAGAGACGTGGTTTTTATTTAAAGTAAAAAAAAAAATGTTTCTTACGTGCCAGATCTTGTAAAAAGGCAAGAACACATAACAACTGCATCTTGCAGCTTCAGAAATCAAGGCAAGCACACAGAATTCAAGGTATCTCAGGTTGTTTCTAGGTATCTCAGGAAACATCCAGTCATACATATCTGAATATTTGGTGGGTTGTAATGGACATAGCATGCCACTGTTTCCAATTACCCCAGGCCACTTTGCATCAGAAAGATTTCAGGACAGAAGAAAGGTGAGGTCCTTACTAGTTAGAGACAAAATGGTGGGTTTTTTTTTAAGATGAAGATGCAAAATAATGAAATGTTGAACAAAACCTTGGTAAACCAAACACAGCTTACCACTATCTATCCACTATCTATGTGGACCTTACTAAGGAGTGGAAAATCTGAATTTCTACGTAGCTCTTCCTGTTCACATGAAGATTACCACAAGCTCACAACAGGTCTTCATCAAAGTTGAAAAGCTTGCTTTTCTCTCCAAGAATGTTGTTATAAACAGTTTCCAGGGGAGAGAGAAAGATTCAGCTGTCATGACACTTTTAACGAAGTTACAAGCACATCACAGGAGGTTGCTGAGCTCCCCCTGAGCTGGGAACTGAGGGGGAATCTCTGCTGTGTGTCATCCACGATCCTGAAATGAGCTCATTTGTGCCTAAGCTGGGGCCTGAGCTGAAAGCACCAGAAAAGCAAAGTGCCACAACCAATTTTATATCTACCTATCTATCTATCTATGTGTGTGTATGTATGTGTGTGTATATATATATATATTTTTACCCAACTTTCTTTCCTGGGTGATCCCTTCTTTATTTGGTGATTCAGAGTCTTACCTGATAGAGTTGATATTATGGCATATTAATGTAGGTATTTTGGATTTCTCTTTAAGCAAGATACAGTTTATTCTGCTTTAAACATCTTCCTAACATAATGACATTATAATTCCTATAGCTTTTCAGTGCTCTGATATCTTTGCTTCTTGCCCTAGAGCATAAGGTAAATGGCTTCAATAAACTCATTGTCACTCATGAACATCATTTTCCATTTCCAAAGCCACAACTAACCCAATGGTTTTCACTCAGATCACAAACACACAAATTGTTCAGCAGCAGTCAATTAAATACCATGGTAACCTGCTGCTTTTAATTATCCCTCTCTGTGCTGTAACAGCTGTGAAACACAGAGTGACAAGCCAAATGTAATTTAAATACTGTGGTGTGCTCCAGATGTGGCAGTGCCTTGCCAGGTGTTTATTTTTAATGTATAACTTGACATTTTACCCCATTAACTCATCCTTTGCTCTAGAAGAACTCACTAAAAATGTAGGTTTCCTGCCACAAGTGCTTTAATACAGTCACAATTGTGACTCTGATTCTTTCAATTTTGGTAATATGGGACAGCTTTTTTACTTCCTTTCCAGGGCTAAATATTAATTGTGGCTATTATAGCTACTATTTTGAACCAAGGCCATACCACACATAACCTGATCCAAAAGCAACTGATGTGCAGGGAAGATTTTGTGGTTTTGCTATTGATGTCTGTGGTGTGCAGATCTAGCCTTAAACTAGCTACATTTCACATTATACCTGTGTAGCACAATTGCGCACAGTTTCCCCACAATTCACCAATGCTAACAATGTCAGGCTTTGTATTTTTGGATTTTTTTTTTTTTAATAACTGCTCCGCTGCCACTAAGAAAAATTCCACAGTTGTTTATTTGCTTGTTTTTTGACTGGGATTTCAAGACTCTCATTCTAAAGGCAATAAAAGCAAGTTGTCATGTTTGCTATGTTATAATGTACTTTTGTACACCTGAACTTGGAACTCCTAAAGCATGTTAAGATCTGGCAGTGCAGTATTTGAAAAAAAACCCCAACACTAAAACCACACCATCTGTCCTTTAAAGTATTTTGTAAAGAAAGGAAATAGCTTGGGTTAGACCTCAGAACAACACAGAATAAGGGGCAGTCATCCTTTTGCATATGTTGATTCTATCATTTCTTGTATGAAATGATAGGGTTTTCATAATATGGGCAGAAAATGGCTTTCTCATGAACATATGGTTAAAATGAGGAGAGTGATCATTCACAATTATTAATAGGGCCGAACAGCCTATATGGAGATTACTAGCAAGCTATGTTCCAACATAGCTAATGTGGCTTTATTGCAGTGCATGACTGATAAAACAAAGTGGTGTCTGTCTTTTTATCATTTAAAAAAACCCCAAACCATTTTGCATACAATTGTAAAGCTTCTTTACTTGCTGTTATTTAATCTTCTAAAGAAATGAAATGTTGACCTTAAGTGTCTTCTGAACTCCAAAGAGCTGCTGCAGCCTCTGATGTGTTCCTGATAGCAATGGAAGGGATCCAGAATGGGGCTTAGAGGGTCTGTAGCTATATACTCTACAGAGCAGGATGGATCCTGTACACTTATCATAAGGCAGCTCCTGTGAAACCAGTTATTCCTAAAAAAAAAAGCACTCTGTGTCCTAGTGCAGGTGACTTGCGCCCAAAGATCATTATTCCAATCAAATGGGAACAAAGCACTAAATCCGTCTTTTGATGCTGAGCTTGAGGTGGCCTTCTCTTTTTGGTTTTTGCTTTTGGTCATCTAGATGGAATGCATCAGAACTTCCATGGTTTTCTTTCAGGCCTGGCAAACATAACTGTTGGGACTTCAGTTTGTCAAGTTTTTGTTTCATGACTCATCACGGGAACCGTGCACATACATTGCTGAGAAATGAACACATTTAGCGCCATAACACAGCTGAGTTGATGACCCAGAAGAACCTGCATCACTGGAGAGCAAATAGGAGGAGGAGTCTGACAGAAACTGAGATCAAACAAGCTCCAAGTTAAGCAAGCTTTGAGGTATTACCCGAGTGACAAGGCTTCCTAGCATTGCACTCAAGAGATAATTTTCAAAAGGGCAGAGCAGATCCTTTCCCCCACTCTTCCATAGGGTGAACAACCACCATGGATTCTGGGAATAGCACACAAATTCCAAAGTTGCTGAAGTTTTTCAGCCTGGGGCAGAATCAGATTTGGGATAATATATTTCCTGACAGTCTGCACTTCTCAACATGTCTTCAATGCGAGAGTCATTCCCATTTGCCAGTGAACCTACTTCCCCTCAAAATTTGCTTTGACAGTATTTATTCCCATTTTGAATCTCATACTGTTTCCATTACTTTGTTATTTAAGCTGGAGATCCAAGCTTAGGCAATGTAACTCCTTAAGTTTTAAGATCAGAAACACCATATACTCCAGTTTTCTGCACTGATTAAGGACAAATAATTTAGTCTTTTACGTGGCATGATAAACATTGCACAGTAAGAAAAATAACATGCTTTGGACCTTCAGTGTAATCTACTGCTTTAAAACCTGAAGTTAATTCTAGAAAAAGAAATAATATGATTTTCTTCAGCACCTGCCAAAATATTAATGTCATTTAAAATATATATTTATTTAGTAAGTGAATATGAAAAAAAGCAAAACAGAAACCTCCTCATTTAACTATCAGCACTCCATGAAAAAGAAAATTTGAAAGCCACTGTGCTACATGCAGATACCACAACAAAACTATATAGATTAAATTTCTGATTTAAAAATAATAGAATCTGCATGAGCTATGCTCAAGGTGCAAATGTTCTGACCTTCTATGCTTTGTATATTTTTAATTGGTGGATTTAATTAATGTGATTCTTCACATCTTTCTGTGGTTTTTCTGTGATTGACACGGGAGAAAATGTTTATTTTCTGAATGGTCATCTGATTAGGGCAATTCTGGCACATAAGGAAAATGATTATACCCTCTGAGGAACTGGCGCAACTTGTTTACATGAATAATCTGAAGGTCTTTCATTACTGCTCATGCAGTAGAGCACAATGGTACAGATACTTTGTAAGGGTTTATTAGTTGGATTTAAACCAGCAGTATTGCTTCTTGACCTGAACTGGATCATATGCAACCCACACAGATATTCCTGTGCTGAAATCTCCAGGACCTTTTAGACCACGGTGATTATGGGCAAAGCTAATCGGAGTATTTCTGAGCCCATTTATGTCAGGTCAATTAACAGTAAAATTCAGCTCCATGCACTTAATAGGAGTTACCTCTGAAAGCCACTGCTGAAGAGGCTTGCTGACCTTTATATATAATAAACTTCATCTTGGACTTTCCTTTCACAGGCCTAGACAGACAAGTGTGTGGTTAAATATTAGCAGGCACGTCTGATTCAGCATCATTCCGAACAATGATATTCTCTCATGGGTTACTGCTACAATTCAAAAAATGAATAGAACAGAACAGAACAGAACAGAACAGAACAGAACAGAACAGAACAGACTAGACTCAGCTGGAAGAGACCTACAACTATCATCTAGTACGACTGCCTGATTCAGAGCTGACCAGGTTAAAGCATGTTATTAAGAACATTATTAAGGGCATTGCCCAAATGCCTCTTAAACACTGACAGATACGGGGCATCAACTACCTCTCTAGGAAGTCTGTTCCTGTGTTCGGCCACCTTCTTGGTAAAGAAATGGTTCCTAATGCCCAGTCTAAACCTCCCCTGGTGCAGCTTTGAACCATTCCCACGTGTCCTATTACTGTATCCAGGGAAAAGAAATCAACACCTCCTTCTCCACTTCCCCTCCTCAGGAAGCTGTAAAGAACAATGAAGTTGCCCCTCAGCTTCCTTTTCTCTGAACTAGATAAGCCCAAAGTCCTTAGTTGTTGTCATAGGACATTCCTTCCAGCTCTTAAATGGCTAGCACTCTAAAACCAGCACATTAAGCTGGATCTAGTTACGAAAAAACATTCCAGACAGCATAATCAACTACAGCCTGGAAGACATACTAAGAGGACTAAGAAGACAAAGAGGTAATGGAAATTACATGAGGTTCATAGCAGTGTTCTTACTAAGCTTCCAACTTTAAGGAACACTTAATTATTTTAAGATTAAGATTACTGCATGAAAAAACATTGTATCTTTAATTTCCTTGATATTTTTTATATATAGTTTACCTGTAGTCTTATCACAGGAAAGAATAATGGACATGTACCTGAAAATCGTTGTTTGTAGAACAACACGGAAATTGTCACACAAAGTGAATATACAAGGAAAATCAAGGATTTGCAACAGGCAATTAGTTTTATCTCTGTTGGGATTTAATAATTGCATTCATCCAGAAGAACAGCTGGCATAACTAATGCCAAAGGTACTAAATACACTCAGTATCAGAGTAGGCATACAGTGTAGATTTCCTACCTCGCAGGCTTGAGCTGCCCACATTCCTATTTTAGCCCACTTGTAAAAACAGTAGGCATGCTAAGCAATAATGTGTGAATTCATATATTCACTCTGATACTGGTACCCAGTATATGCTTGCATAACTTCCAGGAGTGCACCTCAGCACTGCTGTTACTTGTAATTATTTGTCAGGGCTTTCAGAAGAAGTTGTGGGAGGGCTCGTTCCCTCCAGAATAGCCACTGATACAGTGCAAAGGCACTAATGGAAAAGCACCACTGAAATGATCACTTGGCCCTTGACCAAAACCATCATGTTAGTAGCTTATGAATAAAAGTCAGCCATGTTTTGCTGGGTGACCCTTCTCATGCTAGAGCTTGTGTGTATGGCTGAGCGATAACACTGGTTAATTGCAGCTATAAAAAGTCTCTCTGGGCAAAAATGTTGTACATCAGGCCCATGAGGCCATCCTCTGCTCTAGAGGTGGTCCCTAAAGAGTGTGCATGAGCACTCTGATACAAAGAAAGTAAGATCTTCCACTTACTTACCATCTTACAGAATATTCCTGGTGCACAATCTTGTTAATTTAGGATTACCACCCCAGTTGACCAAAAGTCCAAAGTCATGCCCCAGAATGGCTTAAGAATACTTTAAAATGGGAGAATGCTTTGATACTGCCCCTTTTTTTTTTGTTTGTTTCAAATTCCTTCTTCAGACACACGAGACCTAGAAACTTTTCTGAAAAATAATGGACACAGATGTTTTTGTTTCATCCATAGGCTCCAGTGGGTGAAGCTCTCTTATTCAACATGAAAAGACTCATCTTAAAATCCTAACCCAACAATTCTAATTCAAACTTGCTGGGGAAATAGACAGCTAATTAAAAAAAAAATGGCTCAAGAATTATGTCATTATTGTTCTATATTGCATTGAGATAGCTTTTGAGTATTTGCAGTTCCCCCACCTGGAAAAAACATTGACATAAGATTGCCCTTTTCTGGAGTAAGGGCAGTAATTCCACCCTGCCCCCAGCTAAGTGAGGATTAATGTGGTATTTTGTTGTATTAAAAAAAATAAAATACTTGGGTGTGCAGAAAAAAAAATCTTGTAGAGAATATCTTTAAGAAGATTAGACTTAAGACACACTTTAATTTAAGGTTTTGTAAAAATGCAAAAGGAACTGATTTCCAGTATCATTTCACAAATGGAGAGAATAGTATGTGGGGTATTGTTCAGCTGTTCTCATTTATTGCATCTTAGTCATTACTATTTTGTTTGTCAGCAAACATAAGATATTCCAATGTAGTGGCTGTCAATACTATTACCTGCACTTCTGCAGCCAAAGGCCATTTTCCTTCCTGTTCAACACCTTACTCAAGGAGAGGAATTACACAAGCATGGTGTAATAAAAAATGTCTAATTATATTGGTTTTTTTGGGTAGGGCTTCCCCCATCTTCAGTCAGTGAATGTTTTACAAGCTACCTGTTTGTAGTTTTAGTGCCAGTAGAGTCACAAGTTCTTTCTTACAGTATTGCTGAGTACAGTTTACTGATTAGTTTACATACTTTAAGTGATTTATTAGTAGTTTTAAGAATGAGGTGGCAAACTACAAACAGTATCCTGTAATAGCTATGACAACACAAATTACAACGTATGAAGATTTCTGCAAGTTTTACATGCTCCTCCCTTGCAGTAGGCTTTGTTTCATTCCCACAGCTTCTTTCAGAAATCTTTGCAACCCAGCAGGTGCTTCAGGGGATGCACCTACCAAAGCCAAGCCTGGTTTTGCTTAGATGATTATTTGGAAAGAGATCCTGCTAAAGTCACCTGCAGGTGCACTCACTGAAACAAGACATGATTTAGACCAGTTGACTTTCAGTCTTGGTGAAACTTCCACTGAAATCAACAGGCTCCTTCAGTTTTCCCCCAAGTATTTAGAGCAGAGGATTGTTACGTACATCCTTTGCTGGGCCAGAAGATGACTGTCAGAAGCATGAATCTGGCAAAGGATAGTGAAAGGGAGGAGGTTTGCCAGAAGTGGTATTTTGTTTGCTACTCTTTTACCATGAGAATGCACTCACAAACTGAAAAGTCTCAGTCTTAACTGGTACTTGGTGTTTCTGCCTGCTAACAGAACAAAACAGCCAACCCCCCAAATTTGCTAGTCAGAGAAGCGTGCAGCAGGGCACTGATCTTAACACTGCCACTATCAGGAGCAGCGCACTGTGGTCATTTCCAAAGGAGGCAACTTTCCAAGACATAACCAGCTGTTTTTTATTGCACTGTCCTGCCAACTGCACCAGTTTTGCAGATTGGATTGTGCAGTGGGCTCTGGTCCCGTGTGGTCTGCAGAGCTGCATGGTCGGACTTTCAACAGAGCTTAGAGGCTAAGCTGTTTTAGAAATCTGGCCAAAAATTGCTAGGGGTGGAACACAGGGCAGAAAAAAAGAGAAACCAGTGCCCCTTTCTAGAAGCTTAAGCCATGCCTGAGCTTGGTAAAGAACCAGGTGGTTGCAGAGTGCTCTAAGGTCTGCCCACGGGGATTACTTTAAATGAAAGTAACAAACATATGTAGAACTAATGCAGTCATCTACTTGAGATTTTTACCAAGCCACTGTCAATAAAAAACATTATTAGATAGAGAACAGAAGCCCAAGGAAAACTTGGCAAGAAAGGCACAAAAAGAATCAGTTTTGCCATTTGAGGTACTATTTGTTTAATTTTAGATTAGTGAATACATTTTAGTTTGGATTTTCTTTTAGTTTCATTAAAAATTGAAACAGCTTGTACGCATCTGACTCTCGCAGGAGTGTTTGTGCTTAAATTTACAATGTAGTATCCAGAAAGACATTAGATGTGATCAAAGAAAAAGAAATAAATCTATAAGCTCTACTGAACAGAATTTGTCCTTTTAGCTCTAGCATGAAGTTAACATAGAAATGACTGAAATCCACACAATGAATGTTTGTTTGGACATGTAGATTAGTAGAGCACAGTATACTCCAACATTAGAGAATTGTTTTAAATACTTTGGAGATTTAGTTTCCATGCTATGCAGTAAATATTTATCCACTATTCTGCCAAGTTACAAAAGGAAAAAAAAAATCTACCTTTTTATTGCAGTAACCATAGTGACTTACAGAATAATGATACAACAAGGGACATAACGAATATATATTCTTTGAACAGCTTCCATATATTTTCCAGATTCTATTACCATATTAAACTGTGAAATGTTTAAGTGGCCAGCAGAGGGAAGGAAAAACCCCCCAAAAAACTTTTTCTTATTCAGACTATGGTCCATATTAGGTCACCTTACTTGACAGGTTCTTCTTTAGGAAATCTCCATCTGTCAGAACAACCTGCAAGTGGAGTAGCCTTTTCCATAGCATATGTTTCCTTTCCTTCTTTACATTCAGGAATTCTCTAATAATGGAGATAATGGAACAAACACCTTTCCTTACCATATCCTTATGTGATAAGGTGGTGTTATCATTACCACTTGACAGGCAAGCAGAAGCCCCAGAGGTAATTTTGACATATTAGTGCAGAACGTATTTCCCCACCTAGAGTCTTACCTTCCAAGATAAAGGCCAGGATCCCTCTTCAGTGTGGATCCTTAGAATGTGATCATCTGTGTCAGAAATTTCTTAAGGTGGCTGAGAAGAAAGTGAAGATAAGGATGCCTCCTGAATTCTTACCAGCCACATTTAAGTCCCTATTACTCTAGATGTACAGAGGAAGCTCTTCCCTTCTGTGAAGAATCTAAAGATTTTTCTGGATGTAAGCACATTTTTTTTCCCCTTTAGATCAAGAACTCAGTTTCTCTCTCTCTCTCTCTTTTTTTTTTTTTTTTTTTTTTTTTTTTTTATCATATTGTAACATGTTAGTGACTTTTAGCTAGGATAAGAAAGACTCGGACTCAGTGCCATCCTGTTCCTGGTGTTACTGGATCCCAGGGTTAGATAATGACCATCACTGCAGCCACTCCAGTCCCCTCCACTTCCTGTATCCATCCTCACCACAATATGGTGAAAAAGACAAGCCACGAGATAAAACAGGGATGGGAAACCAGATTTCCAGATGAACACTGCATCTTTAATCATCAACACAGACTGGTGTACAGAGACAGTCTATAAGTCTAACTAGTACATGAACCAGTGAGATTCTGCACGAGGAGGACCCTTTTCCTCTGCTCCAGACAATGCCTTGAGCAGAGGCTGTTTGGGTAGGAATGTGCTGAACACACCCATTGGTCCAGCTCTACAGGTTGGAAAGGGAAATTCCTAACTCAGTGTTTTCAAGTCTGAGGACTCCTGGGCACACCAAGCAGACCTTTAGGAGCCAGAAGAACATTTGTGCATATTAATCAACTCCACAATGAGACCACAGCTGAACAAGGGCTTTAAGAAACTCAGGTTTGGATTTGTGGCACTAAATGGGTTAATTACAGACCTGCAACATAGATGTTCACCATGAGCACCTAGTCCAGAAAAGCCAAGGTCTTGCTGACATGGACATGTGTGGACAGACCCAAGCTCCTCTGAGCCATATTGGACAGATGCCATATTACTGCATTGGTATGACTCTTATTTTCAAGCTAATAAACCCAACCTGTAAGTACAAGACTTCTTAGGTCAGGCACAGCACACTTAGCACAGCTCTCTACCTTCCAGGTCACATCCATCCTTCTCCAAGTGTAAGCTGAGTTAGCTTGGATCCACTTGTTCACCTCCATGGACAAATGTCTAAATGACTTCCCAGAAACCACACAGCAATTGCTGGCAGAGCAGGGATTTATTCTTATCCTTCAGACTAGGAAAGAGTTTTGCATAAGGCAAAATGGAGGGGATTGCTAAAACCAACTTCTAAGTCTTAATCCAATACTTTAATCACACAACTCTTTTGCATTTTACTTTCCTAGGTTAGGTTCCCTTAATCTACACAAGTTACAGGGGGAAGAGGAAAATACAGCTTCTGCAATTTTCAGTTCAAGCCTTATTTCTTTTTCAGAAAGATAACCAGGTGCTAAGAAGCCACCAAACCCACACTTTCTATTAAGATGATATTATAGCAAAATGATCTCCAGCCAACTGTTCAGCAAGATTCTCTGATCCACACTTTAGATCAGGCAAGGGCAGGCAGTGCCAGGAGAGAACAATATTCAGCCAAATCAAAAGGCTCAAGTCACAGCGAATTTTGTTCACAGAAAAAATTGCACTGGTTTGTTTGTATCTTGTACCTTAGAAAACTAACTGTCATGCCTGTTTGCTCCATCCTTAAAAATATTCAGGTCAGATAAGCTCATGTAGCCCTTTTTCATCTGTATTATACTTCCAAGTATACATGATCTATTTGTATCACTCATTTCTCAGAGATCAATGATTTATTAAGCATTTACCTCATGGCATTTTCCCAGTTTGACATCAGTACCCCATAATAATGATGCATAAGCACATTTTTACAAGCCTTTCATGGGATACCACATATTATGTCATGGAATGAATGAAGCAAAGTGGTGACAATTAGTTAAGTAATGTGAGAATATCTGCTGTAACTTGCACTTCCAGCAAAATCAGAGGTGGAAAAGGCCAACAGTATTAGGTCATCTCACAGGACAAGAATGTTTGTAATATGCTAATTGTGAAGTATTTCCTATAGATGCAACACAAATTAATCTGAACAACATCTGATTGCAATGGCAAACTTTGCTGCCTTTGGAAGTTCTCACAGCTCCGCCTCACATTGAACCATCTCTTCACATGTGATGTAATAGTCTATTCTCAGGAATTAGATACATACTCTTTCCTTGAGGTAGGGAGATGAGTAACTTTCCATGAATCAAGCTGGTGAGAACATTCCCCTGAGGGAAAGCATTGTTCATATACCACAGGTTTATTTAAAAAAAACCAGGTTACATTTACCCATTGCAATTCAGCAGATGGTGCTCCTTCTTCCAAGTTGACCGTGGTCCAAAATGTCAAAGTGGACAGGGAAACGCACTGGATTTATTCATAAGCTTATGAACAGTTTTTAACACTGAGGAAGTAATTGCAGGTAGTTGTAAAAGTCTCAAAACAAGCAGACGTTGGGCAGGGACTTCTAATGAAGTCTGGAGGGCAGTACACCCTTCTATAACATTCACCCCCAGGGATCATTCCTCAAACAAAAAAAGACATTACCTTTTGCATTGTTATCTGTTACCACTCATCTGAGCACCCCAGAGAGAACTCAGAAGCACAAAACCATATACCTTGTCTCAAAGGAAAGGAGATGATTAGGTACCTCAGCAATTTATCTTCCAAGTCCAGACTCTAGTGCTTTCGTAACAATTCCACATCACGGTGCTTCTGTGCTGGAATAATTCAGTGGCATATGCCTCACAAAATCCTATGCATTACAAATATAGTAGATTTTGATAAATTAGATTATCAGCTACTCACTGCTGTATTTAATTGCATTTGAAGAAAACATCTTGATCGGTAAAATAAGTTTTTCTGAGGCAACAGTACTGTCGTATTATAGACTAAAATGTATGAGGTAAAGGATTATACTTAAAATTCATCACAGTCCTGTCCTGCCTGTTTGATAAACAGACAATAGTGTTCAAAGCTCGAAATATAAAAGCTTAGTACTGAGTGTTATGTAAATGTACTTTTATATATATACCCCTAAGCAGACACAGAGGACAAATTGATATATATCTATCTATATAGAGTGTGTTTTTTCTCCCTTTATGTTATTTTTTTTATTACTGATTTCCTAACAGGAAAAACATGAAAATGTCAAACTCAAGCTTGTAATCAGTATGTACTCTAAAATACGAAAATCTATTATGCTGCAGTTACAATTGATGAGGTATCAGTACCTCTGGCGACAGGGAGGGGGAATGGCAAAATATTTTTAAAAAAATATTTCTTCTCACAGGTAATCACTCAAAATCATAGGTCCAGGGTTAAAAACTAGAAATGAAACTTGGGATGTGTTCAGCGTTCTCAAAATAAAATGCAGCCGACAGAAGCTGTGTGCACAACAGCCAAAGTTAAGAGGGAGGCGCTAGCAGGCCCTCATTGTTTCAAAATACTGGCTGGAAGAATACTGTTCTCATAGATGGGGGCTTTTTAAAAATATTCTTACTCTTCTTCGGTCTGACTGAGTGAACATCCGTGACCTGACGTCCGGTGCCACCTCCCGTGTGTTGCACACACCTACACAACGCACGGGAAGCCCTGGCCTGTGGCAAGGCAGCGGCGTGCCCAGGCTTTGCCTGCGGGTGAGCGACCTCAGGCGACGCGGGGGCAGCGGCGACTCAGCGGCCGCCGCACCGGAGGGCGACCCGGAGCCCGCAGCGCGCCGCGGCGCCGCACCGCCGCCTCGCAGGGCCGCCCGCGGGCTCCGCACCGGCCCCCGGCCCCGGGCGCCCACCCCCTGCCCCCGGCCAGGAGCGCGCTCTTCGCTCGCCGGCGTGATACACCGACCGAGCACGAGGCCGTGAACTCGGGCCGTTAACCCGGGAGCGAGGGCGGTGCCGGCACGGCGGGGTCCCCGGCGGGAGCCGCGCCCGGGCTCCCAGCGGCGCGAGGTCCGGCGCCGGCGCCGGTGCCGGCCCGCGGGGATGCGCGCAGGCGCGCGCTGTCCCGCCATCCCGCGGGGGCGGGGGTGTGTGTGGGAGGTGCCATGGCAACGGGGCGTGGGCGTGGGTGCTCCGGGAGGGCCCGGCCCGCCGCGGGCCGGGCGGCGGTGCGCAGGTTGTGGCTGGCAATTGCGGCGGTGCTCGGCCGGCAACGGAGAGAAGCCCCCCTGCGGGACACTGCCCTCAGCTCGCTGCTCCTGCCCGGCTCGCACGCCAGCTCTGCCCCCCCGCCCCCGAGCGAGGGGCACGCCGAGCCGGCACGGCTGTGTCTGTGGCCACGCGCAGCAGCATCCCGCCGTGTCGTTTCCCCAGTGCACCTCTAACGGTGGCAGTTCTGTTGACTTGGTTTAGGTTACGCTCCACCGTCACTTGGGCATGCATCCTCTGCCAGAAGGACAATAGCGACGCTATTCATCTGCTAAGTGTAAACCTTTCTGCACAAATAACAAATAATGCTTTCATTACATCTCCTGCCAGTGCTTCTGAGAAAGCCGCAACACCCCAGTTTACTCAGAAACTTCACACGGACCTCCTCTCAAAATCAGATTCTCTTGAAAAACTGCTGTTTACACATATGTGTTGAAAACAGCCTCAGATAAAGAGGCAGCTTGCATAGAGACCTTGGGGTTCCTTTTGTTCTAAGGACAAATCTGATGCTGAAAGCCATCCTGCCCTAGCCTGCAAATTCCTTCCAAAGACAGCAAACGCTATTTATCACTACACTAAAAGCGCATTCAATGGTGGTGTCTGTCACAGGGGTCTGCATAACCTATTTGCCTTATTTCAAAGTGACCCCTTTCAACAGCATCCAACAACCACAAATCTACCGAGATGCAGGTCATATTCTCACTCTGAAGATCCTCTCACCGCCTCTCTCTTCTTTTGTGCTGTTCTTTCCAGTCTAGATGAGCTGTGAATAGTTTTTGGGAGAAAGAATCAGCAAAGTCTAAATGCCTCTCTGAATTTTATGAATCAGCCTGGCAAGTTGATGGGAGCAGCATTCTCCTTCTGATTTTATTAGAAATAATGTGGCAACAGGATGTCTCAAAATGTTTTTGTTTTTCTCCACTAAAAAGGAGGACAACAGTCCAGGTCATCCCAGATAATTTGCTTGACCTGAAACAAAATGATTCATTTCGGCTTTGATTTTGTAAAACTTTTGATCCACTTATTTTTCCTTAAAATTTAGAAAATAACCCCCAAAACTCTCTAGAAAAGGAAACTTGCCTGCAGAAAAGTGTCTCAGAATGAATTGTATAGATTAAACTGGTTTTAAACTGAAAAAGAAACATCCATCCAACCTTAAAAACACATTTGGTCATCTCAGCATTGCTCAGCCTTTATAGAGATGAAATTAAATAGTACTTCTACTTCTAAATTCTTCAGATTACTTAAGAAAATGAGCTCAAGAGGCAATGTGAAATTTTTTCTCCCTATAGGCTATATTTTAGGGTCTAACCTGGAGCAAACTTTTGCTCAGATGGCAGTGCTCCTGTCTCAACAATGCTCCCTTTGAATGAACTTATTCCAGGTTTATACCATTACACTTTGAAGAGAACAAGGCCTTAGAAATCAATGTCTGTTTTGTGGATTTGTGTGACAATAGTTTAGAGTTGCCAAAACCACAATCATTTTCTACAGTACAAATAAAAAATGGAGACTCAGGATTAAAATTAGATGCCATTTCCTTTCGCTTCTGCGCTTGCAAATAGCAGGCATTTAGAGTCTAGGTATCAGGAAAAGATATAATGTGTCCTTATTGGGGAAAAATTCAAACCCTGGATTCGCAGCATGGTAATATGCAGTCTCTGAATCAACAAAGTCAAAAATCACTCAGTTTCACAAAGGAAAAAGCTGTGTGCCAGATAGTCTTCCCAGAACATCATGGGTTTTTATAAAGTGTGATCCTCAAATCCAAATGAACTCATAAACTTCTGTCTAGTGTCACCAAAAACATTGGTGAGGTGTTCTTAGGCAGGTCAGAGCAGCTTTTCAGTTGTTGCACCCACATTTCCATGTTCCAGCGAGGCCAGGACACCACTTCCTCAGCAGGTGATGACACTGATTTCACTGCGTGTTTAGCACAGCAAACAGGTGCATGAATAACCAGGTCCTCAGCACACGTCTACTTGGAACGGCCTATAGGTTCAAGTCAGCAGTATTGGCTTGTCAAGGAAAATAACAGCCTCTTAACAATAGGTTTGCTTATGACAACCAGTTGTAAAATTTGTGTCTAATTGTTCACATTATGCAACAAGTTTCATCAGAGCAATGAAACCAGCCAGTGCTATGCGTCAATCCACTTTGTCAATCCACTTTCATCCTGCTCATCAAAGGTGGAATGAGTTGTAATCTTTTCCATCATAAGACGGAGGGGAGAAAAGATCTACTGTCTATCATATGTTGCATGCCTTGGATAGGCACTTAACAAACAGGGAAATACGACTTCCTTTTTTTTTCTTTTTCTTTTTTTAACAGATAGTTACACCAGAAAACAGTGAAGACTTGCATTTTCCAGCAAGTAACATTTTAAAACATAAACTTTTAAAAAAGATGTTGTGAAAAACAGAAGATTACATAATATGATTTTTGACCTGCTTTTCAAAATAAAAACTGTCATTAGCAGTGCCAAGAACAAATGAACTATTAGAAATTAAAAAAAAAAACAATACCAAAAAACCCTATTAGATGGTTGCTTTCCATTGTTCTAAACCTTTGGCATTTCAGTCATATTCTTAAAAGTCACCATGCCATCAAATTTCCTATCCATGTAAAATTCAAAATGGTATTTGATGTAAAATTTTAAGATCTTCACTCAGATTTTTAGCAGGCTATTACCTGTTGACAGAACAGTTTGAACCTCTGCATTGCAGGCTATTTAAGTAAGTATGACCTCTCCAGGTTAATTCACTAGGACCTCAGTTTGCAACAACATTTGTTCCTATTTAGCTAGCTTTAATGCCTCTTCCAGCCCATTCCTAATTATTTGGTCAAATAGCTGCTGTTATGAGTAGATGTTTCCTAAATTTTGATGGAAACTGGAACAACTCTTAACATATTTTTCCACACACATTGAACATAAGTATGAAGGGTTTTCCTGCATTGTAAATTTCCTGGCTTTTGTGGAGTTATTTTTTTAAAATAAATTTTAATCTAGTTTATGACAGCATTATGTTTGTCTTTAAAAGCTGTTGCTAAATCTCCAACAGTTTTAACAAAAAGAAAAAGAAAGAAAAATAATTGCACTGGTTCCAGATGACCAGAAGGCAAAATATGTTGGTGGTCCTTTTCCCTTTAGTCCTACAAGGAAATAAATTTTATTTCTATTTAAATGCTTAGGAAGGGGTTTTAATCTATCAGATACACTTTCTTTATACAGTTTTGGAAGCGGTTATAAGGGAATGATGTTTCTATTAGCATTTGGGGGTTACTTAAAAAATCTGGATCGTTACAGAAATCTCTAAAATACATGCTTGAAAACGTTGAAATGTTTATTATTGACTCAAAGTACTGCACCACAATACCAAAATTAGCACTTTTCATCATGCAAATTTGCATACTGTGGGCTATGTAGCATAGCAGAAACAGATTTAAAAGCAGACTTCCCAGACTAGTAGTCTGCCTCAGCATTAGACCTATTTCTGTTCAGGTTTAATTATTTCTATGAAGGAAGGAAGGAAGGAAGGAAGGAAAGATGGAAGGAAAGTAAGAAGACACCAGATGACCATGGTTACTTGCAATATCAAGGAGGTTTATGATGCTGCCCACTGGGAACAAACAATGGCAAATGCAACTACCTGAAATTCTCCAGAGGCACAGCTATGTTTGTATATTAGACATGTGCACAGATGTGGGCTGGGAAGTTTCCAAAAAACAGCTGTGAATCAACTCAGTGCCAATTATGTTCTCCCCAGAAAAGATACAGCTCAATTTACTTATTTATGTACTTAAGACTCAGCTTTATTTCAGATCGCGATGAATTTCTCCTCCTTCCCACAGAAGTCTAATTAAATTTTTTATAGAAATGTCTGAATTCATGGTGAGCGATCCTGTCATCCAAGTCAAAGGCTAACAGCTTAACTTCACTATCGTGATTATTATGACATTTATATTGGTTTAGAACTCATCTTTGTAACGTATATACTCTCACTCTTAGGTTTCAATGACTACTTTTAGCTTTAATGTCATGTTAATTTCTGTGAATACATTTGTGGATGTGGATTCTATGTACACATGTATGCTTAAAGTTTTATTTTTTTTGAAGCATGCTGGGGAGAGGAGTATGAAGATCACTTTGTCCTGGGTACTGGGGTCAGGCTGTTCCAGAAACAAACCTCCCACTAGAAGGATTCAGGTTCTTTGGAAGCAGCAATGAGGAAACAGTTGTGTTCAGGCAGGCTGACTCACTCTCAGCACTTTCTGTTTATGCTTGCGGAATCTAAACTGTGATGAATTCAAAAGAGATAAGAAGAAAGAGACAAGGGCTGTGCTGGAAAGACTTGCGTCAGTCAGACCCTATGGTTGCTGTGGTTCACCTTGAGCTGATAACAGTTTACAAGACTTCAAAATGTGGGAAAGTCATTTTATTTGGTGACAATGCAGCACATCTTTTCTGTTCTCTGGCTTCTTTTCATACAATAGGCTGGGCAGTTGATAATAAAATGAGTTGATGCCAGAAAGCCTGTGCTTCTCCAGTAATGTTATATTTGCTTGGGTATAAAACCTGCATTGTGGTAAAACATATAGTCTTATCTTTTAGCAGTATTTCTAAAGGTGCCAGTCAAAGTCACCAGATTCAGTTAGTCCAGGCTGTGTGCAAACACATCTGAAATGCTACGTCTTCTCTCAAACCACTTCCTGAGAAATTAGATGTAAGCAACACTGAGGACAGTGTCGGAGACAGAAAGACATGAAATGACTGGCCCTGGGGCATAAAGTGTTTGCCTCTCTCCCTAGCGCTATGTCCATTAGACAAGAGGTAAAAGGGGTTTAACCCTATGGTGATGCTAATGCATCTCTTGATACAGAGGCATTTCTCTGGACACTACACATGTTCCAGAGCCAACAGTCCCTTTGCCACTTGGAAGAGCCATCTTGCTTCTTTAAATTACATTTACAAAGTATTACCTTCACTGGATTCACATAATGATGGTATCTCTTGTCTCTCCTATTCCACTTTCAGGCCCGTCCCCACTAACAACCAGCATTTCCAGAACAATACCCTTGTAGCACATCTTGTAGCATAAAGAGACCCTGGAGGAGACTCTGCTGGTCCAAAGTGGCTCTGTACTCTGCTTAGGCGTGTGCACAAGTCTGTTGGAAGCAGCCATTAATGGGTTACATGTATGTGTTCGTCTCTTGTAATCATGCCCATTTGTGCTTCACTGGTGTCCTGGGTGGAATGATGAAGGAAAAATTCCTGTTGGTGTTTCTCATTTATCCTATGGGGTCACATAACATTTACAGCTCATTTCTTAAGATCTAGCACTAAGCACCCTAGCTAGGCCACAAATAATTTTCAAAACCTACTCAATGCTGAAAGCATCAAACAGATGCTTTTAATCGTAAACATGGGACATTTTTTTCTGGTGCTACCTAGACCTTCTTTGTACTTTCACAGAACAAGCCTACTCTCTGACTTCGTAAGTAAAATTCTGCCTTTGCTGTGGCAAGCTTCCTTTTTTCATGCGCCAAGGGAAACACTGCAACAGGCCAAATGACTCAACATTGTTTGGGAAAAGATATAACTACTAAGGGCACTTATTATGCAAGTTCATCTCATTAAAGGTGGTTAGGAAGCAAATCTTGGGATGAAAGGAGGATTTTGTGAACCCTTCTCTGAAAGCACAATAATCCCTAATAAGATAAGGTATGGTAGAGAGCATGCCACTGGCTTGACCTGTGGTAACTCCTCTGAAGTTATTCAAGGGGTGAATTTGTCAACCTTGATCTGCAATCTTTTATTTATAGGCAGAGTCCAAATTGTTTTTGTGTTCATCCTCACTTTCTCTCCTCCAAATGCCTATGGGACACAAAGTAAGACAAATCAACAAACTAGTGCGGTATTAGTGGAACTTGCCATATAGAGACTATGACACAGTTTGTAGAAACAGATGTGTTTGTAGGAAGGCTGATTCACCACCAATAAATCCGCCAAGACCCTGCTTTTTAATAAAGGGATGGATCAAGGCAGCAAGAGACACAGCCTTGCCCAGGAGGAGTACAGTAGCCTGGTAGACACACATTTTTGCTACATATGTGTATTTCCACAGCCCTTCAGTGTTCCTATTTCTGACCAATATTTATAGGTTTGATGAGTTCCCAATCCCAATGATGCAAATGTGAACTATATTTGAACAGGACCTAAGCAAACATCTCATCTCTGGAGAAAGAGTTACTGAAAATGAATACTCACCCACACCCATCCAAGGTAAGACTAGTGGAAGAAAGATTACCTATGGGGATCCTTAGGGGCTGGAATGGGGAGGCTGGTTGGCTGCTCTGAGGCTTTCCACATCTGTTGGATGTGCACAGAAGGATATGTCCCCCCTCTTCCTGCTATGTGGGCATGAGGCTAATCTCCCAGTGCACTGCTTGTGCAAAAGACCTTAGAGCAGTTTGCAGGGTGTAGCCTTTCCATCTCTCAGAGCATTTGCTTCCTCTATAGCTAAGACCTAACAGCTTCCAGGTTGAAGTGATTTCACCTTCTTTCTAAGTCATATCTCAAAGCAAACTCTGTAGTCTGCCAAAGCTTGATCTGGTACTGGCAGTACTGCTATAGAAAGAAGAAAGACCAATGGCAAAAATTTCTAAGTCCAAACAGAAACTTTCCCCATAATAAAGGGAGTGATGGTCAGCAATTTCTCTCAGCAATTGACTAAGTGATCTGAATTCTCACTTTTTAGACCATTTCATCCACGCACAGATGGGTAGATGCCTCATTCCACTTTGTGAACTTCTTCCTGCCTCTTTGCAAGACACAGAACAACCTGCACTGTTTATTTATCTTTATTTCCTATCTTCTATGTGTTCCATATATTTACTTCTCTGTATTTTTACCTTTACTGGTGGCATAGTTCCAACTATTGGTTTGAACTATATCTCTTCATCTAGTCAAGACAGTTTTTCTCTCGGCATAAATTTGATGAGAAGCTCATATAAGGTATTTAATTCTTTCTTGCATTAGTTCTCCAGCTGACTCAGTCTGAGGTCACAAAAGAGCAAGAACAGGACCAGAATATTGTAGGTTTATATGTGATTTTTATCATAATTTGCATACATAAGGCTTAAGGTATTACCTTCCAGATATAAATTTGAGACATATATATATGAAGATATTATGGACCCAGCTGGCATGGAAAAAGGCCACGCTTTGAGTTTTTACCCATTAAGTAACCTTTCATATGCTGTCTCATTGCCCCTGTCTGTGGGCAAAAAGGTGAGGAAAGCTGCAATTGGATTAATCCTCTCTATTGTGCTAATAGACATAGGAAAACACATCCTGCTCCATGATATCTAAATAAACTCCATTTATGACGTTCTGACTCTGCAGACAGATTTTTCAAAGCTTGACACCTCTTTGGGATTAATGCTATCAAAATAGCTTATCCTTCCAAATGGAGAAAATTCTAGCTGGCTTGCTAGTCATCAGAGTTTTGCATGTATCTTTGTGTGATTTATTTACTACTGGGACCTGCCCTTTCTGGGTCACCTTCTCTTTATGTCATATTTTCATCCTTTTAGCAATATGCCATAGTTTATTGACACTTCCTACACATTGAAATTAACATACTATGATATATACCATCCCTAAACATATCAGGACAGATAATTCTGATCCAGAGCCTATAGAGATTAATGCCTTCCTTTGCAGCTGCCTTATTTTCTTGCTTTCCCCACTGCCAAATTCTTTTCATTATTAATTTATTCCAGCTTTGCCTTCTGAGAGGAGGCTTGACACTTCCTCACCCATGAATCAACTTCCTTCATTACACCTTTATTTTTCTTCCAAAAACGTATGTAAACATGTCCTCCACAGGTTATCCAGCCAATGTTCAAAACAGCCCTTGCAGAACATTACATATTTCCTCAATAGACAGGTAATAAATACTTGAACTAATTGATGCTTTTTTTTTTTTTTTTTTTTTTTTTTAGGAAAATCATTTGAACTGCTGTCTAAAAAGTTTGATCATGATGCTTCAGAACTGCAAAATAAGACAAAGTGAATGCCGAAAAAAATTGGATTTTCTCCCAATCTGACATACCTATTACATTATTATACCTACAGCTCCAATTCCAATTCTTTATTTTCCACCAATGAATTGAGAAGTCTTCTGTTCTTTTACTAGGGAAGGAAAAATATTGTGGAGTGAAATATCATAAGCATTAAAACACTACCTGTAAAGACAGACTGAGGACGCCAAATATGAAACTACACCAGATGTCCTCTATGAGCACAATCCAGAATTCTTTCACTGTAGTTTAAGAATTTATAGTAAAACCTAAATTCCAGAAAAATTCCTTGTACATATGTAAACTCATATGCAGAACCTGGCTCTAGGCAGTTCCCAGGGTTGCATCCTTCTTAGGCATTTGATCTTTTCTTTGGAGGTGACTTGATGGAATATGTGCAGTGGCTTGGATTTTGGATGCTTGAATGCAAGCTTTCAAGATTTTCCTCTGCTTGAAATCTCTTTTGACACTGTATTTTAAAATGTATTTTGTGTACAAAATATATTGTCTTTCCTGAGACTTAGGCTGATAAATTATGTTTAGCTGTAGATTGATTTAAACCTTCACAGAAGAATTAAGATGAAGGTTTGGGTACCTATTTGACAGTGCAGGCTTCTCACAGCCTTACATGCTTTTGTAAGGACTTACATACACAGTTTTAGTGCCTTCAAAAGTCTGGACACCTTTGTAAGATCTCATCCATCTCCTAGTGACCTCTGAGCCAGAGGAGTGGTAGCCTGATTTCAAATAACCTCTGGGCAGCTCTCATGGCTTTCTACTTGAGATTCATGAAGAGGCAAATATCAGATTTAAGCTAAGTGGTACCTATTTTCATGTCCTAATAAGATTCTACTGACCAGAAAAGTAGAAATCTTTCATCCCATAGTATCTTTAAGAACATTGTTGTTCATTTCTGGTTCATTTCCTCTTCCTTTAGATACTTTGGCTTCCAATGCTGAGTTTACTGGATGCAGATTCTAGCTAGCTGAATCAAAGGTGTGATCATTATAGCTTTAAGGGTAGACATTTGGTCTATTTCTTCTTTCTGAGGAAAATGCTCAGTGCAGTCCCTGAATTTAAGGATGAAGAAGTTTTGGTGGGATTCACAACTCTTGATGCTCTAAAATCAGGCTTTCAGTGAAAACAGGTTAACATGTTAAAAAGCTGATTCTGGAAATCTAACAGTGAAATTTCAGGAGATACAATTTTTATCCATATATTTCATGGCTTTGGTTCTGATAAATTTCCTATATTTTCCTGATGATTTTTAAGGTCTTATGAATGTTTCAACAAGAAATCTGTCAGCTTTATTCCTACAAGTTGAATGTCTAGTTTGAAACTCCCAAAATTGTTTGAATACTATCCGTCTTGTGATTAATATTAATTCTGGGTTTTTTTGACTAATTTTTTTCCTCTTGCATCTATCTTTTTTTAACCTAGCTGTATATGTATGCTTACTTGATGCAATAGTTTCTCGAGCATCTTTCGCTATTGCCTACTGTGGAGTCATGTCTTGCCAAGAGGTAGGGAGGGGAAAAGAACATCTTCCTATTGTGTGACCTGTTTCCTCTTCTGCAATAGCCTGCCTTAATTGTATGCTACATTTGGCCTCTTACATCTTCTGTGATTAACGGGAGTAAGTCCTGGCTTGAGCTTGTGCCTGTAGGGCTCCTTGCTATTATCATCCGGCACCCATTAGTCTTGCCAACTTTACAGAAATGTATGTTTCGCAGAACTTCTCAGACCCAAATGAATCTGTTTTCTTTCTTTCCTTCTCTTCCCTTTCATTTTTGGTAGTATTTCAGATACCATTGTCTATTTCTGCATGGAAACCCATTTTTCATACCCTGCATTGTACTATTCTACAAAATGAGCATTGTTACAGCAGAAGGCACAAAAAGTCCTAGAACTGACATTGCAGAATTATTTCCAGTCTTCTTTTCTCAACACTCCCTTCCTAAGTAATTTTTCCTAAGTAGTGTGTTTTCCCATATGCTTCTGGATTGTTTTGCTTGCTAAGTTGACTCCAGCAGGTAAAACTTTTTCCTCAAGATTTCTAATTCTAGAACGCAGAAGCAGGATCTCACTTAAATATTCCACATTCATTGAAAAGAAATTATATAGGAATTGAAGAAATTTGAGGTGTTCTGGTGAAATTAGCCATAAGAGCAAGACTTATGTCATGAGTCTCTGAAGCTCTTCCTCTGCACAAGTAAAGCAAGAATCATTTCATTGCTTAATTCCCCAAGTGCAGCGTGCAGTACAGTGACATTTTTGTACGGATATGACAAGTAGACACAGTGGCTTGATACACAACTGTATGTACCTATGTACACTGGAGAACAAACTTAAAAATGTGTTTTCTAAAAGATTTAATGATCCAAAACTAGGTGCTAAAGTACCTGATCTTTAGTGTGTTACCTTCATGACAGGAATACATAAGACTGTGTAAAACGTCCAGTCTTCCTATAAACTGTTTGTGAACAGTTAATGGCTTCAAATGGAGTCCAAGAGATGGGGGTATACTAAAGAGGGAGTCGCAGTCTGGGCAATGGAGAAAGCCAAGAGGAACCAGGGAAGCCAGGGTTCTACATGAGATCTCACCACTCTCTCTGTCATCAACATTACTTACCAAGGGCTGCCTCAGTTTTGCTGACCATCTTTGCAGTGCCACTGCACCTTTCAAGAAAATGGGATTAGGTTGCACTTTAGTCACTGCAGCACTCACCCACAACACTGGAGACCCAAGTTCAGTGCAGTCTCTTCCCTTCTAACATATATCTTCTCGCTCCTCCCAAACTGTAGTAACTCATGACAGAATCATAGAATCATTCAGGTTGGAAAAGACTTCTAAGGTCACTGAGTCTGACTGTATACCTAACACTGCCAAGTCCACCACTAAACCAGGTCCCTAAGTGCCACATCTAAGTGTCTTTTAAATACCTTCAGGGATGGTGACTCAACCATCTCCCTGGGCAGCCTCTTTCAATGCTTGACAACCCTGTTAGTGAGGAAGTTTTTCCTCATATCCAATCTAAACCTCTGCAGCACAACTTGAGGCCATTTCCTCTCATAGGAAATCACTTGCTACTTGGGAGAAAAGACTGACACCCGCCTCACCACAACCTCCTTTCAGGTAGTTGTAGGGAGTGATAAGGTCTCCCATTTTCTCCAGGCTAAGCAACCCCAGTTCCCTCTTAAGACATGTTGTCTAGACCTTTCACCATCTTCATTGCTGTTCTCTGGACACACTGCAGCACCTCAATGTCTGCCTTGTAGTGAGGGGCCCAAAACTGAGCACAGTGTTTGGGTGCAGCTTCACCAGTGCTGAGTACAAGGGGAGGATCACTTCCCTTGTCCTTCTGGCCACACTGCTTGGGATACAAGCCAGGATGCTATTGACCTTCTTGGCCACCTGGGCACACTGCTGGCTCATGTTCCACCGGCTGTTGACCAACACCCCCCAGTCCTTTCCCACCAGGCAGCTTTCCAGCTGCTCTTCCCCAAGCCTGTCGTCACCTTGCGTGGGGTTGTTGTGACCCAGCACTCTACCCTCATGTGCCATACTGCTTTTCTCCATCTTCCCGATTGGAATTGTACCTCTGTTCACCAAAGAGTTGAAGATTTTCCAGGGATGGGGAGCTGTGAAGGAAGGAAAGAGAGAGAGAGATAAAGTGCAGGTGTACACAAGAGAGGTTATAATTTTATATGCTAGTGGTTATGACAACCTGCAGCAACAGGGAGAGGGAGAGAGAAGCACCTTGCGCCCTTGTCCCAGAAGTTATATATTTTTTCCAATAACAGTTTCAACATATATTGCCCTAAAATGGTGATTCAAGAACTATCAAGTGATTGTTTTCAAGGGTTTAATAACACAGTTACTTAGCCTATGCAAAACTAGAGCAGCGCCAGGTGGACAGAGAAGGACAATATATGTTTCAAAACTGCAGCATTAAGCAGGAGTTTGCCTATAGTTTAGGTTCCCAGAGTCTGAGAGCTCCTTATGTTGCAGTTTTAAACTGCAGTACCACATGTCTATGTCAGATCTAGTCCTGTGCTAATGGACTCCACCAGACCATGTGAATATGCTAAAAATAAACTGCTAAACATAAATGCCTGGGCTAATATGCTTTGCTTATGAACTTACCCAGCACAATATTACACAGATTTGTCTTACTGCTTCTATTCAGGCAACAAGCATTGCTGCACTAAATGTATATCCTTTTCTATGAGGATGAGCATGGATAAAACCTACTGTTCATTTACCATCACCATCCTCCTCACCTTGATGGTGTAAGACAGATGAAACCCTGCAACATTCCTCCTGTTTTGGCAAAACAACAGCCTGAAGTCTAATTGGTGCAATGCACTCATTTTTTGACGTGCACATACTTCCTAGATGACCTTAAAGAGGAGTTACTGTTCTGATGCACCTCATGATGCTCTTGCCAGGAATTTCAAAGGTAATCAGAACAAACCTAATATTAACATGTTGAGAGTAAAATAAGGGGAAAGAACTATCTATACTCCAACCCTTAACAAAATGGTCCTCCCACTTATACAGAGGTGGTAAACTAACTGTATTTTTAATGTGTTTATTGCTCAGTCCATCATCCATCAGTATTTCACAGAATTGCTTTTCTATAATTATCATTATTCAAATAATCAAAATGTTCTATTCACTAGAACTTAATGGAAAATCTCTGCTAGGCAGTTAGAAGGTTATCCTTGACTGCACAGCATGTTGTATGACTGTAGCCTGGAATATAAAAGCTGTCCTGAGGAATTCTGTGAATCTGTGAATCTGCTGGCACAGGTTTTAATCCACTCTAATCTGATTACACTCAGAACGAAAGGAGGTTAGATAATGGTAGAAGTTAATGGACCAAACTGTGTTATATATGTCCTGTGCAATTCTGTTGAATTCACCTGGTTACACAAAGTACGATAAAGGCAGAATGTATTCTGACAGCCCTCTACTCAAACACAGCCTTCAAAGTCTGATGCTCACATCAATTTTTTTCTTACATTTTAGTATTTATCATCCTCCATTCACTTCTGAGACAAACAGTTATGGGGAAGGAAGTTCAGACATGGTTGAAAGGACCTCAACATTCAGTATACCAAGAGAAAAAGTATTAATAAATCAATACAAAAAGCTAACGTTTATTGTAGTTGTGTAGTTTGAAGGAGGTAGATTTTCTAGGCCTGGCATTCTTCCAGTGCAACTTGTCAAACCAGGTTACATTTGAAATCTGCCTGCAGCCAAGAATGTGAGAACTCAGCATGACGATGTGCAGAGGCTTGTTTGATTTGGGGTGATTTTCACTTTTCATCAAAGAAACTACCTGATCCTCTTTCATGGGTAATATTTCCGAGGCTCATTATTATTCTTTTGTTTGCTTTGGTTACTGGGGCTCATTGGAGGAAATATCTTATTTAATTTAGAGTTTCTTCATTATGAGACACTTCTTTTAAAGATGTGATGTTCTGCTTTGTTCTTTTGACTTCTAACCCATAAAACCCTCCCTGCCTTTGCCATGTTTATTGACACCCAAGGGAGTCTGTGTTGCATAACATGTCAGACTTGATTTGTTTGTTTTCCCCTCCCAATTGTCTGTTTTTCTAGGGAAAAATTCTCCAAAATCCATCTTTTTCAGACACAAAAGACACAAGGTTATGTTTGAAACATTACTGATTTCACAGTATGAGGAAATTCATTTCATATGGCAACATCAACACAGCAGATAAATAATCAATTTGCCTCAGCTTAGAGGTGGTAACATACAGATCAAGGATCTTAATTTCTTTAAACATGCTAACTCAACTGGATGTGATTGTCCAAGCATGCTTCTAATTAATTTTTAAATAGAGGGAACTCTCATTGTTTTTCTATTTGATTAAGCAACTAGTTTCCCACTCAAAGCAGTCATAGCAGCTTCGGTCTGATTTTAGTGATCCCCACTGATTTTAACACAGTATACTATTTTTAGCTTATGTTAGTTTATAGCTATGAAAAGACAAAAGTTCCAAATAGACAAAAGAAATCCAGAGGTCCATATCATCACGGGCTGTTGGAGTTTCTGTGCGTGAAGCAACGATCTGTCTAGATTATTTTATGTTTTTGTTTCAATCCTCACTTTCACATTAATGGAAAGCTGTTATGACATGCCAGGTGAGAAAGTAATGAATAAATATTGAATGTTAATTAAATAAATACTACAGTTTTGTAATATGTCCCTTCTGTCTATTCTTGATTGTTCTTTCTCCTTCCATCACCTAAACAAATTTTCCCCTCTCCACCACACAATACTTTTAGTTCTCCCGGCTTCAGTTTTCAGTCCTTATTCACACAAGATTATTTTTTCATCTGAAAATGTCTACAGTCCTGCCCTGCTTTTCAAAGACTATAACCAAAACACCTTTCATTTTTTCTCTGGAGATTGGAATTATGTCTCATTTGGAGTTTAAAACTTTCATTTTCATAGTCTTCCTTAATTAGTGTTTTTCCGACACACTCCTGTTGAGATGGCCTTCATGCACCTTCCACACACACACCCTGCACCCCCCCCCCCCCCAGTTTGTTAAAGGAATCAAAACACAATTTATTTTGCTTCTTTCGCATATCATCAAATCAAGTTTGTCCTGCCTAGAATATGTTTCTTGTGGTACTCTCAATATCAGTTTTGCATACAGCCTATTCTCCTAACAGTTTCTCTTTTTTTCTGGTTAGGCGGAGCTACTCATCTTTGTAAAATCATTTCTGCAAGGTATACCACTCCCAGTGTTTACTGCTGCTTCTTTTATAAATGTTCGTCAGTGTGACACCATCACGGTTACTTGACAGCATCCCTATGATGAATTTACCTTGCAACTTGCAACATCAGTGAGGAAATATAACTAAACAGACATGTAAACAGATGTGTAAACAGCGTGACAGATGCTGAAGTATTTATTTTGTAGAATCCCTGTGTTTTGTGAAACATGAAAAGCCTAAGGTCCTTCAGAAGCACTAGAGGTAACTGCAGGGAAAAAGACAACCAATTTTGAGTGAGAGGAAGGAGTGAGAACAACTTCAACAGTGAAGTGAGGGAGCAACTTCACAAAACAAGTTGGAGCTGGTTACTGGTTTGCACCCAGCAACAGCTGATTATGCTGCGTGGATTGGCTGCAACACTGACAGTGGGTGAAGCAAATTTCTGTCAGACTCCTTGGCTCTGAGTGGTTTCCAACCGACATAGATACTGTGGTGATGGACCAAAGAGAGGGAGATAGGATCTGCTCCATTATTCTGCTTGGAGCTGTTTAGACCTAATTTTTAATTAAAACTTCAACTAGACTCCAGGTATCCCTGGCTCTTTGCAGGGAGGGACAATTATTTAAATTGTCAGCCACTTTTACTTACTTTGAATGAAACCACTGAAATTGTGTGCATTGCCCCAGGTCAATGCAAATGAGGAAGGGACACTATCAACAAGAGAAGCTAAATCAGGAAGCACTTTCTGGAGGAACTGTGGGTGAAGAGGAAGAAAGCAGCATGCAAGGAGAGGAAAATCCTACTGAAGACAGTTTAGCAACAGTATACTACTTACAAAAAGAAAATTGATCTAATAGTTAAAATATGAACATTTATTTTGAAGTAAATATTTCATATGATCAAGGAGATTTGGCCTCATCTGAAAACATATAGAAAGTGCTAGAAAATGAAAGCACGTCTTTCAGCCAGGGGCATATTGGCTTTCAGAAGCCAGCAAGGCATGGACCACCTTTCACAACAGTGTCCTGGCCCACACTGCAGATTGAGTGGAAACCCTTTCCAGTGAAAAGCTCCTGGTCTCAATCCAAGTCCAACCTCTGCAGAGTGAGTCAGAGCTTCCCAAATATCCGTGATGATATGTCAACACTTTCTTCTACAATAGGTAGTGTCCTCTACCCTGGAGTCTTGTAACACACATATCTAAATAATTTCAAATGTGCATTGAGCTGGAGTTTCTGAAATAAAAATATCGAAGGTAAACCACATATTTGGGAAGCAGGTTCCTGGAACAATCAGGGAGAAGGTAAAGTATCAGAGCTAGTAAGAGCTTTTTACTGGAAACACATTCCCGGATTTCTTGGCTCTACAGAATTTCTCCTTGCTCGTTCCTCATCCCTCCAGCAGCACTGAGTAATGTGTTCCAATATTATTTCAGTATATGACTAATATAATTAGTTTATGTTTCACTCCTTCCTCACATAAACCTGACAGCAAATTATAATTCCACCCTAAGTAAACAAACAATGGTATGTGGGATCTCTCTTGAAGAATGTTTGTGTGAAAGAAAATGCAGAATATTGTGGAGGTAACAAAAGCAGCAACAACTGTTCAGTTTAGTATGTTTCTTCTACTTGCCTTCAGCTCCAGCAGACATATTCAATTCCTCTGAAGAGATGTGCATTTTTCTAAGTCAAAGTGCACATCTAGTCCTCAAATTCATAGTAATTTGCTTCAGTACACCCATACTAGCCTTTGAGCCCTTCCATGAGCAGGTGAAACAGTGGATTTGAGAAAAGCTAGATTATAGCAACATAAATGCACCCAGATGTTAACTGTGGAGGCAGACAATCACATATTCAGGAACAGACATTTAGTAAAGATGCAGACAGGGAGACAAGGAGAGAGTTTACCAGAGTAAAGCAGCTTCCTGGAGGCGTTAGCTGAGTTACACTGCCAGTTATATCTCTACACAGTACCATGAACTATCATGTGGAGAAAACCGAGGCAGCTGTGAACAGCTCTCAGTAAAATATCAGAAGTCACCTTAGCAGAGCATCCTATGTGTCTAATATAACTGCTATCTTCCACAGTGATGGTGTCCTAGGCTGCCTCCCATTGTAATGTCTGCAGATTGTTTCCAGTACCAAGCTGCCCTTTTCCAAATGAGCTTGGCTTTCAACAGTGTGAAGCAGGTCCAATACAGCATCCCTACATGGGTACAGCTGGGAAGGGTGAGCTGGGATCTCCTGCCTTGTACAGCTGTGGGAAGGCAGTGGGCTCACAGATCTCAGGTCTTTCTACATCCCCCAAGAAACATGACAGAAAAAGTGATTATCTCGGTTGCACATATATGACTGGAATTTTCAAAAGAAAAAGCACTGGCTTCTATTGACAATTGAGTCACATCATAATCTTTATTTCTTGGAAAATATTACAGTTCACGTATATGCATGAATGTGTATTTATCAATACAACATGCCTCTATGTGCATGAATATGTATGTGTGTATATGTATATATGCAATACATACATAGTTTTTAATAATTATCCTTCATTTGCTTGTGCTTTCTGTTTCACCTGTTGAAGTGCCATTGAATTGCACAAAAAAATAACATAATGATGCTTCTTAAATCCATCCATTTTGTGCTCTATGAAATTCAGAAAGAAAAAAATATCATGTACTTTACAAACATTAGCTTTACTGACTTTACTTAATTATTTGTATTCACTCATTTGTTTGAAATAACATAAACTAGATATTTAAAAAAATACAGAAAATATTTCTAATATATTTGACTGCTTGACCAGAGAGTGCTACCACAACTTCATAATTAATATTAAGATGAAACTTGAAGAGCATTACAGAGATGTGCTGTCTGGAAAAACATAGAATCATAGAGCCATAGCATGGTTTGGGTCAGACAGGGCCTTTAAAGATCCAAACACTTTGCTGTGTGCAGGGATGCCTTTCACTGGACCAGGCTGCTCAAAGCCCCATCCAGCCTGGCCTTAAACACTTTCAGGGAGGGGGCATCCACAGCTTCTCTGGGCCACCTGTTCCGGTGTCTCACTGCTCTAATGGTAAAAAAAATTCTTATTTATATCCAGTCTAAATCTACCCTCTTTCAATTTAAAACCATTGTACCTTGTCCTGTCATACAGGCCCTAGTAAAAAGTCTCTCTTTCTTTCTCATAAGTCCTCTGCCTATATTGAAAGGTTGCATAGGTTCTCCCCAGAGCATCTTCTTCTCCAGGATGAGCAACCCCATCTTTGACAGCCTTTCTTCACAGGAGAGGTGTTCCATCCCTCTGATCATTTTCATGGCCCTCATCTGGTTCCACTGTGACAGGTCTATGTCTACTCCACTCACCAGAGTGGAGCAGAGGAGCAGAATCACCTCCCTCAACCTGCTGTCCCTGTTTCTTTTGATGCAGCCCAGAGTATGATTGGCTTTCTGAGCTGCAAGTGCACATTGCTGGCTTGTGTCCAATTTTTCATCCACAAGTGTCACCAGCTCTGCAGGGCTGCTTTCAATCCATTAATTCTCTAGTCTGTACTGATAACAGGCGATTGTGCTGACCCATGTGCAGGACTCACACTTGGCTTTGCTGGAGTTCATAACTTTCACATGGGCCCACTCCTCAGTGTGGTCCCTCTGGCTGGCATCCCTTCCTGGAAGTGAAAGAACTCCACTACTCAGCTTGGTATCATCTACAGACTTACTGAGGGTGCACTCAATCCCACTGTCTATGTCATTGATGAAGCTATTAAATACTATTGGTCCCACTATGGCTCCTTGAGGGACATTATTCGTTCCTGGTTTCCATGTGGATGTTGGGACATTAACAGCATATCTTTGGGTGCAGCCACCCAGCTCATTCCTTATGCATCTAACTGTCCATCCATCAAATGGATTTTGACGGATCTTGAATTTGAAGGCAAGAATGTTGTGGAGGACCTTGTCAAAGACTTTATAGAAGTCCAGATAGATGACATCAGTTGCTCTTCCCTTGTCCACTGATACAGTCATTCTGTTTTAGAAGGCCACAAGACTAGTCAGGCACTATTTGCCTTTGGTGAAGCCGTCTCTAATCACTTCCCTGCCATTCATGTTTCAGCAGATTTTCCAGGAGGATCTGCTCCATGATCTTACCAGACATCGAGGTGAGGGTGCCTGGTTGATAGTTCCCAGGATCCTCCTTTTATCCTTTCCTAAAAATGGGTGTGATATTCCCTTTTCTCCAGTCATTGGGAACTTCACCTGACTGTCATGATTTTTTAAATATGATGGAGAGTGGGTTGGCAGCTGCACCAGCCAGTTTCCTCAGGATGTTTGGATGCATCTTGTTGCGTCCTATGGACTTGTTCACAGGTTTAGGTTGCGTATGTTCAGCTTCCTCAGGTTATCTCAAACCTGATTTTCTCAGGATGCTGTCTTCTCTGATGAGATACTCCTTTTCAAAAAAGAATGGTCTCAATTAACCCATAGTGTTCTGTTTTCATTAGAAGACTTTTAAAATATTTTTTTAATATTTCAAAGAAAATATGTTTTCTGATGATAAGTGCTACCTCATATCCTCTCTGATAAAAATAAAAAGAGAGGAACTAAGGAGGTTCCTGGAATTACTTTTATACATCTCCTCAGCTCTAATTTGTAGATTTTATCAACATGTCCCTGTGTATTTCATTGAACCATTTACTTCTTGTAATACTATAAAGATGGGCAAAGTACAGTCATATCAAATAAGCTATTTACAATTAACTGATTCATTCATCCCATCTGTATGAGCCTTTAAAGTTCAAGCTCTCTGTATCAGATATTATGGTATTTCATAATTTCACAGTTGCTGTTTCAGAGATGCAGTCAGTCAAAGAAAATATGATAACGCTTGTGTATATCCACATACCTGTGTGTAGAATCATAGAATTATTTAGGTTGGAAAAGACCTTTAAGGTCACTGAGTCTGACTGTAAACCTAACACTGCCAAGTCCACCACTAAACCAGGTCCCTAAGTGCCACATCTACATGTCTTTTAAATATCTCCAGAGATGGTCAAGAAGCCCCTTCCCTGGGCAGCCTGTTCCAATGCTTTTTAACCCCTTCAGTGAAGAAACGTTTCCTTATACCCAATCTAAACCTCTGCAACACAACTTGAGGCCATTTCCTCTTGTCCTATCACTTGTTACTTGAGAAAACGCTATATACATTTATATACATTTATCCTAATTTAAACAGAATACATTTTACACTTGATCTTTTATAAGACATAAAATTTGCAATAATCATTGTCCAAATGTCTTCCCAAGTTTTAAAACTGAAGAACACTCATGCATTTTCCTCCTCGTGTGCCGAAAGAAGTTTACTGTCAGAACTTCCATAAAACAGAGAGCAGTCAATCTAATGATAGATATCCTGTAGGTTTCCTTCTATGCCCATTTTAATCAAGCAGACCAGAATTTTCTAGCCTGTCCTGAAAAGATGGGTTCAGGCAAGTGCTTCTCCTATTAACTTCAGTGCAATCTGGAGCTGTGCAACCTTCTCTGAAATTACACCACTTCTGCTACTTTCGGTAGGCATACTTGACAAACATTGGCTAAACTTACCCAAGACAACTTACCCCCAGTGAGTTGAGCCTATGAAAAATGTCACTGAGAAGACATGAGTCAGGGTGCTTCATCCCTAAGTGTATGGAAGACAGTGGGATCATACGGCACCTTTCTGTGTAAATACAGCAAAAGCATGTGTTGAACAGGTTTGATTAGATAAATCCTTTGCATGATGATAACATTTGTTGGAGCTGAAGAAGGCAGAATTGAATGAAAGGTTTGATTGCAGATGGATTCAAAACATGACAGTTGGGTTTCCATTCTTCAAGAGCTGTGTGAGGCATGGTGAAATCTGGAACATATGAATGATGCTCACAATTAGCTTCAGCTGAGGCCACTAACAGAATTCAGATTGTGGTATCAGATTTCCAACAGCCTCAGGATTTTGCTGGATATTTCCAGCTTGCCATTACTTCTTGATATACCAGCATATGGTTTGATGAATTATTTGAATTCTCTTCAAAGCCCTTATAATTAGCTCAGTTTCTTTGTCTCTGTAAATCTTGGCAAGTTATGTCTTGTAAATCAGTCCCTTCATCTCCCCCAGCAAAGCATAAGGCAAGAACTATAGAACATACAAAAATTAGGTGAGAACAAAGGACTCCCATTTCAACACATGACATAGAAAGTTACTATTGCTATTCATTTTATTCAAGTAGACCTAAACGCAGTAGTCACTTTAAATTCAAGTCATCATAAACACTAGTAGCAGTTCTCACTGGAATTAACCTTTATTTGTACAACTCTAAACAAGATTGCTTGCAATGGTCAGTGTGTGTTTTTCCTGATGACAATATTTTTTCATCTTCCCCTCAAATTTTTATCTCCTGCATTTGGCAAGTGAGCCTTGAATGACAGAAAGACCTTTGTTGTGGTCCATGATTCATTTCACTTATCCCCCAGCCACTCCCTGGGTGTGTTTTTTATAGGAGTGGGCTCTTTTGCAATCTGAAGTAGTACAGCTCTGTAGCAATGTGGCATCACCTGCCTGCCAAGGGAAGGGACTATTGTGATTAACAGCTTCAAGAGGAAAAAGCAACATCCATTCATAAGACTTACACAGCTTGAGTCCTGATGCAACAATTTTGCCAAACTAAAATGCTTTCAGAACATTCATCCAGAGGCTCAGAAAAGTGGCATTTGTACGAACTCAAAATGCCTATGCTCTGCCTATCTCTGGTGTTTGGTCACTGTTTATTGTTGGAAAACATTTAAAAAAAAGAAAAAAAGAAAAAAAAAGAAAAAAAAAGAAAAGAAAAAGGAAAAGACTCTGAGATCTCCTTTGAAAAATATCGTGTACATAAGAATGGACACAAGAGTTACTAAGGCTGACGTTTTTGCATAGTCAGCTCAATTTGGTATAAAAACAGCCAAGCGCTACAGCATATCGCTCCACATTTCTGTGGAGTGTTTGTTTCCCTGGCCTTTACTTTCACAGGCACACTTCTTGGTGCAGTGATTGCCTCTTCTGTTGTTCTTTTGGAGCTCAGTACATGTGGACTCAGTTCTTGGCTGGTACCTCTAGGCTTTTTCAAGGAGAACAACGTAAGAAATAATTACATAGTGCTGCATTCTTATGATCCTCAGGATGAATCTTTTTTATTCATTGCACCTTCCATTTGATTCCCAGCTGGAGGAGATGGTGCATAAATTCCACAGGTGTTTTAAGTAGCAGCTGTGGCCCAAAATGGAACCACAATCTATTTCCACAGGGCTGAAGAGTCCATGCACGCTTCTGGGGACCCACCTAGTTTACAAAAAAGGAACACTGTGAGGTGAATAAAGTATGTCAGTACAGAAAAGAGTGAAATACCCATCTCCAGAGTAGCCTGACATATGGTATTGCACTCAACAGGAAATCACAGGCTTTTCTCTACACTGAGCATTCCCTTTCACAGAACCAGAGGAAAGAATGTACATAACCTGCACATCGTCAATGGAAATGTTATGTTATGGTAAGAAACTGAAAGAACTTCGCAAGTGAACACAGAAGAGGCGATGAACTCAGAATGCATTTGCTATGAGATACTAAGTTCTTAGTACTTATATTTGACTTCCTACCTGGAGCAAAAAACCTGCTCAGTGCAGTGATGACTAGTGGGTTCAGAAAGCAGCTTTGATATAGGAAAGGCAGTAAATGACTGCTTAATTGATGAATAAATAAAAAGCAAAAAAGCCCAAACTTCTGGTCAGAATAAATACTGTTTCAAACAGAGTTTAAGCAATTTTTTGCCACTGCATTGCCATTAACCTTCAAAGCTTTCTCAACCAACTGAAAAGGGAATCATAAGCCAGAAAGAAGATTTTCTTTGTAAAAATCTCCATAAATTGCAAACAAGAAGTTTTATGTCACCTATAATAAGGGTCATTAATAAAAAAATCACCTAAGCTTCATCTCCATAAGAATGCATAATAAGTACTCAGTATTTAGTTCTTGTGGAAGCATTGCAATATATTCACGATGACTTTCCATTCTTTCCTGCTAACAAACAAAATTTAGCTGAATGGCCCAAACAAAAGCACTGGTGGAACATTCTTTGGGGTCACCGGTCAGACATGAGCACAAGTTTACTCATCACATCTGTTAACAGATAATGTCTTAGTTTTAAATTATATTTACCCAGCAACAGTCTTATGTTAACCACTAGAAGACCAGCTTGAAGATTAGAAGATTTTAAATGGATTATTTGTGTATTATTCAACAGCATCTTCAGCATCTTAACACAAACCATCAAGATGTCTTGATCTTAAACGCACGCTTTTCTTGATACGTCAGTTGCAGGTTAATTTATTCTTCACTATATACTTTGACTCATAGATGTACGTAAGCACATGTATAATCTTGAGCAAGCGTGTTGTCCCATTGATTTCGATAGGTGATTCATAAATTTATTTACAACCTTCATGTTACTCTGTTAATTTCTTGCCTATGAATAATTCCTTACAGTTTAAATTCATTACATCCTCTGATAGTTTGCTTTGAACATTTTACACTATTAAAATACTTAACAATGAAGTGTTTGGGGATCACACATTTACAGTTATAGGTCTTTGGACAGGAGGGAGAATCTCGTACTAAAAGTCAGCCACTTTGTGCTAGCCACCAGGCACTTAGGCCAGCAGCCCTTTATTTGATCTAGTACATCAAGCACTGCCTCTCTCCTAATACAAACACTCATTTTAAATTGCTATTTGCTTTTCTCAGGTGAGGAGAATAATTAAACGTTATTGCTAGTTTTCTGTCTGAAAATGCAACTCGGCTGTTGCCTTTGCAGAGTAAGATCCTTCTCTTTGAAAGGTCCTTTTTAATCCTCTGTGTTTGCAGGATCCTTTTCTGCTCTAAAGCATCTTCCCATAGACTTTGAAGGATGAACTAAACAGAGCCTGCTCGTGCATTCAGTTAGGCATTTGGCAGGATCACAACAGCATCAGCTATTTCTGCCGAGGATTAGCAGACTGCTCCCACTTGCATTTTACCGCCTCTTCTCCACAAGCTCTAAGAAAGGACCACGAGATGGCAGTACGGCACGAGCAGTTTACTCAGAAGCCAACTTATTTTTAAAGAGTTGATTTATTGGGAAACACATTTTCTGCTGGCAGCTTCAGAGCTTTTTGTAAATTCAGTCTGACCCCAACCTGCTTTGCAACAGCAAGGAGCTAATGCGAGTGGAATCTATACCCTCCACATTCTGAAGTGTGGTTGTTAATGGGTCACATTCTTCTGTGAATAAAATATTGTTGTTTAATACAGTATGTACCAACATGAAGGATGGATGACATGTTCTTTTAGGGCACCACAGAAATCCTGTAACTAGGAGATAAGATTCCCACTCTAGCAAAACTTGTCTTCTGTCTGAGAATAGAAGCGTTCAGAAGAATATTGACACTGAAATACTGAATTTCAAGGCAGGGCAGAAAGGAATGGGTTCTTTGCAAACATTTTTACAGAAGTGTTGACTTCTCTTGCAAATGAATGAACTTTATTGTCAGCATGGAAGAATTAATTATAGAGGTGGAAGTGTGCTAATGTAACTTGTTCTCAGTTTCCTGAGGCTGAAGTACCTGGTCATTTCTGCGTAAGGGTCAATTCTGCATAACAATATACCTGTCCAGTAAGGCTGACCCAGAAGCAAACACGAATGGCTGAATAATAAACACTGAGCTTTTAAAAGGTCTGAAGAAGTATATCTTTCTTCCAGCCTTTCATTTTGTAGTGGCATGAAGGCAAAACGCCTTTTGTGAGTGAAGTAGTCCCAGTGAGTTGCAGAACATTAAATCTGTGTAGGAATTCTTTGCCTTGCCTAACCTTGGACCTCCAAAATATTTCTTTCAAGGTTGCAGAGATGAGGTCGGTTTAGGCCCTGCTTGAGGACTGCTGTTCTCTTTTTTCTACTGTGGGCCGCACGGAGTCTAGCGAGAGGACTTTCTTTTGGGAAGTGCTGGTATACTGAATCTTCTGGGAGCAGATGTTAGGCCACCCTATGCTCCCCCCGACACAGCAAGGACACTGTCATGACTGTGCCTTCCACTACAGTGGTAATCACTGTTGCTGGCCATTCATATCTCCTCACATGAAACTAGCCTTCTTGTTGTGCCCATTGGAAGGAACGTTTGGGTTTCATGGAGCATTGCCTCAGGCCTCCTGTAAACTTTCCGAGACAACCATTAATACAGTGTGCATAGGTTCTCTGGTCCTCATTGGTGACCAGCTGCTGGCACTCAGTAAAGCCAGAACTGGGGCCTGCAGCTTCTGTGTGGTGCCCATATGAAATAAAACAGGCGTCGACTTTGTTACTCTGAATTATGACAGTGTTCTATGATGACGCAGCACCCCAAGCAAGCAGGATGGATCCAGCCAGCCTTTTTAACTCCTGGTATTCAACAGCACTCTGAAAGCAGAGTCAAAAATAACTCTTTCCTTCAGATACAAAGAAATCGATGTGCCACGCAACACAGTGAAAAGTGTGAAAAATAAATAAATAAATGAGGAATTATCGAAATGGGCAGGAGTCACTACCTACCCCTGAAGGAAACCCTGCCGTTAAAGACTTGAGTTTAATGCAGTATGACCCAGCGCAATACAACCTAGTGAATGGAAGACTGAAGCACTCAGTGAAGATGGGCTTCCCTTCATCAATGAAAAAAGGAATGGGAGGAGGGAAAAAGAAAAGAAATAGTGGTTTCTGGCTGTTTGATATTTAACAAGTAACAGACACCTTTTCTCCACTCTTTTCCTTAGAAGGATGCAAAGCAACCATTTCACTGGCAATGTTTACTCTCAAGATATTCCAAAACAAGAAAACAGTCAGCACAAAAGCATGCACAACAGACTCAGATCCATCACTTCATCTGCAGCATGGTTAAAGGCTAATTGTGAGAAATGCATTCCTACACAATGGCTAATATGAACAGATTTATGCATGTGTGTGTTTGTTTACAGAAATACATGTACATTCATTTTGTTATTATGTTTTGCCTGGAGAAGTAAGCTGAAGTAACCAGACTTGTGCTGGGAACACTAGCTGCTGAAGGACACAGAAGTTTATAACCTGTCACATAAATACTTTGCAGTCTTACTGTAGTTTACGGAATATCATGAGGGGCAAACCAAGCAAGACTGAGGACAAGTTTTACTTTTGCAGATTCCCCTCCACTCGCGCTGCCAATCTCTAACATTTTAAGATCTGTTTGAGCCCACCTGGATGGTGGTTTTCCATCTCATGCTGAAAATGTTAATAGTCAGCCTGTTTCCCTGCAAGATGATTGGTACACAAAGACAAGGGAGGAAGAAGTCCTAACATAGTTGCTTTTGAAATCCCTCCGCCACAAGGGCTTTGACCATTCTTCATCTGAGGGAGTAGTAAGAATGACAAACTGATTTAATTCTTACAGCAATAGCCACAGAAGTGTTTGTGCTAAGTTTTAGGACTGTAACTCTCTTAACACCACACGGAGGAGAGGTAATTCAGTAACATTTCCAAATTGCACATTTTCTGTTGATTGCTAAATCCTGTAGCTTGTCCCTTTTCCCCTTTTAGTATCTGGCAAAGCTGAGCGGTGCTTGCTGTCTTTGCTTGCTCTAGTCATGTGTTGGACTGATACCTCAGAAGATGTGTCCTCTATCAAAGCCAAGGTCTGTTTCCAAGTGCACAACAAAGAAATATGTTGTGGCTCAGAAAGTCACAATGCAAATTGCAGGATACAACACTGCCTTGCAGGAACCTATGTATTCATCAGGTACACAGTCCTCCTCTGTCACCACAGAGCATTACTTTTTCAGGGAATTACAACTGGACTTGTGTAAAAGCTGTGATTTCCTTGCTCTGGAAAATGTTACATTTCTGGAAAAGGTTGCTGTTGCATTGTTTTCTGATTCTGCATTTTAAAATACCAAATTCTTTAATCTGAAAACACATGGCTAGGTCTCATTACTATTTCAAAATTCTGCTAAGATAAAGTATGGCTGATGTTTAACTGGTCTTCCTCACTATAGAGAAAAGGCTGAACATAACAAAGGCCTTTAGCTGTTGTCTAGGTCACTTCAATGCTACTACCACCATAAAAAAAAACAACAAAACAAACCACCACCCCAAAGTAAAAGGAAATAGCTGAGTATTTGCATAGTGGGTTCACATGAGAAGATTCAAGAACTCATGACTGCAGATATTCACTATTTTTGTTATTACTTTTATACACAGAATCCAATTATTCAAATAGAGAAAAAAGTTGAACCATTTGCAAGCCATTTAAAAAAACAAAAGTACGTGGGACTGGAAATTAATATCTGCCAAATATTGCTTAATAATCCAGCACAAAAGTTTTCTTTTCAACATTTCTCTTCCCTTCTGCCAATACGTATCCCCCAACCAACACCCCTACATGGGGTTATGCCTTGATTTTCATAAGTCATGTCAGAAGATGACACAATAGATGTATAAATCTTTGCAATGCATTTTGCTTCTAGGAAAAGCTTTCAGGAAAGCACAGCACACATGCTTACTCCATGCATATTCAAAACTCAGCAGATGTATCATGATGAGTTAGTTGCCTTGATTTGGCTCCAGAATTACAAATTATAGCTACAGCACACATCCTGCCAAGAACAGAGAATGAACCTCTGTTTAGTCCAATCATCCTGCTTTAGTTGCAGTCATGATTTTGTGTCCATTGCAGAAATAATTCCTTCTAAAAGTATCCCACTAACATTAGTTAGTGTAACTATATTGAAAATACAAAGAATTTGTTTTATTCCCTTGCAAGGGCTACTATCTTTCTGCAAATCTGATCATGTTGCTTATTATAGATGATTGGAACTGAAATGATGAAACATTTCACTGTAAAAGGCTGGTTGCTGGGTCCACATTTCACTGGAAACATTTGGGCTTGAGTAGCCTCTATGGAAACCAAGAGGTGGCTCTGAGATGACTGAGTAGAGATTCCTGGCAAGCCTAGTTCCAGAACCTGGGGTGCGGGGAGTACAGCATTTTGTAGTACAGGGTGATACTGCCTCCAGCTTTTTTTGTTTTTCTATTTATTTTTTTTTTAATTCTGATGTAATTTATTTTCAGTACAATCTGTGTTTAAATCATTGATGTTTTTTCAAAGGCACAGAATAAGGGAAACATGATCAGCTGAAAATGTTGATTTTTTATTTGAGTTCTGGTACTTATTCAATATTAACATAAAGGAAGTTTCCTACTGGAACTCTCTTGATTAGAAAAGATTCTGAAAGTCATCTCCAGATCAAACTCTTCCACTTTTTATTTTCGTTTCTTTCCTGGAATATAGCTGGGTCAATTTTGAAGAAATGTCATATTGCAGGAATATATGCTTGTTGCCCCAGTGTGGCAAACACTTCTGAAAGACATTGGTTGCAGAAGGTTGTTCTTGATCTGGACTAAAATCTGAACACAAACACACAAACACACGCCCCACCCCCCACCCCCCACCCCTTTTACAGGGTAATTTCAAAATAAAGTTTGATAATTTTGATACTTTGATGTACCAGCTCTCAATGACAATACAAGGACACTGCTCTATTTGGGATCATTGCTCCCTACTTCTGTTATCTCAGAGCAGATGAAGTCTTTCAAACATTTACTTCAGTATGCCTATCCAAAATGTTCTGTTAGGTTGGGATTTCCTTGTTCATATGACTACAGTGTGACAGGGACAAATCAGCATGCTTTCCCTTGAAGCAATTGCAATCCATTTCAGTCCTTTAATACTCCCCTGCATCTGAAAGAAGGACTTGGAATCATCATAGTTAAGCCAGCTCTCAGCACAGTTCAAGAAACTAATGAGGATACTGAGTAGTGCGAAGAAGAAATGTAAGACAGCGCCATAGCTCAAAAACTGTCTGAGAAGCAGAAAACAGGGCAGGAAGCTGTAATCAGTGTCAAATCTTAGACAAAATCAGTGAGTATCTGTAGAACTGCACTCTTTTTCATGGACCTGCAAAAAAGCTCATGTCAGGGTCATATCTTGCAATGAAGCAAACTTTAGACGATATAGGCAATGGAGAATATGTTTTCCAAAACATGTTGCCTGGAGTCAGGCCTTTCTGAACACACAACAGTGCACACCAGCCTCTGCAGAGCTTCCAGATGTTGGTGGCATGAGATAACAGCTGTTGAATCTTAGTTTTTCCTCTGAGACGCCCAACACCCCATGATACTAAGATTTCAGAAAGGCACTTGCCCAAGTGTCTGGACACAACAGACTTATTGCACAGACACTGTTAGCAAATGTGTGATCAGACAGGGCTCCAAAATACTTGGCAAGGTCCTAGCTCCTATTGAGCTCACAGTTTTTTTAGCCATCTAACATTTCATATGCTTTCTGTCTGGTGACCCTTCAGACTGATTGACATTTTCAATGTATGTGGTTATCAACTTTTTTCTTACTGTGAAGTGCCTGTTCACCAGCAGGTATTAATGTAATGTTGTGGCAGATAACAAAAAAAAAAAAAAAAAAAAAAAAAAAAAAAAAGCAAAGCATAGTGAACTTCAGTGAATAAAATGCATTCCCTGGAAGGGATGTTTTGCAGTTTTTAAATAGGCTTTCAAGCAAAATTATAATATATTAGCAAATAAGATTCAGCCTATCTTTCACTAGAAAAAGAGGGAGTGAGAGGAAGTCAAAGGAGGTAATTTCCTAATGTGCTCCTTCTGTTTTATTATTAGGCAAAAGCCAATAGATTTAACTCACTACAGTATTTTGGAATTTACATGTTTTGGTTGAGTGCAAGAAACAGTTGGACAGGCAGGTACTTGTTTAAGGTGGAAATCAGGCTCCTACCATATATCCGATTGAAATACAATGCTTTGCGTTTACTATAGCTACAACGTATTTTTCAATGAATTGTCTAGCCGACATCCTACCATTGAGCCAACGACTGCAGTTTCATTTTGTGTGGCAATCGAAACCATTGAGTTTCAAAGAGCGGTTAAGTTTAATAAAGCGTTCCATTGCTAACCACCAGTGTCAGATTTCCACTGGCAGGCTTAGGCAAATAAACCTCTTGCTTTTTCAAGACCAACTGAATCAGGGATGTGTCATCAAGAATCAACCTTTTTGTTTTAGCTTTATAGTCACTCTACAACTGACTTGGAATGACAGGTTGCATGTTAATAAAGCAAATGGATATTTAATTTCTGCATGCCCTGGAAGTACCAGGGGAGGCTTCTTGGAGCACTACAAGAAACTGAACCTTTGTTTTTGTGAAAGAATGATGGGACTTAGATGTATGCCATGCAAAAAAAGCAGAAGCTATATAAGATAACAAGATATGCAGAGCTGAACACCATACGGTGTATTTGATTCACTGCTAGAGCAGATCCTAGGTCCAGCTCTGAGTGACACAATCAGCTTTGCTATACCTGACACTGAAACACACATAGATGGGAAGCACTGGCCATGTACTGTTCATGGCCAGTCTTTAGGATGGTTTCAGACAGTGAAAGCAGGGCAAACCTGGAGACTAATTACATCGTAAACCCACTCTTTCCTATGCCATGTGTAACTGGCAATGGAGCAAGTGCCACAGTTCCTCCATTTGTCCATACAGCATGGGAATTCACTGCAGCCCACAGACAGAGAAGCGTTCTCTCATTGACTCACTTCAACACTGCAGTTCATGTTTGCAGAGCTGGGGAGGACAGATCTGCAAATTCAATCCCTAACGGGCTGAAATTACACAATAAGAGCTTTAATTCACTTAAGGATATGTGTTCCCAGTTCTCAGAAGACGAACAAAGCCATGTTTAGTGGATGGAGCTGTTTACATACAATTCAAACAAAGCTTAAGTAGCTGATGACTAACAAGGCAAAAAGATTCTAGTTCTGTATTGCTGGAAAATGTAAAACCAAAACCACTCTTGCCCCCACTAAAATATGTCACTGTCAGAAGCTAATTCAGAGGTCAGGAGAACTAGGGTCCACTTTAAAGTTAATTCTGGGGTTGCCCAGTGTCAAAGTTACGAAACGTACTGGAAAAAATCAAGATATGAGTCACGCACACCAATCCATCAAGACATTGTGGGAATCTACTGCTATTACCCTTTGGGCTAAACGTCTTTCTGGAGAAATTCCATTGAAAGCAAGTCACAAGAGACTGCTTTGGCCCTCTGCGATTAGTTCCTCTTTCCTTTTATTTTTTTCCTTCTTGTTTTCTTGCATTTTCTTGCTTGCTTGCTTTTTTGTTCTGCTCTTTCTCTCTCATTCATTTTTTCCTGCTCTTCTTCTATCCCTTTCTCTATTATTTCCTTCCTTGTTCCTCAGTGTAGTAGGAACAAAGGACTGAATCAAGGTTGGGGCACTGATCTGAGGGTTTAATGTGCCTTAGAGGGGGAGCTGCAGCAAATATAATGAGTGCCAAAACATACAGTGAATGTCAGTGATGACCCAGAGAGCTTTTAACATGCTTTTCACCAGGCTGAGTCTGAAAGAGGTGGAAAGGAGTGTTACAGGGTAGTGAAGTGACAATTTCAACATTATTCTCC